>NC_140932.1:49277980-49877980 GCF_014529385.1 Adiantum capillus-veneris
AACACCTGCTTACTATGTCTAGCCCCAGAGAGCTTGAAGATAGCGGCTTGGATGACCGCACTATTGATCTAACAATACATAACGTGCCACCACGACAAACCCCTGCATCCGATACAGTGGAATCACAACGGGCCGAGGGGGTCATATCAGCAGAAGATGAAAGAGCCGAGGATGAGGAAAGGTCAAATGAGCATATGGAAGGTGCTAGTGTACAACCAGAGGAGACAATGAAAGAGCCAAGTCAGCCAGTGGAGGAGCCAAAAGAGCCTATGGCTGAAACCCAAGATGAGGAAAGCAGGCCTATAGATGAGCAAAAGGATATGGATGAGGAAAGCAGGCCTAGGGATGAGCAAACTGATATGGATCAGGCAAGGATGTATGAGGCAAGCCGGTCAACCGAGGGAGAGGAAAAGACCTTGGAGGTGATGGCGGGAAAAAGAGCAGTGCAATCGGGTGGCCTCTGTACTCGTGCACACTCCCCAAACCACGCATCATGCAAACAAGCAAAGAACAAAACAAAGGGGGCACCACCCTAAATTAAGAGGTTTAGGGACCTCACACATAGTGCACATAGGCAAGTGAGACTTCTGGCATTATGATGGCATCAAAACATATGGCAACACATAGAAACGAAGCTTAGGGACCTTATGTAGGATATATATACACAAGACATCAGCTTAACAATACAACGGCATCTGATCATACATAACAAGGATATAGAGAAGCAAGCCAAGGATGACATAATCCCTTGTCAAAAACAATCAACGCAGCAAGTAGGTATGATCCTTCTAGCAACACATCAATACCTTAGAGAATGATGGCGAGGATGGTGGCCATGGAGCATGAGAGAAGACTCCTTATTTAGGTTTTAGGTTTAGTAATGTAGCATACTAGAGGGAGAGAGAGATAGGGAGAAAGAGTAGAGCTCCATCCATAGCTCCTCGTTGTGAGCAATGTCGTCATAGCTTCGTTGCTTGGTGAAGTGTTGGTTTTGAGTGAGAGAAGGCCTCCTTATATAGGTTTCTAAGAGGGTTTAGGATTAGGGATAAACATGCTTAAATCTGCTGATTGGGGTTACTTTTTGCTTAGGGTGGTCAACAAATTGAGGTCACCTGATATGTCACCATCAAGATATTCTCTAGAGTGATGTGAGAGGGGAGGGTAAATGCTGATTTTTCTGATTGTGACACATGGGGATAAGGCCTTGACCAGCATTTAAGAGCAGGTAAGGTGGCTGTTGAAACTGGAGGTTCTGCACATGTCAGGGGGGGACCTGCGGGGGGGAGGTGGCAGCTGGGTCCTCCTGAATATCAAATTCTAAAAAAAATCCTCAACCATGGCTTCTTTTGACATGTGTTCTTTGAAAAAATCAGCATGTCTCTTTTCAACTCAAAAGTCTTTGTCCCTGTTGACTCACCTTTACCATAAGATTTTCCCCTTTTCTCCTCCTGTAACTGCATTGTTGATGCCCAATCACTGCTTCTAGTAATAGTGAACTGTTACCTACCAAATACTTATGGTGCAGTAAAAAATATTTACCATGGGTAAAAAAAGTTACTGTAGGTAAAAAGTGATTTGTATTTACCATGTAGGTGAAAAATATTTACTGTCGGTAAAAAAGTGAAAACGGAGTATGCTGTGCTGTGAGTCCACACGAACATCCTCGTGTAAATTTCACTAGAAATTCACACCTAGAATAGGCTATTCTATAAGATATAGGTTGTAGGCATGCATAAGAGCTCGTTCCCACGTATCTTCTGTCCATGGCACTTTTTACTCTTTGGTGCTTGTGAAGTAGATTTTTCTTCTCTTTCGAGATCCCTTGGACTAGAGTATCCTCATCTCCCCAACAACTGACTGTGCCTTTATTGCATCTTCAGAAGGGTTCCTAAAAACCATGCATCAGAGGAAACCTTGAATGAGACAGAAAGAGCCATGGGGGAGACCCCTGATGAAGATGTGAATGATGACTATGAAGATGTGAATGATGAAGCTAAAGCAGAGGAGAGGAACAACGACATCAACACTACAGAGACTCAATATGGACCCTTGCTACCTGTAGATACGGTTGTTCTGGTAATGTCTATTCAAGTATGACAAAATATGTTCAGCTTCTAACTACTTATATGTACTTGTCAACTTTTACAGAGGTTGATTATCTTGGACGTCAATGGATTGCTGCTGATGCGCGTGCCTCTCGGTGACACAGAACCCTTTGAGGATTTGCAAACGTTTCGGATGGGAACTTGTCGAGTCGTGGTTCGTCCAAAAACCAAGGAATTTATTCAGTTTCTTCTTCCGCGCTTCAGAGTTGCCATATGGTCTTCAATGCAAAGGCAAAACTTGTCGCCACTAGTTACAATAGTTTGCAGTGTATGTGACGCTCACACGTCAGATTTTGCCTTTTTGTATGATCAAAGAAAATGCGTTACCGTTGAGGGCCACTACCACCCTAAAAAACCACACTTACCTCTTTTGTACAAACCGTTTAGCCAAATCGGTGTACCCTTTGATGCAACTAATACACTACTGATTGATGATACTCCTGAAAAGGGAGAACTAAATCCGCCGGGAACAACTATCTCACCACCTTCTTTCGAGGGACATTCCTTCGATTTTTACCTTGAAGACATTCTGATTCCATACTTACAGAAATTGTATCTCAGTCCATTGTTCACGGACGAGTTTGTACTTTCTAATGAATTAAGATGACTCTTCTATCATGTCTTTGTCTTGTCTAACATTGAGAGAGAGAGAGAGAGAGAGAGATTTGACATGGTAAAGAAATGTATTTCAAGCACACTTTTTCACAAGGCACAATTGACAAATGAGCTCAATAAACTTCATGTATTGAAAGTCATTTGTATACACTTGGGTTCACAAGAATATCTGTTACATTGACACTACTTCAACCTGACCATCCAACTCTTAGCAGAAAATATCTTTTTCCCTTCGCCGCATCACCTTACGGCCAGCTAGAAAAAAGGAAAAATCTGATAGGTCCTTGTCCATTGACTCTTCAATTATGTCATGCCGTAAATGATGAAGACTGCATAGCTCCCTTATTGTAACCACCAACAGTAGGCCATGCTCTTTATCAATCACTTCCACATCCACAGCAGGAATATCTTCCAAACCTGCAGAAACCTGGTCCATAGGAATGTACTTACCATTGAGCATTTGTGATTGCATATACCAAAACGAGAGTAACAATGATTGGCTTGCAATCATGTACTTGACAACTAGAGTATCAAGCGCGACCTCGCACCGTAAACCAATCTCTTCCTTTACATACCATCCTCTGTCAAGAAGTTTGTCACAGGATGACTGCTGAAATGACTTACACATGAACATAGTTTTCGTAACACGGATGTTGTAGCTATGAAACAACTCTATGAAGAGTGCAACAGGGCAAAAGTTTGCAATTCTAACCAGTTTGGTGGGAATAGAGCTACGTAGAGACCTCTGTATATCCTTGTAGAGCTTACTTCGCATTCCCTCCACCATTGTTTCCTCGGGAACTGGCCAGTCCATAGTGTTCCAATCGGTTGGTAGAGGCACTTTCACCAACATGCCATTCTTATTCCTTGAGCTGAGTTGGTAGAAGTGGTCATAAAAAAATATTCCCTCATCAGCCAGTCTTTTGCTGCTCCTCCCTGAATACTGTAGAGAACCAATGTGGGCATGAACAACATGGAAGAGGCCTATTATGCACTCCACAGGCTCCCATTGCTCATAAGAAGAGGGATAAACATCTGCAATATATATAAGAAGAGTTAAACTAAGAGTATCAATAAGTAAAAATGACAAATCTAATGTAATTGAGTTGTGAAGAATGGAGACATTGCTCATAACAAGCGGGAGAAACATTGCAAAATATATAAGAAAAGTTATAATGAGAGTATCAGTAAGTTCACATGTCAAGAGTACTTACAATTGCAACGTGGTTGATGTATATCTAAGACATTTCCACCGTTTGCTATCACCTCTGAATGGGTAAACACATGCTGAACAAGAACTTCCTTTACAGATCTTTTACCGATTTCAACTTTGAAATCCTACACTCTGGCCTTCCATGCTGAGCGGTAAACGTTGATACCACTAGACCTCTTGGGTCTTCTTGGTTGCATGAGGACCCATGAACCTTTGTTTATCCTTTGTCCAACCCATTGGTTCTCTGCACTTATTGATGTTGATATTGTAATTGAAGATATGCTACTACTTGGCCTTCTAGGCAAAGTGCAGCTGTTGGTTGTTGGTGTGAGAGACAGTAAACACCTGGAGCTTCTTGGGCGAGAAGACGTGGAATCCATAGCTCTCAGAGAAAAGCTTTAGTGGAGGGAGATTCACTTTGAAAGCATTCTAATGGAGGGAAAGTGTTTTAGAATTCCAATATCTTGTGCGGGCTTAATGGTCACCCTCCAGTACGTTAATGACCATAAGAGAATATCAGAAGTGGGACCACATGCAAGCACCTAAAAGCTCGGTAAAAGGAAGAAAATTACGATGCTACAATCCTAGATTCGTGAAAGTTTTATGCTATTTTCCTATTTTTTGAATCTTTCCACGTACTTTCCTACGTAACGTAGCCTTCGTGCTCATTGGACACGCTCTATTTTTCTCTCTCTTCATATGGCCCTCCAAATGACCTCTGAAATTTCCTAATGAGTGACCTTCAATTGACAGCTTTGATGGCTATGGTGACAGAGTTTCCAAATTTCTATGGTCATGTAGGTGAGGATGCTGATGCATTCATTGAAAAGATGGAGTTTTCTTGTTTGATGGCAAATAAGGAAGATCCAATGATTATGCTCAAGATTTTGTTCTTTTGCTTGAAAGAAGATGCAAGGATATGGTATGATGAGTATGAGTCTTGGTGGAAATCATCTCAACCTCCATTGGTGATGACTTATGATGCATTAAAGAAGGCTTTTGTTGAGAAGTTCAAGAAGGTAGAGGACCCAACGGATGTATGGCACTCCATTGAAGGACTTGTGCAATGTGATGGTCAAAGTGTAGATGCCTTTGTCAAGGAATTCAATGCTTTGTGGAGAAGATGGTGTGTTTCTTTGGGAAGTGATGCTCCTCCTCTTCTGCTTAAAAAGTGTATGTTTATGCAAAGTTTGAGAGCTGATTTGAAGTTAAAGGTTGAGCTTAAAAGGCCACTTACATTTGATGATGCAGTAAAGGTTGCAAAGCATAAGGAATGGAAGCTAGAGAGAGTGAGACAGCTTGGATTGCAAGAAGATGTGAAGCCAAATGTATCTTATGTTTTAGATATAAATATGGACAATTTATGCAATGAAGACTTCCATCTTTCTCATTCTCTTGAGCATGTGAAAGAAGTATGTCATATGCATAATGAGATTAAGAGGAATGCTCAATGTATGCCATCTTTGTTGTTTAAGAGATTCGATGTCAACCTTCATGTCAAAGATGATGATGCTAGTAAGGTGGATGTAGGCAAGAAGGCTACCACGGTCATGAATGCTAGTAAGGTGGATGTAGGCAAGAAGGCTACCACGGTCATGAATGAGTCTCAAATGCAAGGAGATGATCATTTTGAATGTCCAAGTCACATGGATAATGCTTCTCATATATGCTACAATGAGGATGAGTATGCTTTTGATACGAATGTTATAGCTGTGAGTTCTTCTCTTGTAGATGAGGTAGTCGATGATCACAGGATGGAGGTCAAGGAAGATAAAAATGGCAAAGAGGGTGATGTGTATGATGAGGGATCTCGAGTATATGCTTTGGGTGATTGTATGCAAAAGGGTGATGAAGCAATTAGGTATACTACTTGTGTTGATGAAGAGCCTATCAATGAGAAACTTGATGATTTGTATGATGATGTGGGTAGCCGTGCCTTAACTGATGATGAAGAGAATATTGAGAGATTAGATGATATGAAAAATGATGGAGATGCTCTTTTTATACCTCATGTGAATATGGTTGATGCTACCTTTCTTGATCCTCTTATTAAGAAGCCTAAGTTATGTATGAAGGGTGGCTTACCTATCAAGCATGGTATGGTTGAATTGGATGGAGGCTTAATGAAGAGTGGGGAGAATGAAATGGATATGCATGAGGATATAAAAATAGATGAGATAAAAGTTAAAGACTTTTTGGATGAGATGTTAAAGGCTTCCTTGCATGCTATAATGATGAAAGGGTGTTTCTCTGTTGTATTTGTTGAGAGTACTTTATGCCTAAACAGGATTTGGATTCTACATATGGTTTATGCTTTGATATTGGGAGTGATGCAATTGATATGGTTGGTGTTTCTTCATTCTTTTTTTGCTTATGTTGTATGGCCCTTTGATCCAGGTGGACAATATGCTTATGCTACTGCTGAGCATGAATGCTCTAGCAGACTGGGGGGTTGGCAAACTATGTTGGGCGCATTTTTGACACCCCGTTTTTTATAAATTTATACATACGGACACGACACCCGATGTCAAAGTGTGTGTGGGATTTGGTTTTCTGAGGTTTTTAGCTTTCTTTAGCAAGCACATATACATGCACTGCAAGTTGCTAGTCTAGTGACAGCTGTCGAGCTACTGTAAGTGCCCGTGAGTGAGTTTTTTGAAGTGAGCCTTGTATATAACTAAAACTCATGTATAAACTTAAAAAGTTCAGCCAAAGTTCAGAAATTTTCAGGTTTGTGGTCGTTTGGGCTTCTCCATGCTTTTTGATGCAGTTTTTTGCCCCGACTAGCCTTCTCTATGTGTAGTCATGCTAGGACAGCTTTCTGTTCGCGTCAATTTTGCTCATGGCGGAGTATGGAATCAAATTTGGTCATCTTCAAATTTCTCGCCAGTCATTTTTCAGTCTTTTTTTCAAGCTTTAAAGTGCCCCAATTGGAGTTGTGCTCATCAGGTTACGACTAGTTCTTTGCAGAATTATGGCTATGGCAGCCTAGTGGCAAATTGTGTGTTGGACAGATTCGGAGGGCATGTAGCTATGAATTGTGGAATTGATGTTCAAGTTGTGGGTTTGCGATGTTCAATGGTGAAAGGGGAGGCCCTTGTCTTCATATCTGTAAATCCGTGCTTTGACAGGGTTTTGCTCCTATGTGACATAGTCTCTTGGGTGGGCGACGGCTAGTAAATTCCCAAGGGTCTACTCCTAATGGACTTGTGGTGTCAAAGGGATTTTTCAAAGCTTTTGGTGTCTTGTAGTTCTCTTTCAACGCTCTTGGGTGACATCGCTATAGAGGTGTTTCAGTTTGCTTGTTTCCCAACAACGCCATTAAACTTGATTAAAGTTACCGAGGAGCCATCACAAAGTACACGTGTGGTACCAGTAAATGTACTCACACGATCGATGCTCCAAAAAAGAAAATATATTCTTGGGGAAAGAGACACGGCATCAATTTCCCAATCTCAAAAAAAGAAGAAAACATGAAGGAAGAGATCGCAAAAAGCAACGAAGTCAGACCCCAGTTCAAAGACCAACATAGGGACTAGTGACGACCCCGTATATATGAACGACGTTGAAGAAGATTCTGATTCAGGTGAAACAACCACTAAGATAGAAACCAACAAGGAAGATCTTCATGAGGCACAATGGCAGGGATCCAAGAAGAAGATAGGAACTTATCCAAACCCTACAGAGAAGATTGAGCGAGTCAAGCAATTAAGGAGTTTGGTAGAAGATACCCAAAGGGATCTAGAACCAGCACCTAGGCAGATCCAGATTATAGACACCGTGTTCCCTACGCAACATCAACCTCACCAAGTCCATAGACCCTTAGCCATACCTAGTGTCATCCAAGAAGAAAGTGACTTAAAGTCATGGAAAAGTGGACGTACTCACTTCTTGATGGAAAGAATGTTTACAGAGGGACTACTTGATCCTATCAAAGAAATGGAGATCCCATCTTCCCCATGTCAAGGGACTGAAGTCCAAAAGGTGTTGTTAAACATTGCCAAATTGATGGATTTCATGTCTTCACAAGTTAGAACCACCATCATGTCCAAACTATATAAAGACCCTGAGCTAGTCTCAGCTCTTCGAGCCTTCCTCATTGGAGAACTAAAGTTTGGGCTACCACAATTTGCACAGATGGATGGAGCTGGGGAGATGACAATAGAGGAGGAACACTTAGTTCCACAACCCAATCTAGATAAGAACCTTGTTATAGAAATACATGTTAACAAGTTGGGACAATACTTTGAGGGTGATGAATCCAATGCAACCATACCAATCACTACTAAGGGATTAACTGTGAAGGGAATCCTTGATAGTACAATAGGAGTATTTCTGTTTTAGAGTTTAGTGATTAGAAAAGTTCTTTCTTCCCACTGATGTGCCTCCTAGAGGTATTCTTTGTGTTTCCTAGTGTGTACATAAACGTGTTGCTGTTGTTAGGATTTGGACCTTCATGGAATCTTTCTCTCGTTCACACTTCAATCAAGAACGACCATCAACACAAGCAGGTGTTTCTTGTCCATTAGCATTGCCCCTTATCTTTTTTGCATCCATGTTTGTCTGCTTTAATTGTGATTGGTAGCATAATATTCAACACATTTGCTTGGTATCAAACATTAAATTCAATGTAATTTTTTGTCATAATCACTTATTTAGGTTTAAAAATCTAGCAGTCCAACGGCTAAGCTAGTTTGATCAAGTTAGGTGTTAGATATCTTCTCTTAATACCATGGGGAATGCCTTTCTAATAATTAATGGTTACTTAGGTTCTTAATCCGATTTAAACAACATTGTGTGAAATGTACTAGGGCTTTCTAGTGGGCTTAGTCCATATTGACCTTTAGCTTAATATTTATAAAGGGAGTTTACTAGTGTGATGAGCCTGGGGAGGGTAACAATGTTATATAACCCTCCAAAGTTACAAAATTAAAATGCTAAAAACGAACAAACATAATATCAAAGTGCCACAATGTAAAATCTTAAGCTGGAAGAGAAATCTCAGCTTGATTTGGTACTTCACTCACATGTATCGCCTATGGTACTAGAGCCGTAGAGGTTCCCAGTGTGGATGCTTTTCCTTGAAAAGCAAAAAACCCAAGGCATACAAAATAAACACACATCAAAATTGAATCATTGTGAAAAGACTTTGGGGGGTCAAAGAAAAGGTAATCAGTCAGACGATGATTTCATGAGAAATTCATTTTATCGGAGCTTAACTACAAGGTCTTCTAGGTATAGCCTCTAGTCAGCCCTCGGACATGAAATACTTGGCTCTCGTGATTAAACAACTTAATTGACCAGAGAAAATTAGGAAGCTTGCCCATGGTATTAATAGTCGATCTTTAGTGTCTTTCGATCGTTAAATTAGCGACCCTAAACTTGTTTAATTTTTTACCTTTACAGCTGTTTATGCGTTTGATTATATTGCAATTTAATGTTTATTGCTGACAAATGGTTTAAAATTCTGTTATCTACCTACAACTACACATGCTTTTTAATTGTATATGAGAATGCAATTACTATGCCAATGTTGTTTGATTTTGCAGTGACTAAAGAAGGTTAAGGACATTCATCACAAATGCTCTTCCACCTCAATGAACGAGCTTCAACTCAATAGCTTCCGAGGACGACATCTACATCAGGAAGGGGGACATGTTAACCCTCACGGCTCACGGACACCCTATCACCTACGACGGACGTTGTATTATTTACTTGGTAGAGTTAGGTATCGGGCTTGTCGGTCCAATAGGAAAAGGGTAAGAGTGATCGCCGATGAAAGGCGCACTTTAACTGGAACATTCAAGGGATTAGTTGGCTAAGCATGGGCGCCCAAGTGTAAATGGGGCGAGCTCATATAAAAATCAACTAAACCTAAAATTCACTCATTCTCTCATTTGTGCAATTGAAGAGTGCTCTTGCTCCATTTCCATCTTCTTCTTCTTCATCTCCCTGTGTGTGTGTGTGTATGCGAGAGAGAGAGAGAGAGAGAGAGAGAGAGAGAGAGAGAGAGAGAGTGATTGAGCATTGCGGCGGCACGACGGCGGCGAGGCAGTTGAGCGCGGCGTAGCAGCGTCTCCCTCTTCTTCGCGGTGAGGAATCCTCCATGACAGTAAGCGTAGAGCGGTGAGTGACACACCATCGCCATCTTTGAACTTACTAGTTTAGGCTTGTTGTGCGCTTGGAGCCATTTGTAGCTCCCACACAGTGTATCGGCAAGTTCCTTGCATTGACACGTGCGACAGACGCGCACAATTGGCTCTTCTTGCCCGCTTTTGGCCAATTTAGCTCTCGGCTGAGCTCTTTTTCTTGCCAGACAGATTTGTTGCAAGCTTCTCACCAATCTCCTTCTCGACCTTCTTCTGTAAAATATCCCAAGGAAGTGTCCTCTGCTTTGATACCACGTGATGAGTACAGAGCGGAAGCCAACGGCGTCTCCATATGCTTATGATGAGGAGAGGGAGTGATAGAGTTGCAGAGAAGAGAGTTGAGTGAACTGAAATGAAAGTAGAAGAGAGTTATCATTTACGTTTCCTCAACCTTTATAGGAAATTACATAATGTTCACATGAGGTGTGTTCATGTGTTCATGCTGACCCAACAGAATCTCCCCCATGTAGAAGAGTGCTCATCTCCTCCAACACGTATTTGAGTACTTCATATTAGCATAATCGTACATGAGAAAAAGAGAGAGAGGCTAATCTCTTGTATACATCCCACTTAGGGTTTACAACATGCGTACTCATCGTAGGCCCGCATATCTAGATTCATTACCCAATGGTGTAGCATGCTGCTACCCTCAACCTTAAATCTACACAATACCATACAACATAAGCCATCAACCTTTATCTAGAGGTTGTCTCTCTAGATTTAATCACATGCGCTTGCATCTTGAAAGCAAGGGTCAGGGTCAGGAAGCTCTGGGTGCTTTGGAAACTTGGGTATGGCAAAGAAGCTCTGGGTTGTTCTCAACATATGCGAAGCGAGGGTGTCTCTCTGAGAGCAGTGCCAAGAAACCACTAATATCCACTACACAAGAAAATATAGAGGAGAAGAGTATAGCAGGTCCTCGACAAGATTCCTGTACACAATGTTGTCTCATGGAATACATTGATTGCATGATATGTCCAACAGGTTCAGGGTCAGGAAGCTCTTGGTTGTTTTTAGCAGATGAAGTGAGAGGGAATCTCTCTAAATGCAATCACGTACCCTTGCACCTTGAAGGCATGTGGCATTACACAAGATGGTGATATGGAATAAAGAATTCACGATCATAGTGTTAGTGATGGGTTGTTGAAAGAAAATGTCATGTTGTTGGTCGACATGTATGCCAAATGTGGTGCACTTCATCAAGCACAAAAAGTGCTTGAGAAGCTTCCTATCCGGGATGTCGTCTCTTGGAATTCATTGATTGTGGGATATGCACAAATTGGCGAGGAAGCTTAGGGTTTTTTTTTCGATGGATGCAAAGCGAGAGTGTCTCTCCAGGTGCAATCACATATGCTTGCATCTTGAAGGCAAGGGTCAGGGTCAAGAATCTTTGGGATGTTTTTAGTAGATGCAAAGAGAGGGCATCTCTCCAAATGGAATCACATACATTTTCAAAGTTTAAGGCATGTGGCATTACACAAGATGCTGATATGAGCAAAAGAATTTATGATGATATTGTTAGTTAGTTGTTGTTGAAAGAAAACGTCGTGCTCGGTAGTGCCTTGGTTGACAAATTAAATAGATAGATGGGGACAAAGGACGCCATCATTTACGGGCAATAGAGAAAGGCATCAAGCACACATCTCTCTCTCTCTCTCTCTCTCTCTCTCTCTCTCTCTCTCTCTCTCTCTAAATATAGGGCTTATGTAGATAGAGTTGGCATGCCTAAGCACCACTCGAGGCCTTATCATTGTACCATTAGTAAGAGCGAGCGACACCCACCGTAGGCGGGTCGCGCAAGCTAGTATTTATAAAAAAAGCTTTGGATGTGGTGGGTAAGCTTGCCAATGTACTACATAGCTCAGAATTGCCCAGTTCTATTCCTGGTCATGATTTCTTTCGCTGAAGATCTTGTAGCACTTCCGGATTCCAAGCTTTGCAATCCCTCAATGCTCACGATAGGCCTTGTTTTGCCTTGCTCACAAGTTCCTCAAATCCAGCTCTTGTCGGATCTATTCTGTCTGCACTCGCTACATCCAATTGTGTCCAATGCTGCTTGCTGTTGCATGTTCCCCAAATGCTCAACTTTTTACGAATGCTCGATTTTTTGAGCTTGCCCGATTTGCTGTTGTTGCTAACTTTTGATTGCAATTGCTTGGCTATAAGATCATTCCTTCGCTCGATGCTTTGAGCTACCACAAGAAGTTTTGGACCAATTATCACAATAATTCCCACATTGTGACTTACCCTGAGATTTTGTGAGGGAGGCACCACATACCTAGCTAGATACGATTGGGGGCAGGGGACGGCCGGCCCGGTGGGGGGGCCGGTGGTCCCCTGCCCCCAATCGTACCTAGCTAGGTATGCGGTGCCTCTCGAGCAAAAGCTCATGATGTTATGCATTGTATGAAAAACACTGACAAAGACTCCGTTTTCCTACATGAGAAAATTTCTAAATCTTCTTGTGTATGGGATCTACAGGCTGGCCGTTGGTTGATGTAGGCCGCCTTTGGCCGGCTAGTACTGGCCCTTCTTGCTCGCTCTTGGTCGATTTAGCTCTCGACTGAGTTCTTTTCCTTGCCAGACAGATTTGTTGCAGGCTTCTCGCCAATCTCCTTCTCGACCTTCTTTTGTAAAATCTCCCAAGGAAGCGTCCTCTGCTTTGATACCACGTGATGAGTACAAAGCGGAAGCCAACGGTGTCTTGTATGCTTATGATGAGGAGAGGGAGTGATAGAGTTGCAGAGAAGAGAGTTGCGTGAACTGAAATGAAAGTAGAAGAGAGTTATCATTTACGTTTCCTCAACCTTTATAGGAAATTACATAATGTTCACATGAGGCGTGTCCGCCCAAGTTGGGCTGACCCCAACAGAATCTCCCCCATGTAGGAGAGTGCTCATCTCCTCCACCGCATATTTGAGTACTTCATATTAGCATAATCGTACATGAGAAAAAGAGAGAGAGGCTAATCTCTTGTATACATCCCACTGAGGGTTTTACATCATCCCTGGGTCCATAACATACTCCCGGGTTAAGAATCAATTGCCCTCAATTGTTAAGTATCGTTCCAAAAATGAATCTGCAATTAACTTAAAAAAAGAGAGTTAGAGATAGCATTGACAGTTGTGCATGTATATTGATGTGCTTGTGCCTAGACATGGACTCTTACACTCTTAGTCAACAAATACACCGTATTCTTGTGTCCCATACCACACGAATACAACCATATACATCATGTCTGTAGAGGCAACATTGCTCCCTATCTATTTTCAAACTTCATAATATAACATTTGAAGTTCCATATCATATCCAATCCTTCCTCATAATCATAAAAGTAAATAATGTGGTGGGCCAATTCCACATATAATATAACAAGGGATTGCTAACTCATTTGGCGATTGACAATCACTTGCATATAATCATAATGAGAAGCAAAGAGTCCTGCCTCTTTTGATGATCTGAACTATAAAGTATGCAACAAGAGTGACTAAAGTTCCAAATAGTATTCCAAAATGAAAAGTACTGCCTCATTCAACAATCTAAACTCTAATAAGTGTGCCATAATCCATTCTAATAACTAAGTAAACCTTTAACCATTACCTAAGCAGAGGTGGATGACCAATCCACATGAATATTGCACTAAGTGCTACCTCATTTGGCAGTCTGCACTAGTCCAAAACTATAGATATTTTTCTTAGTACATTGCCTTATTTGGCAAACTGCGTACTTTGGACTATGAGAGAGCATAAGTGCTAAAATGTTACCATTAGATAGTAGTGCTCATAAGCTAAGTTGCATTTATATGTATATAGAGTTATGACAATCACTCTCTCCCCTCCATCGCCCCCCCTTTGGCCAACGTTTTCTTGGCAGATCTCATATGTGTAGCTAGCGTCTCTCGATGGCTCTCTCTCTCTCTCTCTCTCTCTCTCTCTCTCTCTCTTTTCCGTTGTGCACTCTCACAACCCATTGGGTCAATTTTGATTGCTGAAATGTCCGGCGATCTAGAGCTCGAATGATACACATCTGTAAGACTGCTTTGCCAAGCCAACTTCTTGGCGATGGAGTTTCTCCAACAGGTAGCTGATGGAATTGGCTGAAAAACGCAGATCCTCAATGTTGAAAAGGCTGATCTTCAATGCAAAAAACGCTCTTCTTCAAACCTGAAAATGCAGTTTTGCTTGTGGACTAGTTTTTGCTACACATTGACTTGGCGATGGGCTACCTTCAAACAACGAACTGGTGCTGAAACGCAATCTTAAAATTAAAAACACCTTGAGAGAGAAAGGGGATGTTATGTGAAAATGTGGGCTTCCTCATAGATGGACCCCCACTCTGTTTCTAGAGCGGTTTTCCTTCTTGATTAAGAAAATGACATCCCAAAACTAGATATGTGATCTTAGATTCAATGCAAACCTTGGGTGACTACAGCGACATTAATTCCTGCAAAGAGGCACCTATGGAGCTGATTTGGCCGGCCTAAATGGCTAGTCTGTTGGGCTGATTAGGCAGCTTCAAAATGCAGATCTATAGGATTGATTTTTGCAAGATGAACAACTTCTTGATGATGGATCTGCTCCAAAAAGTAATTGTTGGTGGCCTTCGATGTTGAAAATGCTCAAAATCAATGCTGCAAGCGCTGATAATCAACACTGAAAACGTTGATCATCAATGCTAAAAATACAACGAGCTTGTATACAAGAGTAGCGGACAGACAGCCTTTGGTGACAAAGTATAAGCTTGTGAATTCATGGGTATAGAGACAAACATGAGTGGCATATTGTTGCATAGTGACAGGGAACTCACCTTTCGGCCCCTCAATATTCCAAAATGGCATTCCGGACCCTCAAAAATGCATTTTGGAACGAGATGCATTCTGAAACTCGATCATGTCGCGAACGCACACCCGCCAATCCAACACCACTTTCCCGGGTCACAATTTAAATTTAAAAAAAATCACCGCTTGTGATTGTTTTATGTTTGTTACGCGAGCCGTTCTGGGCGCATCTGATTTTAATCTTATGGGGGGCATTGAGCGCTCAATGTTGGGAGAAGAGGGGGGGGGGGGAAGGAGGGGGGGGGGGGGGGGGGTTATTTCCTAGAATAGAGGAAGCAAGCAAGCCTCACAAGCCAACTACTTTATTAGCTGTAAGTCTTCATCCTTCCTACTTACTTTTGATTGTGTTTTGTTGAGAAATGACCAATTACAATCTACATCCACAACCACACATGTGGTCAAATGTGGCTATGGGTAGTGTAAAGTCCAACAAATAGTGTGTCCATGCTTGTGAGAGAGAGAGAGAGAGAGATGGGTTTTTTTAATCACACGTACATCTCTTTTGCCAAACGTAGAGCAAAACCAAACGTATCAAAGACTTGAAGAGCACAACAATTGAAAGCAAACGTGAAAACTTCTTGTAAAACACAAACTAGAGGTAAATTCCACGCTTTAAAATATTGCCATTGCATCAACTAGTGCCTCCAACACTCTAAGAACACTGGAAACGAAAACATGGCGCATGAGGGGCACACCTTTGGTGTACACAGAAGCGACAGAAAGTGACTCGTATGATAGTGAAACTTCATGTACAACATCTCAAGAAAGCGTGGAGGAAGATTTGGTGCATTTGTGTCCTGATTTGTTTGGCATAAGTGTTAAACAGAGTGCATCTGTGCATGTGGTGATTCAAGAAGAAGGGGCACCAAAAACTATCGAAGAGCCTGCTAAAGTGGATGTAAGAAGTAAGAAGCATGCTCAGGAGAGGATTTTACCAAAAAAATTGGAGGAGTTTGAAACCTATATTTGCCGAGTTGCCAAACCTGTTTTCCACTGAATATACGGAGCTACAAGGAGCAAAAGGTGTCGTGGATTATATTAAGCGTGGAGGAACCTGTGACAATTTGTATGGGTTTCTTCTTTCATCAGAATTTATCACAAAAACTTAAATGTATAAAATGGTTTCTTTGCTGATTTTAGCTTTTATTGTGTAGCAAGGTCAATGAGTTTGAGAGCTGTTACAAGAAGAGCAATTATATAGCCTCGAGTACAAGCTATGTCATCATGCTAGGGGTATGTTGTATGTCAAACGGTTATCAATGAAGGAGTACGAGCGGAAGTGCGACGCGACAGAGAGTGCAAGAAGAAGAGCGCGACGATATGGTGAACTCGCTCTACTGTAATGTGTAGAGCATAGTGAGTTCTTATTAGGTTTTTACAAAAGAATATGTGTACATACCTGGCGGCCCGCCCACTTACCTGGGCGACCACATTGGGCTTTATACCCTAACAACCTCCCACTTAAAGTCCAATGTGGTACTTTAAGTGTGAGAGAAGCTACTATACAAGCTAATATACAAGAGATGTAGAGAAGTGATGTACTACCCTACACCTAACTGCTTGCGAAAATGCGCAAAGCTCTCTGAGGGAAGTCCTTTTGTAAGTAGATCAGCAGGATTTTCTGTGGTGTGAACTTTGACAAGCTGAAGTTGCTTATCCTCGAGCATTTCCCTGATGAAATGATACTTCACATCCACATGCTTTGTCTTTGAGTGATAAACTAGATTGCGAGCCAATTGTATAGCACTTTGACTATCACAATATAACACAGGCATCTCTTCTTTGATTCCCAAATCTGTTACTAGTCGATTAAGCCAAATTGATTCTTTGCATGCCTTTGATGCTACAACATATTCAGCCTCTCTAGTAGACTGAGTAACACAATCTTGTAATTTAGAACGCCATGATACTGCTCCACCAGCCATTGTAAAGACATACCCTGACGTAGACCTTCGGTTGTCTAAGTCACCTGCATAATCTGAGTCTGTAAAACCCTTTACACTTAGCTACTGACTCCCATAGCATATACGCATACTCTTTGTAGCTTTCAGGTATCTCAATATTCCTTTCACTACCTCCCAATGTTTCTTGCCTGGGTTTGACATGTATCGACTTACTACTCCCACTACAAATGCAATGTCTGGGCGAGTAGCAATCATTGCATACATCAAACTACCCACTGCAGACGCATATGGAATCTTATCCATTTCAGCCTGTTCTTCCTCAGACACAGGACAATCTTGTTTGCTAAGTTTCACATATGGTGGCAATGGAACACTCAGTTTCTTTCCCTTCTCCATATTGAAACGTTGCAAAACCTTGTCAATATACTCTGTTTGAGATAACCAAATCAACTTCTTTGATCTGTCTCTCTCAAGGCGCATACCAAGTATATGACTTGCCTCACCCATGTCTTTCATGTGAAACGATTTTGCCATCTTTGACTTTAAAGCTGAAATTTCTTCCAAGTGCTTGCCAGCAATCAACATGTCATCCACATACAAAATAAGGATCAGCCAACTACCATCCTTAGCCTTCTTTGTATATAGACAGTGATCGAACTTACTACGTTTGTAGCCTTGAGAAAGCATAAACTTGTGGAATTTATGGTACCATGCCCTCGGTGATTGTTTTAAGCCATAAAGACTCTTTAACAACTGGCATACCCAATCTTCCTTGTCTTTCTCAACAAACCCTTCTGGCTGCTGCATGTAAATTTCCACATCTAAATCACCATGCAAGAACGTTGTCTTGACATCCATTTGGTGCAACACCAAATCTAATATGGCAACCAATGCAAGAAAGCATCTCGATGTAGTCATCTTGACCACCAGAGAGAAGACTTCATCAAAGTCAATGCCTTGTTCTTGCTTAAAGCCCTTGGCAACAAGCCTTGCTTTTTACTTTGGCTGACTATCATGAGCGGTGATCTTATACCTGTAAACCCATTTACAAGGTAGAGCCTTTTTGCCCTGTGGTAATTTAAATAGCTTTCATGTCTGGTTTTTATGCAAAGCTGTCATCTCTGACTGCATGGCCAATTGCCAATTCCCGGAGTCCTTCATTTGCACTGCTTCCTTGTAACATGAAGGCTCATTGCAATCAGTCAACATGACATAGTTCATAGATGGAACAAACCTATCAGGAGGTCGCGTGACACGTCCAGATCTACGCACAATAGGTGGCTCAGGCTCAGCCACAACCTGTGGTTCCACTCTATTCTGTCCTTGCTCCTCTTGAGCCCTGACATTTTGTCTTGCACGTGCAGGTCCATCTTCTTGGAAGACAACTCTTCTAATCTCCTCAACCCTCTCTGGTTTAGAATGATATTTGGATTCATTAAAGTGAACATCATTGCTGCGGACAACCTTTCTGGATTCGGGATCCCAATGTCTGTACCCCATCTCACCAGAATTACCATAGCCTAGAAAGATGCACTTTCTACTCTTTGGCTCAAGTTTGTTCCTAAATTCCTTTGGAACGTGAGTATATGCCTCACAGCCAAAGACTCTGAGATGCTTGTATGAGGGCATTTTGCCTGACCATACCATCTCTGGCACTGAATCCTTCTGCAAAACCTTGCTAGGAGATATATTTACAAGATGAACAGCTGTTGATACAGCTTCAACCCAAAACCCATTTGGCAGCTGTGCATTAGACAACATACTTCTGACCTTCTCTTGTATGGTCCTATTCATCCTCTCAGCAACACCATTTTGAGGAGGATTGTAAGGAGCAGTAAGTTCACGTTTTATACCTTTTGACTCACAAAAGTCCTGAAAGGCCTTTGAAACATACTCTCCACCATTGTCAATGCGTAAGCATTTCAGCTTCTTGCCACTCTGATTCTTCACTAGTGTCACAAACGTTTTGAAAACACTAAACGCTTCATCCTTGTGCTTGAGAAAGTAAACCCATACTTTCCTCGAGTAATCATCTATAAATGTCATAAAGTAAGAAGCTCCCCCTAGAGATAGGTTAGGCATAGGTCCACACAAATCACTATGAATAAGTGCCAACTGTGTATCTCTTCTATTGCTTCTATGCTTATGTGGCTGCTGTGTTTACTTACCATACAGACAATGTTCACAGAATTCAAAATCATTAAATGAAAAGCCAGACAAATAACCAGAACGAGAAAAGATTTCCATTCTCTTCTTGGACATATATCCTAACCGGCTATGCCACAAAGAAACGTTCGGCTGCTCGGTTACATTGATTGCATTTTTAGAGACATTTGATATATAAATCATGTAAAGTCCTCCAGACTTTACTCCATGTGCTACTGTCAAAGAACCCTTGGATATCTTCCACATGTTCTGTCCAAAAGTGGTGACGTTGCCAACATCATCAAGTAAACCTGTGCTGATCAAGCTCTTTGTAATTGCGGGAAGATGTCTCACATTCTTCAGCGTGAAAGAAGAGCCATTCTGAAACTTCAATTGTACATCTCCAACACCTAAGATCTCACATGTCTGCCCATTGCCTAGCCGAACATAATCTTTAGTGGTCACATAAGAGGTAAACCACTCCTTGTTTGGAGACACATGAAGTGATGCCCCTGAGTCTATAATCCAGTCACTCAGTGCATTTCCATCAGATGCTGTAAGAAGAGCCGAGTCCATTGTATTCTTCAAGAAGTAGATGTCTCCTGACACTAGATTGTCATCCTCTGCAACAGTGTTTGTCACATTTATTTCTTGAATCTTCACTAAGGACTTGTTCTTCTCACCATGGTCTTCAGCTTTCTCTTTGCCTTTTTTTGCTTTCCATTCTCTGCAGTCTCTTTTCATGTGACCCTTCTTGCCACAATGGTAGCATTCTATGTCACTCTTGCCTTTAGCACTGCGGGACTTGCTACGAGACTGATTTCTCTTTCCACCTTTGTACTTTTTTTTGGTCCTTCCTCCGACAACTAAGGCTGTTCCTTTGCCTTTGTCCATTGTCTTTCTATTGGTTTCTTCAGTAAGCAGACTTTCTATTGGTTTCTTCAGTAAGCAATGTGATCAACAGGAACATAGCTCTAACAGGTTCATCAAACTTGACACCTTGAGCTGACAACTGACTATAGATTGTGTTGAATTCATTCAGATGATTGGACATAGGTGTCCCTTCTTTCATCTTCAAGTCAACAAGCTTCTTAAGCCAGTATACCTGTGAAGCTGCACTCTGCTTCTCATAAAGATCACTCAACTTTAACCATGGTTGATAAGCCGACATCTCGTCTGCTACATTGAAGTAAACGCTTTCTGCCAAAGTCAGCATAACGGTAGAAAGTGCCAATTCATCCATTTCGCTCCATTCATTTTCGTCCATATCTTCTGGTTTTATCCCCTTGAGCTTTATAGGTTTTATCTGCTTCTTTTGTAGCAACACGTGTCAAATCTGCTTCTTCCACAATGGGAAATTGGTTCCATCCAACTTCTTGATATTGTAAAGAGCAGTGTCCTGTGATCCAGCCATAGCTACGCTTCACAGTAGTTTACTTTTCTGGGAAAAATTCGGCAGAGTTTCCCCTGTAAACTGACCTCTGAACCAATATCAACCTGATGAACTAGTGGATGTCGCCTACAGTCTGTGTGTAGATGCGCCCGTGTCGTATGTGACACGCCTCCAAGAACTGTGAGCCGTCCTTCGATGTGTAGACAGCCACAAATCAACACTCTGGGAGTGTCGATATCCTCAGCACCTGCAGTCGGAGGCCGAAAACCCTAAATTTGCAGAGTCGGATCTGCACCCGCTGAGACCACGTAGTCGAAAATGGTCTGCGCAGAACTTTGTCGAAGCCGAACGATAACCGAGATGACCTCAGAATGAAATTCTGAGAACACCAAGCCCTTTGGGCTTACCACAGGATTTAGGGCCGTGTCTTCGTCTGTCGAATTTCACTCCAATCTGAGCTGGTGACTCTAGCCTCCTGCAGTGCTGCCCCGAGCCTCGATCTGAGCTCTGATACGAGTTGAAGGAGTACGAGCGGAAGTGTGACGCGAGAGAGAGTGCGAGAAGAAGAGTACGACGATATGGTGAACTCGCTCTACTGTAATGTGTAGAGTATAGTGAGTTCTTATTAGGTTTTTACAAAAGAATATGTGTACATACCGGGCGGCCCGCCCACTTACCTGGGCGACCACATTGGGCTTTATACCCCAACAATCAACGCATTTAGATTCATTGTGTATCTATATCAGTAGCCAAAAGCAAACTTCTTCCTTGGCCTTAAAGTTCGTTGTCAAAGGAAAGAAAAAACGATAGAGCCTTTCAACATGCAATACCTCACGTCATTTTCACTTCTTCAAAACTTCTTTCATGAAATAACATACAAAGTCCGAGAAAGATAATGTTGAACCTATCCCCAGAAAGACCCCCCCAAGCTCAAAAGACAAATAAGAGGTCTATAAGCCTTGGACCTCTACAAAGCCTTAACACCAAAGAAGACGAAGAAAGCTCCATTCATGTTACCTGTGCTTATTTAGTTCTGTAAGGAGGGCATTTTGTTTATAGGCATCCAAAGGGTTTGCATCTGCTTGAGAAAAAAGATGTTTCAACCTTCTCTTTTCTTGCCACACGATCCACATATTGATCTGCTCTGTAAAAGGACTGCCCTTCATAGCTTTCCAAGCCGGCCTAGTCGTGAAAATATCCAACATCATTACCAAGCTTGGGCTTAGACACATATCAGTCTTGCATCATCCTGACCTAGAGCATACTGCTTATCTGACACATGTGCGAATGCATGTGCCAGGTCCGGTTTACATCATCAACACCCACACTTGGTGATTGATCATTTGATTCTTTCACACTTTCTTGCTCGCTGAAGGCTGATGCCCGAAAGCACTGAACTCTATGTCTGGAAAGCGAAACGTGAACATGAAGATTACATCCTCTGGAAAAGCAATATAGCATGCTCTGACGGAATGCCAGAGAAAGCGATGCAAACTGACTGCATTGTGGAGCTTTACGTCTTCAGCAGCTTAGAGAGGGCTAAACCATGACCTTCAGCAGCACTTGGTCGCCAAAGAGCTGAAGGCCTTGGAAAACTGAAGCAGAGTTTGTCTGGTATCCGTAGCAGAAGCTTGCTGTCGATAGCGATGGCAATAACGAGAAGTGCGAACAGAGCAGAAGACGATCGCGATGAAGAGGAGACGATCGCCCCATGTTTTAACTGGAAGCTCTGAATTGAAGTTCAATTATCCTTTTCTCATACATTGGACTCCTCGTAGCCTACTATGACATCGAACTTAAAAGTAGGACAAAAATTTCATACGTTAATTAACAAGGCCGTCTGGGTGATAACTAATGTTGAACTTGAAAACCTTCCTTTGGGAGGTGAGAGAGAAAGCACAAGAAGATTTAGAAAGTTTCTCATGTAGGAAAACCGAGTCTTCCTCATTGTTTTCCATACAATGCATAACATCATGAGCTTCTGCTCGAGAGGCACCGCATACCTAGCTAGGTACGATTGGGGGCAGGGAACCGCTGGCCCCCCCACCGGGCCGGCGGTCCCCTGCCCCCAATCATACCTAGCTAGGTATGCGGCGCCTCCCTCAGAGAAGCTCATGATGTTGAGGTAAGTCGAAATATTGTGAGAATTTGTCCAAAACTTCTTGTGAAGAGGGACAGTACTAACTTTCAACTTGGAAACCTTCCTTTTACAACTGGAAGCGCAACATAAAACCAAAACCTCCTATTAGGCCCTGCTTACGAAGTGCCGACAAAAGTAGGATGTACATTTCATAACTTAAAATAGGGCGCACCCAAGTTCCTTTCTATAGAATCATCAAAGATGCACTCTTCCCACTCTATGATGCATACTCATCTATTGGCTAAAGTTGAGGGCCGTTGTCAGTTTTTGGATATTTCCAAGCTCAAACAAAAGACCTAAGGTCTCTCTCTCTCTCTCTCTCTCTCTCTCTCTCTCTCTCTCTCTCTCACACACACACACACACATGTGCGCACGCACGCACAGACACACACATGAAGGCCAATTTGAATTTTCACCTTGTTTAGTCTAAAACATTGTGTATGCCCTTACAAGACAAGCTAGTTTGCAAGCTAGCAAATTGAGTATGAATAAAGAGGATTTGGCCATGTGGGGGACCAAGTTCTCTCTCTCTCTCTCTCTCTCTCTCTCTCTCTCTCTCTCTCTCTCTCTCTTTTTGAATTAAGGCAGTGCACAAATTTGTATTACCAAGGGGGGCCATGGGTAGAGAATGACCTTGTAAGATGTGGGGCATAGCCATGGCCTTGAAAGCTAGCACAAAGAGGCAAGGTTAATCATAATAGAATCATTAAGCTTATGCATAACTTAGAGTTACAAGAGTGAATTTTGCTTACACATTGTGGATGAGTGGAGTTGGGTACGAGGGTCGACCCGGGGGCGTGGGGAGAGAGAGAGAGAGAGAGAGAGAGAGAGAGAGAGAGAGAGAGAGAGAGAGAGAGAATTAGAATGGCAATAGCATGCAAGCTTAGGGAGTCACAGAGTCATCACAATGTAAGGGAGAAGATGCATTATTTATAGGCCCTCAAGCTCATACAAAGCCAAGAGTGTCAGCCTGCAATCTGTAGGTACACCGGATTTTGTGTTTTTTGTCCCGACTCATAGACTTTTTTATTTTGGCCCTGAGAAAATTCTTTGTCCTAATGCATGTGTTGTGCCTTGATGTAGCTTGCTATCACTATTGGTAGCATGTTTCTTGGAGCCAGGCTTGGACAAAAGCTAGCTATCCCAAAGCACGACTTTCATGTGATAGCAATTAATGGCCCAAATCATAACTTCCATGTGAGCAATTAATGGCCCTCACCAACCCAATGCTATGGATTGTGGATTTCATGTGATCGATTTAATGCAATTGTTCCCCCACGGTGCTTTCGGTATCATTTAGGAGTAGGGATGAATTTA
This sequence comes from Adiantum capillus-veneris, assembly GCF_014529385.1. Lineage (NCBI taxonomy): Eukaryota > Viridiplantae > Streptophyta > Polypodiopsida > Polypodiales > Pteridaceae > Adiantum > Adiantum capillus-veneris. Next base: position 49,301,799 of record NC_140932.1, read on the forward strand.
TGTACCTTGCGTGATTTTTTTTGTAAGCATAGTTTTGTCTCTCACTAGTTGTTTTTTTGTTTTTTTTTCTTTAAGCTCTCTTCGAATTTATCCCCTCTCCTTGTGCTGGTGATGTCTTGCTTGTAGCTCCACACATGGGTGCAAATGCTATTGTCTTTGCTAGTAGCAAACTTTCCTACTTTCTGACATTATCTTTCTGTGACATTTTATGTTATGATGGTCCTATTACATGGTTTTTTTTAATGTAATGGTTACAAAACTTGCCTTGTGTGTGTGTGTGTGTGAGAGAGAGAGAGAGAGAGAGAGAGAGTGCTTCCGTCTACTTTGTGGTGGTCCTTTTTTAATTCAAAGTTTTGAATTCCAAATTTATAGTCTTTATAACACCCTTTACCAATTGAATTGACGTTTTTTGTCTTGTAAAATGCAGTCGCAAATAGCAGAAACACAATCTCGACGATAGATTCTTCACTGTGTAGCATGAATACTACTTGTCATGTTTCTCACAGAAAACAACACATGCTCGTCTTCAAGATGTGTAGTACGCTTCTTGAAGCTCTCCATTTATAGCGCGTGCTTCTTTCTCTTTTGGACGTGTGTCTTTTTCATGCATCGAGCTTGGCAAGAATAGTGTTTGTGTCATCTTCTTTTTTTACCTCCTCATCTTGAAAAAGAACAACCGGTTTGATAGCCTCATGCTCTGGTTGTAAGTTGACCACATTCCGAAGCGTTGGGGAGATGTGTCTCTCGAGTTTTGATGGATTCAAATCTACAGCTTTTGTGTGGGTCAATGACTGCCCTTTGCTGACAACCCTCGCCACAACAAGCCTCTATCAAGAAAATGAGACACAGTCAGTTCCAAATCAGTTCGGTTAAATACCCATGCTCTATTTAGAAACATACACACAGACACTACCTGATTCAAATAAACATGCTCAAAACTCTTTTTGAAAAATTGAAACTCTAGATAGCTCGCAAAAACTATCATTAGCTATCTAGAGTTCTAATTTTTTTTTATTTTCAAAAAGAGTTTTGAGCATGTTTGTTTGGATCAAGTAATCTCTGTCTGTGTGTTTCTAAACAGAGGATGGGTATCTAACCGAATTGATTTAGAGTTAACTGTGTTTCAATTTCTTGGTAAAGAAATAAAAGAGAGGCTTGTTGTGGCTAGGGTTGTCAGCAAAGGGCAGCCGTTGACCCCCACAAAAGTTATAGATTTGAATCCATCAAAAGTCGAGAGACACATCTCTCCGCTGTGTCTCTCCAACGCTTCGGGATGACTTGGTCAACTTACAGCCAGGACATGAGGCTATCGAGCTGTCAGTTCTTTTTCAAGATGAGAAAGAAGAAAAAGGAGATGCCACAAACACTATTCTTGCAAGGCTCGATGCGATGGAAAGAGCACACATCCAAGAGAGAAAGAAGTACGCGTTAGAAATGGAGAGCCTCAAGAAGTGTGTTGTAGATCTTGAAGACGAGCATGTGTTTTTTTTTGTGAGGAACATGACAGATAAATAACTAATTGTGTATGAGGAGAAGAAATTGACAGGCCACAACCCCATGTCGATTGATGAATTGAAGGTCATACGAGATGTGATTTACTTCAACGAGCAAGTGCAACTGAAGGACAATAATACGCAAATTAACCAGGCTCGAGCAAAGTTGAAAGCTGCTGTAAGAAAGCTGGTCTCTTGGAGGAAAACGATTAATGACGCAAAGGTGCTTGGAACCAGTGGGGCTCATCAGCTTGAAACCCTTTTGAGATCCTATATGCAAGTTTGTCTTTTGTCTTTTGTGGGTTTTCATAACATCAAATGCACAATGTATGTTGCTCACAGGTGAACGAGAAAGTCCATACCGCCTTTGGGAGCGAAAGATAGAAAAAACTTGAAGGCAAGCTCCAAGAACGAATACAAGCCGACAATTTGAAAGTCAAAGCCGTGAATGTTAGAAGCCTCGTGAGGCTGATGCTTCAAGACTTTGCTAAAGTTGGCCAATAGGCAAGTTGCACTTGCTCTCTCTCTCCCTCTCTCTCTCTTGTTTACATGGGAAATCTATTCTGGGGTTGTAGGCATGTGCCAACAAGCTGTGAGTATATCTTGCTTTTTCAAGCAAAAGCAAGAGATAGGTAAAAACCATTTATCATGACTTTTATGCTTTGCAATGTGCTTGGGTTTATTTGTCATTTGAAACTAATTGTGTTTCATTTTTTTGATAGAGGCTTGTTGTGGCGAGGGTTGTCAGCAAAGGGCAATCATTGACCCATACAAAAGCTGTAGATTTGAATCTATCAAAACTTGAGAAACATGTCCCAACACTTCGGGATATGGTCAATTTATAACCAAAGCATGAGGCTATCAATACGGCTGTTCTTTTTCAAGATGAAGAGGCAGGAAAAGACGAGGACACAAACAATATTCTTGTCAAACTCGATGCATGAAAAAGACACATTCAAAAGAGAAAAAAGCACGCGCTATAAATGGAGAGCTTCAAGAAGCGCACTGCAAATTTTGAAGACGAGCAGGTGTTGTTTACTGTGAGAAACATGACAGCTAGTATTCATGCTACACAGTGAAGAATCTATCGTGGAGATTGTGTTTTTGCTATTTGCGACTGCATTTTACAAGACAAAAACGTCAATTCAATTGGTAAAGGGTGTTATAAAGACTATAAATTTGGAAGTCAAAACTTTGAATTAAAAAAAAGGACCACCACAAAGTAGACGGAAGCACTCTCTCTCTCTCTCTCTCTCTCTCTCTCTCTCTCTCTCTCTCTCTCTCTCTCTCTCACTCACACACACACACACACACAAAGGACACATAATATTCTTTATATTACTTTGTTCGCTCACAAAACCGTGCCAACCGACGGGAGGAGTAAATTAATACAAAAACGCTCGGAGGCACGATACAAGGCTGCCCAAAAGCATAGAACCTGAGGATGGCCCGATGCCCAACTGAAAATTGCAAAACAAAAAACCAAGGGAAAAACCTCCTAACAAGGGAAAGGCCTAACATCTAAATAGAGAAGAGAGAGTTTGTAAGCCTCTAAAAGATAGGCACCTCCAAAACATGTCAAGACGAAGGAATAAACTGCTTCCTCAGAAACCAATGCATGACCAGAAGAGAAAAACAGGCACAAGAAAATTTATCGCAGGCGAGGAAAGGAGGATGGGAGTGAAGAAACCCAACAAATAGTGAAGAAGAGGCCAAGTCACAAAAGTGTGAGGTTTTGTCACCTCCAAATCCTTCTCTCTGGATTCCCGGTTATAACACCACTTGCACAGGCCCTTGGTTGTCGGTTAGTCGTCCATTGCACCTCCCACTATGGGATTCTCTTGCACTTCAGGCACTGCCACTGGGCTTACTGCCACTTCACGTCCACGTAGACTTCACGCTCATATTCACGCCGATTTTCATTTATCGGCCTGGGGTTTATGAGCCCCCTTCGTAGGTTTTTGGCTTTGCCTACTAGGACGCTGGCACCCTATATATAGGGTGCCACTCGCTTGCTGTTCTCTCTCCCATTGTAGATTCTTTTCATCTGGATTTATTGAGCTTGCCAACTTTCCCCATCTGTCTCTCATCTTCTTCTCTCCTCTTGTGTTTCTCGCGTGGTTTGTCTCTTCTCTCTCTGCTTCCGTTGCGCACTCCGACATGGTATCAGAGCTGCTGCTTTCTATCGCCTAGGTTTTGGAGGCCCATTGGAGGACTTTCATCGCGAAAGATATCCCCTGTTGACCAGCGTTTTATACAGGCTGTTCCAGCATTTTGCCATTATCCACCCTCCCATCATCCTCCTCTTTCAGACGCTCCATCTCCCCAGACCCTCCCTGCTGGCTGCGGTTTTTTTCAGCCCTTACCTACGTTTTGTGGACTGTATACCTCAGGCGGTCACCTTTCCCCCACTTGATCGGCCATCGGATACCTCTTTCCTGGTGTTGTTTCTCTAACTTTTGGTTGCTGGTTTTTCTGCAGCATAGGACCAAAACATCCCTCTTCCACTCCCTACCCTCTACATCCTCTGCGACCTTTCCTTGGCGACGGAACCCCTGCTGTTTTTCCCCCAAAACAACGTATCTTCAGCCTTCTTTGGTCTCTTTCGGTGTGGACAGCAGTGGACCGTTGCAATTTCTTGCATCCTTGGTGGTTATCACATTCCATTGAGGTGTTTTCAGTCCATTCGACATTGATCCGGTTGCTTCTTCCATATTCAGCTTTACCTTCTTCTCCGCGGACACTTCCTGAGACTTCGTGGTTGTGTACTTTGTCACCCTCTTTTTTTTGTAGACATGGCTGTCGGATCTGGTCTTCCTTTTCTTTCCACACCCAAGAAGCTTGATGGTTCCAACTATACCGTCTGGGAGATGAAGGTCATGGTGCATAGCTAATGGGATTGGCTTGACGACAAGCGGAATGCCACTTGTCCCACTGTTACATCGTCATTCTCTTCTATGGCTTCTACCTTTGTTGTGGCTTCTACTTCGACTTCGACTTCTTCCCCTATCAGTACACAGGCGGCTTCACCCTCTATCCCTTCTCTTTTCATATTTGGCGGATCATCTACAAGACCGTCGATCATGACACAGGCCATGCTTGACACCTGGCGTTAGCATAACTGCAAGGTGTTCTCCTTTTTGTGCATCAATTGTGCGGACCCTATCCTTTCACTTCTTACCTCTTATCAGTCAGCACATGATGTCTGTGAACTATACAAAGCGCATACCTCCGATCGTATCCTCGCATTGGAGAAGCAACTGCTCAATCTTCAATCTTCAGTTCTCGCAATCTTCCACTCTCCAAGATTTTATCTCTCGCATGGTTGCAAGCCATCCACAACTCGAAGTAGGTAAGCTTGACCATGGCATCAAGAGTCTTCACCTCCTCCCACCAAGCGGCGTCGTCGGCCCATTCTCGGCATTTCAATCTTGTTGCTGATGTAGACTCTGGCATGGCCTGGAACTCATCACTGAGAAAGAGCCTCCTTAAGGCTCCGCCACATGTAGACAAGCGGCCTAGCATAAGTCAATTGAATGCAAATCTTGTCTCTGAATATTAAGCAAGGACAAGTGGCTCCTCTTTGAGAACTCATGGCGCACTTTTTGATGGTTGAGCACAAAGGAGACAATTTGAGAGGCGTCACCAATGGTGGGTGAAACCTATGACAAGCTCCCTATGTCGTTGAGGAGGTTGTTGAGGCAATGCACCATACAAAATGTGACATAGACACTGAGATACATGCCCTCAATGATAGCCCTAGCTGCCCTATTTGACGCCTCTCCATCTGCAACCATACAAAGGACATTCTCCGTGCCGATGATCTCTATGGTGCTTGTCCACTCCGCAGCAAGCATCTCCGCGGCCTTGCCACTGTCAGATGCATCATGTGACTCCACAAAGTACATCTCCCCCAGAGAGTAGGCCACCACTCCGTGGATGGACAGCGGGTGTCGCTCCATCCATCTACAAGGAGAGAGACGCCATTGGTCTCTAACAAATCCTTTGTTGCTTGAGCCGCTTGCTCCACGGCAAGCTTCTCTTTGTCAAGAAGGGTGGTGCGAAGCCTCTCCGATGAAGGTGGCACATAAGAGGGGCCATATTCCCCTATTTTCGTAACCATGGTTCGAAAGTATGGAGACCTATCCACACAAAATAGAGCATGTTGTGTTAGTATGGAGAGTTTAGAGTTGAGACCCCATAATGAAATACAAAATGGGAGATTGCAATGTGCATAATACATATGCCATAAGTCACAAGGGAAACTCACCGCGAAGCATGGAAGGCAATGTGGTCGTGGAAGAAGAATCGGGCAACCGACCAATCCACCTCTTCCTTCGATTTAGGATTCCAATTTTTGTTGAGGGTGCTTTGGCGATGCGAAATGGAAGCCCTCGGTGTAGATGCATTTGTCTTGAACGCTTGAGAGGTGGAGTCAAGGTTGGTTTGCCTTTGCTCTCGCGGTGTCGCCGTGGCGGAGGGTCAACGGCAACAAAACAGCCCCTCTTGGCCGCTTACGCGACCTCATACACCGCGAGCTTCTCAAGAAGCTCCAACCTTTTCTTGAGAGATACTCGAGGGCAAAACTTCACCTCGTGACCGGGTTCATGAAGAAGATGGGCTCGCACTTTGTTTGCACCACCCGTTCTCTTGTACGATCATAGCTTGCACGTCCATGGTCTTGCACCGCCACCTTTACCACACGTGGTAGAGTCGACTTCATCCCACCACGACCATGTTTGCACGGCGGGCCTCCTTCGAGAAGAGTCGGCTTGAGAAGTGGAGTTAGCTTGAGATGACATGATGGTGGAGAGAGAGGAGAGCTTGTGTGGAGAGAGAGTAGAGGAGAGCTTCAAAGTTGAGAGGGTAGAAGAGGGAAAGAGTGGGTAGAGAGACTCAAGGGTAGAGCTTGAGCGCCCGAAGGTAGACCGTAGAGTCTAGACGGTAGAGAGGAGAGGCTTGTCACTTGAGCCTTGATTGAAGTTCAGAGACCCAAAGGTCCGAGGGTGCTTTTATAGCCTCCCAAGCCCCCCCCCCCCCCCCCCCCCCCCCCCAAAAAAACAGACGTTGGCTGCCAATTCTGTCCGTTAAAAACGGTCAAATTTTCAAAATTTGAAAAATCCGGCCGTTCCCTGCCATTCCTGTCCGCCCCCTGCCGGTCCGTCCGCCGTCCCCGGTACAGCTGCCTGCGTTCCCGCCGGTCGGACAAAAAACCGGTTACGGCCGTTCCACGTTCCTAAGCCTCCTCCCCTCCGTCCCCTGTAACTATGCTTTGGGGTGGAATTCAGCCACTCCTGTCGCGTGTGCTCTCTCACTCCTTCAGTTCAGTTGTTGTTAAAGTGCTAAAAGTCTGTTTAATATGTTCTTTTCCTTTGGCACGTCGTGCCCATCGCGTGATAGTATCCTCTTTCCTTGCCACTACTTGGGAGGATCTTCTCCTTGCTTTGCAGCAAATTACTCAGCATATTCAGGAGAGGGATCCTACCAGTGCTCATGACAGCACACTTGTAGCACGTGGCGGAGGAGCCTCTCAACAAGGTCAGCCCGGTTCTGGTTCTCAGCCCACTAGACCTGATGTTACATATACATATTGTGGACGACGAGGCCATACAGAGGCTCGTTGTTATCGGAGGGACGTGATTGCCGTAGAGATTGGGACTCGGATGTTTATCAAGGACAGGCTCTTCTTTTGCGATTGTTGCCATACAGAGGCTCGTTGTTATCGGAGATCATCTCTTCCCTCTCTACTTCCGCTGCACACTCCGACAAAAAGGAGAGGCTGTAATAGGCAGAGAGGCTTGGAACACCAAACTGAAGAATGGCCGGGTCAATCTTAAAATACCCCACGTCGCCCGGGTAACATAAGCGCGACAAGCGGGGGCAGCTAACTGGGGTCGAGAGCAGCTACAGCTTAACGTGATGGTGCAGACAGGGCTGGAGCTAAGCATTCCACAAGGAGGGAACTGAGACCATCAGAGCATAAAAGTAGCCCATCAAAAATTGTGGCAACACCACCAAGGTAGACGCCCAGAAAAGGAGCATTGGGGGAGGTCTTCGCCAAATCAGAGCACCTGGCATCTAGACATGATGCAACAGCCAACTAACCAAGCATCGGCAGGAAAAGCAAGGTGACGAGGTATCGATGAAGTCATCCTCATTAACCAAGGCGAACCGATTTCCAAGAGAAATTCCACCAAGGAAAGCAGTTGAGCAAATACACCCACAAGACACAAACACCAACACATCACACACGCATAGCCAAACACAAACACCACACATTGGGCTGCAAACAAGAGAACCAACACCCACACACACAACCAAACACATACACCCACACACAGCCACCAAAACCCTGACATGCTCACACACCAAGAAAACACAAAAAAAAAAAACCACACACAAAGACCTTAAACAGAAAACGTTAGAACAAGCACAAGCACACAAAACATACACGCACACACAAAAGACAAGGAGGGAGCATGGAGGCCAGAAACGGAAGAGGGAGGGGGGCAGCCAACAGAAAGGAGGCGGCCAACAGCAAGCAAAGGGAAGGGAAAACGCATGCAGAGGAGACAGCTGGCAGCGTGCAGAGGAAGAGGTGAAGCGGCACAGGAGAGCGGAGGTGACAAGGGCAGGCGGAGGCACAGGTGACACGCACAGAGGAGGGACAGAGGCGGTGAGGCCTGCAACCACGCTGCCCTCCAGCCCTCCTCTTGTCGCCGCCACCTACAGCCACACACACACACCCAATACATACTCACACATGTACTCACAGACACAAGCTTCGTGATGAAGGGAGCAATCCTGATGAACCATTATCCTATGACTGGGACGGTTTTCAGACGGCTCTCCAAGCTCGCTTTATGCCACCAAATTATGTGCAACTTCTAAAGGATGTGTACAATCCAGGCAAAGCTAAGATTGAATACATTCCAAGGAAAAGCTAATCCTGTCGCAGATGCTTTGAGTCGCAGAGGACAGATTTCAGCCATCAAGTCGTGGCCAGCCAGTTCCATACAGTTCCATACACGGCGTGTCATTTGATGATCAATACAAAATTCATAAACATTCGTTGCAAGCTCTTCATATGCAAGGGCCCTACAACTATATCATCCGTAATGAGCTTTTGTTTTTTCGTCATCGCTTGTGTGTTTTACCCAATTTTAGAGATGCATGATGCCCATGATGCACTCATGGGTGGCAATTGAGTCATGAATAGCACATTAGAAAAGGTAGAGCGCTTTTTTATTGACCTTAGATGAGAATTGATGTGTTTAAGTATGTCACCCAAGTGTTCAGTTTATTAAAAAGTCAAAGCTCCTAGCAGTAAGCAACAGGGTCTCTTGCCTATCCCCAAAGGTTGATGGATTTTGTGACAAACTAGCTGCCTAGCTCCCATACACGGAATGCACAATGTTAGACCATTGTTGATAGATTCAGCAAATTTTGCATGCTTATTCCGTGTAAGGCCAATGTCACCACACAAGATGTTGCATGTCCCTTTATTAAGCATTGGTATCCTCTTTGTAGCTTACCTAAGTCCATTGTGTCCGAGAGAATGCAGATTCACTTCGGCATTTTGGCGTGTATTGTTTGAGAATTTTGGTATAAAGCTTACTTTTTCGTCTGCATTTCATTCACAGTCCGATGGCCAACCTGAAAATTATGATCAGTTAGCCTTCGATGTCTTGAGTCTTATGTTCGTGATTAGCAAGCCAAGTGAAAACAGTATCTCTCGCTCGTGCAAGCTATCTTGATGACTGTTATTCCAGTGCAATTGGTAGTATTCCTTACAAGGAAGCTTTCAACAGTCCGTTCCAGTCTCTTTTGACTCGATCAATTAGTTGGGTGCCCGATGCTAATGCTGCAAGGTGGTAAGGTACGTAGGTACGGTACGTATTCGGTAAGACCTGTACGTAGTACCGAATGGATAGAGTTGTTAGGTACGTAAAATTTGTAGGGTTTTTTTTTTTAATGCCAAAAACCTACAATACGGTCTGTACTTGATAAAAAATTCATCAATACCACTCCAAGCATGTTAGTTCACTATTCTGCAAACCAAGGCAAAGCTTTCATATAAGTTTCTGATCGTGCTTGCCCTCCTATATTCACCACCGCAATGACATTCGTGTGTACTCTACAGATGCAAGTTGTGTCGAAATGTCTACAAAATTAGGCGTTGGGATAAGGCTAAAGAAGGGCAAACCAAAAATTGCCGATGCAATAGGGTTTTTTTCCACACATTACCCATAGTACCATACGCACCCAAAAAAAAAAAAAACATACAGTACGAATCCGTACGGTACAGTACTGTACCGTACAGATCCATACGTACGTACGGATCCTACCTTGTTTAAATGCTAAGAGTCAGTCCTTGGTTGAGGTTGTTGAGAGTGTGAAGCTTCGGCTTAGCAAAGCTCAAGAATCTTACTCTACGCAAGCTAATAAGCATTGGAAGTGTAAGAGTACACAACGAAAACAAGAGAGATGAGAGCAAGAGAGAGAGCAAGCAAAACGCTAGCACTGGAGAGAGCCCCAACCAAGAAACACTAGCAGAGAGGGGGCGATGGAGGAAAGAGATAGAAGGAGACTGATCGCAAATAACTGACCACCAGACGCACAATGTACAAATGACCTGCCCCCAATGCTCTTATATAGCAATGGGGCAGGAATAAATGACCATCTAATAAGTGATTAGGTGAAAACTTAAAAACTCCACAATATGCAAAACCGCCTGGTTGGACATGACGGTAAGTGCCTGGCTATGCAACCTATGTGAGATGCAAAGGGTGGCATCCAAATCGACGTCGAAGCAGTAGTGGTGTAACTCTAACACCCCCTCTTAGCACTGGATGCTGAGACGACACAAATGAAACAATAAGAAGCCAAAATCCTCTACGGAACAGCCTTCATGAAGATGTTTGCTGCATTCTCCGCTATAGGAACATACTCCAAGAGTAAGTCTCCTGCCAAAACCCGCTCTCGAACATAATGGTATTGCAACTCAATGTGCTTCGTCCGAGCATGAAAGACAAGGTTCTAAGCGATGGCAATGTAACTTTGGTCGTCGCATGAAAGAAGTGTGGCAGGATGCTACAGGAGTCTGAGGAATCCCCAAGTAATCCCCGAAGCCAAATAGCCTCACAAGCAACGTAGTAAGCTAACCTACACTCGGCCTTTGTGGATGAAAGCGCAACAGTGGGTTGCCACTTGCTGCTCCAAGAGATAGATCCCGAACCGAGTGTAATACTACTCCTGTATTAGAGTGCCGAGTGTCAGGGTTACCCGCCCAATCTGAGTCACAACAAACGGTTTCAAACCCTCACGACCATAGAATACACCATAGTTCAATGCACCACGTATGTACCGTATGGTACGGGTAGCACACTTCCAATGTCGTTGACAAGGCTTAGTGCAAAAGGACCTCCATACTGAAACAATGTATCAGATATTTGGGTGTGAGTATGTTATTAGATATACAAGACAACACACATTCATCCCATACTCGCTTATCAATCCGCGGTGAGGACAGGTCATGAAGAGGAACATTCTCCCGGGACTCAAGAGAGTGTCAATGGGCCTGCAATCTGTCATCTAAAATCTCTTCAGGATAGATCTGGCATACTTCTGCTACCAGAAGAAGATGCCGTCTGGTGTCTGGTAGATCTCCATGTCTCCAAGAATGGTAGTCATACAAGCGGTGGGAGCATATGTCTCGTCAAAGTCAACGTATGGGCACTGTGAGAAGTCCCTAGCAACTAGTCTTGTCTTGTGCTTGTCAAGGGAACCGTCAGCTTTAGCCAAGGAGATTGATGTCTTGTGCTTGTCAAGGGAACATTGATCTAGGGACTGATCTGTTGGCTGAATACACTCATAATTTCACACACACACACACACACACACACACACACACACACACACAGAGAGAGAGAGAGAGAGAGAGAGAGAGAGAGCAACCAGGAAGAAAAGTCAAAAAGAGTGAGTGGGTAACATCAGCTAAGTTGGCAGAGAGATGCTTTCATCTAAAGACAGACAGCCCAACCAAAAAGCTTCACTCCCAGGATCCTACCACCAACCAAACAAAAACAAGATCTTAACTTAATTCTCTTTGTCGAAACGAAAAAAGGAAACAGGTTGCGTCAAAAAATCATCCCCACTTTGTTTCTGAGTGTACTTGAGAAATGGACTACGTAAACAGCCAACAAGTGCTGCTTAATGAGATCCCTCTCAGTGAAGATTACAAGGAAACAAAACTAGACTACCATGGAGATCCAACACTGAACATTCAAAATTCAAAGCTTCCCAAGTAGTGCATATTCGACACATACCTAGTTTGAGTTCCAAATCAGAGACTGGGAAATAGGAGCGTCCTTCAAAGCCGAAGACACATAGCCCTCGCATCCTGGCAAGGGCATTGCTAGCTGTTGAAAAACCTTTCTGCTTCAATGGGGTGTGAATCCCAAGAGTCCATCACACTATTGTACTTGGGCAACAAAAACGAAGAAATTAAGTACACGAGGAGAGGGAATTTCCTAACTTCTAAGTTCTCTCCCACAAATTGATGCACTTGAAAGCACGGTTGTACAACAGGGTAACGTACAGCACAAGATTGTGTAACGTACAGCACAATCAGCAGGGTAACGTACAGCACAAGATTGTGTGCAAGATGGTCGTGATTAGAGGCATTGCTGGCCTCAGCTGGGCTGCGGCCCCCTCACAAATGGCTTGATGTACCTTGCATGTGCCCCCCGCGGCAGTGCTCGAAAAAAACCTAGGTTTAGTGTAATCCCACCTACAAATTTTGAAATTTACATCCAAATTTTATTTTTGAAGGTGAGAAAACCTTTTGAAAAAATTAGTGTAATTTGGTGTAAAAACCTTCAAATTTTGTCAATTTACTCACATATGCAAGTTTGCCAAGTTTTTGTAAAAAGATTTTTTCGAGCCTTGCCCCCCCCCCCCCCCCCCCCCCCCTTCCCCCCCCCCCTCTCTCTCTCTCTCCTGCATTGCTAAAGCAGGTGTATGTCAGTCCATGACGTGCTCGCTTGCTTGCTAAACACGATACTAAATGTGTTTGTTTGCGTGTGTGTGTATGTCTGGTCGTTTTCAACAAATGGGGGAACTAGAGAATCTGTTGAAGATGCCATCAACGGAAAGCGAAAAGGGGTACACGAGTGGCCTGCCAACGGTGTTTGGTGCTCTCTCTCTCTCTCTCTCTCTCTCTCTCTCTCTCTCTCTCTCTCTCTCTCTCTCTCTCTCGTAGGTGGTAGCAGATGGTTCTCCCACGTCTCCCTCTCTCTCTCAACGTGGGCGGCGGCTTGCCGACCTTTGCCCCTCTATATAGACTCTGAACGCTCGTCTGTGCTACTGTCGTTGGAGCTCATGGGACCTGCAAGGACATGAGGGCAGGCTCTGTGTGTGCATGTGCACGCACAAGTCCCTGCAGGAGGAACCCGAGAGAGTTTGGCCTGCAGTCAGGTATTGCAGAGAGAAGTGGGAGGGGACAAAGACAGAGAAGAAGCAGTTAAGCAAAGGGATGTAGCGAGGGAGGACGAGCACCTCTCTCTCTCTCTCTCTCTCTCTCTCTCTCTCTCTCTCTCTCTCTCTCTATATATATATATATATATATATATATATATATATATAGATAGATACATATATATGTATATATATTGTGTTTGGACGCACCCTCTCATGTAATCCAGAGATTTTTTTCAGAGTATTTTTAGATATTTAAGGAGATAATTATACATATGGTTTCTATATATCCCCAATTTTTTAATAGACCTTAATAGATATTATTATACATATCATTTTGATCAGAAGGCCACCACCCCTTTTGATCCAAGTGTCTTAATACCCAAATCGGCACAAGAGATACATCCCTTCAATAACCTTTCAGAGAGTGTCCAATCCACCCTTGTAATTTGCACGATTTAAGACTAGTAAGACATCACAGCAGAGTGTAGTTTTCTCAGGAGCATAGTTAGTTGAAGCTAGGCCATCAAGATATAGCATCGAACGTGCCGGTTGTGTTCGACAAACAAGTCCATCAAGTTTTTACGACGAAGAGGGAGGAAGTAATGCAACACCCTTCAAATAACAACCAGTTTTAGCTTGATAAACAGATCAGTACTACATTTCTTAAGCTACAACATAAAGTAGGTAGTTTATGCTGCTTACTCCTTATTGCACCATCGATCCTCAGTCAAAACAAGTGAACACCATTCATATAAACAAAAAAACCATAACCCATGTAAAAAATTCAACTTAGATGATAACCCAAATGAGCTTGTCGTGGAACAAAACCAATCTAAATTGATAGTTTATAAAACCAAAAAAACCCTTATCACTGACAGTCAAATATGATGAGAACAGAGCTTTTGTATCACCTTATTAGTCTCCACCTATTTAAAAGAGGTAAACGGGATGCGATAAAAAATATTATGGTCAGAATGTGTTCTAGGTAGGATACCCCACCAACAGGCCGTAACTTCCTTTTTGTGAAGACTGTTGTGAAGCAAACCAATCAACTAATTTACATACTCACAATAGCGTAGGAGCCCTGTTTTTTTATGCAGTGATATGCTTATGTAAAGCTCACAGGCCAAAAACAGATAAAGTAACTAGATCATTAAACCATAAGCTATGTACCAAAAAAAAAAACCCTTATTATATCAACCAGATTCTATCAAAAGGTAAAGTACACCGACCTGAGAAGGTAGTTTAGTCACCTCCATAACTGCATAGTACGCAGCTACGCACTCACTCATCTCTTTCACAAACACACGCAAAAATAAATACACCACAGGCTAAGTGAGTGGCCAAAGCATCCTCACCTTTTATATAGTGCTGCAAGGTTCGGTTCTTTAGACTTGCCCAAGGTGGTAAAAGCCCCCACGATCCATGTACTCAGTAGGTGTAGGTTTCCAAAAAGCAAATACGGCTACCCCTGCTCGTATGGATGAGAGGGAGAGAGAAGGTAAGATTTAGCACGGGGTTTCTCTGAGCACAAGGTGTGCTGCAGTAGGGACAATGGGGAGAGAGCGTGAAAGGTTGGGCCAATTTTAAGAGGCATGAATGCCACGTTCCTTATGCTCTGTATGGGTGGATACCGATAAGGGGAAGAAAGAAAAGAGTTTTTCCGGTTTTATTGGGTAAGCAATGCCGAGCCATATGATAGTTAGAGAAATCCTAGGGGGATTATCTTGGGGTATTAAATGTAATTGTTATGGGTTTCTTTAAAAACAAGCACAATTAGTGCTAACTATCATAAGTTGTGTCCAACAACAAGTCTGTAGAGCCTGCTAAAAGTTTGATCTTGGTTTACAGGTATCCAAATAAAGAATCAGCTTTTATACTTGGTTGAATACTAGATGTGTAGGTACTTGTGTGTGTGTGTGTGTGTGTGTGTGTGTACTCGACCTGTCCCAAGCATCGTACACAATGGGTCGATAGTAGGCCCATTGTGAATGGGCCTACTACCTAATTAGAGAAATGAGGTTAATGTGGTTGAAATGTAGGCCAGGTCAGTCACTTTGAGAAAGAGATTTTGTGATTTTGTTAATTATGTCACTTCCCTTGAATCCATTAAGGCAAAATTTGTGGATAAGTATCTTCATATCTTCCCAGCTAAGAAGCAGTTAGAAGAGGAGTATGCTATCAAGTATAGGAGGTTGGTGCAAGTACTAAGAGCAGCTTTATGTGGTCGATTACTGCTCTTTTTTATGAATTCAATGGGTGGGATATCTAATAGGTCTCTCTTCCAAGTAAACCGTTGGTCTTAGCCTCCTACACATGGGTTATGAAGTGTAATCGTAAAGTCAAGAAATTGTACCGAAGTGGAAAAGAAGCCGGTTGATGCTACAAACGGCTGCATGGCTGCCCTGCAAAGTACTCATAATAGCACAATACAGACCATAAAAATGATAAATCAACATACCTGAATCGTCGCACACGCACATGATCGATCTCAACACGAACATAGAGAGATAGAGAACAAAATAGAGCGAGGGAGAACGTGCAAGTGCACCTCCTAGAGCGGAGTGCTACTCTGGCACGGCGAGAGAGAGGAGAGGAGAAGGGAGAAGAAAGACACAAACACTGGGTGCAATTTCCCCCCGTGCAAGAGTGACCATTTCCCTCTTGCACGTATTTCATTTATAGATTTCTTGAATGGTCAATGTGAGTACAAACTGGCCGGCCTGTCATAAATGGTCAAAGCTCATAAAGAGCACTTGAATAATAAAATGTACAATATATATATTTTCATTCGCAAAGTCCTAGCTCGGTCTAGTCTTTTCCACCTATCACATCTGCAATGAATAATAAAATATCAATTCCATAACATACCTCTCCGTTGGAAAGCAACTGTCCTCAGTTGCGAAGAAAAAAAATCTGCGAACAATACTTGTCAAAAACAATGATTAGAAATCTGTATCAAATAGTTAAAAAAAAAATACATAAAATTAGATAATATGGCTTATGCCTGTCGTCATCCACATACTACCTATTCTAGTGTCCCATACCACTAGAATAAGCAGTATATGTCATACCCTGATGAATCAGGATATCATTGGTCACACTCATCATTCAATAATCCGTTCTCATCATTCTCAAGTTCAATACTACCAACATACATCCATTCCAATTCCAAATCCAAACATCTGTCAACATGTACTCATTTCCAATCCAAATCCAAATATCCTTCAATTTGTGTACTCGGGTAACAAAATCATACCAGTCACAGTGGTGGCCAGCCACTACAGCATGATTTTGTGATCGGTGTTGCCTAAATCGGCGAATCTACACCAATAAGACGTGCTGCCTAAATCGGCGAATCTGCACTAATGCTGCCTAAATCGGCGAATCTGCATTTACCCTTGTGAATCTGTAATTTTTCAGTATGCTGCCTAAATCGACGGATCTGCACAGATAACTGGTGTTGCCTAAATCGGCGAATCTACACCAAGATGAGAATTTACACACTGCCTAAATCGGCGGATCTGTGTGTATGTGACCAATGGACTAGACAAGACATAAAAAGACAAAACGTGTACTACCTGTGTGACACCACATTGGAGTGTAGTTGAGTAACAGAGTACTTACAAATTTTTATTCACTAACTCAAAACACCACAACTCATATGAGTAGCTGCATAGCTTAATGCCGAATCCTCTCAATAGAAATTACATGCAGTGCAAGCAAAAGCTAGAACTTTATGGATTCTTAATTTCATATGCCATAAGAAAAATGCAAGCAGTAAAAGATCTTTTTGCTTTCAAATTGTCTAGTGGTATTATCCTTATTGCAAACTGCTTGACGTTGTGTCCTTAAATACATGCACCAACAATATAAACTTCCAAGCAAGTTGAGAAAGTGAATATTATTGTAGGAATATGTTAAGGGATGTCATTGCAGTATAGGCAGACAAGATATGTTGCATAAGTGATGTGATCTTAAGAAATATGATAGCCGTAGATATATGTAGGAATGGATTCATTAAGGAGAAAAATACCGTGGAAAATAATGAGAAATTACGTACCTGGAGGTGGTTTGCAGAAGTGACTAGTATCCAAATCGGCAAATGCTAAACAATTTCTTGAAAACAAAAGGTCAACAGCAAATTTCATCATGTGAGTAATGTTATGCAAGTTAGAACAAACCAAAATTCAAGTCGTATAGGTAGATGTCAGATATCGGTGAGGTGGACTGTATATGTGAGTAAGTGTTTAAACCATTGATTTTTCATCGCAAGAAAATTAGTAAAATTTCACCAGTGTTATTGAAAGTAGTTAAAGTAGCAAAACATCGGCTAGATTCCATGCTTTCCTTCACGTAAATCGGAAAATTTTTATAAGTTTTAGTGTGAATACTTGAAAACCTTTGAGTTGTGACCTAAAAACAAAAAAAGCTTGAGGTATGCCCTTATTGTCTTTAGTTAGAAAAATTGTTTTTGGCTAGCCCTAACTCAATCAACAAACATTGCTATGAGTACTCTAATACAAAGAGAATTTCTCATGAAAAATTTCGTAGGAACTACTTTCGATGGTCATCTTTGAATGGATACAACAAACACGAAAATACCAAGAGACATAGCAGCGCTTATCGCCACCTTAAATATAGACACACAAATCTCACACCGCGTAGCCACGAACATTAGGTTCAAGCTATGAAAGACCATATAGAACACGTACAGTATGTGTGTGTGTGTTTGGATGTATATCATTCAAATTGACAAGTGAGTGTGTGTGTCGGTGCAAAAAAAAAATCATCGACTTGCGCGGTTGTGGACAATTGAATACAAAGGTAGGGCACGTAATTTGGTTACGGGGGGAAAAAAAGAGAGAAAAGAAAACGAAATGTTATATTAATCGTCTTAAAAATGTAAAAATTAAGTGTGAGAACAAACTGATACCATCCTTGTGTATCTATTCCAATGCCTGGGTACAAACAAAAATAAAAATAAAAATAAAATGAAGTGCAATGAAAGACTGAAAGCATAGAACCAAAAGCCTAAAATTGTTATGAAAATCAAAATTCATCATCGTCAATGCTTGAGAATGCTCGGCAACGGGCGTTTGTCGGAGAAAGTATTGCATCAGGCCCTGAAGAGCATCGTCAATGTTCTCATCTATAGGTAGACAACGTTTGCAATCATATAGGTTATTCCGGGAGTGGGGGAAAATGAGCAATTCTATGATAAGTTGCATAAGACTTTCTCATGCATCAACCACTAATTTTATTTTCCAAAATTCAAGTTGAGGTTGTCCAAGCTCAGTTGTACATGAATAAACACATGATGAGAATGACTAGACTACTTAGTGAAAGACCAATAGTGGTAGCTCTCCTACTATGCTCAACTAAATGATGCCACTTACCGAGCTCAATCCTTCTATTAGATTAATTACATGTGCAAAAACAAGGAAGTTAGCTAAAATGGAGGATGGCATGTGGTGGTCATAGAGAGAGTGAGCCTCTGGTAGTTTGTGGATGCGACGAGTATGAGCCAAATTTGGTCACAAAGCTAGTTGTACTTGTGAGAAATCTTTAGAGACACTACGTTTTTTAACACATTGTGATCGTTGTTTCGTAGGGTGCCAATGAGATGGTTGAAGGATAAATCTATTGTCAGAAAGCTACCTAAGAACCGATTGTCTCCAAAATGTAGGAGCTATAGACCTTGTAGTTGGCAGAGCTGTGGCAAAAGTCTACCACCAATGCGATTTGAAAACATAGATAACTGAATCAGGCTGGTAGCATTGCACAAGCTCAGATCAGGGGACTTAGCGTGAAACCCGAAAGGTGATTTACGTCCAGGTTTAGTATCCGTAGATGCTTTACATTTGTGATCTTGACTGGAAGAAAACTTGCTCAATTGGTATTTTAGCGCTCCACCATCAGAAGGTAACACATCCTTTCAAGCTGCCTTCCATTGTCTTATATGGAGGTCTACAACAATGCAGTTCATTACATAGCTCATAGAGTTATGGAGTTTGAGAGGTGGGTGTTGCAGAAGGGATAAGGAAAGAAAATTGTGGGTAATGGTAGAAGAGGCGAGACAAGAAATGGGCTATGGCGTCTAGTTGCAGAATAATGAGAACAAATTTGTACTAAAAATTTTGTAGTTGGAAAAAAACACTCAAACCTCGTCGATATTCCCTTTCTTTGTAGCAACATGAAGAGGTCTGCTCCCCTCTTGCAGGTCCCGAAGGCCCCCGTTGGTGACCACCTTTGCCCTATTGCGTCTGGCAGACCCCAATGCTTATGGCCTGAGCTTCCTGCACTCCTCTAGGCTAGCGCTTCTCCTTCTCTTGGATCACCCCACTCAGTTACCCAACTTCACCTCCGTTGCCCTGCTCAGGGCTACCTACAAACTGCCCCCTCCGGTTGTTCTCCCATCTTGCCCATGCAGGCCACCGCTTTGGATTCAACATTCAACTCTCGGAACTTTCAAGATCAAGGTCTGCAATGCTTCTGCAATTTCCCAGATGAGTTGGAATGCTGAGTAATAGCGTTTGAAGCCAGGCTGCAAGGGATGATGCCTGCAGTGGGCTGCGTGAGTACGCTTGATGGTGATTGGTTGGCTGGGTCCAGAAACTAGAGGGAGCGAGAGGTTGCTGCTATTGCTACAGGACGCAGGGAAGTGGGGTGAGAATAGGAATAGCTAACTGATGCCGTACTAGGCTATGCAGTGCAGGGTGCTCCAAAGTTGATGACAATGTTAGGTGATTCCTTGCATGCAGAGTGGGCGATTGAGAGAGTTAAGAGGGGGGGAACTTGTGGCGGCTGTGTAGAGAGATAGATAGAGAGAGAGAGAGAGAGAGAGAGAGAGAGAGAGAGAGAGAGAGAGAGAGAGAGAGAGAGAGAGAGAAAGAGAGAGTGAGAGCTGGTGGGTGTGTCACAGCACGAGGCTGCTGCAACTTACGAGCTGGGGAGAGAGAGAGAGAGTGGTCGAGGTTCATGTGCGCCAATGGTTGGCAGAGGGAGAGAGAAAGATATGCGGTGTGTGTGTGGGGCTGGGCGACGCCATGCACACCACGACAAAAAGGTGGCCAGGGTAATTAGAGGGCGACCAAGAAGGTCGGCTGCATGTGAAGGGGAGGGAGATTCAGAGCCGCAGCATGAGGTGGCTGGCTGCTCGAAATGCCCCCCCTTTTTTTTTGTTTCTCCAGTTTACATGCACTCACAAGTGGTGCAGGGAGGCCGACACCAATTGCTGCTTGTAAAGTGCCGTGAGTGTTGGTATTATGAGCATGCAGCTTAGGCTACGACTGCAGTGAAAGCATGCGCTGCATTTTAGGGGTTGATGGACGAACTAGCCATGCAATGCAAGTTGGCATTCGGATTGTCGGTTGTCAGTGTCTGCACCTCTATGCTCCTTAGCACGGTCGGTACTCATATGGCCATGCTGCAAATCCAAGGGGATGTTCTCTGCAGCACTTATGCATTGTTCTGCTTCTCAAACCTTTGCCACATGCTCGCGCTCCTACTGCAATTCTTTAATTTTGGGATGGGGTGAAGGTCCCCTCTTGTAGTTTCTCAAGAAACTATTTACTGCTTAAATGATACCGCTTCCAAGTCGCGTTTATTGGACAATTCGTCTCTCACATGTCTCCACGTGGTTAACTCGATCAACCGAGCCCTATTGAAATCTATATTCCCGATTCCTCTCTCAATATCTAGCTCCGAGCATCTTTAATCCTCGTGTCCTCCCCCGATACAAGGCAAAACACAATGTCGCAAGAGACGCAGTGAATGTTGGCTCGTTGGTCGAAAGAGTGAGGATCGTCAGGAGGGAGGGCTTTCTTGAGGGCGTAGGCCAACATTGTCAGGCAACGGATGTCGTGAAAAACATCTCTAAGCTCTTCTTTTTATGAGTATTCTCATAAGATTAAGTTTTCATACGTTATTATGTTTAATTATCATAATTACATTGCTAATCATGATATTACGACAACAAAGAAGGGATTCTCTTTCATTTTAAAGACCCCTAATTGTCTTGTTCAATCACACTAATTACCACAAATGAAGCAAATAACAAACTCTACAAAAAAAAAAACAATGTACTTAGCTGCATATTATCTTTCATCTTTGGAGTGTAGCCTACGTGTGATACCACTGCTACAAACGGCTGCATGGCTGCCCTGCAAAGTACTCATAATAGCACAATACAGACCATAAAAATGATAAATCAACATACCTGAATCGTCGCACATGCACATGATCGATCTCAACACGAACATAGAGAGATAGAGAACAGAATAGAGCGAGGGAGAACGTGCAAGTGCACCTCCTAGAGCAGAGTGCTACGCTGGCACGGTGAGAGAGAGGAGAGGAGAAGGGAGAAGAAAGACACAAACACTGGGTGCAATCTCCCCCCGTGCAAGAGTGACCATTTCCCACTTGCACGTATTTCATTTATAGATTTCTTGAATGGTCAATGTGAGTACAAACTAGCAGGCCGGTCATAAATGGCCAAAGCTCATAAAGAGCACTTGAATAATAAAATGTACAATATATATATTTTCATTCGCAAAGTCCTAGCTCGGTCTAGTCTTTTCCACCTGTCACATCTGCAATGAATAATAAAATATCAATTCCATAACAGTTGATGTAGTAAACCCTTGTCCATAGGTTGGTTCAATTTTTATGCACTTAGGGTAGATATGATTAATTTCTTTTAAGAGTGTTTCATTAATATGCCATCCATATATCTATAAGTATGTTTGATTAGTAAAAGTTTACGATACTTGCTTTTGTTACCCATGTTTTTTAGAAACCATTTGTATTTAAAGAAGGCTAAATATAAATTACACATAAGAGGTGAGCACGAAAAACCCATGGGAATGACCAAGCTTTGGTTAAAGCAATGTCCTCTGAAGAGAATAGTACAGTTATCAAGGATCCAAGATATAATTTTAAATAGTTTTTCCTCATCGAAGTGTAAGGGATAAGAGGATTGTGTTTTTTAAAATCCATAGAGGTTTGTTGGAGAGAGAAACGTAGAAGAAGCCATTCTTCCTAGCATGTTTAACGGCAAGCTTAATCATTTGTAATAGAACACCTTTCAATCCTAATTCTCCTTCCAGGGTATATTTTCATAGCATTGAGTAATATCAGTTGTGTAGAGATGAAAAATCTGTTTAGGGAGGTTAAGAGTAACTTTTGTGGAGTTTTTTACTAGCCAAAAAGGGTTATAGTGTATTTGGAGAAAGTTAAAGCAGATTTTTTGTTTGGAAGCACAAACAAATTCAACATCTGAAAGTACTAGGTCAAGGCAAAGGGTGATATCATTGGTAATGTTAGTAAAAATACCATTCGAAGCATCAAATATCCATGTGAATTTATGGTTATGTAGTTTATAGGTGGAAAAAAGTACTGAAAGTTTGGTATCTTGAAGAAAATAACCCAATTTATCTAGATGTTTTGAAATCGTATTAGTGACCTCACACAGAGAGGTGTTAAGTGGTGTAGATTCCTTCCCAGAAACCCGAGAGTGAGCTACTTTCCCCCCGGGGCGGTCACTTTTTAGAATGTGTATGATATCACATGAGTTAACCGAAAAGGATTATTAAAAGACCAAAATGTATAAAAATATATACATACAGAGGGGGGTGGGGTTTTTTTAAATAGGCTCACAGTGGAAGTATAGTATGTATATTGGGGTATTATTAATTACCTCTTGAACACACGTGGTATAGGGGTCTTTTGATAAGTGACTGCCCCGGGTACTTTCCAAGCCAAGTTTTTTCATAAAAGAGTGGGACAATTGGAGCTTTTATTCAGCCCTACTATAAACCAATCCTATGAAAGATTTTGAAATTCATTAGCCAGTTGTGGTGTGATCCATGAGCTTTCAATAGACAACCATTTATATGGTAGGAGTGAGATTTTTTGAAAAAAACATTATCCAACCAATTTTGTGAAGTCCAGTAGGACTGTCTTCTCTCGTCGAAGAGTACTGACAAGGTCAGTTAAACAGCTAAGTAAAGCTAATAAAGCGAGATATGGGTTTTTAGAAAAAATGGGTATGTGATTTCCTTTAGCTAGGATTTTTTGGACTGTGGTATTTTTAATTAGATCAAGATCACAAGTGTAGACGTGCATGCCATAAGTATCAAAATCTTTACAAAAGGGGATATATTTGTCACAAGCACAATCAAGAATGGTGTTGTGTCAATAGACCAGATACTTCCATCCAATAAGTACATTATCAAGTAGTTCATGGTTTCCAAAAAGTAAGTCAAGAAACTCACAAAAGAGTGTCTTTGGGTGTACCCAATCCAGAAGTTCATTTTAAAAAAGACAATGTTCGTAAATATAATCTTTACAAGAAGTCCTTTTGGTAAGATGCATCCTTCCACATGGGCCAACAACAACCTGCACAACATAAGTGATCATAAGTCAAGAAGGTGTCGGGTAGGAGTGTTTCTTCCTCTACCCCTAGTAAAGCTTCGAGATTTTCCTCGATTAAAATTAGAGAAAGAGCTAGGTGTCAGTAATGAATTGGGGGTGGCTAGAGAGTTAGGTCTTTTCAACGAGGGGGAGTCGTCATCCTCAACACATGGCTTGAGTAAACTGGTAATAATGTTAACACCTTTGTAGTTTTCATAAGTAGCAAATATGTCCCAAAGTTCATCAGATTTCATTTCTTTAAGGATATCCAGCATAAGCCTACAAAAAATATTGAAAGCAATTTGAGCAATCACTAATTGTTTAGCCTGGCCACCTAACCAAGAACAGATAAGGGATAGATGAAAGTCCACCGGCTTTTTGAGAAAGAGCTGGTCCAGATGGTTGAGGATAAACCAGATAGCATGGTCAAACCACATAATGTTGGATTCGCACGATGCTTTAGGGTCAAGAAATTTACATGCACATTTAACATAAGGTAAAAAAACATTCCAAATAGATTTTGTGTAGAAGTCAGGATTACTTTTAGCAAACTCCATGTTCCCATTTGTTTGAATGTATAGACATGTATTGGAAGAGCATTTGAAATGGTCAATAAGGTTAAGGTTGAATGGGGCTTTAATGAGTTCTCCTTTGTCTAAGAATTGTCCTTCTTTTAGAATCCTTTGTCTACAATCCTCAACCGTGAAGGCAAGAAGATTAGTCAGATAGACCCAGGTTTCACTAAGAATTGGTTCCAAAAAGGCTTTGTTAGGTAAAGCCCAAAGCTGATGGTCCACACCAAAAGATTAAATTTCAATTTGTCTAACTGGTAGGAAAGGAAAAACCTTGGACACTTTGGGTACCATTTCCAAGAGATTAGAGTCACTAAGGGAGTAAAGATTGTTTTGAAATTCCTTGACAGCTTCAAGTGCCGCACTATCTCTGCAAAAGATACCACCAGTTTGAGGGACAGTTGGAGTTGCAGGTGTACCAATAAAAGATGGATTGAGGCCACATAATTTGTTTAGAAAGTTAGATAAATCAGCCCATAAGAAGAAAATAGGGCTAGCTCTTGCTGATACTGTGCAAAAAGTACAGGTAATTGGGCTATGTAATGGGAAATTATATTAACCCCATCTTTGGAGTCCTTGTCTAGGGTAGCCAGAATCTTGACTCAATCATTAAAAGACAACATGTGTAAGATAGATAACTTTTTATCTGAAGTAGGAGCCGAATTTTATATAAATTGAGGAGCATTTAAACTGCCAATACATTTGAGGACAAGAGAGGTTGCCACAGAGATGGACAGACATTTGCTTTAAGCCAAAAAAATTCCAAGAAAGGATAGAGTCCTCATCTGCATCCATTCAAACAAGACAACATATTCGTTAGCCTTGGATGTGTTTTACAGGTGTCAATGGACTATATTATTTGTTATCCATGTCCAACTTACAACTTTTTTAACTAAAAACAAATGTCCAAAAGGCACTCATATAATCCAGAGATTTTTTTCAAAGTATTTTTAGATATTTAAGGAGATAACTATACATATGGTTTCTATATATCCCCAATTTTTTAATAGACCTTAATAGATATTATTATACATATCATTTTGATCAGAAGGCCACCACCCTTGCTGATCCAAGTGTCTTAATACCCAAATCGGTACAAGAGATCCATCCCTTCAATAACCTTGCTTAGAGTGTCCAATCCAACCTTATAATTTGCACAATTTAAGACTAGTAAGACAACACGACAGAGTGTAGTTTGCCCAGGAACAGAGTTAGCCGAAGCTAAGCCAACAAGATATAGCATCAAAGGTACCGGTTGTGTCCGGCAAAAAAGACCATCAAGTTTTTAGGGCTAAGAGGAAGGAAGTAATGCAACACCCTTCAAATAACAACTAGTTTTAGCTTGATAAACATATTAGTACTACATTTCTTAAGCTACAACATAAAGTAGACAGTTTACGTTGCTTACTCACTGCACCATTGATCGTCAGTCAGAAAAATTTGAACACCATTCATATAAACAAAAAAACCATAATCCATGTAAAAAATCCAACTTAGATGATAACCCAAATGAGCTCGTCATGGAACAAAACCAATCATAATTGACAGTTTATAAAACAAAGAAAACCCTTATCACTGACTGTCAAATACGATTAGAATAGAGCTTTTGTATCACCTTATTAGTCTCCACCTATTTCAAAGAGGTAAACGGGATGCGATAAAAAACATTATGGTCAGAATGCGTTCTAGGTAGGATACCCCACTAGTTTATGATGCTCCTAAGTCATGCTTAACAAGGCAGGCTGTAACTTCCTTTTTGTGAAGACTGTTGTGAAGCAAACCAATCAACTAATTTACATACTCACATTAGCGTAGGAGCCCTGTTTTTTTATGCAATGATATGCTTATGCAAAGCTCACAGACCAAAAACAGATAAAGTAACTAGATCATTAAAACATAAGCTATGTACCCAAAAAAAAACCCTTATTATATCAACCAGATTCTATCAAAAGGTAAACACCGACCTGAGAAGGTAGTTTAGTCACCTTCATAACTGCACAGTATGCGGCTACGCACTCACTATTGTCTTTCACAAACACATGCAAAAAGAAATACACCACAGGCTAAGTGAGGGGCCAAAGCACCCTCACCTCTTATATAGTGCTGCAAGGTTCGGTTCTTCAGACTTGCCCAAGGTGGTAAAAGCCCCCACGATCAATGTACTCAGTAGGTACAGGTTTCCAAAAACCAAATATGGCCGCCCCTTCTTGTATGGTTGAGAGGGAGAGAGAAGGTAAGATCTAGCGCGGGGTTTCTCTGTGCTGCAATAGGGACAATGGGAAGAGGGCGTGAAAAGTCGAGCCAATTTTAAGAGGCATGAATGCCACGTTCCTTATGCTTTGTATTATGGGTGGGTACCCATAAGGGGAAGAAAGAAAAGAGTTTTTTCGATTTTATTGGGTAAGCAATGCCGAGCCATACGATAGTTAGAGCAAGCCTAGGGGGATTTTTTGGGGTATTAAATGTAATTGTTATGGGTTTATTTAAAAAAAAAAGCAAAATTATTGCTAACTATCATAAGTTGTGATGTTTCCAATAGCAAGTCTGTAGAGCCTGTGAACTAGTTAGTGTTCAGAGCTTGAACATGGTTTATAGGTATTCCAGTAAAGGTCGTCTTTTGTACTTGGTTACATACTAGCTGTATAGGTACTTAGATATGTGTGTGTGTGTGTGTGTGTGTGTGTGAGAGAGAGAGAGAGAGAGAGAGAGAGAGAGAGAGAGAGAGAGAGAGAGAGAGAGAGAGAGAGAGAGAGAGAGAGAGTACCTAGTACACGCCAGCAACAATCAGCATTAACCTCAAGCATCCACACTGAATGGCCTCCAAGCAAAGGACAACAACCCAGCACCAAGAAGCCTAGCGCTAGCAGATTATGATAGAGACGACCACAGAGATGGAAGCCCTTGTTACTGAGACTGGAGTCCCCCTCTGATTGTATGTGGGTAACTGCAATTGGGATAGCTGGCTTAATGGTTAATTATGTATTGTCTATTTGATTTTTCTAATGGTGAGTGCATGATGATTTGTAAATTGGAACTCTGGGAGTTGAGAAGGAGGCGCCAAAAAATAATAATCCTCTTAGTCATTTTATTTTTGCACAGGGTTTTAAATCAACAAGCCACTATGGCGGTTTGTAAAATAGAACAGTGAGAACTCACCCTAGAAGGGTCATGCAATAAGTAGTGTATTCCCCTCATAACTAAAGTGGAACTAAATGTAAAAGAGGGGCCTCCAATTTTTGGCACCAACAAGTAATACCAACAAATTAAATACCAAACTCCACAAAAGGTTCCGTGAGTTTGGGGCTACAATCTTTAGGCCTTTCTTGTGTAGATTCTCTTAATTTTCCCTTCCCTCTCTCATATACTATGTTCTAATATGATGTGTACTTCTTGATTATGTCTACATCCCTTACAATCCCTCTTACACTCTCTTACATTGTGTTCTTGTCAATCTTTCCTCTTACGTGTGTGTGTGTGTGTGTGTGGTCTAATCTAGGTGTGTATGTGTGTTTACTTGAATTTGGGAGAGAAGGTGACATGTTGATGGTGAAGTCTGTTGGAATTAGGGAAGACCGGTTGCTTGGACAATTCAAGAAAAGATGTCTACAAAAGTGCTTTCAGAACACAAACGGGACATTATGAATTTCTTGTCATGCCGTTTGGTCTAACAAATGCAACAGACACATTCACACGCATGATGAACATAATTTTCATTGACCATCAAGATTTTGTGATTGTATTCTTTGATGATATTCTTGCATTCAGTAAATCAGAACAAGAGCATAAAGAGCACTTAGCACGTGTATTTGATATGCTTGCACACAACCACTTGTATTTGAATCCTAAAAAGAATTCATTTTTTTAATCGGAGATTGAATATTTAGGACACATTGTATCGGGCAAGGGAATACATATAGATCCCAAGAAAATTAAAGCCATTCAATCATGTCCTAGACCTAAAAATTTGCATGAACTACGTTCTTTTCTTGGTCTATGGAGTTACTACAAGAAGTTTGTACGTAACTAATGCTAGTGGAAAAGGTATCGGTGCAGTCCTTATGCAAGATAACCATCCACTTGCATTTGAAAGTCATAAATTTTAACCATCTGAAGCAAAATTTAGTACATATGACAAAGAGTTGACTGCCGTGGTCCATGCTTTAAAAATTTGAAAACACTATTTAATGGGTGCTAATTTAATAATCAAAACTAATCGACAAAGTA
Source organism: Adiantum capillus-veneris (assembly GCF_014529385.1). NCBI lineage: Eukaryota > Viridiplantae > Streptophyta > Polypodiopsida > Polypodiales > Pteridaceae > Adiantum > Adiantum capillus-veneris. The sequence goes on from NC_140932.1 coordinate 49,329,985, forward strand.
TCAAGCACTTACTGTCTCAACCCTTAATAGATGATAGAAATATTAAGTGGGCTGGCTTCATTCAAAGTTTTCAACCCAACATTCAATACCAACCTGGTAAGAAAAATGTTGTAGTTGATGCTTCGAGTTGAAGACCCTCTCTTAATAATCTATCAACCATTACAGGTACTTCATTTGATTCAATGCCTAAAACTTATGCACAAGATGATGATTTCAAAACCACATGGTTGCATATGATTGACAATTCTATGCACACATTTTTGAAATACACTATTCAAGAAAACTTTCTTTATTTCAAATGGAAATTGTGTGTAACTAAAACTTTTCGTACATTGATCATTGAAGAGTTGTACAAACCACCCTATGCTGGACATAGAGGATTTGCTCCTACTTTTTCAAAACTTATGTCGTGATTTCTATGATGTTAAACAGTATGTCTCAACTTGATTGATTTGTCAAAAGATAAAAGCAGCAACATGTAAGAAATTGGGACTTTTACACCCTTTTCCCATCCCTGAAAACCCTCGGGAACATATTTCAATGGATTTTGTTACCAGATTTTCACTCACTGTTCACAAGTATGATATGATTTGGACTGTTATTGACCGTTTTTCTAAACAACCATACTTCATTCCTTGTAAGAGAACACTCACAACACATCAAGCTGCACTTCTATTTCTTAAAGTTGTCTTTCCACATCATGTTTTGCCTAAAGTCATCATATTTGATCGAGACTCCAAATTTTGTAGTGCTTTTTGGACTACTGTCTTTGAAAATCTTGGAACGACACGTGATTTTACTTCTGCATTTCATCTTGAATCTAATGGTCAAACCGAAGTCACAATCACACTATCATTGACTTGTTAAAAGCTTATGTTTCTTCTCAACCCAAGAAATGGGATTATTACCTGCATATTCTACAATTTGCATATAACAACACCACTCACACTGCCATAAGTAAAAATCTCCATTTGAAATTGTATATGGCCATTCTCTGCCTAATCTTGCTTCACGTATTTCTAATGTTGTGCCTGCCGTTGATGATTTTACTGCTAATTTTCATGATATTTATGAAAGTGTGCAGGAACGATGGAGAGAGAGAGAGAGAGAGAGAGAGAGAGAGAGAGAGAGAGAGAGAGAGAGAGAGAGAGAGGGAGGGAGAGAGAGAGTTGCTATGGCTTTCGCTTGCAGCTGAGCATAGATCCACTTGAGCTTTGGTATATATGGTCCCTCTTCACGGTAATTTTAAGTGATGGAAAGATTCATAGCCACCCTTCTATTCAAATTGAAGGAGTTGGAAACCCTAGCACTTTGGTCTTGCGGACACGAAACACCATTTTCTTTGGGTTATCTAGACCAGTGCTCTTTCTGAGGGCTCTCTTTTTTACAGTACATCGACCGACCTGATCAAGCAATTTGTCAAGCAAGGGTTAGGTCGTGTAGTCCCATGGTCTTAGCAAACATAAGTGCTCAAACATGCTTCAATTGGTGCTTTCTTTTCCCATTGCGGGTGGAACTCTACCCTCAAGATCTTATGGCAGTAATGAAGTGCCCTCAAGGGGCCAAGCAGCAGTTGAATGCAAGGTGGATAGTGGAGAATTGGTAGGTGGTGAGGGACAAGGAGGATGGAAGCTTCACAAAAAAGAGATCCAAGTAGTGGTTAAATTAAAACTCTCCCTATGCGTGCCTTCTGCTTGTCATGGCCCCCAGTGCCCCACCTCGCGCAGAGAGAGAGAGAGAGAGAGAGAGAGAGAGAGAGAGAGAGAGAGAGAGAGAGAGAGAGAGAGAGAGAGAGAGAGAGAGAGAGAGTTCACCTCCCACCCTCAAATTGAGAAATTGAAGAGAGAGAATCTAAGAGATGCATCAAGGCTCGAGTTTTCCCTCCTCTCAAGAATGTGCACACACAATGCTCTCCATGATTCGGTGCAAATGTGAAAATATTTGGATGTCTTCGTAAAATGAGCATCTTCCATCTCTTTCACCAATCAAAAACTTTGCATTTTTTTAAATTGCATTTAAAAAAAAAATGCCCTCCTTTTTTTATAGCAAAAAGGGGAGGCATCACTAAGGCCTCACCCCTTTGGGGCAGGCAAAAAAGGAAGGCATCACTAAGGCCTTACCCCTTTGGGGGTAGGCCAAAAAAAGAAGCTCTTGATGATGGCTTCAGCCCACCGCTGTAGAGCCGCTAGGTAGCTTAAGAGAGATAGAGATCGATGCGTTGCTTAGCGTGAACGAGTTTTCATCCCCTATGAATTGCAATCCCAACGAGCCCTCTTGCACTCGATATGGCAACAATCAATCTTCTCCTTCCCCCCCGAGCTAGGTTCGTTGCACGTGGGCATGCACGTCTTCTTTGTCTACCGCCTGTCAAGGACTACTGCACACGGCCTTGCTTCCCTAGTGCATGAGCATGCACGAGCCTAGGTTTGCACTCGATATGGCAACAATTGATCTTCTCCTTCCCCCCGACCTAGGTTCGTTGCACGCGGGCATGCACGTCTTCTTTCTCTACCACCTGTCAAGGACTACTGCACACAACCTTGCTTCCCCAATGCATGAGCATGCAAAAGTGGGTGGCTCCATGCCCCCTTTCCCAAAATAGAACTGATTTGATACCAGTGAAAGGCCCTAGGACTGCTTTGCCTTGATCCTTCACCCAACCTCCTTTTATAGGCCTTGCCCCTAGGATCCCATCTCCATTGGCAGCCAGCCGGTCCTTGACCTCCAGGGTGTGGCCCTTGGCCTAACAGTAGTGTTATGGTTTAGGTGCCATGTAATGGTTATATTTTGGGCTACCATTTTATGGTTATGCTCATGATTTTGGGGCCACATTTTGGTGATGGTTTTGGGTGCAAAGTTATGGTTTCAACACCATGTAGTGGTTATGCTTTTTGGCAGCCATGTTAGGTTTATGGTGATGAAATTAGTACCATGTAATGGTAATAGTTTTGGATGCAATATAAAGGTTTAAACATCATGTTATGGTTATGGTTTTTGGTTGTCATGTTTATGGTTACGGTCATGATTTTGGTGTTATAGGAAATGTTTTGGGTGCAATATTATGGATGCAAATTGATATTTATGGCTATGCACATGTTAGTATCACAGTTTATACATACCAATTATGATATCAACATGTTCTTTGTGACGTTTATAGTAGCTTACTTTCCAATGCAAAGGTAGTTGGTTCTCTAGAGTTTCCTAGTGTTTTGCGTCGTTATTAAAGTCACAAGTGAGCCAAAATAATGGGCTCTCTCTAAGGGAATTCAATACTTCTTATCAACTACAATAACTACAAGGGGTCAGCCATAAGTTTTGACACTCTTACTTGGGGTTGTTTCATGCATCTTTAAAAGTATGTAGCTTGTTGGCTAAGTGAAGTTGGTTGGTCAAAAGGATGTACAAGCTAAGAATGGTCACAAGGTATGCACACAATAGGGGGACAAGGCACCAGGAGGTTAAGAGCCACAATGATACTTGTATGATGCAAATTCATTAGTTCTACAATATTTATTTAATTTTTAAGTGTTGAGAAGTCAGCATTTTTATTCCACCAGCACCGTGCATCAGGTCGAGCACTCGAGACCATCCTTTGCCTTGAGATACCCCCAAGGGTGCTTAGTGGGGGTTGAACCACCACCTTGGTGATGGAAGTCCAACCCTCTTTCAACTAAGCTAGCCCCCATGGGTAATTAGTTCTACAACAACGGCCCATGCCCTTATCCTTTATAAACGAGGCCAATTATCTTGTTCCATTCCTCAGAGATCTTCCATTTCCCAATGGTCAAGATTTTCCCCCTGCTCTCTTGAATTATCTCTGTGAACCTGGCAGTTTTCAAGGTGTTATCAAAAACCCGATTGCTCCTAGCCTTCCACATATGTTTGAAGTAGCAAAACTTGATGATTTGTGTTGCAATAAGTAGCCCGTGCTCCTGTGCACCTCCCCCCCCCCCCCCCGAAAAAGATCATCTTAAAAAAAATCCTATCTTCCAAGTCCTTTGGACCCATTTGAAAACCTTTCCCTCCATGCCACTGATCACCAGGCATTCCTTGAAGAGATGGGAGAAGTCTTCGTTAGCCATTCTGCATTGAGAGCATCTATCATGGGCAATCCCTCTGGCCAGAATCTTCACCCCAGTTGGTAATGCTCCCCAAAGCACCTTCTAGAGGAAGATCTTCATATCTTGCAGCCAGTGCAGACACCAGATTTTCTTGGTGATTGCCACCCATCTTGATTTTGGCGAATTCATTCCCCACTGCTTGTTCAATCGAGAGAACCAATCCAACGTCGCCATAAGTAAGTAGTATAGTTCTTTTGTTCAAGCCCAAAAAATTGTGTGTCCTTGGGCCAACGCCATGCTTTCCACTCAAATTTGGACTCAAATCCAGGCAGACCCCAGCTATCAATCTTTTCAAGAACTCTGCTAACCAGTAACCTTTCAATCCCATCGAGGTTGAACTAGAGAGCCATTTGGTCTGTACTTTTCCACCAATTACTGCCATAGTCCCACATTTGGCCCAAACATTGGATGCCTTTGTTATTGATCTTTCTTGCAACTTCGTTCTAGTATGAATTTAGAAATAATCTCCCCATCTTGGAAAGCCAAGGGGACCAATGGGTTATAGACTTGTGAAAGTACCTTGCTAGTTCTCCCCACTCTAGAGATTCCACTGCTCTGTAGCATTTTCGAGCAAGCTTGCCTGTCTTCCCCCGAGATTCATGCAAGCCCACCGAGGGGCCAAAATTTTGTTGTGTACCGCAAGTCCTTTCCACCGACCACCTTATGAGTATAGCTTGGACCTGTCCAGCAAGGCCTGGGTCATAACAGCCCAAGATTGGTCATGCTTCACAAGTACAACCACAAACTTAGCACGCTGGGACTCAGCATGGATACTAGGATTAAGAATTCTTAGACCACCTTGATCGAGAGGTCTCACAAATGTTTCCAAGCTAGCCCACTTCCAGGGTGTCCGGTCTTTTGTATTGTTCTTCCATAAAAATGTTTTAACCGGTTTAATGAAATCTTTCCAATTACTTTTGGCAAGCTTGAACATCAGACCATTGAAAGCTATGCATGGGAGCAAGATTGAGTTGATCACTTTCACTGTACTCGAGAAGGGAAGGAGCACATACTCCCACCAACGCATCTTGCTTCTTATCTTTTCCATGACCCATGTGAATTTTTCCTTGTGGGTTACGTCTATCCTCAGTGGGGCTCCCAAGTGACAAATTTTTTCCCCTTTTGATACAAATTCCCCAGACCACATAGAGGGGCCAAATGAGTTGCTCTTCGTAAGAGAGATCAATCTTGATTTTTCAATTCTATACTTTGACCCTGATGCTATGGCATACATATGCACTATCTCCAAAGCCTTTCTTATAATCAGGGGGCAGGCTTTAAGAAAGAATAATAAGTCGTCTGAAAAAAGCTTAGCAAGAAGTTGGTTGTGGTCAGGCAAAGAGAGCCCTTGAATCTCCCCTCTTGTAGCATTATCCTTGAGCATTGTCACCAAGGGATGATACCCCATGGAGAACATCAGAGGGGCAAGATGGCATCCCTGTTTGATGGACCTCTTAACCTCAAACGCTCCCATGATTCTTTCATTGAAGAGGAGCTCCGAATGACTACCTGCACCTAGAGCACTCACTAGCCGACACATCCGAGGCCCAAAGCCCATAGATTTCAGGACATCTTCAATAAATGGCCACGTGATCCAGTCGGAGGCTTTGTCTAAATCTAGCTGGAGCAAGACACACTCTTGCTTGGTGAAGGGGGAATACTCAATGCTGACCATTGCTACCAAAAAATTATCATATATTGAACTTCCCTTGATAAATCCATGCTAGTGGGGACTGGATGGGGCACCAATGTTTCAATTGAGAGCAGCACACTTGCATTGGGATAGGTTTGATGAGGCCCCTTTTAATGCTTGTGTCCAAGACGCCCTCAACAAGGGCTTCGTTAGCCATGAACTTGATTGGAGACTTTAGCTCATCCAGTATTCTTTAAAGAAGTCAGCCATCATACCATCCCACCCAGAGGATATCTCTTTACCCAAGACTTGTAGCACGAGCGAGCATTCCTCCTCTAAAAACTCCCTTTCTAGGAGGTTGGCGTCGGAGATTCAGACCATTTTTCTAACGCTTCCAAGCCTGAGTAGTTCTGGCTTCATCCACTTCTAGGGATCGGGCTTCAGGTTGTTCCATGATCTGTTGCAGGTGATCAAGAATCATATGTGCCATTTTATCCGGGTCCTTCACCTCATGACCTTCCTCGTCGGTGAGCGAGTGAACTATGCCCTGATTTCTCTTTACTTTGAGGGCTCTTAAGAATTGTGTTTGGTTAGCTTCCTCTGGTTGGAGAAAGGTTTCTCTGGACAGAATTTTGGCCTTCCTCACCTCCTCCATTTGGAAGTCGGTCAAGTCTCCCTTGACCTCCAACCACCTTCTATGCTCCACTTTTGAGGCATATCCTTCTTGTTTTTGGGAGTATAAGAGCTGAAAATCTTCGGAGAGCTGCTTTAGTTGCCCCTTGTGATACTTCTTCCTTTTAGGGCTTGCAATTTTGATTGCCTTTTGAATATTCTTATATTCTTAGCGAAGGTATCCCAAGCCCTAGGACTAGTCTCAAGCACATCTTTATGGAGCTTGCTTATAGCTTTCAAGGCCAGTCTTTTGAAGAGAGGGTCTTTGAACAGGTGAGCCCCTTTGCAAGCAGCTTCTTAGACCCTTGTGGACAATGATCTTCTTCTTTGGATTTCTCAAATTTTATGCTTAGAGGAAAGTGATCGGATAGGCACTGGAAAAATACCACCCTCATTTCAAGCAATGAAGGTAACTAGTCTGCATGATATAAGCAATAGCAACGATCTAGCCGAGATGTCGTGCCAACTTACTGCAAACTAGTGTACGTGAATCCTAGTATGTTATTGGAATTGGAGCTGATCTCTTCAGATAGCTGATTCCAATGTTAGAATTTACAGCTATTGGTAAGTCGTCAGTTCAATCAGTGAAACTGGAATAGAAGGTGGAAACTGGATTGAAATAGTTGACTAAACTGAAATAGTATACTGGAATGAGAAACAAACTGGATGATTGGAAAAGCGTTTACAATTTCAGATTCAGATTCATAGTTTATGAATAACCAATACAAGGTATATAACAGATTGAAGCTCAATTGACTACAGTAGTAATGATTCCAAACTGGAGTTACAGGCGAAGAGATTGTAGCTTAGGAACTGCTTAGGAGGCTAAAACCAAGAGAACTAAGAAGTAAGAAGCCAAAAGACAAGCAGCCCGATTATAATGTAATGGGTCCTATTTATAGCCTCTAGAAGTTACTGTAGTAACTGCCGTGGTAATTACTGCTGTGTGACTAATCCACTGTCCGGCTTCCAGGAGATAGTTTCCCCCTATTGGATTTGTCTTTGCCTTCTACATCCTTCCCTCCTTTCTTGAATTTTGGTATAACTCCAAAATTTTTGAAAAAAAATCCACCGTCTAATTCTTCTGTGGTGTTGAGGAACCCATTTGCCCGTTTGCTAAGTTGGTCGATGTTCCTCATGATAGTACTCCTCTGGAGTTGCTAGCTCTTCTGGTATTGCTAGCTTTATACCATATTTCATGCTTGACACCCCTATAATTGTAATTCCAAGGGTGCCCAGCCAAAGAAATTCCATCGCCTTACTGGGAATCCATCATCTGATTTTGAGATTGGATGGAAAAATCGACCATCTAATTGTGAGATGGAACTACCCAATATCCTTCCACTGAACCCGCTTCCTCTTGCCCTTCGTCCCCCGCTTCCTCTTGCCCTTCGTCCGTGTTGGTGTCTCAGAAGTCCCAGTGCCAGCATTGTCCTTCTAGATAAGTCTGTAAATGGCCTCCTACTCAAGCTGATCCCGCCTTTCTGTGGTCATCTCAATTTCATAGGGCGTGAGAGGATGGTAGGTTTTGGTATCGGGATCATAGAGCGTGCATTTACCCTTTGCCAGACGGGTTTTGGCCAATTTATGACAATGTGAAGCTGTGTGGATCCATCCTTCCGAGAGAGGCTGATTTGTTTTAATCCTAGCTTCAAAGACTATCTCAGACATTTCTTTGTACTGTGGTCCCAGACCTGGTTTAGCCATAATATCCTTTTCAGGAATCTTAGACTCCACGTTAAGTTACAACAGCTGATTTGTGATCTTGGTGAGCCCTTTGAGCTGGATTTTCCATTGTCCCATACAAAGCTTGATCCTCTGCATTTCACCTTTCAGTTCCAAAACATCATTTAACTAGAGAGCATCATTGATAAGCGATTGCCAGGTTTTCCATTCTAAAGTAGATCGCTCATACCAATCCTGAAGATCATCAGTGATGTTATAGTATGTAAGCCGGTCCTCTGGTTCTCGATGTTGATGATACAAAGCTGGGAAAAACCTGGGCAGCTTGATTTCTCCAGCAGGCAAGGCATACAGGAGAACTACAGAATCATGTACAAATTCTAAAAAATTTAGAACAATCTGGTTCTCCTACTGCATCATCTTCCTGGTGATTCTAACCAGCTGAAACAATCCTTGGAGAGTAGTGGCCTATTCCCCTACTGTCATTTGAGTTTGTGGTCCCTTACTGCTGGAAGTCGGATTTTAATAGCTTGTACCCTTTGGTCTAGGACTCCTCTGGCAATTTTCATTTGCAATAGGACTTCTTTCAATTGATTTCTGACTTCTTCCATACATTTATATGTAGGCCTATTCCCAGGCAGGAGCTCTAATTCAATAGCTAGGGAATGACAGTCTGCAGTAGACTGCTGCTGTCAGTGTGCATTGACCAGCTTATCATCAGAGGTTAGTGCCCATTCAGGTACTCTCTCTAGCAACTGAATTCTGCTAGGATGCTTAGGCAGTTGGCACACCTCCTGATCATGGAAAGCGACCGATTTCCAATGCTGGACCATTTCTCTGGCACTGACATATAGACTCTAAAGACGTTCCAAATAAAAAAGAAGAACATCATCCTCCAAATACATCCTAGTTATAGAAGCTTTCTGATGTCTTAGCCTTTTGTTCAGTGTGATGAGCTGTAATGAATGTTGCTCATCACCTTTCAGAGTTTCAGTCACAACTTTAGCTTTCCCTTTCACATCTGCATAGTGCTGTGATTGGTGTATCGGGGAGTCTTCGATGTTTCCCGTTTGCTAATTTTCAGCCCCTTGATCTCTCAATTGCTGATCCTTATACTGGTCTGGCTGGTCCGTGTTGGGCTGACTGCCCCCTGTGGTGGCAGCTGATCCACCAACACCAGATCCTGAAGGCGGAGATGGAGGAGAATCATATCATCATCATGTTTATCTGCTGGTTCCTCCTCCCTCTTTTTATCCTTCTCTTCTTCTTTCTCAGAATTCTCCTCGAGGTCATTCTGCTTATCAATATAATCCATAATAGATGGATTTACCAAAGCACTGTTATACTCAGAAATCTTATCCTGCAAATCACTTTGCATGGTTTCTATGAGCGCCTTCAAATTATCTATGTTGAAAATAGCATTGCTTTCTAGATCCAGAATGTCAGCCAAGTTATTGTATATGTATCTCTCTGTTAAAGAGGCTTTTAATGCAGCATGCCTGGTCGTAGGGCATTAAAATCAACTCTCTTCATTCTCAACATAGTTTCAAATCTATCGCCTTTTCTTTTCTCAACTGCCCCATCTCAAACTCAATCTTTGTCAGCTTACTGTCCAGCGTCTGAGTTGTCCTGGCTGAATGATTTTCAAGAACACTATGCCTCAAGGACTGTGCCCCTATATCCCGTTTTAACTTCATGACTTGCTGCTCATTGTTCCTCAGTTCAAGTTGTAACTTGGTCACTTCATCAATGGACGCTGAGGCATCCATCATTTGTCCCAAGGCATGGACAATCGTATTCTAGGATGACTGGATTAGCATTGAGCAACCATCATTGACCGTTGCTGGGTCAGAGGCAATTGGCTCATAAACTGTAACATGAGCCATATATGGTAGTGTGGTATAATCAGGTTTGTGCAAGATTAATCGTCCTTTGAGAGGATAAGTCTGCAATTATTGTAATCTGTCCTTCTTGGTTAAGGCCAAAGCCATGTCACTGAAAGGGATAGTAGAATGACCGAGTGGACTAGCAGGTAGCGAACCTTTTTCCTTATCAATGTGGGCTGCCAATTGTTGAGCACTCGTCTTGTCAAGCTGGTCTTTTCCAGCACTGGTGGTAGAATGACCGAGTGGACTAGCAGGTAGCGAACCTTTTTCCTTATCAATGTGGGCTGCCAATTGTTGAGCACTCGTCTTGTCAAGCTGGTCTTTTCCAGCACTGGTGGTTGCTGAACTCTGCTCAGTTTGTTGCCTAGTGTCAACAGTAGTCTTCACTGGAGGCTGGTCTATCTTGCCAGCTGAAGTCTGGTCTGCTGGAGATTTTTCAATAGACATAGTTTTGACCTGACTTTCTAGCTACTTTAAGAGAGAACTGCTCTTAGCCAATGTAGTTTTTGGTCTCTTAGAGCTGCCAGCTTCCTCCTGCGTGACCTTTCTCTTATGACCAGTAAGAGATAACTGAGTGCCTGGGGTTTCTTCATCAGAGGATAAGTCATCATTTTTAGTCACTGGGATGGGTTTCGAACTCCACGCCATCCGTACTTGATGATGAGCATTTGGGGAAGTTGCCCAATAGAGAAACTACTAGACATACCAAGCTTTAAAAATAGTATGAGACTTTAGCTTGGTGGTCTGCTGAAGCACATTATGAGATAGAATCTGACATAGGTTGATTGAAGCCTTGGAATCCAATCTCTTTGCTAGTAACATAGAAAACACTTTTTCTGAAACATATGTGGGGTTATTCTTCAGACTCACAGCTTTAGCCACAAATGGGTAAGCAATGGGGATGTCCAGACCTGCTACTACTGGAACCCCTTGCGCATTGGCCTTACGTTTTTTCTTGGCTGCATCATCTTCCTTTAGAGCTGCACTTATCTGCTCTGCAGTTGCCATAGCCGGCTTTGGCTCATTGGCATCTTGAAAGCATAAGCAATGTTGTCCGGAGTTGCTGACACTTTCATTCCATACACCATAGAGCAAATTTTTTTAGCAGAAAAGGGGTTGTGGCAAGAGAATTAGAAAAAAGATAGAAAAGAAAAAAAGAAAAGAATGCATGGGAGACAAATTTTTATCCTTTTTTCTCTTATTTTTGTTGGCTTTTCCTTTTATTTTTGTCAAGTTAAGACAATTTTTTGTAGTTATTTTGATTTTTAAGCCTTTTAGTGCACTTTGTAATTAATTCATGAAATTTAGACTTATTTTTATTGTTTAGAATTGTTGTGAGTTTTATTTTATTTTAATATTTTTTTTAAAGAATTTGTTTTGAAGTTTTGAGCTTTTTTTCTAATATTTTGATCTATTTTTTACTTTCTGTGCCTTCTCATATTACTTTATGTACATATTGTTATACTTTTTTTTCCTTTATAAAAAAAATTAATTTGTATTTTTTGTCATTTCTATACTAGTTTTAGATGCTCAAACGAGCTTGATTTGAATTAAGCACGACAAATTACAAAGCAACCCTGTCATATCCTTTGCACAGGGTACATCTACAAAACTTTACACTACTGAATCTTGTGCTACTTCTTTTTTCTAAAAAGGATATGCCACCAACAAGTATCAATTACCCCAGTAGGGTCTAGGATATAAGGGCCAATAGAAAGTCAAGTCCCTGTGAAGGGACCCTTGGCCCCCTAGCTTTATGATGCTGACGATCCAGTATTGGGACACAAAAGGTCCCTTGGTGAGGCAGTTAGTAGAGTGAAACTTAAAATCTTGGTAGTCGGATCAGGGTTCAAGCCTTGCTGGCAGCGCTGTCACATTATACCCCCTGGTGTGGCCTCCTATTCATGGCCACTTTTGTTACATGTGAGTTTTTTGTCGCCGTTGTGTGTTGCCGTCCCAACTCTACTTGCGACTCTCATTTTTATGGGAGGTAGGCAATGTTTTGCTCTTCAGATCGCGCCCATTCAATCCAAAAATAGTGCAGTGTACCGATAAGAATTTGTTGCCTACCTTAGGTGGCACTAACCTGGCCCCTTTACCCTAGACTATTATGTGACCCGCACGTTGCTGTGGCCAAGAAAAGTATGGCAATTTTATCGCTCTCTCTCTCCCTCTCTCTCTCTCTCCACACACACACGCACACAATGGAATTGTAGTCCTTGGCATCACTCTAGGAAGATAACAATGCATATGTATGCCTTCTCTCTATATTTCTCCCTCTCATATTAGATCTTGAGATGAAGACTCATCGAGTAGATCTTTGATATCTCTTTTATCACCTTCTTTCCTCAATTCCTAAATTCTTTTGAGTCAAAGACTTGATCAGTAGCTCTCTCTCTCTCTCTCTCTCTCTCTCTCTCTCTCTCTCTCTCTCATAATAAACACATGGAGTGCTTTCAATCGACCGATTGCACGATCGACTCATCCTTCACATGAACTCTAACAAATTTAAACTGTCCATATCTCCTTGCTCATTAGCCAATGACAATGTATCAGATTTCTACCAACTTGCTTCTATTGTGCCATGCTATCAAAAGCATGGCTTGCCAATAGACGGGCTTCTCATGACTCCCAGCTGGTTGGAGCAAGGCAGGTTTTGATGCTTCACAGTCATTTCGCTGGGCTACCGACTTGCCAAGGAAAGTCTCTTTCTCTCTCTCTATCTCTCTCTCTGTGACACACACTATGACAGTGACACACGCACACACACACACGCACGCACAGGCACACACACATAGCGTGTACACACACATAATTTTGACTACTACAATCTCTAGGTTGTTGAGAAAGGTTGGATTTTCATAGTCTATGGGGTCTCTCTCTCTCTATCTCTCTATCTCTCTCTCTCAAACACACACATAGACACACATAGATTGACAACAGCTTGTCAGGTGCACGATTTTCATTGTCGCAAGTTGTTGGGAAGAATGGAGCTGGATAGAATTTGGACTACTTCATGCAATTTTTGAAGGCTGGGACTCAACATCTCAATTTCACATTGATCCAAAGGGTCATGCAAATAAACTAGAAGGCGATGTGTGAAGGCCCTCTCCTTGCTCGAAATTTTCAAGGTCCATCATAAAGAGTATAAATAATGGACTATTGAATAATAGAAAAAGACTATTGTGTACCCAAGTGCTCTAGAAAAATCTAAGTTTAGTGCGATCCCACCTACACATTTCACAACTAATACACCTTGGAGGCCCCTACCACATGACATAAGGAAAGGGCTTGGGGGGAATGGAGGCCAAGGTAAGAAATAAAAGAATGGATTGAGTGCCAGGAAAAGCCTTCCCCTTCCCCCCTCCCCACCAACCCCAATAGGACGAGCCACACACTCGTAAGATTTAATTTAAAGATTAAAACACCCACAATAATTAAAGAAAAACCCTAAGTTTGGTTTAATTCCACCTATAAATTTTGAGAATTACCTTTAATTTTTTCTACATTTTGCTTTTTTAATAGACTGGGTTGTATTGAATTAGAAACATAAAAAATACATCTCCATGCTCCAACGGAGCTATGGATACAAAAAGAATAACACTTAACATCACAACCTTAAATTTTCAATTGAAGGAGAGAATAACAAAGTCAAATAAACTAGAAAGTTCAAAAAGCTTAAATCAAAGTTTAGAGAATCTACAAAGTGAAAATAAGTTTACTAGGAAAACCTTCAAATATAGTAAATTTATCTCTGGGTTTTTTTGAGGAAAATGTATAGCTACTATATTTACCTCTAGATTTTATGAGGAAAATGTATAGCATAGCGAAATGACCATAAAAATCTAGACCTAGTGTGATCTAACCTACAAAGTTTGTAATTTATCTCTAAACTTACAAAGTTCAAATATACCCCTAAATTTTTTTTATGCCTAAGTTTTTCAAGTTTTTGGGAGAAAACATTGCACCTCAACTTGATTTAGTGTAACCCCTCTTACAAATTTTTGAGATTTTCCTCAAAATTTTTAATTTTCCTTTAAGCGCTTATAAGAATCTAAGTTTAGTACAATCCCATCTGTAAATTTTGAGATTCACTTTTAGAATTTAAGTCAACCAAAAGGCAACGGCAAAGCTCACAAAAATCTAGCATAAAAATCTTCAAAAATAACAAAGAATTGCTAGAGTTGCCTCCCATTGTCTGCCTTTGCCGTTTGTTGAGGTTTGCTCCTACCTTGGGCTGTCACGCTTTTTGTTTTGGATTCACTAGATTAAATTTTTTTAATTATGTTAATTCTCGATTTTGTCGATTCTCCATTTTGTAGATATCAATTGTCAATTCTCGATTCTCGATTGCAAAATCTGATGGCCTCACAACTCGACCATCTTTTAACAAGGCTCTCCAAGCTTGCTCAAGCTTCACATGAATAGAGATTCCAATACTCCGTCAGATTTTATGATGTGGTGGCGAATATTGTTGACTATGTCAAAGAGTAATTGTAGGGGAATAGCATGAAGTTATGTCCTGCATCCCTCAATGTTCAGTGAACTAGTGTTCGTGTTGCTAAATTCTAATTATTTTGACCCTTGTAATAGCTTGCTCTAGCTGAACCAAGAAAGGCTTGTGTGCGGGATGAGCTTCTGGCGATAGCTTCCTATGAAGATGGAATGGGATTCATCCTATGTCTTGCATTGACACGCATGAGGCCTTTCCACAAAAGACAGGGGCGCACGTGTGCGCAGAGAGAGAGAGAGAGAGAGAGAGAGAGAGAGAGAGAGAGAGAGAGCACTAAGGTCGAAAAAAAAGAGCTCTGTAAAAAAAAAAAAAGAGAGAGAGAGAGCTAAGGTCGAAAATGAGAATTGTACCAACAAACCCATTTAGTTTCCCAAAAGAATTGGAATTGCATGCAAAATTCTCTCCTCCCTTGCTACACGACATCCAGTGAACGAAAACTCCACCCCAAGGCATGGGGCAAAATATGCAACCTCCTACTCCTCGCTTGATTGCTCCGTTTCACCCTCCTTGCCACAATAAATTGTTCAATGCTCACAAAGTGGTGGCCTGGTGAACCTACTTGTCTCACTAGAATCTATTTTATATATAATGCCCAATGGAAAAAGGTGCCACATGGCACTCCTTGAGAGAGAGAGAGAGAGAGAGAGAGAGAGAGACCCCAACTGCCAGAGGCAGTTGGAGTTTTACTAGTGGTTTTCAAGATAGGTTAAACAAATTGAACGGAGCGGCAAAAGAGCAAGAAGAAGCTCTCCTCGCCACATCAACTCAGCCTAGGGTAAAGGCGCCAATTAAAAACCGGGTCCATGTGAAGGGACCTTTGGCCCCCTAGCTTTATGATGCTAAAGATCCATTACTGAGACACAAAAGGTCCCTTGGTGAGGCATTTAGTAGAGTAAAACTTAAAATCTTGGTCGTCGGACAAGGCTTCAAGCACTACTGGCGGGACTGTCACATTATACCGTCGTGATGTGGCCTCCTATTCATGGCCACTTTTGTTACACGTAAATTTTTTGAGGTCATTGTGCGTCATTGTCGAGGCTCTGTTTGCGATGTGATTTTTACGAGAGGTAGATGATGCTGCGCTCTTCAGTTGCACCCATTTAGTCCAAAAATAGTGCAGTGTGCCGACAACAATTTGTCGCCTACCTTAGGTGGCACTAACCTAGCCCCTTTACCCTAATTTATGTAGATCGTCAAAACCCCCGCCCCCCCCCCCCCCCCCCCCCTTCTTTTCTTTTCTTTCCTTTTTCCCTCTTGGGAATCACTTTACATATCGCACTTACTTCTCCTTGAATTAGTCTTAGGTTGGCTTTAGATACAATGTTGGGTTTAGTTACAATGGTGTGCTAGCAAAGACTTCATCTATAATGCAACTTTACACATGATTCTCCAATCTTCTGTGACCTCTACGTTGTATGAAAATGCAAAAAGCATAAAGACATTTAAAGGGGAGATCATGTTGTGTTTCACATTGTGAACGTTGAGACAAACGTTTACACAGTCTCGAAAATAAGCTTCATGTTCATCGCTCCTTTTAAGAATCTTGGCATGGAGCTTGGGATCGTCCCCATGGTGGGGGACATCAAAATGTTCTTGAAAATGCTTGCTGAAAACTAGCTATCGAAGGAAGCCGTGCAAATGGATGAGGGTGCAAGGCCGTCCTCACCTCCTTTATGCGGCAATCCAAGCCCCGAGCAGGGAACCTCAATGAGGAACGAAGCTTGGACAAGGGGTCAAGATGAAGTTAAAACCTTGTCGATTGAGAACTCTCACTGTGGAAAAGACAAGACAAAAGCTCAAAGCTTCAAGTTCGAGGTGAACACCTTGAAAGCAGGTGTGCCTCAAGGGGCGATATGTACGAATGCAAGCAAAGAAACATCCGGCACCTCGGTTCTTAAGCCAGGCATTTCATTCGCAAGTATACTGAAGGGTCCCTGCTCGAAGAGCTATGCTCAAGTCACAACAGCTGAGGTGCCAAGTGAGGGGGAACATGAAACACTGAAGAATAAAAAGGTTCGTCTCGAACATGAGTTGAAAGAGGTAATCAGACAGATGGAGATAGGTTCAAACGGTAACAAAAGATCTAGCTCACAGGCCAAATTTCATAAAATCTAATATGTAATATCTAACTAACCCAAATGATTTTCTCATATTAAATTGATCACTTAATGTGGGAGAATAAACGGGAACAAGTGTTAAGATATAGACATGTGCTTATAGATCTATCTCAACACGGGGCCAATGGTAAAGGGGCCCAAATGAGAGATGGTCTATCAAAGAGCAAGGCTAAAAAATGGAGAAAAAGACCCGAGGGTTAGCTTCATTGAAGACTCCAATCATGTGTGTAAAAGGCCTTTGACCTTAGGTAAGCTAGGGCTGAGCTTGAGGCGTGACAACCCGACCCAGCTTGAGGTGCTTGTCCTGCTTGTCATGCTTGACGACTAAGGTGCTTGAGGTGCTTGAGATGCTTGAGGTGCTTGACATGCTTGACATGCTTGAGATGCTAGGGTTGCACTTGAGGTGAGAACCCAAGAGGTGAGAGCCCAGTCCAAGCTTAAAGTGCTTATGAGCCAAGCTTGTGGTGGGAACTCGGCCTATGCATGAGGGGCTTGAGGTGTCAAAAAGTCAAAGATTCAATCCCTACAAGGAGGGGGTGAGCCCTACATGAGGGGGGATGAGAGAGAACACCCACACACTCACACAAGGCATGCATGGTACAAAGAAAGCAAAAGGGACACTTGTCAAGTTCCTCCTCATGTTGCCCTCATGGTGTGCCTGAAGCCTATTGGTTGGCCACCCAAGGGGTCCAATAATAATTTAGGAGATTTAATTAAATGATTTAGCATTTATCTAGCTCTCTCTCTCAAAGGGGAAAGGGGGACACTTGTCTCAAGGCTACCCTTGCTGCTTGTAATGCCTCCTGCTTGTGATTGGCTAGGCCTGGAGGGGTCCAACGAGCTTCAAGCATGAGCTACAAGGGGGGGTCGACCCAAGAAAGCTAGGGGGTTGCTTAGGGGGTATACTCACCCACACACACTCACAAACACTCTCATTGTGTGCTATGCAAAGGGCAAGAGCTCCCTCTCCTTCTCCAAGCAAGTAGAGGTGGAGAGCCTACACCAACACTCTTGGATATGGAGTGCAAATCCAACCAAGAGCCATGCTTCAATGCTTAAGCTTGCCATCTCCTTCTTCTTCATTACTATGCTATTATGTATGCTAGCAACAAGAGTTATGATAAGTGAGGAACTAATTCTTTCTCCTACGAAATGTTTGTTGGGGTATAAAGCCCAATGTGGTCGCCCAGGTAAGTGGGCGGGCCGCCAGGTATGTACACATATTCTTTTGTTAAAACCTAATAAGAACTCACTATGCTCTACACATTACAGTAGAGCGAGTTCACCATATCGTCGTGCTCTTCTTCTCACACACTCTCTCGCGTCGCACTTCCGCTCGTACTCCTTTAACTGGTATTAGAGCTTAGATAGAGGCTTGGGGCAACATTGCAGGAAGCTAGAGTCACCTGCTCAGATTGGAGTGAGATTTGATAGGCGAAGACACGGCCCCAAATCCTGTGGGAGAGTCCGAAGGGCTTGGTGTTCTCAGAATTTCATTCCGAGGTCATCTCGGCCACCATTCGGCTTCGACAAAGCTCTGCGCAGGCCATTTTCGACTACGTGGTCTCGGCCGGGTGCAGATCCGACTCTGCAAATTTGGGGTTTCGGCCTACGACTGCAGGTGTTGAGGATATCGGCACTCCCAGAGTGCTGATTTGTGGCTGTCTACACATCGAAGGATGACTCACAGTTCTTGGAGGCGTGTCACATACGACACGGGCGCATCTACAGACAGACTGTAGGCGACATCCACTAGTTCATCAGGTAGCTTGCGTTTGCTGCTTGATATTCCAGATTTCATCCTGACATTGCAGGTACTTCCACATGGGATGTATTGTCAGAGATGATGTATGTCTATTGAGGGTTTGCTGGCTGTGAGTCACGCAGCAAACAACTGCCGCAGCGGTTATGACATTAGTGGGAAATTTGGGGATGTATGACTTTGTGGGAAGTCTATGTATTGTCAGATTTACTGTAGCCTTTGTTGAGGGTCGAGTGAGGTTTTATTGAGCTGGGGGATTCTCGAATGTTGAGATCCTTTCGGTGATACAGGTCTTGGAGCGATCCCTCGAGCACCCTTAGATAGGCAGCTAGGATGTATTAACTGTGAGTTAGACAATTGGGATTGCATCTTTGCTTTACTGCCGTTGAGGCATTGTCGCAGTCTATGCTTACAGGACAGTGTGATAGGACAGTGAGAGATAGTACAGGTGCAGGACAGGTTTACCCACAGCTTACAGTGTTAGAGAGACAATGGTTTTTTGAGCTGTTTTTGGTATGTTTTTGAGTACACCAGAGCCATTTTACAAAGGAGACTTTGCGGAAATTTCTGCAGAATCTGAAGCTTTCTTGGTTCATTTGACAGGTTGATATTGGTTCAGAGGACAATTTACAGGGGAAACTCTGCCGAATTTTTCCCAGGAAAGTAAACTACTGTGAAGCGTAGTTATGGCTGGATCACAGGACACTGCTCTTTACAATATCAAGAAGCTGGATGGAACCAATTTCCCATTGTGGAAGAAGCATATTTGGCACGTGTTGGTACAAAAGAAGCAGATAAAACCTATAAAGCTCAAGGGGATAAAACCAGAAGATATGGACGAAGATGAATGGAGCAAAATGGATGAATTGGCACTTTCTACCATTATGCTGACTTTGGCAGAAAGCGTTTACTTCAATGTAGCAGACGAGATGTCGGCTTATCAAGCATGGACAAAGCTGAGTGATCTTTATGAGAAGCAGAGTGCAACTTCATAGGTATACTGGCTTAAGAAGCTTGTTGACTTGAAGATGAAAGAAGGGACCCCTATGTCCAATCATCTGAATGAATTCAACACCATCTACAGTCAGTTGTCAGCTCAAGGTGTCAAGTTCGATGAACCTGTTAGAGCTATGTTCCTGTTGATCACATTGCCGAAAAGTTGGGACACTTTTCGCACAGCTTTGAGTAATTCTGCACCTCCAGATGGTTGGAACATAGCAGGTGTAGAAGGCAGTCTGCTTACTGAAGAAACCAACCGAAAGACAATGGACAAAGGCAAAGGAACAACCTTAGTTGTCAGGGGAAGGACCAAAGAAAAGGACAAAGGTGGAAAGAGGAATCAGTCGCGTAGCAAGTCCCGCAGTGATAAAAGGCAAGAGTGACATAGAATGCTACCATTGTGGCAAGAAGGGTCACATGAAAAGAGAGTGCAGAGAATGGAAAGCAGGAAAAGGAAAGAGAAAGCTGAAGACCATGGTAAGAAGAACAAGTCCTCAGTGAAGATTCAAGAAATAAATGTAACAAACACTGTTGCAGAGGATGACAGTCTAGTGTCAGGAGACATCTACTTCTTGAAGAATACAATGGACTCAGCTCTTCTTACAGCATCTGATGGAAATGCATTGAGTGACTGGATTATAGACTCAGGGGCATCACTTCATGTGTCTCCAAACAAGGAGTGGTTTACCTCTTATGTGACCACTAAAGATCATGTTCGGCTAGGCAATGGGCAGACATGTGAGATCTTAGGTGTTGGAGATGTTCAATTGAAGTTTCAGAATGGCTCTTCTTTCACGTTGAAGAATGTGAGACATGTTCCCGCAATTACAAAGAGCTTGATCAGCACATGTTTACTTGATGATGCTGGCTACATCACCACTTTTGGACAGAACATGTGGAAGATATCCAAGGGTTCTATGACAGTAGCACATGGAGTAAAGTCTGGAGGACTTTACATGATTTATGTATCAAATGTCTCTAAAAATGTAATCAATGTAACCGAGCAGCCGAACGTTTCTTTGTGGCATAGCCGGTTAGGACATATGTCCAAGAAGGGAATGGAAATCTTGTCTCGTTCTGGTTATTTGCCTGGCTTTTCATTTAATGATTTTGAATTCTGTGAACATTGTCTGTATGGTAAGCAAACACAACAGCCACATAAGCATAGAAGCAGTAGAAGAGATACACAATTGGCACTTGTTCATAGTGATTTGTGTGGACCTATGCCTAACCTATCTCTAGGGGGAGCTTCTTACTTTATGACATTTATAGAATATTACTCGAGGAAAGTATGGGTTTACTTTCTCAAGCACAAGGATAAAGCGTTTAGTGTTTTCAAAACGTTTGTGACACTTGTGGAGAATCAGAGTGGCGAGAAGCTTAAATGCTTACGCATTGACAATGGTGGAGAGTATGTTTCAAAGGCCTTTCAGGACTTTTGTGAGTCAAAAGGTATAAAACGTGAACTTACTGCTCCTTACAATCCTCCTCAAAATGGTGTTGCTGAGAGGATGAATAGGACCATACAAGAGAAGGTCAAAAGTATGTTGTCTAATGCACAACTGCCAAATGGGTTTTGGGTTGAAGCTGTATCAACAGCTGTTCATCTTATAAATAGATCTCCTAGCAAGGTTTTGCGAAGATTCAGTGGTAGAGATGGTATGGTAAGGCAAAATGCCCTCATACAAGCATCTCAGAGTCTTTGGCTGTGAGGCATATACTCATGTTCCAAAGGAATTTAGGAACAAACTTGAGCCAAAGAGTAGAAAGTGCATCTTTCTAGGCTATGGTAATTCTGGTGAGATGGGGTACAGACTTTGGGATCCCAAATACAAAAAGGTTATCCGCAGCAATGATGTTCACTTTAATGAAGCCAAATATCATTCTAAACCAGAGAGGGTTGAGGAGATTAGAAGAGTTGCCTTCCAAGAAGATGGACCTACACGTGCAAGACAAAATGTCAGGGCTCAAGAGGAGCAAGGACAGGATAGAGTGGAACCACAGGTTGTGGTTGAGCCTCAGCCACCTATTTTGCATAAATAGGGACGGATCTCACGACCTCCTAATCGGTTTGTTCCATCTATGAACTATGTCATGTTGACTGATTGCAATGAGCCTTCATGTTACAAGGAAACAGTGCAAATGAAGGACTCCGGGAATTGGCAATTGGCCATGCAGTCAGAGATGACAGCTCTGCATAAAAACTAGACATGGAAGCTAGTTAAATTACCACAGGGCAAAAAGGTTCTACCTTGTAAATGGGTTTATAGGTATAAGATCACCGCTCATGATAGTCAGCCAAAGTACAAAGCAAGGCTTGTTGCCAAGGGCTTTAAGCAAGAACAAGGCATTGACTTTGATGAAGTCTTCTCTCCGGTGGTCAAGATGACTACATCGAGATGCTTTCTTGCATTGGTTGCCATATTAGATTTGGTGTTGCACCAAATGGATGTCAAGACAACGTTCTTGCATGGTGATTTAGATGTGGAAATTTACATGCAGCAGCCAGAAGGGTTTGTTGAGAAAGGCAAGGAAGATTTGGTATGCCAGTTGTTAAAGAGTCTTTATGGCTTAAAACAATCACCGAGGGCATGGTACCATAAGTTCCACAAGTTTATGCTTTCTCAAGGCTACAAACGTAGGGAGTTCGATCTCTGTCTATATACAAAGAAGGCTAAGGATGGCAGTTGGCTGATCCTTATTTTGTATGTGGATGACATGTTGATTGTTGGGAAGCACTTGGAAGAAATTTCAGCTTTGAAGTCAAAGATGGAAAAATCGTTTGACATGAAAGACATGGGTGAGGCAAGTCATATACTTGGTATGTGCATTGAGAGAGACAGATCAAAGAAGTTGATTTGGTTATCTGAAACAGAGTATATTGACAAGGTTTTGCAACATTTCAAT
The DNA here is from genome assembly GCF_014529385.1 of Adiantum capillus-veneris. Taxonomy (NCBI): domain Eukaryota; kingdom Viridiplantae; phylum Streptophyta; class Polypodiopsida; order Polypodiales; family Pteridaceae; genus Adiantum; species Adiantum capillus-veneris. The sequence goes on from NC_140932.1 coordinate 49,352,278, forward strand.
ATGGAGAAGGGAAAAGCATTGAGTGTTCCATTGCCACCATGTGTGAAACTTAACAAACAAGATTGTCATGTGTCTGAGGAAGAACAGGCTGAAATGGATAAGATTCCATATGAGTCTGCAGTGGGTAGTTTGATGTATGCAATGATTGCTACTCGCCCAGACATTGCATTTGCAGTGGGAGTAGTAAGTCGATACATGTCAAACCCAGGCAAGAAACATTGGGAGGCAGTGAAAGGAATATTGAGATACCTGAAAGCTACAAAGAGTATGCGTATATGCTATGGGAGTCAGGAGCTAAGTGTAAAGGGCTTTACAGAGTTAGATTATGCAGGTGACTTAGACAACCGAAGGTCTACGTCAGGGTATGTCTTTACATTGGCTGGTGGAGCAGTATCATGGCGTTCTAGATTACAAGATTGTGTTACTCAGTCTACTACAGAGGCTGAATATGTTGTAGCATCAGAGGCATGCAAAGAATCAATTTGGCTTAATTGACTAGTAACAGATTTGGGAATCAAAGAAGAGATGCCTGTGTTATATTGTGATAGTCAAAGTGCTAAACAATTGGCTCGCAATCCAGTTTATCACTCAAAGACAAAGCATGTGGATGTGAAGTATCATTTCATCAGGTAAATGCTCGAGGATAAGCAACTTCGTATTGTCAAAGTTCACACCACCGAAAATCCTGCATGATCTACTTACCAAAGGACTTCCCTTAGAGAGCTTTGTGCATTTTCGCAAGCAGTTAGGTGTAGGGTAGTACATCATTTCTCTACATGTCTTGTATATTAGCTTGTACAGTAGCTTCTCTCACACTTAAAGTACCACATTGGACTTTAAGTGGGAGGTTGTTGGGGTATAAAGCCCAATGTGGTTGCCCAGGTAAGTGGGCGGGCCGCCAGGTATGTACACATATTCTTTTGTTAAAACCTAATAAGAACTCACTATGCTCTACACATTACAGTAGAGCGAGTTCACCATATCGTCGTGCTCTTCTTCTCGCACTCTCTCTCGCGTCGCAATTTCGCTCGTACTCCTTCAATGTTTCTTCTTCCTCTTCCCTACCCTCATTCCCTACTAGCTCTCTCCACCTTCGAAGGTGTTTGAGGTCTTGGGACTGAGGCTTGGGATAGTTAAAGCTTTCTTCAAGTTTATGTTATGTTTGTGATGCATGAAGCTTTCCATCTTCATTGCATCACCTAGGTCACAAGGAACACAAAAATTGTATTGTAACAAGTCTCTCTTAATGGGAGAAATCATAATACAAATGCCTATTGGAGGGGGGACCGGCTCCACATAAATCCGGTCCTCAACTGTTGTCATGTTCTCTAAATTCTCTCTCTTGCAAAAGTAATGATCATGCCAAGTTAGCTAATTGCTATGATTATGTTGCTATCTCCAATTATGTTCACCCGCTATGCTCACAAAGTCGTTTCTCAAAATTACTCTCATTAATTTCCGCTACTCTCAAATTAAATAGGCCAATTCCATTACATTGGTATCAGAGCATTTGGTTTCTCTTTTCTTGCTTAAGAAGAGAGGTCCTTAAGTAGCCTATAAATGGTTGATGTTGTTAATTATATTAGGGTAAGTGGAACTAGGATCTATTATCGGTTTTGTTGAGTCCACTATGTGGGGGATGGTGCACCCCTCGGGAGCTTTGGACTTAATAATGGAGTCTTTTTAGACTTTCCTACATCTTTACCATTATTGAGCCATAAGAAGTCCGAAAGAAGCTAGCCCTCGGCAACTCTGCTATGTTAGACCTACTCCTCTACTCTCTATAATTAACCACTTCGAGCCGTGGGTGTAGATACTTAAGAGCCGATTTTCAAAGGCTAAGAGGAGTGGCAACTAAGGTTTTGAATTGCCAAAGCATACACTAAGTACATACATAAATTTTGTTAACATGGCTGACAATAATCAAGAGAGTAGAATGAACATTGATAGCTTTGATTTTGCACATGAAGGTGCTAATGATGATGCTCTCATGTTTGTGAATTATCTCGTCACTAGGTTGCAGCAAGCTATGGGCAACCCTGCTTTGTAAGCCGAAGTTACTCAACAACTTCGTGCTTATTGAATTTCCCTTCCTCTCCAAGAGGAGAGAGAGCTTAGGAGGCCTCTTGAAGAGACCCCCAAAAGAAGACTCTCTCCCATTCGAGAGGAGGAATCCAAAGAGCAAGAAAGCAATGAAAGTTTAAGTTCCTCTGAAGATGTGGCTCCACGAAGACGGCGGTCTAGACGATCGCCCACTCCTCCCAAGAGGAAAATATCAACACATAGTCCTTCTCCTCATCACTCTGAAAGGCAAGAGAGGAAACAAAGGAAGAAAAGGGCTAGGAAGAGGTCACCCTTTTCTCCTTCTTCTTCACCTTCCTCCTCTTCCGACGAAAGTTATGGCTATTTGCCTAGAGAATACAAGAGGGGATGACATCGCAAATCATTTCGTGCGTGACGAAGGTCACAAAAGCTAAAGAAGTTCAAGGAGGGAGGAAAGAGTATCTCTTTTCTCACCTATGATGCCACCTTTGGTGCTACCGACAAAGTGTTGGCCTTCATCCAACAATTTGATGCGCCTTTGGAGATGAGGGCTTCATAGAGTCCTCCAAGCTACGCCATGTAGCTATGCACTTCCAAAAATCAGCTCGTCAATGGTGGGCTAGCCTTCGTGGCAATGGTGAATCCCCAAAGACATGGAAAACTCTACGAGTTTCCATCATGAAGCAATTCCTTGCAAGCGATGCAAAAGACAAAGTGCTTTACTGAATGGCGCAGCTTAAAGCTTCTCTCTCATGAGTCTATCCACAAGTACGTAGACAAGTTTTAAGATTTACATCTCAAGGCTACTATCTTTCAAAAGATAGACTTTGCCGAGCAAAGGCAGCAATTTTGTGCCGGATTACCTCAAGAGATGGCCGAATACATCAACTCTCAACGGCCTGGTACTATTAGCGAAGTAATCCATCACACCATGGTTGCTTCACGCATCAATTTCCATCAAGGGGCTAGACGTAATGTCAAGCCCATGGAAAACAAAGACAAAAATGATGTAAAGGGGAAAACCAATGTTCAAAATACTTCCCAAGTCACTTCCAGCGACAACAACAATCGGTCCAAGGAGAAGGGAGTTTACAAAGGTAAAAACAAACTCTCTTATGAAGAGCTTGAAGCTTTTCGCAAGGACCATAAGTGTTTCAAGTGTGGGGAGCAAGGACATGGCTATCGTTCTTGCCCCAAGAAGAATACTCGCAATGAGACTCCTAGGGCTTCCACCATCGAAGCTCCAAAAGAGGATGCTCATTGCAAAGGATCATCACTTTCCTATGCTTGGGGAAAGGTAAGAGAGCATGATGCCTTCATCTTGTTTGACCCTGGCTCTACTCTCAACTTCATATCAACGGAGTTGGCCACCAAGTTGGGTATTCAAGCTTTTGAGATGGAAGATATAGTAGTGGTTGATGCAGATTTCAAGGGACAACAAGCCTCCGTTACTCCCTTGATTGGGAAGTTGAGGCTTCATGTCCAAAGCTATGTCGACAAAGAAGACTTCTTTATCTCTCCTCTCCGACATGAGGATGTTATCCTAGGGGCACCATGGTTTGATCGGATGGCTGCCAACATGAAGTTCCCTGAAAGGAGAATCTACTTCACCTACAGGGGAAAGAACATATATATAGATGCTAGTGAGCCTGGTCTCACTATTCCACTTGTAAATCCTCTTGCTTTTGATAAGTCAATGAAGAGCTCAGTTTCTGCGTACATGATTTTTGTCAAAGAGTCTCTAAAAGATACTAATGTTTCATCAAATGTAAATGGTAGGAATCAAGAAGAGTTAGACTTGTCTAATTTTCTAAAAGGATTCCAAGATGTGTTCATCAATGATATCCCTATGGACTTACCTCCAAAAAGAGGGGATGATGACCATCACATTGAGCTCCTTCCTGGAAGATCACCACCTAACAAGCCTCTTTATCGAGTCTCACAAGCTTAAAAAGAGGAGATCATGAGGCAAGTACAAGAGCTGGTAGACAAAGGGATGGTGAGGCCTAGTTCCTCTCCCTTTTGTTCTCCAGTCCTTTTAGTGCAAAAGAAAGATGGTACATACCGTATGTGTGTGGACTATCGAGTACTAAACCATATCACTATCAAAAACAGATTTCTCGTACCTCGGGTAGAAGATCTGTTTGATAAGCTACAAGGCTCTACCTACTTCAGTAGGATTGACCTTAAGAGTGGCTATCATTAAATAAGGATAGTGGATGAAGATATCTTAAAGACTGCGTTTCGCACAACGTTTGGTCTTTATGAATACCTAGTCATGCCTTTTGGCTTTACTAATGCACCAGCTACGTTCAATCGTTTGATGGAGAAAATTTTTAGACCATACCGCAAATTCACTGGAGTGTTCTTTGATGATATCATCATCTACTCCAAGTCTTTGGAGGAACATAAGCAACATCTCCAAGTGATTTTTCAAGCATTGAGGGAGAACAAGCTTTTTCTCAATCAAAAGAAAAACGAATTCTTCCTTCAAGAGATTCAATACCTAGGTCATATTATCTCTAAAGATGGTATCTGAATGGATCCATCAAAGTTAGAGATAATAAAAGCATGGCATAAACCAAGAAATCTACATGTGCTAAGAAGCTTTGTTGGTATGTGCGCATACTATAGACGCTTCATAGCAAAATTCTCTCAAGTAGCAAGACCACTACATGACTTAACTAAGAAGAACGTTAAGTTTGTATGGACTGCTAAGGAGCAAAATGCTTTTGAAAAGCTCAAAGAGAAGCTTACTTCCCAACTAGTCCTCGTGCTTCTGGATCTCTCAAAGCCATTTGAGGTCCAATGTGATGCTTGTGGTGATTGCCTTGGAGCAGTTTGCTTCAAGAAGGGCATGCCATAGCATATGAGAGCCGAAGGCTCAATATTGATGAACGAGTCTTGGGCATTTATGAGAAAGAGCTTTTAGTTGTTCTACATGTCCTAGACACATGGAAGCACTACCTATTGGGGACTCCATTTATCCTACGAACCGACCACCAAAGTCTCAAGTATTTCATGACGCAAACCAAGCTTTCCGACAAACAAATGAGGTGGGCAAATTTTCTTTCGCAATTTAATTTCCACATTGCTCACATAAGTAAGCACAATCAAGTGGCCGATGCGCTTTCACGACGACCCAAAGTTAATGCGGTGTCTATAGCTACTCACAATGATCTATCCTCTATGATAGATGAGTATGCTACTGACCCTGACTTTAGAGACATAATGTTAGCCCTTGCTTTGGGGAAGAAAGAGGAACCATTCACCTTGCAGGATGGTTATCTTCTCCACGGCAATAGGCTATGTGTTACCCATTCCCTTCGTGAGAAAGTTATGTATGAATCCCATGCTCCTCCATATGCTGGGCATAGAGGTATTCAACCTACTCTCCGAGGAGTAGAGACGTACTTCTATTGTCCTACCCTGAAAGTGGACATACAAGAGTATGTTTCAAAATGTGTAGTATGCCAAAAGACCAAGTATGATAGAGGGAAGCAACTTGGATTACTCCAGCCATTGCCTATCCCAAATTCACCATGGGAGAGTATATCCATGGATTTCATCTTTGGATTACCCAAGTCTATCCATGAGAATACAGGAATATGGACAATAGTTGACAGGTTTAGTAAGCAAGCACATTTTATTCCTGTCAAAAAGACTGTTAAGGCACATCAAATGGCAACTCTCTTCATATCTCAGATTTTCAAGCACCATGGATTACCCACATCCATCGTGTCAGATAGAGATCCTAGAATGACCAGTAATTTTTAGAAAGGTCTCTTTGAAAATCTAGGAACAAGATTGAATTTCTCTTTGGCCTATCACCCACAAATGGATGGCCAAAGTGAGATAGCCAATCTTACGATACTCAATCTACTCAAGACTTATGTTACTGAAGTAGATCAACGCTCACAATGGGAAAAGTACTTACCTCTTGTAGAGTATGCCCACAATAATACTGTACATACTTCTACGGGAAAAGCACCTTTTGAGATCATTGAGGGAAGACCTAAAAGTCCCTTGCTACTCAAAATACATGGGAAGATCTTCGCCGCCGATTAGCCATGACCTACAAGAATCTTTTCAAAAGATTAAGGAGGCTATATCCATCTCTCAACAAAGGAAAAAATCTACTGCTGATAAGCACAGAAGAGCCTTAATGTTCAAAGAAATGATTGGGTCTTACTCAAGTTTCCTAAGGCTCGATTAAGGCAAACAACGAGCAAAAATCCTACGGGCCATCAAAAGTATTATGCTAAACTAGCAAAAAGATACTATGGTCCTTTCCAAATCTTGAATCCCATCAATGAGATGGCTTATCAACTCAAGTTGCCCAACCATTGGCTCATACACAATGCCTTTCATGTAAGCCTACTTAAGCCCTACAAAAGAGAGCCACCAATTGAACCAATTATTGAAGACCCTCCCAAAGTTGAAGACCAAGAAGAGGTGCTACAACCCGACGCTGTCCTTTGGCTGAAGACAAGGTACTACGACATGGTAAGATTATCCGACTGTATCTTATTAAGTTCAAAAATTATCCTTTTGAAGATGCTAGATGGATGCAAGGAATACAACTTAAGGATAGTATGAACCTTGTCAATGCTTACAATGCTACATTAGAGTAAGCAAATGTACAAATTTCTTTTAAATGACTCATGTTTTTGTCTCATAAGACTAGTCCTCTTTTTAATTGTGCACAAATTTAACTAGTATGCATGCTTAGAATCATGTTTGTGATGATGACGTCTCTCAAACACCAAGTAGAATTTGTCACTCTACTTTGGGAGAATGAAATGGACTAAAGAGCAGACATGCTTGCGGCAGCTATGTCTCCCAAGCACCAAATCGATTAGTCATCCATCTTGGAAAGATGTCATAGGGTAAAAAGGGATTCTCTACCCGCTAAGTAAAATTGACTAATGACTAAGGCTTTATCTCTTCTACCTCATAGTCAAGGACGACTATGATTTCAAGAGAGACGTAATGTCATAAAATCTAATATCTAACATCTAACCAACCCAAATGATTTTCTCATATTAAATTGATCACTTAATGTGGGAGAATAAACGGGAACAAGTGTTAAGATATAGACATGTGCTTATAGATCTATCTCAACACGGGGCCAATGGTAAAGGGGCCCAAATGAGAGATGGTCTATCAAAGAGCAAGGCTAACAAATGGAGCATAAGACCTTAGGGTTAGCTTCATTGAAGACCTCCAATCATGTGTGTAAAAGGCCTTTGACCTTAGGTAAGCTAGGGCTGAGCTTGAGGTGCGGGAACTCGACCCAGCTCGAGGTGCTTGTCCTGCTTGTCCTGCTTGATGACTAAGGTGCTTGAGGTGCTTGAGATGCTAGGGTTGCACTTGAGGTGAGAGCCCAACCCAAGCTTAAAGTGCTTATGAGCCAAGCTTGTGGTGGGAACTGGGCCTATGCATGAGGGGCTTGAGGTGTCAAAAAGTCAAAGTTTCAATCCCTACAAGGAGGGGGCGAGCCCTACATGAGGGGGGATGAGAGAGAACACCCACACACTCACACAAGGCATGCATGGTACAAAGAAAGCAAAAGGGACACTTGTCAAGTTCCTCCTCATGTTGCCCTCATGGTGTGCCTGAAGCCTATTGGTTGGCCACCCAAGGGGTCCAATAATAATTTAGGAGATTTAATTAAATGATTTAGCATTTATCTAGCTCTCTCTCTCAAAGGGGAAAGGGGGACACTTGTCTCAAGGCTACCCTTGCTGCTTGTAATTCCTCCTTCTTGTGATTGGCTAGGCCTGGAGGGGTCCAATGAGCTTCAAGCATGAGCTACAAGGGGGGGTCGACCCAAGCAAGCTAGGGGGTTGCTTAGGGGGTATACTCACCCACACACACTCACAAACACTCTCATTGTGTGCTATGCAAAGGGCAAGAGCTCCCTCTCCTTCTCCAAGCAAGTAGAGGTGGAGAGCCTACACCAACACTCTTGGATATGGAGTGCAAATCCAACCACCAAGAGCCATGCTTCAATGCTTAAGCTTTCCATCTCCTTCTTCTTCATTACTATGCTATTATGTATGTTAGCAACAAGAGTTATGATAAGTGAGGAACTAATTCTTTCTCCTACGAAATGTTTCTTCTTCTTCTTCCCTACCCTCATTCCTTGCTAGCTCTCTCCACCTTCGAATGTGTTTGAGGTCTTGGGACTGAGGCTTGGGTTAGTTAAAGCTTTCTTTAAGTTTATGTTATGTTTGTGATGCATGAAGATTTCCATCTTCATTGCATCACCTAGGTCACAAGGAACACAAAGATTGTATTGTAACAAGTCTCTCTTAATGGGAGAAATCATAATACAAATGCCTATTGGAGGGGGGACCAGCTCCACATAAATCCGGTCCTCAACTATTGTCATGTTCTCTAAATTCTCTCTCTTGCAAAAGTATTGATCATGCCAAGTTAGCTAATTGCTATGATTATGTTGCTATCTTCAATTATGTTCACCCGCTATGCTCACAAAGTCATTTCTCAAAAGTACTCTCATTAATTTCCGCTACTCTCAAATTAAATAGGCCAATTCCATTACACCAAATGGAGTGAGGTGTTTGAAGAAGGGCTAGCGAATCGTGCCTACAGTGCGCTTAAGAAATCTCTCCTGCAAACAGGTGGAGGTATTGGAGGCTATCAATGTTACGGTGCCACGAGCACTGGTTAAGAAGCAGCTTGCTATGCAAGCTAGACTTAGCTTGTATTTGGATTTAGTGGGTGAGTCCCAAACAGATACGAGTTGATTCAATGGATTCAGGGACCACAAGTTCTTGGGCATGGGGGGGCTATCAAAAAAACGAATTACCTCGCAAAGGGCTTTTGCTCAGTAAGATTCAAGGAAAACTCCGATGTATCAAAGGTCATGGAGAAAGGACCCCTTAGTTTTAATAGACAACTGTATGTGTGGTGTCATGGGAGCGGATCTTTGAATCGACGGAGTCTCTCCAAGTGATTCACCCTGTCTGGGTCGAGTTTGTGGGTTTCCCTTGTTGGGTCTGGGATAACATCAGGATGCTAGCTAGTCAACTGGGAACCTAGTTGTTTATCCCAAATAAGAGGGGTCTTGGTAGGACCTCCAACCAGGTATGCATAGGCTGGAATGTCGTAGGATGCCACCAAAGAGCATGGTGATCAATGTGGGAGCTGGGCTTATAACCGTCCCTCTCAATTTTGGAACCTACTTTGGGGCATGCTTTGAGTGTAATAAATTTGTTCACATTGCCAAGGATTGTCTTATAGAGGCTAAAGTTAGCACTAATACTGAAATGCAAGATGTTGTTATGGGGGTGGCAATCAAGTTTGTGGTGGGGAAGCAACTATGGAAGAGAGTGAGAAACAGACAGAGAAAAAGGATGAGACTAGAGCAAGTGGGGAGAAAGAGGCCAAGTTTGGTGACAAAGAAGTTAGGCAAAAGCAGGAGAATATTGTGGAGAAGCAGAGTGTACTATCGCGCATCCCTGAGAGCCCAAGAAATGAAAATGTTTTTGTTTTTCCTTCTCCTAAACCTAATCTGCTAACATTCACAACTATGTCAACCACGCAAGTCCCAGGGCTGAAGAGGGTTAAGAGGGTGAAGGTGGTGGCAAGAAAATCCATGATGCTAGGATGTACTAGTGCCTTGAAAGGGAAAGGCATCTCCTCACCCCCTGCCCCATTGAAGGGAGGGACTTCTGCCATTCCTCTTCATAACCCTTTGAAGTGATGTTGGAAAAAAAGCCCAATGACTTTGATGATCCGCCAGATTCTCCCGGATCCAGAGTCGCTGAGCCTGGGCAGGCATCCGGATGTTGAGGAGTTTGTACCCCTCTTGCAATAATGGAAGAATTTGTTCTCTAATCATGGAACATCAAAGGGCTCAAGACTCAGAAGAAGAGCTCTTTATTCTGGGAGGAAATTAGGAATGGTAGGGATATCAACTTTTGGGCTATTCAAGAGCATCACCTCGATGCTTCCAACAAAAGAAAGCAAGCTCTAGGGAAGAAGCTTGTGTTTTAGGGAGAAGGCACTGAGGGATATAGTGGCGTCCTCTCTATTGTCGATAGGGACTTGGAGCCAAAGGTGGTGTTCAATCATCCTTCTGGGAGGGGATAATAATTATGCAAGCTTTTAATTTAGAGCTTTTGGTACAAATTTAGAGCTTCTTTAATTGTGTGCTCAAATAGGCTTATTGTACATGAGAGTGTTCCCAAATGTACAACTCTCTGACATAATTTTAGATCTATATATTTAAGAGTCCAAATTAAAATTCTATTTTGTGTGCAAAGTTATATTCAACAAGAATATTTTTTGGATTCTTTAAGCTAAAACATGATACATATCTTAAAATTGTATTATTTATGCCCATTCTATCCCACAAAAATAGACTTTTACATACTTTTTTGATAGATATGTGTCTTTTCTCTTGTTTAGTGATGGCTAACCTTAAGGTTACTGAAGACACAATGTAGCCTTTCTCCTCACAAAGAAGATTGAGATCTAGTTTCTCTACTAATGTAGATTGAGGCACTTTGTAGTCTGAAAGGGTCTTCAAAAGTGAATCAGTAGTAGATATAATGCACTACATAATGCAAAATCTTTCTCAAACATCACAACTTATCCATATCTTGCATATCAAACTGACATATTATCATCCAAGTGATTCTACCTTCCTCATTACCATCCAAGACCCTTTCTCTCCTAGATAAGGTTGGAGTATCCAATTTACCTATTATCATTTTTATGGTTCTACCTTCCTCATTACGATCCAAGCCCCTTTCTCTTATAGGTCAGGTTGGAGTAGCTACTATTGAAGGGAAGGAGAGGCAACTCATGGAGTGCCAACAATGAACCATGTTAGGATAACTATAGCCAATACCATGCACTCTGGTATGGTCGTAATGTTTTTACTTCATATTGTAATGTTTGGATATCACAAATAATCTTGGGATGAATCATAAAAATGAAATAGACATTGAACATCTAGGAAAAATACATACAAGCATCCCACAAAATGATAAATGCCTTGACAAAATCATGACATAAATACACGACCATTCCCAGACACAAATAACAACAAATTCAAGTAGGCAACAAACCAAACCCCCATTGGAATCAAAACAAAGGTTTGGTGCATCTCAATGCAATTTTGGGAATATCTTGTTGGGATAGGAAAGATTAAGTTCAAGATCTTGTTATTCAAAATATATTTGTTTACTATATGTGAATGCTACATCCTAGCTTGCTTTAGATGTATATAAATATTCTAGCCGCTTCTTAGATACCATAATAGATAATAATATCATTTACAAACATGATATGGTGAGTTAGTACTACTACACAATGCACACTCAAAGACAAACTTTACTACCTCAAAATGTTCAACTTCAATAAGAACTCACAAGGAAAAACCTAGCTTTATTGAAACCCAAAAAGATAAACCATGCAAGAATAATGTCGTCAAAACACATTTAACATCCGTCCATTAGGCTTGAGTGACTACATGCTTTGAGCACCATAACAAAAGTGACTATATTTGGGGAGATCCTTTGCTATATTTGGACCTCACAAAAATGATTATAGATCTTTCTTTTCCGACCCTTGCCAGCATATCCTTTTATAATCTAGTCCCATACACTTCATCTAGAAAAAAAACCTTGCTGTTCACGTGCAAAAGCAAACAAGAATTAGCCATCAACAACTAGGTGTTGGCTACTTGTAGTCAAAGATGCTAGTGAGGGCCTACTACAGGCTGAGAGCAATTATCTCCCTCTCCCTCTCTCAACTTAGAACTATAGCCAACAGAGATATGGGTGCTACACCACATTTCTCTCTCTCTCTCTCTCTCTCTCTAGGAAATGTTGCCAACATGGGTACAAGTGCTACACCAGATCCTCTCTCTCTCTCTCTCTCTAAGAAATGTTGCCAATAGGGGTACAAGTGCTACACCAGATCCTCTCTCTCTTTCTCTCTCTAAGAAATGTTGCCAATAGGGGTACAAGTGCTACACTAGATCCTCTCTCTCTCTCTCTGTGAAAACTTTTTTTATAATACATTACTTGGTATCCATACATCTTTACATTTCATCCCTTACAATGCATCAATATACTTCTGCATTTGACTTACACCACAATATTCATCCTGCAAGTTAGTAAAGTTTGATTTCATGAAAGCTAAACACCTACTTCTTTCGTTACATTTCATTTGTTGCGCTTTGACCAAAAAATAACCTGCAAAAGGCACAACTCTAAGGGGAAACATCTATGGTTTGATTCAGTACTCCCTTCCTTGATGGGGCTTTGATCTCTATGCCTTGGTGGACTTGAAGGACTATACCCTCTGATTGAACCTCTTGAATGTGATCTTTGAACATTAGAATCTCCATATTCATAAGCATACCTTGAATGCTCTTGACTTCCATATCATTCTCGTGTGTCGTAATCTCTCCAGGGATTATAATTCGGTTTGAGGCCTTTTGTAGCTTCCAAACAACTTTCTTTTGAGCTTGGTCCCTGCCAATTTTCATAACATGCATAAAGTTACAATATCCACCCCAATTACAATTTCATCAAGCTGTTGACAAGTAGCCTCTCCAAAATCTATAAGTGGTGAACAATCTACAATAATATTTGGGTGGCCACATAAAGTCATCCAGTCAATCCTTGGAAAGCAACAGCTTCTTGCTCCTCTTCTTAGAATTGTGCATATGTTGAGATGTCGAGCTCTACACCTTGAGCTGGCATCCACTACGGGTCTTAGCCGCTTACGGCATTTACTCACTAGCGCGTTAGGTGACCGACACGGAGGATCTCTGCCAGTGATTCTACAGCTGGACTACACTTATAGTGCCAGCCTAGTACGCTTCTAGCGAGTTCACACTTAGTGACCGCATGTACATATGTGCTACTTTTCAGCTTTAGCACTTAGTCATTTTGTACTCTCTTTTCTTTGAAGAAGAAGAAGAAGCTTTCCATCTCTGTGTGCTTTGTGCTTGTCTTGTGTAGCTCTCTTGCATCCTCATTCTTTACAGCATACACATTTCCAACCAAGTGATCGACAAGATTATTGCAAATGTGTAAACTCTCCAGCTCGTCAAACTTTCGAATCTCTTCAAAGATGTCGAGGTAGAGCCTAGAGAAAAGAAGAGTGGGACTAATAGTGGGCTTGTTGTGTAGAGGCGAGCAACGATCTCCATGCATGCATGCCCCGATCTTGAAGTAGAAAGCACAATTCACTCTATCCTTCAGTTGTGCCAAAAATGGATGCCAAGTTCTCCGTTGGTTGTAAGTGAAAGCTAGGATGAAATCAACACATAAAAGATGCTCATCACGTAATGAATTTCCTCCACCAAGTTCAACAACTCCAATTTCTGTGTGGAATAATAATCCACATCATCCATTTAGTTGTCATCCTAATAGGCGCAATGGCTTGCATTCCCATGAATGACATGAACCTTGTAATTGCCTCCACATGTGTATATAACAAACCCATTTGTAGTTTAAATCTATCATCGCCTTGATCGCCTTGGCTAATGCCTTGCCTCTTGCCTACGCAGCTCCGTGCTCTCCTTCTCTCTCTCTCTCTCTCTCTCTCTCTCTCTCTCTCTCTCTCTCTCTCTCTCACCTTCTCTATGAGCTCCTTTCCCTCACATGGTATCATCACAGCAACCTCTTGATCTTTCCCCCCCCCCCCCCCCCCCCCCCCCCCCCCCCCCACACACACACACACACAACAAGCCTCCTACGCATTCTCTGATATGGGAAAAGAGCCTTATTTTGGTCCTCACGGATGCCTTACGATGAGCGTGCATGCCATCTGTCGATCCTTCACTATGGCGAGGTACTCCATCCCAAGTCTGAAGGCCCCATGACTGCTGCAATTTGGCGCTTGCACCCTTGTAGATGGAGGTGACCCGCATAGCCAGTCACACAGTTTATGGGGGGGCCAACACGTCAAGTTGAGCTATATAGTTTCTCTCTCTCTCTCTCTCTCTCTCTCTCACACACACACACACACACACACACACACACACACACACACACACACACACACACACACACACACACACACACACACACACACACACACACACACACACACACACACACACACACACACAGAGTTCGTGATGATGGAGATGGGGAGAAGTTTCTCTCCTCGATTCCAACCTCAGAGACCACCCTACATTCCATGTGGTATTCCTATTGGTCATGCCTAGCGTTTTGATAGACTCCCACCATGGTTGTAGTCGCTAAACAGTTTCTCTTGCTGCATTTTGAAACACTTCATTGTCGTGCAACTTGAGAGAGAGAGACCGACGTGCAACTTGAACTGCAAAAGGCTCCTTCCTAGCCCTTTTCTAGTGATGGAAAAAGGCTCCATAGCTCTTATGAGAGAGAGAGAGAGAGAGAGAGAGAGAGAGAGAGAGAGAGAGAGAGAGAGAGAGAGAGAGAGAGAGAGAGAGAGAGAGAGAGAGAGAGAGAGAGAGAGAGAGAGAGAGAGAGAGAGAGAGAGAGAGAGAGAGAGAGAGACCTCTTTGCCCTCCCTCCACTCTGATCTGTCCCATGCCTTGCAACCTTCGCAGGTTAAGGGTGGGTGGAAGTCGACATCACACAGCAATGGCATGGCAACAAATCAAGAGGACGAGATTATCGCAATGGACACAACCTATTCAATGGCATTGTGAGGGGCAATGACAAAGCAAGAGCTATATACAACTGAAGAAGCAGTTGCAGTCGACAATCTTGCTGTCGACAGTGACCCTGATGCAATGGAACTTGTAGACGGACCTCGTGGAGACGAACTTGCTGCGGCCAAGATTGACGCCTTCCTTGCAAATGAGGACGAAGCACCATCTGACCCTCTCCGTGCTGCCTCTTATGCATGGAATGCTTCTGCAACACCCAGCCTTGCTATGCACACCACGGTGCCCTGCAATTGATATGGACACAATGCGGACGACCACTTAACTTACTCCGCTTTACTCCCGGCTGCCAACACATTTGCTAGTCCTTCTAGGCAAGGAAACCACCCAAGGATGCATTGAAAGAACCTTGAGGTTCCCATCCGCTGCAAGACACATATCCTCCGTAGCCATCAGTAGGAGTGGAATGGTGATGGAGGTTCTGGATGTGACGAATAGAGGAGTCCTCCTCTCATTCAAGAGCAGGCTGCTCGTCCGCGCGCACGCAGACGATCAGTGAGCTCAAGTTTTTAAAAACATTTTATAAAGTATAGTGTCACAAGCTGGCCTTGATTCACACGTGGTGAGAGATTTGAGCCGTTTGGAAATCTAAGAAGGCCACTTGAGAGGGACCAAAAAGAAAGCCACGTTGGTGGATGAGCACGTAGTCCGTCCGCACGCGCGCGGACGGATTGCGTGCTCATCTGCCAACGTGGATTTTTTTAATCAAGTAAATGAGCTCGAGTTTTTTAAAACGTTTTATAAAGTATAGTGTCACAAGCTGGCCTTGATTCACACGTGGTGAGAGATTTGAGCCGTTTGGAAATTTAAGAAGGCCACTTGAGAGGGACCAAAAAGAAAGCCACATTGGTGGATTTTTTTAATCAAGTAAATGAACTTCAATTTTAGAAAAATAAACTATATTGCTAGCAATTTGTACTATTTTCCCGCGAAATTCAAACACATAGTCGGTCCTTTGTCCTAGTCCGTTCTTTTAATGATTACCTTAGCTACAACAAGAAAGTCAAAATGGCACAAAATATTGGATGTAAGAGAGACAACTTGACGATCAGAGTTGGGAATACCGAGAATCTTGCAAATAATAATGCAATTGAAAAAAATAAATGTGAAAGTCATTGCTCCTAAAACTATTGCCCTTCCTCCACCAATCTCACTTTGGGACACATAGACACAAACACAAACACCACACATTCGTTTTATTGAGGTCCAATGTGTGTGAGAGAGAGACACAAACACACTTTGTGACACAGAAATACAAACACAAACTTAGTTCTGCTAGGGTCCAATGTGTGTGTGTGTGTGTGTGTGTGTGTGTGTGAGAGAGAGAGAGAGAGAGAGAGAGAGAGAGAGAGAGAGAGAGAGAGAGAGAGAGAGAGAGAGAGAGAACCAAGCAAGATTACTTGCACATGATAAACACAAATGGAAGAATTTTTTCATGCAAGATGATAAAGAAAAATTTCTTCGAGACCTATAGAAAGGTAGGTTTATAGCCCTTTCATTACTAAGAGGATCAAATGATTTCACATGTACAAGAATAAAGATTAGCTTGTTTGATAACATTAATTTCCAACAAGTTGAGGTAATATAATGTACAATTGGTCGCAATGTAGTAGGAGTGTTGCAAAATGGTCCGCTTGCCTTGCTACATTTTACAATTGGCTCACGTCCACTTGTGTCTTTGCTTGAGGAAAATGGTACAGAAGGGGAGACTAACAAAACTAACAATAACAATAGAAGATGGGAGAATACACTCCTTCCATTCCAGAACAAAGTGGCTATAATTAACTCCTTTATGATTCCTTACATATCCTTTGTCTCAATTGTTTTGAAGATGGCTATATGTAATTGAAACAAATTTTTGAAACCCATCAAAAGGTTCATATGGAAGAATATTACAAGAGACACATGGGTGATAAGATCAAGGGACCTAGGTGGCATTGGGTTCTTGAACCCAACACTACATGCAAAAGCCATGTGTGCAAAGCTAGTAGTTTCCCTAACAAATCAAAGGCAAGATGAGGCGGTCATGGCTTGGGATATGATTGACAAAGTAGAGTGATTTTAGAAATGAGGCCCATGGAAGGATCATACTAAGTGTATGAAAAATTTCTAGCTCCAAGCTTGAATTTTTTGAATCGAAGGGGTTTAGCTGCTAGGGGGTTTGCATAGGGGAGATACTTCAAAAGAGAAAATTACTGGTATCATTACTAAAATGGGAAGAGATGTTTATATATTTTAGGTGCTCCAACTTACATTAGTCCCTTGGATTTCCAAGCTAGAAGGAGTATCTTTTGGAGGGAAGTTACTAGAAAGGGGAATAAGAAAGGAATCTCCAAGTTGACACATTTCTAAAATGACGACAACTACTGTTGCAAGAATGTGGACTAGTTGGTGGCTATGCAACATAGTTTGAATCTATTTGAAAGGCTATTGATTAGTAAATCCAATGTTCTATGGAATTTATAGAGTGGACTAGTTCACTCCGCTCATCAAATTGTCAAGGGTGAATTGATCAAAAGAGAAGTGGCTAAAAAGTATAAACAACATTTGGGAAGTAAAATGGTCATGCTCAATGAAGATAATAACCTGGAAGGTGTTGTGGGGGCCTACCTCTACTAGGATTAAGATTCTTGCCAAAGGGATTTGCACAGATACTTGCTTTGGGTACAGAGCAGCTTTTGAAGATCCCTTGCATCTATTCAAAGACTACCCTTTCTTGCAAGATCTTGTCACCAAAATTTTCAAATGGGTACAAAGGACTTGGAAGGTGCTCTTCTTTAGGAATGACTTGGTTTTAAGGGGAATAATATTTCAGCACCAAGCATTTCTTGTGTGCACTCATATAGTGAAATACTGCTATCTGAAGCATATTCGGAAAGTCAAAAACCTTTGTGTGTTTGAGAAAAATGTTGTGGTAGTTCAATTCAATGATATTGTGTGTGATAGCACCAAGATTATATATTGAATAGGGTCAAAATTTGGAACATCTACAGAAGCCAAATAATGGAAACATGCACTAAGTTATATTGGCTACTCAGACAGTGCCCTCTATGGGAAAAGCAGAGTGATGAACTTTGGCTAAAGCTACTCGTGGATATAGATTAAAAAGGATCTTTTGCTATGAATTCTACATCACCTTTTTGGAAATGTTTTCCCTTCAAGGCACATGGCTATATGTAATTGGATTTTAGGTGGTAGATCTTCAAAATAGCCTACTAATATTACACCATATCTATTTTCTCAAATGGATCTCTATGCATTTCTCCCTTGTTTTCCACCTTGACACACTAGATCTCCATTTTTTGTTTTGCTTACCTACACAAGAACTTATTTCATTTAGAAACTAGAAGTTGGTGTCTTAAGAGATGACAAAAACGTCTTTGCAAACATCCTATGCTACATATTATGGACAAAAACCCAAATAAATTAATGACAACGACTCTAAGCTTAGTGATTACATTTCCTCTTAAAATAAAAAGCGTTTAAAGAAATGGTTGTCTTAGTAGAGAGACACTCTTCATGAAGCTCAACATCTATAGACTCAACCTATTCCTCACAATTTTACTCTTTCTAATCAAGGTTACTATCAAATCATGGTTTGTTTGGACATTTTTACTCAATGCTCTGCTACTAACTTTAATGTGTATGATCCACTAGATCAACACTTGAGATTGTGTATTTTATGTAGATTTTAAGCACAATGCACTTATCACTGGGTTTCCATTGACTTGAGAACCAATCATAAAGGGAGTAGACTATTTGTTTTTAAGAGTTGATGAGGTCTCCTCAATTGAAAAAGGAAAAAGTGTTTAATTATTTAAGGCTAAAAAGTGAGAGGTGCAATGGGAAACTTGAAATTGGAAAGCTAAGGAAATTGGGATGTTGAACGTGGATTGAGAAAGTGCAGGTTGACAGTTTACGAAACAAAAAGTATCATGCAATTGGAAAGTCAAAATTTTGTACAACTACAAGATTTTTCCAACTTTTACCCACAACTTGAAAAGACCAAATAATTTCCAAAAAAGCTCTAAATTAAAAGCTACCAAAAATAAAGCACTCCTTCCGGGAGATCTCTAGGAGTGAAGATAAAATGGGCAGATCAATATTCACATCATCAAAATCTATAGAAAACGTGCAGCAAAGGAAAGAGCAAGGCTTTGGAGGTAGCTAGAAGAGATGCAAGTGGAAGGGGAATAGCTCCTAGTGGGAGACTTTAATATGGTGGAGAAGAGAAAGGATAAAACTGGACCATCGACCATACTAGCGGGATCTAAAAGATTCAAATGTCTTTGCATGTGTGAGAAGTGGGCACTCAGAGACATGTGGGAGGTAGGGCCATGGAATAAATGTAGAAGGCGAAGACGGCTCCAGCAGGTGGAAACTATCTCTTGGAAGCTGGACAGTGGATTGGTCACACAGTAGTAATTACCACAGCAGTTACTACAGTAACTTCTAGAGGCTATAAATAGGACCCATTACATTGCAATCGGGTTGCTTGTCTTTTGGCCTCTTACTTCTTAGTTCTGTTGGTTTTAGCCTCCTAAGCAGCTCCTGAGCTACAATCTCTTCGCCTGTAACTCCATTTTGTAATCATTACTACTGTAGTCAATTGAGCTTCACTCTGTTATACCTTATACTAGTTATTCATAAACTATGAATCTGAATCTGAAATTGTAAACACTTTTCCAGTCATCCAGTCTGTTTCTCATTCGAGTATTCTATTTTAATTCAGTGAACTATTTCAGTCCAGTTTCCACCTTCTATTCCAGTTTCACTGACTGAACTGACAACTTACCAGTAGCTCTAAATTCTAACACTAGAATTAGCTATATGAAGAGATCAACTCCAATTCCATTTTGGCGATCATGATGGTTAGAGCTATTTGCTCGTTGACCAGAAAACTCTTCTTCGAGTTTGAATTTTCAGCTGAAGTGGTGGCACTCAAAACTAGTCGTGGTCATAAACCATCCTACCGCATTGACCCTATCCCTGAGGAATCAGAAAGAGATTCTGATCCTAAGAATGAACCGGTGATTGATACTGAGGCTCAGGAGGAGCACAGTAATGCTGATGAGGCCAAGGACTCTCAGCACTCCAGTCAGTCCAGAAGAAGAAGGGGTGAGAGGGAGGAACGCAAGGCCAGGAGTTCTCAGACCACACAGAGGGATGAAGGAGCCGAAGGTAGTAAAGGTAGTCACCACAATTCTGGTAGAAAAGCCAGGGAGGAGAAAGAAACTGAGACTAATGAAGTAATTGATTGGGATGCCGATATAGATCATTACAAGAAATCTTCAAGAAAGAGTCAGGTTCCTAAGGTCAGAAGAGGCAGAAACGATGCTGATCGACATGATTACACCTCTTCATTGAAAATTTATTTTCCAGTGTTCAAAGGTGAAAAGAAAGATGATCCATATGTTCATATCCAAGCCTTTGAACAGTATGCTAAGTTGAAAAATATTGATGAAGATGATTGGGAGGAATACTTTCCTCAGACACTAAAGGATGCAGCAAGGAAATGGTACTATCATTACCCAGCTTGCCAACTGAGATCATACAATAAACTGCTCAAAGATTTTTGACTGGAATATTCAGACAACAGAGGAGATGAGGATATCCTCTATGAACTGGATAAGATAAAGCAAAGAAAATTATTAGTCAGAAGTTATGTTGAGAAAATCAAGGAGGTGACCACGTAGCTGCAGGAACCACCATGAGAAAAGAGTTTGCGAGCATGGTTTTTAAATGGTTTCCAGCAGTAAAAAGCTTAGGGAACAGGAGGTGCCCGCACCAACAAAGAAATTCAATGATTTGGTGCAGCGAGCCCTGAAGCTGGAACAACATGCAAAGAAGGAAAGGAGTCACAAGAAGAGGAGTTCCAATAGTAGCAATACTTCTACTGAGAATTCTGATTCTAGTAAGACCTCCAGTAGCTCGGAAAGTAGCTCAGATGAAAAGAGAAAAGACAAAACCCAGAAGGGATCTTGGTCCAGAAAGATTGATGAGATGGCCCGGCAGATTGCTGAAATCAACCAGACCAGACAACCAGTAAGAAGAATAGAAACCTGGTGTTCAATGTGTAAATCCAAAGATCATGTTCCCAATGAATGTCCATAGTGTACTTATTGTAAAGCCTATGGCCATTTATGGAACAACTGTGGCATTTGTATTCATCATTTAATGAAGGGAAAAGATCTATCTATGGTGGCATTTACCAATGCTGAACCAGTTAGAGTGGAGACTACTAGTGTACCCCAAGAAGAGAAATCAGGTGCCAGTGGTACTAGTACTGGGCATGGCAGGTACCAGGGGGGTAGTGGCCGAGGCTGGGGTCGTGGTAATTTTCAGAACCAAAGTCTGAACTGTTATACTTGTGGTAAGTATCGGCATTTTGCAGCTCAATGTCCAGAAACACCTACTGCTGCGGCTACTGAGGCGAAGGCTCCAAAGCAAGTTCCTGTAAGAGCAGTTACACGCAACAAAGGGGTGGTCATTGAGGAAATTCCAGATAAGCGAGAAAAACCAGTCAGTCTTGAAAGTAGCAAATGGGCTCAGCAGAGAGAGGTGTGGAAGGACAAGGGTAAAGAAAAGGTTGTTGATGAATGGTAGGAGCAGAGAGAATTGGCGACGAAAATCACAGAGGATTTAGCCAAGAAGCTGCCAAAGCAGCCAGAGAGTTCTGATGCTCGTGTCATTCAGAAGATACCAGCCCAGTCTTGTTAGAAAGCACAACCAGATCAATCAGGATCTGGGATTCTTGAGACCATGTTGGCTGCAGTTCAAGGACATATGGAAGAATTAGGGGTTGATAGAGGAGCTGAAGGCACCAGAACAAAGGAATGGTACTGTGTGGAAACTTTCGATTCTTCAGGTTCTGATAACAACTCTGATCATGAGAGGGAGGAAATTTATGTCAAGATTTGTGACAGAATTCAAAAACTCACAGTTGAGCTAGATGACATTAGAAGAACTTTGCCTCAAGCAGCGAAATTCATCAGATATTGAAGGAAGGTTGAGGCAGAAGCCAGAGTAGTTGACTTGGCTGCTGTCAGAGATGATGAACTACCGGTGATCCAGGTAGATTACAAGGTTAGAAAACAGTGGGAGCCACTATCTGGTGTCATACTGGATGGAGGGGTAGGAGTAAATATCTTGGGGGCACATATTCAACAAAGGATGGGTATTACAAACCTAAAACCAACACCTTTCAAAGTTTGAATGGTGGATCATCGAGTGGTGCAGGCAATTGGTATGATAGAGAGTATGCAGATAAGAGTGGGCAAAGAAAAGTTCAAAACTAGCTTCCTAGTATTATATGTGCAAGGAGCATATGGGATGCTACTGGGGCACCCATGGTTGCGAACGGCACAGGCTGTTCACAACTATGCTAATGAGACTCTGACAATACAAGGTGCTAGTAGCAGAATTTAGATTCAAACAAACAACACTAGAAGTTGGCGAAAGGAGTTACGACTAGAAGAGCTCTGCCAGAAGTATAAGGTGAAGAAAATTGAGAGGATGTTGGCGGCAATGAATATTTTTCCAGTAACCGAAATAGATCTCAACGCAGTGTTATTGGACAAAAAGAAGCAATTCCAGACTAGTTCACTAAACTGAACTCTGGAGAACGTCCAGTTCAGCTGACTGGAAGGCCAGAAGAACCAATTGATTCCAGTACACCAGTGGTTTCTAAAACAAGCATACTCTGAAGAAGTTACTAAAAATTAAAATAGCAGTTTAGAGCTCAAGGGACAGTCTTGGGATTATGCTGAGGAGTCAACCAAAAGAAAGGGTGGTGGGCCTAACTGGTAGCTTCCAGATGATCAGAAGATAGAGGAAGGGAATCTAGGTTCTGAAGAAAATCCTAGATTGATCAAAGTCAACAAACATCTGAATCCTGAGATGAAAGAGAAGGCCCGACATATGTTCCAGAAGTACACAAATGTGCTCGCATGGGAGCATACTGATCTCAAAGGAGTAGATCCAGAGGTATGTCAACATCGGATACCATTGAAACCAGATGCCAGACTAGTGTGGCTACAACAATACCGAATGAATCCAAATTATGCTAAGAAGGTCAAGAAAGAGATTGATAACCTTCTAAAGGTTGGGTTCATTATTGAAGTAGCCAGTAGTGAATGGTTATTTCCTATTGTGGTGGTGCCCAAGAAGAATGGAAATCTTAGAGTATGTGTGGATTATAGGAAGCCGAACGCTCAAACAATTAAGGATCCCTTTCCATTACCCTTCACGGACATGTTGCTTGATGGAATTGCAAGTTATGAGATGTATAGCTTTATGGATGGTTATAGTGGCTATAACCAATTACAAATTGCTCCCGAGGACCGGAGTAAAACCACTTTTATTATTGAGTGGGGAGCATTCATGTATCTGGTTATACCATTTGGTCTTTGCAATACACCAGCCACTTTCCAACGATGTATGATGGAAATATTCAGTGAATTTCTTCACCGATTCCTTGCCATATTTATGGATGACCTCACTATATATTCAACATACGAGAAGCATTTACTTTTTTTGGAAATGGTTTTCTAGCGCTGTCAAGAACAGCGGATCTGTTTGAACCCATTCAAATATGTTTTCTTGGTCTGGAAAAGACAGCTACTGGGACATGTAGCGTCCAGGAATGGTATAGAAATAGCCAATGACAAGATTCAGTGTGTCCAACAGGCCAAGGCGCCTTACAATGCATCAGAGCTAAGTTCTTTCTTAGGATATATCAATTTTTATACAAAATTTGTGCACTAGTTTGCTTCCCAGACATTACCTTTGTATGAACTCACAAAGAAAACCAGCAAGTTCAATTGGACCACTGAATGTGATGAAAGTTTTCAGAGTTTAAGGAATGCTATTATCAGTAAGCCAGTACTTTGATAGACGAATTGGGATGTCATTTTTCATGTACATGTCGATGCTTCAGGACTGGTGATGGGAGCAATATTGGCTCAGCCAGAAGGAAGAATTGATTATCCAGTGTACTTTTCCAGTCGGAGGTTCAATCAGGTTGAACAAGGGTATAAAACTACTGAAAAAGAAGCCCTAGGAATGGTTTTCAGTGCTACTAAATTCCGACATTATTTACTGGGCAAGCTATTTCATTTTTATGTGGATCATCAGGCATTATTATTTTTTATTAACAAAGTCATTATTCAAGGTCTACTGATAAGATGGATGATGTTCCTGATAAAATTTGAATTTTGTATTTTCCATAAGCCCAGTAAAACCCATTGTGGTGCTGATTTCCTGTCTAGGAGTACGGATGGCTACTCCGAGGTGTCTTTGAGAGATGAGCCAGTGGATGCGGAACTATTTCAAATAATAGTGTTGCAGAAACAACACTGATCCAGAGTTATATGATGTATATCAGTTTCTTTCTAAGGGAGGATTCCTAGACAACTAGACTCATAATCAAAAGAAGGCTCTGATTATTAAGAGTATGAAGTTCACCATCATTGGAGGATCACTTTACAAACTAAGAGTAGATGGGGTTCTTCGCAGATGCGTGCCTATGGAGGGAAGAATGCAAGTTATGTCAGAGGCACATAATGGGGATTCTGGAGGACATTTCTCAATTGATATTCCTTCCAAGAAGATTCTGGAGGCTGGATTGTGGTGGCAAACTTTAATATCTAATGTCAGAAGCTTTTGTAAAACATGTGATATATGCAAGAGGATAGGCAGACCCATAGCAACAGATATGACTCCTCTAACTCCAATCCAGCCCGCTGGGTGTATTTATGAAATGGGGTCTGGATTTTATGGGTCCATTCAAGAAAATTACTCCAAGGAAGAATAGGTATATATTGATGCCCACTTGTTATGTGACCAAATGGGTAGAAGCCAAGGCTTTTCCCGACAACACTGTGAAGTCCATTGCTGTGTTCTTATTTGAAAATATTGTTTGTCGATATGGATGTCTTGTGGAGATTGTGTCTGACCAGGGAACACACTTTATAAATGACACTATGGACATTCTCATGGAAATGCTTTCAGTCAAGCATCGAAAGTCAACACCATATTATCCTAGATGCAATGGCCAAGTCGAAAGCAGCAACAAGACTGTCAAGACTATTCTCACTAAGATTGTGCAAAAAGAGCCACATCAGTGGGATTTGAAACTTCAAACTGCTCCCTGGGCATATCGGACAGCCTATAAGGTCACCACTGGACTGATACCATTTAGAATGGTGTATGGAACTGAAGCTATTGTGCCCATGGAATTTGTAATACCTAGTCTCAGGATGGCGGTAGAGTATAGATTGGATTTTAATCACAATCTGAAACAGAGACTGGAGGAGTTAACACAGCTGGATGAGTTAAGACAGAGGGCTATGCTGGAACAAGAAATTGTTCAGCAAAGAAGGAAACACTGGCATGATAGACGAATCAAAGTCAGGGAGTTTCAGAAAGGAGATTTGGTCCTACTATATCAATCAAAACTGGGTCCTAGAAACCGAACTTAAAGATAGCTTGGGCTAGTCCATATGAAGTTGATTGGGTGTTTTCCAATGGCGCAGTAAGATTGAAAGATTTATTTGGATTACTCTTGCCAAGAGTTTATAATAGGGCCAAAATCAAGCTATATTATTCTAATGACAAAGAGACTTCCAGGGATGATGATACTAGTATTCTGGGAGCTAAAAACCAAGAAAACTCAGACTCAGTCATTTTAAGCCTTTTTCATGTACAACCAGTACCAAAGCCAGTCAAAGGGTCAGAAGAGTCTCTGCACGACAAAACTATGTCAGTTAGCAGAATCTGTAAAGTGTCAGAGCCAGTATCAGTTTTTATAAGAAAAAGGGCCAGTTGGACCATCAATAGTAATCATTTCACTAAACATGGAGAGTATTAGCCAATGCATGTATGCCACGTC
The DNA here is from genome assembly GCF_014529385.1 of Adiantum capillus-veneris. NCBI lineage: Eukaryota > Viridiplantae > Streptophyta > Polypodiopsida > Polypodiales > Pteridaceae > Adiantum > Adiantum capillus-veneris. The sequence goes on from NC_140932.1 coordinate 49,377,921, forward strand.
ATTTGTGGTGCACAAGACTCTAGGAACGATAAGTAGTGGAGCTTTTATGGCGCGCGAACGCGTATAACAGTACGGCGATGTCGTGCTGTGACACGTACATAGTGGGAACGCATGCTACAAGTGTTATCTTGTAACTTTTTAGATACATAGTTATATGTTCTATAATGTACATATGCATATTTAAGTATAATAATATTCTTTCTATCTCATCCTATTATTTTTCTCAAGGGTAACCTATTCTTACTTTACCATCAGAAAATACTATGGGAAAAGCATCAATAGCTCCGCCTCTTTAACTTGGGGCAAAAAGCATTGATTCTTCATTTCTACTATCTCATTATCATCTCACACCCTAGCTAGATCCTATATCTAGGGTAAACTCCAATATATATATATATTCTATGTATTTTTCATATTTTTCTTATATTTCTTTCTAAATAGCTACTAGGAGGGAATCAAATCCTAGTGGGACACTAGGTGGTATGATTTCAAAGATACACTTATTTTAACGCATTATTGCAAGCATGATTACAAAAGTTTGCCAAGGAGCAATGTCACGCTTTCATATGGCATGAGGTGTCCTTTGGAATCAAATGAAAGTTTAGGCTAAGGGGACCACAGGAAGACTTTTGCTGCCAGAAATGGACCCTATTTTGATGATTTTTTAACACAAGGTTCCAATCCTAATTGGAAAATGATTTAAAAATAAAAATCATAGCTAATGAGCTGAATTTTTTGCCCATATTTTTACTTTTTTATTTGGAGCCACGGTTGAGGAGATATGATCAAAATACTGGCCCCCAGTCTGCCCACATCATGCAGGGACAACTCATTTCCAACTTTTCCAGTTTCTGTTCACACTGGCTCTTCTCTTCTTGTGTAAACCCTTGGGGGTTCCCTTCACCTATAAAAGGGGACCTCTTCTTCCTTGAAAAGAACTAAAGCATTCAAGCCATTGATGAGAGTAATTCATGAGGGAGTGAGTAGTAATGCCAAATTGTACTTAGGCATTAACATAAGCTTAATTAGGCCTACACTTTCTCATAGAGGAAGGCTAGCCATTCTTGCATGCTATCCTTGGAAGATCAACTCTAATCAAAGAAGTTCTTGCACTTGGTGTATCAATCAAAGTGGAATTCTCCACTCTTCTTCTCTCTCCATCAATAATGGTGCCGAAGGGTTTGTCAAGTAAGATGTGTTCTACATTGATGTTTTCTTGATTTCTTGTTGTTTTCTTTTTCATCTCTAATACAACATACATATATATGTATCTAATCTCATCTCCTTAACCAAACCTATCTCTCTCATTCTTAGTAATTCATCCTCTCTACAAATTCTAGGTTCTCCTTGCTACAAGTACATCTCTCCCCGCAGTATCCTTATTGCCTACGGGCAAGAATAGGGCTTGAGAGGGAAACTTCTCATCTCTTCACTTCTCTCATATCTACATTTCTCACATACTATCCTAGATGAATAACCCACATGATGATAATTTCTATCGCTTTCACTCTGTACGATCTATTAGAATTAACGTATGGATGAGCCGTAAAATACACTTTCAACAATGTATAGTGTTTCTCTTTGGTCCAGAAAGGCTCAATGAAATACTTCTATCACCAGATCCCATCATACTACCTCTCATAGACTATAACTTTTCTTTTGACATAAGCGTAGTTATTTTGCTATGAACCAAGAGGATTTGTACACACAATTAATCCCAATCACTAGACAAAATATATACATTATGGTAAACACAAAACTACAATTCCAAAGAACAATTCGTAACCTATTTGGTCAGCCAAGAGTGAATGCTATTAACTCATCTATTAACCCTTCCATATTATCCATGATACGATATGACCATAGCCTTGATGTTTTCATCTTTGTGTTGTTTTGACACTCTCTTTTGTGTTCTTTTTTTGTGTGTGTGAGTGCAAGAGAGAAAGAGTGGGGCTTGTTTGATTGTACTTCTTTCCAAACCCTAGTCTTCATGGCATCTATGGTTTAACTCCTTCATATAGTTTTGGAGTTCTCTCACAAACTCTCACAGCCATAAGCCGAGTGCTTTCCTGGCAAGACCGCAAATTTCTCGACAGCGTGTAAGCATTTTTCCTCATAAATCTCTTACACGACGTTTGCCTGTTGTCACACATTCGCCGTGACCAAGCTCCGAAGCCTCGTCCCTACAACCACAGACTTCTTCATCATAAGCAACAGTCGGGTTGTTTGTCTCTACGCGACACACGTGGATACGGATTTGAATATTTGGGTAAGTCTTGTTTTTCTTCCACAGAGGCATCGTCTTCACCTTGTATGGGCCGAAGAAAAATGTCAGAGAAGATGCAGGACACTATAGAGGAAACTCAAGCAATTATCACCTCTACGACGTGTTACAAACATCGCAAAAATGTCCAGTAAAATTACGAACGCTCACATGGTCATGAATATCACTCCAAGTAATTCTTTTCATTTTCCTTGTTAATATTAATAATATTAGGGAAAAGTGAAATCCAAGTTGGTTAAGAAAGGAGTGATATATCTTTGGAGATTAAAGAAAGTTACAGCTAAGGTATCCCAAAATTCAAGAGCAATTACAGTTAAAAAAAGAAACAACAAGCCACAAATAATTGAAGAACAAAAAGAGGCTAGTTTTGAGAATCTGTGCTTGTAGACAAGATTTTTGAGCCATTAGATGCCATTTTGAAAGTCTACATAGTCAAATTAGCCAATAAAGAGACTCAAAAAAATAGATGGATGACGTATCCAAATACTGAGTTGGAGAAGAGGAGGATTGAAAGGTGTAAGTAGCTTATTGGGATTTTCCAAGCATTACTAGAGCCACCTACAACTATGCCAATTCAGGAAAGAATAATTCCTAGATCACCTGTGGAATTGTAAAAGTGGGATAATGTCATGGCAAGCATTGTTGAAGAGGAAAAAGATGAAGTTGAAGTGGAAGAACCACGGTTTCCTACTGAGAGTGAAGTAAAGCATCAAGTGAATGCACAATTACCAGAGAGTAGCTTAATCAAAAGACTTGTGAGGAACACAATAGATGATTCCATTCAAAAAATTTCCCACTCACGTGTTGGAAGTAGAAGAAAATAGGCTAGAAAAACTTTGGGATAAGGTAAGAGAAAACAAGGAAGGAAGTGGGACATTGGTGTCAATGTCAATTGAAGAGGTAGACCTAAATAAAGGATTGTTGGATATAGATATAGGATCCTTGTATGGTGACCAAGACACTGAAATGACAAAAGATAGTAGAGAGAAGCTTTTCAAGAACTTTCCCTCCTAATTAGGTGCACATCAAACAAAATTTGATATTTTGGTTCTACCATGACAAAGAAATCCATTCAAGGCCATATTGGATACTATAGGTCTTCAAGATCTCTTGTCTACACCAATCAAGTGCATTGTTACACTCGTTGAACTATTAAAGATAAAGCCGTAGATGTGGAAAGATTTGGGCTATGCCTAGAAAAGATGGGAATTAGAAAACCTGAAGAGAACCTAATGAAAGAGCTGTAACAAATAGAGAGTCCAAAGAGGGATACACGTCTAGTTCCAATGAAAAAAGTTAGAGATTATTGTGAGGGTGAAGATGGAAACACTACATTGCCAATAGAATACCAGCGTATAAAAACCTGAGCTATTCTGGACAGCCTTGTAGGAGTTGCATTGCAACAAAAGTGATATGGGGAAAATGGGAAAAGCCCGTGTTAAGGTAGACGAGAATAAAAAGTCAATTAGCTAATGGATATATCAAAATACCCTTGGCAATGTTAGAGCAAGTGGTGATGTCTTATGGAGTAGTACATGAGCATACATTTGCAATTGTAGATTTTTGTACGAGGAATAACTATGATGTAATTATCGGTAGACACTTCATGAGAGAATTGAAGATGGTCTAGGATTAGGGCTATGACTATATCGACTTGCACCACATGGAAACTAGAATCAATCGGAGAGATCATAGCTATAGAGATGTTTAGAGGACTCCCATTGGAGATTTTGATTAAACAATAATAGCTGAAATAGAGGTTCCTACATGGCTCAACTTTAAAGCTCAGCTTTAGATGTGTGGAGCTTAAGATTGCAATAGACTTGCAAAGGGACACTATGTGTTAGAAAGATCTTTTGAAGATCCTGATTTTATACCAGAACCCTTACCAAAAGAAACATGGGAACCACTAGAATGGATGCAAATGTTAGCATCCCTTTACATGTTTGTAAACAAAGTAACAGCGAGGTCCTATGATGGAGGGGGTCACAAAATAATTCCCCTATGCATGGTGAGAGCCATCGGAGAACGTCGAGAAGAAAAGAAAACAACAAGCTTCATCCTATGCAGATTAGAGAGCAGAGAAGGTTCAATGCATTCAAGATGAGATTTCTATCATGGATCTTAGTGAAGACAATAATGTTAGACACGACAAAATAGGACTTGAATACTGTCAACCACTCAGAATAAGGAGGGAAAAAATGAAGAAAATTAGAATGAGGAAAAAAATTCCATGATTGTGAAGATCTGAATGTGGATGATGAGAAAAATAGCGAGGCAAGATCTAAAATAGAGAAGCATGAGAAGGTTTATGACTTCAATAATTAAACATTGAGAAGACAACACCACTACAAGGCTAAGAGAATCAAGAAACAAGTGCGAGAGAATGAGATGCCTAGAATTGAATATAGAACTTAATATTTGATGTTAGTCAATGCACATGACTGCATCAAAGATAAGATATTGGGAAGATTCTCGAGCATGCAATGGATAAAAAGATGAATGGGAAAAGCAAAAAACTACAAAAAACAAGAAAAAGATTGCACAAAAAGTTGATGACTTTGATGAGCCGGTGTGGACAAAGACCGAGCAAAAAAAAAAGTACAACAAGCTCATGTGGACTTTGCAAGAAGTCTAGAAAACTAAAATGGAGACCTAGGATGAGGACACCAACTCCAACAGAATTAGTGTACCTTCTCATTATAAGAAATACACTATTCAAGATCAACGAGCGATAGTAGGATAGCTTGTTTTTGAGAAAGTGGAGCCAAGGAAATCTTATGATGGCCTTGAAGATGCAAAAAAATAGATCTAGTAGAGCACGACGAAGATCCTAAGCCTGCATATATAGCAATAGATTTGATCCCAGAGGAAGAAGAAATATTGATCATAACGTTTAAAGAGTACAAGGATGTCTTTGCATGGTCATATAGTGTCTTAAAAGGTGTTGATTTTGATATTTGCTAGCATACCATCCCTTTAAAGCTTGATGCTAAACCAAGCACACAATGCCCTTGCATGTACAATGAAACATTTGCTAGAACGATCAAAGTAGAGATAGACAAATTGAAGGAAGCTAAATTCATTTACAAGATTGAGCATATGGATTAGGTTTCGCCAGTTGTGGTAATTTCCAAGAAGAGTGGTAAACTACAAGTATGCATAAATATCAAGAAAGTAATGCAGCTACTATAAGAGATAAGTATCCTCTTTCAATAACAAACCATGTACTTGAACGATAGCTGGTAAACAAGCCTACAATTTTTTGGATGGTTTTTCAAGGTATAATCAGCTAGCTATTAAACCCAAGGACCAACATAAGACGGTGTTTGCCATAGAATGGGGTACTTTTGCATATTGAGTTAGGGGACGACAAATGCTCCAGCCACATTTTAAAGATTGATGTATCATGAATTTAAAAGATATCTCCATATATTTCTCGAGATCTATATGGATGATTTGTGTGTTGATTCATTATTGTGAGAACATCTTATAGATCATGTGAAGAAAGTGTTTGAGAAGTGCCAGAATATGTCTTAACCCCAAGAAATGCTTTTATATGGCATACCGATAGGTATAGCTAAGATCAAGGTTATAGTGGAATTTCCACATCCCAAAATGGTTAGGGAGGTAAAATCATTGATGGGATACTACGGGTACTATAAAAACTTTACATACATGAACACAGTGATCACCAAACCTCTCTATGGGCTGATTGTATCTTTGTTTGGACTGACAAATACAAATAATTTTTTCAAAACCTAAAAAAGCATTAATTTTAGCACCTATACTAAAACCTTCAGATTGAATTTTTTTTTTCCATATGCATGTAGATGATTTGACCTTTGCTATAGGACGCATATTGGCATAGCTACAAGAGGGAAACATGGATTTTCCTATTTTCTATGCTAGTCGCCAACTTAATAGAGCTGAAAAGAACTACACAACGATAGAAAGAGAAGGCTTAGGAATGGTATATGCTATGAAGAAATTTTGTCATTACCTCCTAGCTAATTAGTTCACATTTTTTGTCGATCTCATGCCCTATTATATCTTGTGAATAATCTGTGTAATACTGGTAGAATAGTAAGATGGTTCATCATCTTACTAGAATTTGATTTTACAGTAATAGTCAAGAAAGAAACTACCCATCAATGGGCATACCACCTATCAAGACTTACTCATGATGAAACTCCAAAGGGGATAGACCACGATCTACCTAATTGCTTATCTTTTCAGCTTAGAAATGGTATTGGAGAAAAAATCTTATTCCTTTTCTTTCCATAGGACAACTGAGTGTTAATAATGAGAGGATTGCTGACAAGACAATGATTGAGCAATGCAATCAATTGAAATTGCTTAGTGGCAAATTGTACCATAGAGAAACATATGAGATTATGAGGCTATGTATTCAGCCCTCTAAACACTTCACTTATTTGAAGTTATCTCATGAGAATTTTGGTGGTATACACCATGTCAAGCACATGACTTACAAAAATCTCATGTGTATGGGAATATATTGGCCAAATAGGAAATTTGATATGCATATGCAATTTTGGAATTTAGAACGTGGCAAGATAAACCACCTATAGAACATGCTACATTGTATCACATAACGATAACCCCTCGATGGAGCAAATATATTGTTGACTCCTTAATGGGAGCTCCATTCCCTAACAACATGTCAAAAAGAGGGTAGAAACGATTCAAATAGAAGCAAAGTATTTTGAGTTGATTGGGAATCACTTGTATAAACAAGGTAAAGATAATCGACTTAGATTTTGTGCTTTAAAAAACAAGTACTTGCTCATCTTGCAAGAGGCACATTCAAGGCAAGATGGAGGACTTTTTAAGCAGATAAAACCACTAAAATGATTACGTTTCCTAGAATTTGGTGGCCCACACTTTTCATGGATGCTAAAATATATGTGAAATGGTGTGACAAATGCCAACAAACAAAAGTGCTAATAAAGAAAGATGCAATGCCATTAAGGCCAATGATGGAGGCTAGAGCGTTTTCCAAATGGGGCTTAGACTTTGTGGGTCCCATAGCACAATCAACTTAAAAATCACATGTAGAATTGCTGAAATTAGGCTTGCAGGAAAACACACACAGCTTGAAGAGAAGACGAAGGAAGCTCAAGGCACATAATAGAAAGTGTATTACTTAGTGTGCAATGGAAATATAGATAGCCCTAGAATGAATGGGCATATATACAATGCACGGGGGAAAAAACCTCCTAAAGAGGGAAAAAATACCTTGGTAGTCCTAAGTGTGGTAGTGATGTGTTCACACACATCACTACCACATGTATATGGTAACAAATCCCCCCTGGAGTGATGCGGTGAATGAGAGCTGGCACATGAGTAAAGGGAAGTGCCATGCCCTGAGGACACGATCAATCCACAAAGAGGAGTGAGCCCAAAGCTTTGAACATCTCAAGAGAGAATGCCTTTGTGAAAAGATCTGCAAGGTTTTTCTGTGTTGGCACATAAGTCAAGCTGATCTCTCATGCTGAGAGCCTCTCCTAACATAGTGGTAATGCACCTCAACATGCTTTTGTGCGAGCATGAAAAACTGGGTTCCTCGCAACTTCCAATGGGGTCTGCCTGTTAGTGTAGATAGTGTCCTATCCAACACCCAAATCAGCCATAAGGCGTCTGAGCCATACACACTCAACCATAGCTGTGAAGACTACCTTGTACTCAGCCTCACAACTAGAAGTGGCCATAGTAGGTTCCTTCTTGCTCAACCATGATATACATGCAGTTCCAAGCATGAAACAAAAACCACTTGTGGACACTCACGTGTCAAAACAATCAGCCCAATCAGAGTTCAAAACAGCATGTTAGTCTAGCAGCAATGATCCCCCCTTGGGATAAAACAAGCCAAGATGTAAAGTGCCACTCAAGTAGCCAAAAATCCTCTTGACAGCGTGCAAATTCTTAGACCTTGGCCTATGCATAAATCTGCTGACCTATGAGACTGCAAACTGAATATCTAGCCTCATGTTGCATACATAAATGAGGCAGCCAACAACAGTTTGATAAAGAGTGACATCAACAGGATCACCAACATCATGTAGACTCAACTTCAAACCTACTTCCATGGGAGTGGCAATAGGTTTGCAATTCTCAAATCCAAACTTACATAGCAATGTCTCTATGTAACTTTTCTCACACAAGGCAATACCACCATCACACTGCTTAAATTGTATGCCCAAGTAATGATGCAACAACCCCAAATCTTTCATCTTGAAAGTATAATTCAAATCAGCGTTAAATTTAGCAATATGTGCCTCATTGGGACCAGTGATCAACAAATCATCCACATAAAGAACAACAATGAGAAGTACATCACCCTCATGCTTGACATACAATGTGCTTATTGTTGTAATGCTACGAAAGCCTCGTTTGACCAAATGAGTGTTAGCTTTCTCATACCAAGCACGAGGAGATTGCTTCAACCCATACAAAGCCTTCTTACATTTGCACACTTTGTCCTCTTGTCCTTTCTTGACAAAACCGCGAGGCTGCGTTACATATCTTCCTCAAATATGTCACCATTCAAGAAAGCAGTAACAATGTTTGATTGATGTACATCCCAACCAAAATGAGCTACCAATGCACATAGAAAACGAATAGTAGTAATACGACAAGTGGGAGCAAAATTTTCTTCATAATCTATGCCTTTTTGCTACACATATCCTTTTGCAACAAGTCGAGCCTTATGGCGATCAACCTCACCATATGGCTTGAATTTCAACTTGTAAACCCACTTTGTACCGATGGAATTTTTGCCAAGAGGCAAATCACATAAAGTCCATGTGTCATTTTCTATAAGTGCATCATATTTTGATTGCATGGCAGCCATCCAATTTTTTAAATTCTGTGCTTCATCAAAAGACAGAGGTTCCTCAACATCATGTAGGCTAGACATAGCCAAAGCATAACAATCTGATGCATAAGATTCATGCCAAGAGCCTGAACAAGTACGACTAGAAAAAGATGCATCCAATTTACTAGTCACGCAAAGTGTGCACCAGCCATTTTGGCATACCTGTAGCCTGCTCATTTTTAGCCCTTTCCTCATCAAGTACATCTGCATTAGTAAGAGGCTGATCTGTAACATTTGTAAAAACCCCCATAGGCTGTACATTTTCCTCATTGGAATTTACATTCGTACTTCCACCACTAAAAAGAGGCAACAAAGTATCATAAATGTCCTGTGAGCTTACATGACAAAAAGGCTGAATAGAATCTTCCACAAACACAATATCATGTGAGACCAAAATACGCTTTGTTTGCAGATGGTACAACATGTAACCTTTTCTTTCAACACTATAATCAACAAAAATACATTTGATAGCCTTATCATCCAATTTTTTGCGTTGTGCTTGTGGCACTAAACCATAAGCCAAAAAACCAAAAACACGCATCTGCTCAATAGATGGCTTTTTATCATGCCATGCTTCATATGGAGTCATAGACTGCAATGCTTTTGTAGGACACCTGTTGAGTATATAAGTGGAACACATGACAGCCTCGAGCCAAAACAAATGTGGTAAAGCTTGATTCTTGACCATTCATCTTGACATTTCCATAAGATACATGTTTTTCCTCTCAGCAACACCATTTTGCTGAGGTGTATACGGCACTGTACATTGGTGATTATCCCACGACTAGCCAAAAATGCATTAAATTCATGAGATATATACTCCCCCCCTTGATCGGAATGGAGGGTGCCCATAGTACATTTCGAGACATTTTCAGCCATAGCAAGAAATTTCTTTGAAGCACGTGAACACTTTGGACCTAGCTTTCAACGGATATACCCATGCATGCCTGGAGTAGTCATCAATGAAAGTCACGAAGTACAAGTAATTTCCCAAGGACGGAGTTTGCAAAGGCCCACAAACATCACTATGCACAAGTTGCAATCTGCATGTAGCACGAACTGACCCATCCTTTGGAAACTTAGAACGCTGCATTTTATCCAAAATACAACCTTCACAAACATGTTTGACAGGTGCTTCAAGAGGCGGCAAAGAAGCAACAATGTCAGATTTTTGCAAACGTAGCAAACTGGAAAAATTCAGATGCCCAAAACGTGCATGCCACACTTTTGCATCTGAAATAGCCCTTGAATATGCGATTGCATTTGCAAAATTTTTTCCACACTTGTCATAAAATGTGAGCTTATACAACCCTCGACACAAAAGGCCAGATGTAACAGTTTCATCACCAAAATTGAGATCATGAATTGTACATCTGTCATCCACACATTTGACTACAAGTCCATGTCTAGCAAGTGCAGATACATACAAAATATTCCTCTTGATCTTAGGTACATAAAGTGCATCAACAAGTGTGAAAGAACTTCCATTTGCAGCAGCAATAAGCACAATATTTCAAACTCCCTAAAGTGGATAAGAGGCATTGTTGGCGCAAGTGATTGAATTCTCATGAGGGACAAACTTGAGAGAGGTGAATAATTCATGATGCAAGGTAATGTGCTTTGTAGCACCATTGTCAAAATACCACACATGTGAATCTGCAGTAGCTGACATGCATGCATCATGGACAATAGGATTGTAAGTGCACTCTACACTAAAAGCCCATTCTGCATCAACATCAACATCACAGTCTCCTTTCACAAAGGACTCTTTGGCCTTCAACTTAGGACACTACTTGGTCAAGTCATCATTAGCTTTACAATAATGGCAACGCATCTTCTTTTTGCCCTTATCACCAGGATTTTCAAAAAAAATTCTGCCATTAGAAGCATTAGGAATAGATGCTGTTACCACCCTTTCTTTGAGAAGCAATAAAAGCCTATTCAACTGTATGCTGTCTAGTCCTGTTTTTTTGGAAAGTGACTCTTGCAACAACAATGTGCACAATGCATCAAACTTGACAACTGCAGGATTTCCTTGGGTCATAAGTCTCCAAGTACTAGCAAAAGTATGGTAAGAGTTTGGCAATGCATCAAGAACAGTCTGCACAAAGGAACTGTCTAAAATGACTTCACCTGCAGAAATAAGTTGCTCATTGATTTCCTTGACACCAATAAGGAAAGTGTCCATATCATCTTTTTCATGCATAATCTTCGACTCTAGCTCTTTACGCAGCAAAGCAATTTTTGCCTCATTGGGGCTTGCATAAAGACCAACTAGAATATCCCAAGCCTGTTTTGCAAATTTCGCTAAACGAATGTGAGGAGTAATGGTGCGCTTCACAGACAATGCAATCAACACATGAGCCTGTACATCCTTTACATCCCAATGAGCTTGTTCTTTTGTAGGCAAAACAACTCTAACAACAGCAATCCTTGCATCAAGACCTACAACATCCTCAACATCCCTACATCCTTAGAACCAGGAGGTACATCAATGCACTGCAAAATATTCCAGAAACCCTTTGACACAAGAACATGTTGCATCATGTAAGCCAACATAGGGTAATCGTCCCCTTCCAATTTGTCCTCAACAGCAAACATCTTGAACACATCTGTGTTGTTGTCAGCCATGGTAAATGCTGCACCTGATGTGAAAAGTGCCCAAAAATAGAATAAACAAAGCGGGAACAACATGTGCTATATAGCACAAAACGTAGAAGACTGTAAGGGACCTATTATGCAAAAACGGCACTGGTAGAAATTATACACAAAATGACGAAATAGCCTATGCAGTACTGCCTGTAGTGGAAACGGAGGCCGAAATGAGCCTGAAATTTTTGTCGACCTCCAGGAGCTTGCCAAAGCTCACTAAAATTGGAGAAAGTGAGTAGGCGTGTGCTGGAGCTACTGGCGACTAAGCCCGAGAGGACGCAACTTGCTTTGATACCAATTTTTGGAATTAGGGTTGCAGGAAAAAACACATAGCTTGGAGAAGACAAAGGAAGCTCAAGGCACACAATAGAGAGTGTATTAGTGTGCAATAGATAGCCCTATAATGAATGGGCGTATATGCAATGCATGGGGGAAAAAACCTCAAGGGGAAAATACCCCGACGGTCCTAAGTGTATTTACACACTTAAGGGAAAAATACCCCAGCGTTCCTAAGTGTGTTCACACACATCACCACCACATGTATATGGTAACAAGAATACATCATATTGGCCACATACTTTCTTACAAAATGAGTTGAAGCTAAATCTACTCAAAGGAGTGATGCATGCACCACATCACAATTCTTGTATGAAAACATTTTTACTAGGTATGGTTTATCGTTTGCCTATAGAAATTGTAAGTGATTGAGGCATGCACTCTGTAAATGAAGTCATTGAGTATTTACTTGATGAATTCATGGTAATACATACAAAATTTTCCCCATACCACCCACAAGCTAATGGACAAGCCAAAAGTACTAATAAAGTATCGTACACGATTCTTACAAAAATTGTAAATGAAAATAGCTCAGTTACACTCTGCAATATGGGCTTACAGAGTAGCATTAAAAAGAGTATTGTGGATAACATCGTATAATATGGTGTTTGGAATTAATGCCATATTACCCATTGAGTTTTCAATCCCAACACTAGGAGTAGCACATAAGTTACAATGGATCAGTCACGAGTGCTCTAAATGCTTAGTTGATCTAGAAAAGCTCAATGAAACCCACATTCAGGATATACATGGCATTTACGCAAAAAAAAAAAACATTGCATGAAAGAGTTTTATGACAAGCATGTGAATTCACAATTGGAGACTATGTGCTTGTATATACTCTTCACCAAAAAACAAAGAAACTGAAAAAGCAAGGAATGGGACCCTTTGTTATTCATGCAATATCATCAAGTCATGCCATTAAGCTTGCTACATTAGATAGTGAATAAATGCCCAACTGTATTAGTGATCATTGCTTTAAGAAGTATCATTTACCCCGAACCCAAGAGATGTTGGAAAGAGAACATGCAGCAAAGGAGTAAAAAAATCAGCACCAAGAAGTAATTTACCAATCTCAAGAAGAATCACGGCAGAAAAGAGAAAAACAAAAACAATAGAGGGTGTATCAAAATATATAAACACACGTATATAAAAAAAAAATTATGGTTGAAAAAAAAACGGTCTTGAAATGGAAGCATAACAAAGACTTGCCTCAACCACTCATTGAATGCAATTTTAACCTTGGAATATTGAAGGCATGGTCTATTGTTGGGGCCTTGTGGCTCTCTCAAAATGAGTTTCTTGTATGCACAAAAACAAGGATCCCTATAAAAGGATGTAAAGTACGGTAAAGTCTCTCACCGGCCACAAACCGCTTTCCCCCATCATCCTATCTCCATACCATTAATGAAGCTTTGCCGTAGTGATGCCTTGTTAGCAATAACATAACATTGTATTGTTAGCAATGCTTGATTATGCCTAAGGAGGTGGTCAACATTTTATGGTACTGCACCCATCGTGCAAAGCTCCATTATGTCTATTAAGACAAGACATCAAGGGCCCAAGCAATTTGTTTTCACTCATTTGACTATACCTTCAATACAAGATGAGATTGCAGAAAAGATGGAAATGGCATTGGTGATGACAATTATGAGTTGTTAACCATGTCTTTCAAAGATGGCTCTAGCTATAGCCTTGATGGTGAGGGTGTCAAGAAAGGATTTGTGAACATGAGTGTATGCTCGTGAAGGGAGGATCTAACCTCTAATGGTATCTTTTTATAAGTATCATTGCTATCGTTGCCATGAACTTTTGTAGAGGAATTGTTGTATCAGCCATTGCTCTTATAAAAGCTATTGTATCCAACATTGCACTTGTCGTACCTTAGACCTCAGGATTTTGCGAGTTTTCTTATGAGCTAGCTATGATGCTTACAAAAACATATCTATGGAAGGAGTCATTCTCCCTTCTTGAGCATACACCCATGTGAAGCTATGCAAAGTAACTTATTGTCATTGTTCTAGAGAAGCACAATAGATTCAACAATAAATAAGCACAGTCCTAAGCAAAAAGAAATTGACGAGGCACTAGCACCACTGAAGATAGGAGATTTTAAGCAATATCTCAATCTTAGAGAATCACAAATCCACTCGCAAAGAGACATGCAGTCATAAGCTTGTGAAGGTTAACCACAAAACTATAAAACTATCTGCTACTTAGTGCATAGCATGGACCCAATACAAAACATGGAGTCTAGATGGCCTACTAGAGAAGATGATACAAGCCTACTATTTGGCACAATAGTAAATCTTTTTTCTTATAGATTTCCCAACATCAATAGTGATGCTACTTCTTGTGGCTTTGCAAAAACAAGGTAACTTAACCACCATGGATGGTCTGCTTGTAATCTTTCAAATCCTCCCATTTTCTTTGTCGTATGATGGGACAAAACTCAAGGTTGACCTAGAGATAAATGGGGGTGAAGGAGTTCATGGTCACTTCTTGTTTATTCTCCTCCATAAATCTGATTTTCCGTTGAGGTCGGAGGGATTTTAGGGCCGAGTCACACCAGGGTGTAGTAGGGGTAAGAGGAAAACAGACTCACCCTTGGTCACACCTACAGAGTCGCTAAGAGAAAGCTTGCTTGGGCAATGAAAACGACGAGGATAGTGCAAAAAGCAAACTCGCTGATTGGGCAAAGCCAGATAGAACTGCAATTGTGTGTTATTTTCCTAAACTATAGCTTAACCCCTTAAAAAATGAAGGGGTTAATGCAACATCAGTAGGGCTTCTACAATTTGGTAGAGAAAATCACGTTTGCTAAAATTGGCTACTTACTTCTCCCACTCCCCCCAGTGCCTCTGAGTGTGACTCATCTCTTATATCCTGCAAACTCCATTCAGTGAGATGAATTTCTACATAGCTCCCCTTTGCATCTAGTAGGAGTGAGGGCAAGAGCTTTCACTGTTCTTCAAGCATGATACTTTTCTGGAGAGGATATCACCCTTAGCAGAGGGTGGAAGAGGGTAAGATGAAGGATACCATCCTTCATTTTGCCCTCTTCTACCCTCTGCTTTGTATCTTTATGCAAGGCTTCTTCTATAGTAAGTCTTGATGTTTGGAAAATCTCCAATTTTTCTTGTACATCTTTAATCTGATTTTTGTATCCTTCAAGTTTCTCTGACTGTATAGAGGGAATCTGCCAGGGGTTGTGGGCCTTTAGCTGCAAGTTTTGGTCATCTATTCTTCATTTGAAAATGTCAAATGTAACCCCTTTCTTCTGTGTCAGTGCAACTGATTCTTTTGCACTTTTGTGCACTTGTTGATGATAAATCCTTTCTTTATCTTCTAAGGCAATCTAAGTGCTCTGTGTAATGTTGGCTTGGATCTCTTTGAGCCACTTCTTCTTCATAGAGCCTCTTGTATCTATGCCTCTTGTCACTCATTTTCTCAACTTGGGCGTCACGGCCTTGCAATTCTTCTACTAATCTTGTGTTTGTTGCCACTAGCTCCTTGTTTTCTTTTTCCTTTTAGCTCAAAGGTCTTCCCTATGTTGGCTACAATGAGGCTCAACTTGGCATTGTTTTGTTGTTCCTTTTCTAAGGCAATAGCATGTTGCATATTCTCGAGCGTGAGAGTAGAGCCGTTCTTGTAATCTTTGTGGCTTGAAATGTAGTGAGGGTTGGCGGTTGTTTTTAACCTCCTTTGAATATCTTCTGGTTTCTACTCCATGATTTTCTTAGTGTGGGCTTCTGCCGCAAGTATCAAAGCAAGGGACTTGGCTAAAATTGTGTGTGCGAGCCATAGATGGCTTCAAGCATGCAACTAGCCTAAACTAGTAAGCTCAAAGATGACGATGGTGTGTCACTCACCGCTTTATGCTTGCTGTCAAGGAGGATTCCTCGCCGCGAAGAAGAAGGAGCCGCCGCTGCGGCCACTCAACCGCCTCACTGCCATCGTGCCGCCGCAATGCTTGATCACACACTCTCCCTCCCCCCCCCCTTCTCTCTCTCTCTCTCTCTCTCTCTCTCAAGCACACACACACACACACACACACACACACACACACACACACACACACACACACACACACACACACACACACACACACACACACACACACACACACACACACACACTAGTACACAAAGGAGACATAGAAGGAGATGGAGCAAGAGCACTCTTCTTGCATTGCACAAATGAGAGAATGAGGTTTTAGGTTTAGATTGACTTTTATATGGCTATTTTGTTCACATTTGGGCACCCACACTTAGCCAATCTTACCCAAACATTATAGGTTCCAGTTTTAGAGTGCACCTCTCATCGGCGATCACTCTTAACCTTTCCTACTTGACTGAAAAGCCCGACCAATAACATAATACACTACTAGTGGGTCCGACAAGCCCGGCCCATGGCTACATAAAAGGTGGCCGCTTGGTGGTAACATGCCCTCCCTCCTGATGTAGATTCCACCCTCGGAAGCTAGTGAGAGAAAGCCCGTTTTGTTCATGTTGTAGAGCATCTGGATTTGCATCTGCAAGGGAAAGTCACTGTTTTATGCAAGAAAAATTATATGGCAATAAATCGTGAGAGGAATGTAAAGTACATGTGGAAATGAGTAAATGCAAGATTTATGAAATGCTAGACTGCCATTAAGGACAAATAAATTGCACTTTGATGAAATTAATTAATCAAGAATTTTGGGCATATGGGTGGGTTATTAATTAGTTAGCTATGACTACGATTAAAACAACTACTCTAGTACTAGCTAAGCTAAAAAGATTATCTAAATGCAAGAATCCATAATTGTGCTTTTCAGCTTTGATTAGCCATCTAACTCTCACAACTTCAAACAAAGCTTGAAATTTTAATTGTAAGCTCGATGGCAGTCTTTTAAATGTCATTTTTTTTCTTTTTTCTTTTACTTTGGGTCACAATCATTTGAGGTGTGTGCTTATTTTGTATGTCCGGGGCTTTTTGCTTCCCAAAGCAAAGCGTCCACACTGAGAACCTCTAGGGCTCTAGTACCATAGACAATACATGTGAGTGAAGTACTAAATCAAGCCAGGGTTTCTCTTCTAGCGTAAGATTTTTTATTTGTGGCACTTATGTTTTTTGCTTCCATTTCCTTGGTATTCTCACTAGTGCCTTTTGTTGTCTAAGTGAGCAAGCTTCTTTATGCCTAAAACATTCCTAAGGTCTCAAACACTAAGATAATTTTATCAACTAGGACTAGTGGTCAAGTAAATGAGTTAACCTAAAGTCACGGTCTCCTAATCTCAAGGCTCATCTATAAGATTAAACTCTAGTTCAATCAACTGAAGCAAAGACAAATTTATACATCTATAATAGTAGATAACAAACATAACTATTGCACTCAAACAAACCATGAAAAACCACAATCAGCAATTATACATATCCATCGGCATGAATCATGGAAAGTAGTACACCTGGAGGTATGGAGTTGCTCATTTCGTCAAAGCAGATGTCCTCAGCCATGTGGATGGAAATCCATATAAGTCCTACATAACAATATCAAAACAACAAGGCACTATACCTCGAGGAGGCATGTCAGTGTGAAAAAATTAAAACTCCTAGAAAACAAACTCAAAACACAATCGAGACCCCTAACCTACCTATCTGTCATCCCTTTTAGAATCAAGGAAAGAGGATATTATATAAATTGGGTGGCATCCCTAAGGCTAGGCCTCTATCCTCATCATCTAGATAAAAGAAATCATTTTCCATGAGGCCATAGTCTTCCTCGGTCTCTATTATTTCTTCTTCATCATCCTCTTGCGCAAGCGTGTTAACTAAGAACCTCGCTATGCATGGATACTCATCTTGTGCAAAAGAATAAGCATGCACCACTGGAGAAACATTTGCTACTGGGTAGGGATCACTAGTTATCCATAGACGTATCAACCATTCTAACTCCTCAAAATTTCTTAATGTGCAAGTCTCTCTACCAAATCCCATTCAAAAGAAAGTATAGGGTAGAAGATGTGAAACACTTGAGAAAAATAAAAAGGATACCTTTCATAAGAAATAGAAGCGCATGCCTCTGATGAACTATCCATCTCTGAGAATACAGATAGATTTGGTTAGGTCTTTAAAGCATAAGAGTTGTTTTCGTGTGCTGCTTGATGTGACATGGTGAATTTGGACTTATGTGTAGGATCTGGTAGGGTGCTCTCTCGTCGCTAGTCGCTCTTGCTCTTTTATTATTAATTTTTTTTGTTTGTTTGCTAGAACTAGTATAAGGCTATGTGTATATAGTCCCTCAATTGTAGAGTTCAGATGTCAGGCAAGAAAATTTAAGAGGATGGGGATCCAAAATATTGACATGAGTGAGGACTCCCCCCTTCCTTGGGTAGGTCATTTCCATCATAGTACCCAAATTTGATCATTTCCATCATAGTAGCCTTGGGCTTCTAATAGTCGTTGTGGAATCCATCATGATTTGGTCTTGATTCTCCTAGAGCACGCTCTTGGTTTCCCATGAGAAGTTTTTCTTGAAATGGATGGAAGGGTTGAGGTATCTGGAAGTAAGGCCTTGGGGACCCATTGGTATGTACTCTTAGGTCGTGCAGGTTGAGTACTTGCAATATTACTGCTTGCTGCAACTACAAGTATTGAAGTGCTAGGTTGATGGGCAGCCGACAAGGACAAGTTAACCACTTTGGTTTGTGAATCTAGGCTATCTTGCAACTTCGATAGAGTCTACAACGTAGATGACTTTGCGGCAATGATAGGGATAAGAGTCGGTGGTCGCGTCGTGACTTGGATAATACTCTCAGATAGAGATGGCTTTCCTAGCTGACACCACACCCCATATGATAGCAAATTATACTTAGCACTTGTGTCCAATAAGGCATTATATAGTACTTTTCCATAGGCACTGTTTATCTCAATAGGGTATCGTAGAGGTGTATCAGAGTCCAACCAATCCTCGTCGATTTCAATGTGGAATGCATGTGTAACTCCAAAGTTAGCCTCTCATTGGCGTCTTATGCGTTGTTGTCACTCCTTAGCCTCAGCTTGAGCTTGTATCTTCTTTAATTTTGTTTGTGCTTTGGCTGCCTTTTTTCGATGGATGGCACATAGTTCCTCTTGGCTTAAACGATCATAGTATCTTTTAAATTTGCTCCCATTGAGGAATCTAATGGTTTAAGTCCATCAACAGTCTCCACACGAATGGTCCCTTGTGGGTGATTTCACATACTCTATATGGTCCTTTTCTCGCATATTTCAACTTTTTCTTTTCGTTACACACTCCATACATAAGGACTCTATCACCAACATTGATATCCTTGTTCTTTAAATGACGGTCAAACCATTTCTTCCTCCTATCTTTCTCCACAAGTGCATTTTGCAATGCCAAACGGCCAATTGCCTTTCTTCATCTAACCTTTCAAGGATATATAAGTGCTCAACTAAAGGGTTACCATCCCAACCTTCTTGTGAAGCTACATTGCAAACTAAGAATTACAAACTCCCATGGCATAACTGCTTCTTGGCCATATACCATTTTGAATGGTGTAAAGTTAATAACCACTTTGTAAGAAGTATGATAAACCCATAGGGTTGAAGTCAGCTTCACATTCCAATATGTGCGATGACCTTCCACCGTTTTGGTCAAGATAGAGATTAAGGTCTTGTTGGTGCTCTCAACTTGGACATTCGCTTATGGAAAATAAGGTGTGGACTTATAATGAGCTATCATGAAGTTGGTAGTGAGTTTTTTTATCACTCCATTTATAAAGTGAGTGCCATTGTCACTCACAATCTCGAAGAGACAACCAAATCTTGTAATAATGTTCTCAAAGAGAAACTTGGCAGTTGACCTTGCATGATCCTTACGTGTCGCCCTGGCTTCCGCCCACTTTGTCACATAGTCAGTGGCAACAATAATATATTGAGATTGAGTGCTATGAGTTGACAGACTAGTTGGGTCTACAAAGTTCTTTAAGTACTTTGTGATAGCTCCTTCGTAACCTCAATCAAGTTTAATGGCGTGATCTTCGGTGCATTTGGATTATTTGGACATTGGGCAATCAAATGAACTATGCCACATCAATTACACATGAGTATCGGCATTGTAGACATGCTCGCTTGATTTGTTTTCATTAGTGTGGCTTTCTTTTGTAGCCTAATAGGAAACTCGGCCACATGATGTGGAACTCCACATGCACTCATAGCATTGAAGAGTTGGTCTTTTAGCAGTGTACTTGATATTTTGGCCTCTTGCAGGAAGAGCAGCTACTTGATAGACATGTTTGACTTGTCCCCAATAGTCCTCCATGTAGTATTGTGGACTTTCTTCAAGCGCATCAATCCTAGAGGCAATATTAGGTTCTATATCTTCCTCACAGCCTTCCAAACAAGCAATAGATGACTCATAACCCACTTGATTCACAGAAGTGATTCTCGGACGTGGTGGTTGCGGTCCTAGCGCTTGAGGTGGTAAGGGTGTTGTTTGAACAACATTTTGGGCCCTAGGGACCATGTGTTGTGACGTTTGTTCAAGAGGTGGGGCCGGTATCAATGAAGGCAGCCAAGGTGTGTCTGTCCATGCTAAGGCTGGTCTATTGGCCATCGCGCGCTTAAATACTATGCAATCCTTAGCTTGATGACCATACCTCCCACTTGAAATTCCCATTGAATTTTAGTCTAAACGTAGGGCATTCACTGGTACTATGCGGACATAGCATACTAAGCACCATTGTTGCTCCCTTCTTGGATACATATGATTGTTTTGTGGAGCACAATTGTCTCTAAGACTCTCTTTGAATGGCCTTGGTGAGATATGCTAAAGTCATCTCAGATATCTTTGGCTCCTTAGCAATAGGCTTTAGGGTCATTGGCTGATGCCGCGATGCTTGCGAGCTAATAGATTTAGGCTCAACAGACACTCTTTCTCCTTGAATATTTAAATTATCCTCCAATTGGATCGCATTGGTGGTGACCGCTTCCCAAGTGATGATACCTGACTAGGCCATTGTAGATATCCTCATGTTGTAATCCCCTAATGAATCTATCAAGCAATTGATTATTATTGAAGCACTCATTTGGATTACAACGAGAATTCAAATGCTTTAAGTGACTAAAAAAGTCTCTCACCGACTCTCCTTCATCTTGTTGGGCTTTTTGGAGATGAGAGGCTACACCCCAAAGCACTCCCTCTCATATGTATTCTTTCAAGAACAGTCTTTTAAGAGTAGGGTAAATCGGTTTTTCTTCCACCCTTAGGGTTCTATACCAATCCCCTGCCTTCCCACTTAAGGTTAGGCTTAAAGCATTACTCTTATGCAGGTCATTGTGTTCTCCTAGAGAATCACATATTTGTTCAAACACTTTGATATGCTTTCTCACATCCCCGTCGCCACTAAATTTTTGTGTGAGCTTGGCTATTTGTACTACCTTACTTCGAGGTTCTCTATCAGGCGTATTACGTAT
This sequence comes from Adiantum capillus-veneris, assembly GCF_014529385.1. Classification (NCBI taxonomy): domain Eukaryota; kingdom Viridiplantae; phylum Streptophyta; class Polypodiopsida; order Polypodiales; family Pteridaceae; genus Adiantum; species Adiantum capillus-veneris. The sequence continues at coordinate 49,399,550 of NC_140932.1, forward strand.
ATTCTCAGCAATAGATCGACCAATAGCTTGAGAAAATGTTGCCAGGTCACCTAAGTGAGCAGGAACTGTGGGTGAAGGCGCTCCAGAGACTACATGTGGAGTAGGTATTGGCATTGGGCTTGGCGCATAGGAAGCCCTTGGGTTCCACGTTTGGTACGGTGTTGTGCCATGTGGTAGCCCAAAGTTCATATGTGTGGCCCTAGGCATAGCAGACGCCGGATGTGACATGCTAATGCTAGCTGGCATGGTCCCATGGAAATAAGAGCTTGGGTGTTGTGGTTGTGGAGCATAGGTTGTTGAAACAATGGGAGGGTTAGGAACTACATGAGTACGAGGACCCTTAGGTGCATACGATTGATACAGACTTGTAGGGGCTGTTGTCGGCATTGAGCTACCATGTAGCGGTGCTTTACTAACAAATGAGGTCCAAGGAATGTTTCTTAGCATGCCCATCACTGGGGTAGGTATGGTAGCTATGGTGTCATCAAGGGAAAGATGAGGTAGAATTGGAAAAGTAAAGCTATCACTTGTGGGCTCAGATTGCACTGAAACCCTTGGCAAAACAACATATGGAGGATCCATCGGACTTATCGAGGGAGTCTTCATTTGCGATAAGGCTAGTTGTTTAGCCTTCCCTGTATTCAAGAATCTCATGAGACTCATTGAAGGCATGTGGATCCCCTTCTTCTGTCTCTCTAGCTCAATAACCCTATGGATGACCTAACAAATTCTTTTTGTTGATCCTGCACACTAGTAGCACCCGTTGTGGATTGTAAGACATCTAACCAACCCACATGATAGGTGTGACTTGTGTATAGGTCGGTTAGAGATTTTGTTTGTAGTTCGTACTCCCAGTTCTCATTTAGGAATGCTCCATCTTGGATTGAGGTGCTAGGGGTGTCCTCTGGACTAGATGCAATGTGGCTCTATATTGGTTGACCCTTAGTGGTCGCTAATTCAGGAGCACTTGATTGCTCTCATAGCAATGATATTGACATAGGGGCTTTTTATTTTAACTCTCTTCTTTGCTCCGCCTTGCGTAAGTTTTCGATTTCCTTTTCCCTAGCCGCAATGATATACCGCTCAACTTCTTGTACTTCGGCAAGGCTTCTACCATTAGGTAATATAACCTCGGAGGGGAATAGCTCTGAAGAGTCAGGGGGTGCAATGAATGGAGTATTCACGTGTACACTCTCTAAGGGAATAGGGTCTATGCTGGTCACGAATGGAGAATTTACTTCCCCACCCCCCTCATTTACATCGTTAGCTCCATGCTCGGAGCAAGTGGCTCTACTAAAGGTTTCCTTCAAGCGGCTAAGCACGCTTGGCCCAGACTGTGGGCCCATGGCATGCATGTCTTGGCTTGAGCTATCAAGATTAGGCATTGGGTAACCCTCCATGACGTTGTAGTCAGTGGAAGAGTCACTGGACACAATATCCGGGTCCTGAGTGGTACTACCTTGGGTTCCCACTCAGGGCCTAGAGCCTAAGGTAGAGGAATAATGAGTGCTTGCGTAAACCTCCGGAGACACTCTCGATGTGATTGTCCTCTAGCACATGACCAGAGTGTAGGTGCATGTGACCTCGACAATCTAGAGGTGTTGGTGAGTGCCCGTGAAGGCCGCTCACCTAGTTTTTTAAGTGTTTACAACCCAATTTTTTGTATTTTTGGTCCCTTTTTTTTTTTACCGAGCCACAAAATATGGCGTACGATAGCTCAAAAGAGAGTCTTGGCTAGAGGGACATGTCGTGCTTTACAGCCCCCGATTCGGTTACGTACAGCCCTCGAAATCCTAAAAATAGTCTTTTCCTAGGTGGAGAGAGGACTAGAATTAGTAAGTCCAAAGGATGAGTGTGAAGGGGATGGTGGAGGACTTGAGGAACTTGTCCCACATGCCCTCATTTCCTCTTGTGGGGGTAGGGTATATATATAAGAGTGAGTCTAGTATATATCATAAGACTGAGGATTGAGACCTGAGCTTGGGTTTGGGGAATGATCCCGATCCTAAATTTTAGTAGACCACACTCACACTTTAATTTTTGGATTTTTTTATTTTTATTTTTTTGGGCTTGGGGGAATTAGTAGACCACACTGACCACACTCATGCTTTAATTTTCCGTTTTTAAAATTTTTAAACTGGCGATCTCCGCCTACGATTTCGGTGGCCCACACACACACACACACACACTCTAAACCTTTACCTACTCTCCTAATTGAACTAACCTTATCTCCTCTATAGCTAACTACTCTGCTAACTACTAACTAACAGTGAATAGTGAAGCTACCTCCTCTGCTAACTGCTTACTCATTCACTAACTAACACACTAACAACTAACTGTGCAAATAAAAAAAACTGTGTAAAAGCAGACATTGGCAGAAAAGAAGCTATTCACTAACTATAAAGACTGTGTGCACGCAGACATTGACAGAAAACACTCACTCACTACTAACACACTAACTACTAACTGTGTGAAAGATTATGTGCAAGTAGAAATTGACAGAAAACAGAGATTATGCAAGAAATAAAAACTTGCAGAAAATAATTTCTTCTTCCTCTTCCTTCCTAGCACAAACACTCACAAAAGAAGCACAAAGTTCTTCTTGAGCTTAGTGCAGGGCGATTCCCCGATAGCGGCGCCAAAAATGTGGGCTTCTGCCACACGTATCGAAGCAAGGTATTTTCCTAACACTGTGTGCGAGCTACAGATGGCTCCAAGCATGCAACTAGCCTAAACTAGTAAGCTCAAAGATGACGATGGGTGTGTCACTCACAACTCTATGCTTGCTGTCACGGAGGATTCCTTGCCGCGAAGAAGAAGGAGTTGCCGTTGCGCCGCGCTCAACTGCCTCACGGCTGTGTTGCCGCCGCAATGCTCGATCACACACACTCCCTCTCTCTCTCTCTCTCTCTCTCTCTCTCTCTCTCTCTCTCTCTCTCTCTCAAGCACGCGCGCACACACACACACACACACACACACACACTAGTACACAAAGGAGACAAAGAAGGAGATGGAGTAAGAGCACTCTTCTTGCATTTCATAAATGAGAGAATGAGGTATTTTAGGTTTAGATTAACTTTCATATGGGCTTGCCCGTTCACATTTGGGTGCCACACTTAGCCAATCTTACCCAAACATTATAGGTTCCAGTTTTAGAGTGCGCCTCTCATCGGCAATCACTCTTAACCATTCCTACCTGACCGAAAAGCCTGGCCAATAACATAATACACTACTAGCGGGTCCGACAAGCCCGGCCCATGGCTACATAAAAGGTGGTCGCTTTGTGGTAACACTTAGCAACCTTCTTGATGGTAAGTTTTATGGGCTCAAGCTATGGAGTTTCCTCTTTTTCCTTGGGAACTGGCTTATCTTGTTCAGTTTTGTGTGCATGCCTCAAAAATGGGGCCAGTCCTCTTTGTTTCCTTATCCGCCATTCCCTCATGATTTTCTATATCTCTTTTAGATTCTTTTTTTCTGACTAACTTCAGCTAGATAAAGGGAGTGGAAAGTCATCCATCATCGAATTTTCTTGCATTTTTAGTAATCCTTCAAGCAACTTGTCAACTCCGATTACCTATGCATGTTTGGGTGCTCTTCAATTGGCTCAACCATCATAGGGTTTTCTTGCGTTTTTAGCAAGCCCTCAGGTTGACTGTCTGTAGGTAACTCCTCTTGGGGTTGCACCACTATTATTTCTATGGCATCTAGCTCAACCGGCTTCTTTGCTGTAGGTGACTCTTTCTCCAATTCAGGTTCTATAATATTTGTTTGCTTCTTCACCTCGACCAACAATATGTCATGTGGTTCGATGCTAGGTGGTTCCTCTGACACCGGATTTTTGTCTAGCTCCATGGCTTTGGTGATCTCACTTAGGGGCATATTTGTAATGGGCTCCAAGGTGGGTGGAGGGTTGTGGATGGTTTGGTCGGCTAGGATGGCCACTAGCTCTGTTGCTTTTTCTACTACCTCTCGGAGCACTTGTTTTATATCCACCATTGGATCTTCAATGTCCTCCATTATCTCATTGCCCTTGTCCTTTTCTTGGGCCTCTTTCGTGGCCTGGTGGTGGTCTAATTTTCTCTTTGTTCTTCTTTCCTTGTACATTTGAGGGCTACCCACTTCTAATGCTCTTCTGCCTTTGGCCCTAAGCCATCTAGATGCCTTCTTCAACAAAATAGGCCTTAGCCCTAATAATGCTCTCCATATCTATTTGGAAGCTTTGCATGTCTTCTAGGTTGTAGATGCTCCTGTGGTGCATCTTACTAGGCATATTTGATCCTGCATGTTCAAGGAGTGTCATCATGATTAGTGACAATTTTGATAGATTTTAGTTAGAACTATGGTGCAGTAAACCTCTACGGCTAAAATTTTAGTAAGTTAATGTAGACATGTCATATTTGGGCAAGAAAGGTATTTTTGGGACACTTATGATATGTGCTTTGCAATGGTACTAGAGAGTCCTTGAAATGGCTAATGTAGCAACAACTGCAGTCACTGATACTTATGCCCAATTGGCAATTTTTTCTCATATTCAGGTGGGGAAGTCTTTGAGTACCCCAATGCAAGCATAGTTAAAAGGAAGATTGTCCCAAGACAAATGCTGAAAAAGAGGAATGGCAAAAGTTCCATATTCTTTAGCTGTTGGCAGTGTGATGTACGCTATGGTTGCCACGAGACCAGACATTGCACATGCAATGCGAGTGGTTAGTAGGTACATGTCAAATCCTGGCAAGAAGCATTGGGAAGCAGTGAATAAAATCCTCAGCTACCTGAAGGGTACAACTAGCAAGTGTCTATGCTTTGGGAATAGTGATGTGTCCATTGTGGGTTACACGGATGCCGATTATGCGGGTTGTGTGGATACTAGAAGATCCACATATGGCTATGTGTTCATGTTTGTTGGAGCGGCTATCTCTCGGAGATCATGTCTCCAAGATTGCACGCCTTCATCTACCATTGAGTAAGAGCATGTTGCTACGTCTAATGCCAACAAGGAAGCCATATGGTTAGCTTGTCTAGTGGGAGATTTGGGCATTCACGGGGTTCCAATATTGCATTGTGATAGTTAGAGTGCAAATGCTTTGGCAAAGAATCCGGTGTTTTACTCAAAGTCAAAACACATAGAGGTCAGATACCATGTCATACAAGATGTATTGGCTAGAAAGCACATTGAGCTTGTCAAGGTTTACTTAGATGACAACCTCACAGATGCTCTCATGAAGAGCCTAGCCTCGGAGTGCTTTGCACACTTCATAGAGCTTATGGGTGTAGGATGAAGCTTAGGATATTCTTCATCAACTTTGTATAGACTAACTATATTGATGCCATTATTGCCCACCCTGACCTTCAAGTGGGAGGTTGTTGGGGTGTAGGCCAGATGGCCATAAGAACACCATCATATAGTGTAATTATCTCCTTATGATATATATAGGGAGAGAAAGTGAGGGTTGACTTGGTCCCTCACTTTCTTCTCCACTAACCCAATCTCTGTGTCTTCTGCTTCTCCTTCCCCAATTCCCCTTCACACATTCCCTTGTCTCTTGCATGTGCTTGCACACACACGCTCACCCATCCTCGCATCTGCACCGCACCGCATCGTGCTGGCCTCGTACACGCCCCCTTTCATAGAGTTTTTGTAAAGAGTTGCATGTGTAGTATGTTTTTAGTCCTTATTAGTAATTTTTTTGAAATTGGTGATTTTCAAATTCTTGTCCTGTGAAATTACCAAAAATGTTATTTGAACAATTTTTTCTCTCATGTTTATTTGTGTATTTTGCACGGTTTCAGAGATATTTTGTATTATTGATCTATAGATCGATATTATGTAAGCACATCTATGTGAGTAGAGAGAAAGACTATGTCTCACACACAAAATATCTGGAGCGACTTAGTTCGATGACCACATACTCTGACATTGGATTCTCTTGACATAGTCTTCTTTGCTGACATTGATGCCGAATTTGATAGATCAAGACATTCCTCTTGTGCCTTGGACTTGGACTTTGGTGACCTCAAAATACTTTTGGCTTTTATCCCATCCCATATGCAATGTGGCTACTTGACATACACTCACTAGATAATCTCGGGGTTCATGATTTACAACCTAGTGATTGATGTAAAAGACTCTCTCTTCAAGCTAGCGGATGCTTCAAATTTTTTCTCTCAAGATACCACCAAGAATCAAAACTGCCTGTGGAACTTTTTGATGGATACTCATTTGGCCTAGGTGTAGTTATTGGCAACTACATAGCAAGTGGAATTTACAAGGGGCCATAGTCTATTCAATCCGTTATTTGTTCTTTGCGCTATTTTCAAAGATAATTTTGGCTTATGTATTATAAGCCATATGTATGCTTAATGTGGATAGATCTTTCACTAGTACAATTGGATACATGTACAAGACTATCATATGTACTCTTGGCAATGACTTTGCAACAAGATCATTTATTCCAGTGGCAGGACTTATGTGTTATCAGATGCATATTCTTTGAGCACTTGGAGTTCTCAATAGCACTTGAAGTAATATTGAGCTCTTCTAAGAGCAGGTATCCCTACAATGATTTGATTTATCTTGCTTGCATATTGTGGTGCCTATTTGTGTGTAGTTTCTACACTCATAGTTTCTACACTCATAGTGACTATTCTACTTATGTACATTGTGTAGAGGATACTACCTTTTATACATTGTTTGTAGAGCCATTTTGCACACTTGGAAATTTATAACCCTTACTGAGCTTGGTCTAGTCTTGAGTCATATTTGTTGAGCCTTTGGAGGGTGGTCTTTGTGTGAGGTTTGATTGAGCTAGGGTATTCTTGAATTCTAAGATATCTTATGCGCATGCTTATGATTTAAGGCATTATATCATTAGTTGTTTATTGATATTTTGCTCTTACTAGAGCAAAAAATTTGCCAAAATTTTCCTATGAGATTGCCATAAGGAAGATCCCTTGTTCTTATGGCTTGCTCTAGTGAAAAGGATATCTAGCCATTAGGAACTTTGATGGGACTAATTTTCTATATGGAAAGCAATATAGGATATCCTTATAGAGAAGGGGTCGGCTAGAGCCCATAAAGAAGAGGTTATAAGTTGTGTACATAGATCTTGGGTGGAAATTTCTTAATGAAAAACCAAGATGTACCATCGGGTTGCACTTAACAGATGTTGTTAGTGAGACTACAACTAAGGCTATGTGGGGGAAGTTATGCTTGGACTGTGAGAACAAGATTGCTACCAACAAAGTTGATCTTTTGAAATAACTATTGGATCTTTTCATAAAGCAAGTTAGCACTCTTTTTGGCCACCTAGATGAGTTTAATATCATATTCAATCAGTTGACTTCACAGGGATTAAGTTTTAATGAGTAGGTCAGGTGTATTTTCTTGCTGTGGATTTTACCTTCAACTTGGGATACATTTTGCACAGCCATTAGTAATTCAGCCCTGAGCACTGGTTTAGTCTAGAATTGTGGGTAGCTTGCTCACAAAAGAGATTAGGCATATGTTGCTAGTGGTAACCACCAAAAGGGTCGCAATACCTTGCATTAAGCTTGAGGAGCACTCAGTGCTACCTCGGGAAGCCTTTCTTCCATCAGTTTTCTGTGTTTTGCTATGTTGTGTTGACCATCCGTGAGTGTGAAGAGTACCGTGCTTACCAGAGTGTTAGTAGAGGTAGTTAGCGTGTTAATTAGCTGTATTTCATTGTGCTAGTTGTAAAGAGGCTAGACAAAGTTTGTAGGAGGTGCTGTGTGCATGTGGGAGCTCGGCGCCCATGCGACCACATTATCCTCACAAAAGTTTTTTCTGTATATTTAAAAAAAAAACGCTCAAGATATTTGGGACCAAAAATAAATTAAAAAAAATAAAATAAAAATTATTATTCTAAAAGGAAGGGATCGGGATCTTTCCCCAAGCCCAAGCCCATGCCCATGCCCAAGCCCAAGCCAAGCCCAAGCCCAAGCCCAAGCCCATGCCCATGCCCAAGCCCAAGCCAAGCCCAAGCCCAAGCCTTAGTCCTCAGTCTTATGATATACTACTCACACTACCTATATATAAAGACTAAGATCTCAAGTGAAGGGAGGGCATGTGGGACAAGTTCCTCAAGTCCTCCACCACCCCCTTCACACTCATCCTTTGGACTTACTAATTCTAGTCCTCTCCCAACCTAGAAAAATACTAGTTTTAGGATTTCGAGGGCTGTATGTAACCGAATCGGGGACTGTAAAGCACGACACATCCATCTAGCCAAGACGCTCTTTTTGAGCTATCACACGCCATATTCTGTGGCTCAGTAAAAAAAAGGGACCAAAAATACAAAAAATTGGGTTGTAAACACTTAAAAAATTAGGTGAGCGGCCTTCACAGGCATTCACCAACACCTCTAGAGTGTCAAGGTCACATGCACCTACACTCTGGTCATGTACTAGAGGGAGAGCACATCAAGAGTGTCTCTGTTACGTGGGCACTCATTATTCCTCTACCTTAGGCTCTAGGCCTTCAGCGGGAACGCAAGGTAGTACCAGCCATGACCCACATATTGCATCTGGTGACACTTGCTCTGACTATGACGTCATGGAGGATTACCCAATGCCTAATCCCAATAGCTCGAGCCAAGACATGCATGCCATGGGCCCACGCTCCGTGTCGAGCGCACTTAGCCACTTAAAGGAAACCTTTAGTAGAGCCACTCGCTCCGAACATGGAGCTAACGATGTAAACGAGGGGGTGGGCAAGTAAATTTGCCATTCATGACCAACGTAGACCCCATGCTCCTTGAGAGTGTGCACGTGAATACTCCATTCACTGCACCCCCTAACGCTTCTGAGTTATTCCCCTCTGAGGTTATATTACCTGATGGTAGAAGCCTTGCCGAAGTGCAAGAGGTTGATCGGTATATCATTGCGGCTAGGAAAAGGAAATTGAGAGCTCACGCAAGGTGGAGCAACGAAGAGAGCTAAAAGCGAAAGCCCCTATGTCAATATCCTTGCCAGGACAATAATTGAGTGATCCTAAATTAGAAACCACTAAGGGTCAACCCATAGAGAGCCACATTGCATATAGTTCAAAGGACACCCCTAGCACCTCAATCCTAGATGGAGCGTTCCTAAATGAGAATTGGGAGTGCAAACTACAAACGAAAACTCTAACCGACCTATATATAGGTCACACCTATTACGTGGGTTTGTTAGATGTTCTAGTGCTCCTAATGTAGAGGATCAACAACAAAGAGTTTGGGAGGTCATCCATAGGGTTATTGAGCTAGAGAGACAGAACAAGGGGATCCACATACCTTCAACGGGTCTCATGAGATTCTTGGATACAGGGAAGGCTAAACAACCAACCTTATCGCAAATGGAGACTCCCTTGATAAGTCAGATGGATCCTCCATATGTTGTTTTGCTAGGGGTCTCAGTGCAATCTGAGCCCACAAGTGATAGTTTTAATCTCCCAAGTCTAGCTCATCTTTCCCTTGATGACACGACGACTACCATGCCTACCCCAATTATGGGCATGCCAAAAACCACGCCATGGACCTCATTTGCTAGTAAAGCAATGCTACATGGTAGCTCAATGCCTGCAACAGTACCTACAAGTGTGTACCAATCGTATACACCTATGGGTCCTCGTACTTATGTAGCTCCTACCCCTCCCATTGTTTCAATAACCTATGCTCCACAACCACAATATCCAAGCTCTTATTTCAACGGGACCATACTGGCTAGCATTAGCATGTCACATCCGACGTCTACTATGCCTAGGGCCACACATATGAACTTTGGGCTGCCACATGGCACAACACTATACCAAACTTGGAACCCAAGGGCTTCCTATGCGCCAAGCCCAATGCCAATACCTACTCACCATGTAGTCTTTGGAGCGCCTTCACCCACGATGCCTGCTCACTTAGGTGACTTGGCAACATTTTCTCAAGCTATCGGTCGATCTATTGTTGAGAATATGCGTAACACGCCTGCTAGAGAGCCTAGAAGTAAGGTAGTACAAATAGCCAAGCTCACAGAAAGATTTAGTGGAGATGGGGATGTGAGAAAGCATATCAAAGTGTTTGAACAAATATGCGACTCTCTTGGAGAACATAATGACCTACATAAGAGTAATGCTTTAAGACTAACCTTAAGTGGGAAGGCTAGGGATTGGTATAAACCCTAAGGGTGGAAGAAAAAACGATTTACCCTAATTTAGGAGACTGTTCTTGAAAGAATACATACAAGAGGGAGTGCTTTGGGGTGTAGCCTCTCAGCTCCAGAAAGCCCAACACGAGGAAGGAGAGTCAGTGAGAGACTTTATTAGTCGCTTGAAGCCAAATTAGCGTTTCAATAATAATCAATTGCTTAATAGATTCATTAGGGGATTACAACATGAGGAATTTTTCAATGGACTAGTCATTAGAGGTATCACCACTTGGGAAGTAGTCACCACCAATGCGATCCAATTGGAGGATCATTTAATGATTCAAGGAGAAAGAGTGTCTGTTGAGATTAAATATATTAGCTCGCAAGCATCGGGGAATCAGCCAAGGGCCCTAAAGCCTATAGCTAAGGAGCCAAAGATACCTCAGATGACTTTAGTAGATCTCACCAAGGCCATTCAAGTGAGTCTTAGAGACAATCGTGCTCCGCAAAACAATCATATGTATACAAGAAGGGAGAAACAATGGTGCTCAATATGCTATGGTCTGCATAGTACCAGTGAATTCCCTACTTTTAGAGTAAAATTCAATGGGAGTTGCAATGCCTGTGGGAGGTATGTTCATCAAGATAAGGATTGCATAGTATTTAAGCGAGCAATGTCCAATAGACCAGCCTTAGCATGGACAGACACACCTCGAGTGCCTGCACTTGTCATGCTTATGCATTGAGTTCCTGGTGGCATTGAGTTCCTGGTGCACTAATAAGAAATTTCCTTCAACTTTCAACATTTAAACAAAGGACCATGATACTACAGCATAAAGTCCGCATTGTATAGCAATCACAAAATTGCACAACATTAGCATAAAATTTTCTAGGAGCCAACTATCTCTAGAAGCGTCAAAAAAGTTGACCTACTTCACTACATTCTAGAAACCAAGAAGCACAAGATAGAAACCAGGAAGCACAAGCAATACAAGAAAAAAAGGTTTGGTGGCGTCAGTGTTAAGCTTTACAAGCCTGCATTGATGGAGTTGCACCTACAAGCCAAGGAAACACACCAACTAATTACATGGTAGGAGAGACAATTCTAGAGAATCAAACGTGTTGAGTGACCAATAATGGAACAATAGGGAACACTAAAATATTTCTATGATGACAAGCACAAAAATAAGATTGGTGCATTGCAAGAGCAATAGAGAGCTCCACCAAACAAAGCTATACCAACCCCACACCATACATTGCATGGCTTTTTTGGTTTTTGATGAGCACTACATTTGATGCACAAAATGCATTCCTCTCCATATGGAGATTTAACACTTAAAATTATTTCACTTGATTTGTGCTAATTCAATCTTTCACTAGTGTTTCAAGGTCATTGAGGTCGTGGGTATGGAGAAGAGTTTTCATAAGGCATTTGGTACAAGCTACAACATGATGCAAATTGTATGTCAAAAGCCCGCATTCCATATACTTCATACTAAAAAGAAAAATATGATGTCATCTATACTACTCGCTCTACTTACAACTCACTTATTTTCCAACAAGATTCATCAATCCCAACATAAGGCATTAGGTGGTTGTCCACCCAACGTAAGACATTTAGGCTGTAGTCCACTATAGTATTATGCCAATAAAATCAAATTCTTGCATTTCACACAAATGATTATAAGCATGGTCTCCTAACATTTTAGGCTAGACTAGCTTACTGATGCATTCTTTGCCCCAATATTAGACAAAAAACACTACAACAAGATGAGGCATCCACCCACTCTTCTACATAGCCATGCGTGCCTATATCTTTTAAACAGATGATGTAGTAGATGTCCTTGGAGTTTTGAAAGGAGTTAAAGGCCAGAACCAGCCCGCTATCCCTAGTATGTTGCTTACTAATATCTGCCAACAACTAAAAAAATTACTTTATTTTCAATCCCTTAACCGCCTAATGCCATGTTGTGCACCTATTCAAACACACCCTTTTCATTCTGGTTGTGCACATGTGCAAACAACCTAGAGCTTTGTTGTCCAACCGTGTTGGACAACACCGGAAGCTCATGATTTTTTTTTTGTATTTTGATGATAGCATTGACCAAATCACCATCACGCAGGTATCTGTCTCTTGCAGTCCTTAAGTACATCCTTTTGTGAATCCACATCTTCTTTCTAACAATCAAGTGCAAACTACTTCCCAAATGAGTTAGTGTTTTTCAAGACAAGCTTTAAATTTACCCAGAGTTTAGGTTTTAGTCCTTCAAAAATACAATCAAATGAGATGAAAAATTCTTTGCATGGTCAAAGATTTCCTTGCAAAACATAAAGATTATAGCCTTGCTTTGTGGGTTTGAGTTCCTTTGTTTTATTTCTTAAAATTGGAATACATGCTACGTTAAAGATTAATAAAGTGGCTTAGCATGTAAATTAACACCACTCTTAAGTTTTTCTTGTCATGTATTGTGCTGCAAACAAAAGCAACAAATCCCATTTGAGTTCCTAAAAAATGGATGTGAAGGTTTGTTTCACATGAATCTCTTGGTTTGTGTAGCTAGATAACTTATGCTTGGAAGCTAAGGGAACAAACAATATAGTTACAAGAACAAAATTATGAATGTTCTTACCATATGACAAACATAAAACTTGTACAAATCTACCTAGTCTGGAAGAATTTGTACTAATACAAACATAATCATATAGCCAATGCTCAATCAAACACCTTGATGATGATGTATTGATAATAATTCTAGTATAGCAATGCTTTGGCTAACTTCTTGGGCCTCAAGCCAACAAGGCATGTATCCACAACATCGTTGCCTTATCGTTCTCCAATTGTTTTTCTCTTTTTGTAAGGCACTAATGAAATTTTCTCTTATTGTCTTGCACATGAGATGGGATAGCACTCTAGTATTTTACCATCACATACAACAATCAAGACAACTTCTAATTGACGAGCATATTTTGCTAGCATGCATGCACTTTGCTTGAGAGTTGGGAACCCCCCCCCCCCCCCCCCCCCCCCCCCCCCCCCCCCCCAACCCACCCAAAAACCCGTGGCCTTCAAGCACAAAATTGCAAGTTATAGTTTCCTTCAATAACTCTCACTAAGTAGATAATCATAAAATAACCATTAAGAATGCAATTTAGTGCAAACTTAACAAAGAATTATGAGACATCTTGTATGCAATCCACTTTCAAGGTTAGCATCGATGTAAACCTATAGTATAAATAGTTCCTCTAATCTCACTCGTATATGAGCATTCCAGTTGTTTAGAACCCATAGGAGCTCTCAATTCTATACTCCCTCACTTAAACCCTAGGAAGGTACCCACTAACCAAGCCTAGATTGTAAGAAATTGCCCCAAATCAAATAACTAGTAATGGTGGTTTAGAGGAGGGATAGAAAGAGGGGGTCGTTTGTAGATTTACAATGTAGTTCTAATATCAGTTTAAGAGATCATTCTTTTGCACTAGAATGGCATTCATAAAGACACACTACATGCTTTACTCTAAGAGATTATGCTCTTGGTAAGGCTTGTTCTTTTATCGGAGCAATAGTGCAACCTTAAGTTTTTGTCCCCATTCATGCTTCAAAGAGGGGGAAGTAGGCTCAAGGCACCCTACTATGGTGCCATATTAATCCTCTCGTAACTTACAGATGGTGATGTCGCCTTGATAAAAAAGGTATGAAGCTGGACACATTCATAATTCTTATATAACACCTCTTAGCTGTGATATATAATTTTAAAATTGTTGGGCCTCCTCTTTTTTGAACTTTTTCTCCTATATTGATCTTCAAAAGGTTCAAATTATACCTCTACAAACTCATACCCCCATACGGATTCATGCTGCCCATGACTTCATGTTGCATTGCTGTAGCATTCCTTTGTATTCTATTAGGACACTCAGCTACACGATGTGGGCCACCACAATCGTAGCATTGAAGAGGTGGTCTCTTGGTAGTAGTGTTGACATTTTGTGTAATCTACCTGCTAAGTACTTTGTACTCCCTGTTTAGAATGTATATCATAATTCAAGTGCGATTTTTAATGAATTTTGAGTATCCGTTTTTGTCAATTTTTACATCAAGTCATAGTTATTGAAAAGATCTATGAGTATACTTCAAAGGAAGGCCCCAGGAAGATCTCTTTATTGCACCCAATTGCTTCAAAATCAGCACCAGAATGTGTAATTTATGCTAAATTGAAGTAGACTCAAGAGTTTAAAAAATGGGAAAAGAGAAGGGTGAGGGAGAACTAGGGAGGGTCCGTAGGCCAAGGGAGTCTAACCCTAGGCACCTCCCCCCCCTTTGGCATGTGATTGAGAGGAAGAGAGAAGCCTAGGAACGCATATAAATAGTCCCCTGGTCCCCTCTCTCACACTACCATCACCGGTGCAATAGAGCAAAGGATTGTCACATTATGATATCACACACACACACACACACACACACACACACACAATTGCTGATTAGAGAAGGATTTCTTGATTAGGGATTTAATTAAACTCTAATCAAGTCCTCTCAAAGCTATTTTCCCATGTGAAGATAGTACTAATCTTATTTATTACTCTATGGATATATACAAAGAGTAGCATAAAAAGATATATGGGTAAGCTTAAATAAAAGGATAAATGTATGAAGACATTTTTATTTATTTACTTAAATACTCTCCACTATAATATACATATGCAAACTCTCACTTATTAATAATGCACACCTAAAGTTAATATAAAGCAAAATGTAGGGTTCCCATGAGAAAGGTTGACAATGGATATTCATCCCACCATTTTACTTATGCATAGATAGCTTATTAGAATTATGTACATATACACAAATTCGGTTTATTCTGGCTATGTTTGGAATTTTTGCTATTTCTTTTATCATGATTGCTGGACCAAAAAACATCTATCATTTAGACCCCCCTTAGTTGATAGTTCATTTATGTACCATCAACTGGCTCGCACTAGAATTAAATTTGTGGGTAATCTTGCAATGCCTCCTCCAAGGTTCCTCTCCTTCTTGATGCTTCTTTACCTTCAAAGGTTCTTCACCTAGTTGCACATGATTTCAATGTGTGAGAAGTGCAACAATATTAGCATACCTTCCTTGTTTTGGATTTGGATTGTTTCATCTTCAAATCTCCTGGAAGGATACAACTTAGATAAGGTTTGAGTCGATAGCCATTGACCTTCCTAGGGTGCTCCTTTCGATCTAGGTCCATAATTTGGTAGTAGCCACTTGTATAAGCTTTCCTCACAATGTAAGACCCCTCCCATCTATTTTAAAACTTAGCATCAAACTTGTTGTCCAATATATTGTTGTAGCAAAGGACTAGGCTCTTCTCTTTAATCCCTTTGTCTTTGAGACCCTTGTCAAGCTTCTCCTTGAGTTGCAAATATTTCTTCTCGTAGCACCTATATGCCGACTCTCTTTTCCACTCTAGCTCCACCATAATAGGGGCCTATTGATCCATGCTTTATCACCGTTTTGATCTTGTTTACCTGTAAGCTATATAGTAGGGATGTGAAGCTCAATTGGTTGCAAATCTTCTTGTCCATACACTAAATGGAATGGAGTGAATTGTGTAGCATCTTTGTAAGTTTTTCTAAATGCCCATAGCTCCCCATCTAAGAAACCATCCCATAACTTTGACTTACTTTTCACCATCTTCCTTATGATTCTTGCAATGATCCCGTTAACTTTCTCTACCAAACCATTTGATTGAGGATAATATGGTGTGCTATGTCTATGGTGAGTTTTAAGCTCATCATACACTTTTGTTAGTAAGACCTTTCTGAAACCTGGACCATTATCAGAGACAATTTCAAGAGGTGTACCAAACCTGCAAAAACAGATTTGGGTGTAGACAAACCTACTCACTGTCTTTTTATTTATTGATGTAACACTTTGTGCTTCTACCGATCTTGTCATATAATCGATAGCGGCAAGAATAGAGGCTTTATCATTGGCTGTTCTAGACAATGGACTCATAGCATCAACTCCCCATTTTTCAAAAGGACCACATGCAATGACTGGTTGTCAAGGTCCATACAATAACCTTTTTTTGTCATTTATTTGGCAAGAGTGGCAACTTCTACACCAATTGTTACCAGCAAGCTAGCACGTACACCATTTTTAAGAGTTCTCCTTGTAAAAACAATTATTATTTTGATAAATCGGAAATATTGTAACTCTTGTTTTCTTGATAAACCTTGTAATTAATGAGCCGGGGCTACAAGCTTCTAGATTGTATGAGCCATTCAATTCCCAGCTTTGGTAGAGCTCTAGATTATTACTTTTGACCACTCAAAAACCTTGGCTAAGGTATAAAAGCCAATTTTTGTAAGTTTTTTATAAGTTTGTGGATAAGAAATACAAAGCGTGAGCTAACGGCGCTCGCTTCTCTCCTTCTCGCGCTTCCTACTCCCTCTACGATTGTCACATAGCGAATGCGTTCGTTGCATTACAACCGCAGGTAAGAGCTCTACGCATTGACGTAAGCCATTCATAGTATTTTATAGCTTTTGGCGTCGCCGACCCGCGGCCTAATTTCATCATAACTAGGAATTTTCATGTTCAAATAAAAAACTAAGCATAGGCGGGGTATTGGGGCATCATTGCTAAGCATTTAGATGCATTCTGGGTCGAGAACGACTAGGTCAAAAATCCACTGCTGTTAATAATCGCGATTTTGGAACTTGACCGAAAGTGGGGTTTGAGGCCATAGGCATGTGTGCTTAGGTCTTATAAACTTGTCCTAGAAGTTTTGTTACGTTTGGATGTCATTTGATGCTGTAACGGATGTGATTTGCTTGTCAATGTGAGCGATTGGCTTTTGGTGATTTCAGTCACTTGAGTGTAGCCTGAGTTAGATGCGAGTTGTTACTTGTTTTCCAAGAGATTGACAATCTCTTGTAGCCTCTATGCACTAGTCAAGTCAGCTTCGTCCCATGGTTTGACAAATTAATCGTGGTTCTCTCTAATACTGCAATAAGATAGGATGGTGAGGTTAGACATGCGTCCCACATTTGGTGCCGTTGCCGGGGATCGAAAAGACCTAAACTAGGGAAAAACACGAGCGTCTTGTGTAGTTATCCTTTAACTTCCTCTAGGTTTGCCTAGAGTTCAAAACTCTCTTTTAGAAACCGCATAGCTTAAGATTGTCATCTTTTGCTGTGTAGAGGTAGCTTGGAAGTAATCGTACTTGTTGCTGAGTACCTTTACGGCTGTAGGATTGTAGATTTAGATTAGGATTTGGAGAATGATTGGTAAATTAGACAAGTAAGACTCTGAAAAACATAAAAAACACAAGAAAACGAGTGTTTGTAGACACTTTCCACAACCCCATTGCATGAGAAACTAGGAGTAGGGTAAGTAGGATCCAAGGTGAAATTCATAGCATTGCTCTCTCTGAAAGAATCGAGTGTGAGTTGTTATGTAAAGTTGCAGAATTTCAGGTCTACGGCTAGAAATAGCACAAAAAGACTCGAATTCACTCAATCCAACTGGGGAGTAAGCTTAAGAGTTGTCTGAACCAGTGGGTAAGCTCAAGGACACTTCGAGGTAAAAATTTCAAGAAGTTGACCAAAACTCAGATTATTTACTTTTTCTTGACATTTTAGGCCAAATTAAGTTTTGACTTGATTTATAGGCTTAAAAAACATTATAAAAGGCTCGTCTGTGAGAAAATTTCAAAAAAGTGCTCATTTCAAGCCTCAAGTTAATAATCACAATTATTATCTTTTTGCTCTAAATTAGCCAAGGCTCATGCCATTGATTCATTTCATGTGTACAAACAACTTTTGTAAAGGCCCAAAAGATTTTGGATCACTAAATTGGCAAAAAATTGGGTGAAAACTAAAGTTTGTACTGCCTTTTTGAATCTTGAGTGTGAATTGAGGAAAAATTTATCCAAACTTGTTGAAAATTGATTCATAGGCTTATATTGATGTGATAAACATGTTTATATGCTCAATTGACCAAAACCTTGCAAAATTTTGACCCAAAGACTTGCAAAATTTTGACAAAAGTAAATAATCGTGATTATTTACTTATGCCCTGTTTTTGAACTTTTTTGACCAAGTTGGCACACCACTAGCTTTATCATGTTGTAATAAGCCCACAAACCAAATTTGGTAAGATTTGGATCACTGGGGTGAAAACTGTGGCAAAAATTGCAAAGTTAGTCTGCGGACAGATAATTGATAACCATTTGAACAAAAATTGTCCAAACTTGATGAAAATTGGCTAGTGACCTTAACATAAGGTGCTTAATAGATCTGTGACAAAGTTGGACAAAAATTTGTAAAAAATTATCAAGAGTAAATAATCGCGATTATTTATATTTGCTTCAAAACTTGGTGATTTTGCAAATTTGAGTATACCACAAGGTCAAGCACATCAATTAGACCCCACAAATCAATTTTGGTGAAATTTGGACCACAAAAGTGAGACTTAAGCTAGATTCTCGAAATCAGAGTTTGCGAACACGGAACAGTGGGTAAACTTGATCAAATTTTGTCCAAACTTGTTGAAACTTGCCCAAGGCCTATAACAAGTTGTATACTTTCCAAACCAATCCAAAAAGTGAAAAAAAGTAACAAAAGTAAATAATCACGATTATTTACTTCTGCTATCTAGGGACTTCAAATTGACCTTTGGGCTTTTACAATGTTAGACCAGCATAATATAAGGCCATAGGGGAATTTTGGGTTCAATCGGATCAAAATTGGTACAGATACACTCAGTTTATAGATTGCAGATTAGACCTTTGATTTTGCTAAGCTGAATCTGAAAGTCAAAATTTTGACTTTCGTAGCACGAATTGAATTGAAGTACGGAGACCAATCACTGGAGTTCTCAAGAGCTCTACTATCCTTATAGAAAAATAGCTAATTTGACAAATTTTGTACATGAATCAGGTTGCAGACGAGGAATCAATGGCTTGATAGAAAGTTGCAATTGAATCAAGTGGAAATTGACGACAAGTCAATCTAAGGTGAGTACTCTATCCAGGGATTCATAAGTCCGGTCGTGTAATAGGAAATCAAGGCCTATTTGGAGAAAACACCAGTAGAGTATCCACTGAAGAAAGCGTAAATCAAGGCAATTCCTTGCACACAATTCCTTAAGAAGTCTCGGACACTTTTTCAGATTCAACATTCGAAATGTCTTCTTACTCGACTCACTCTGAAACCGGAACGACAATGCGCTATAAGCATATACTCTCTTTTTACAAGACTAATCATCATGGAGCCCAGGTTTACTTGGATCCTAACGAAGAGTATGCTGTTCGCATTGATGATCATGGTATTGAGTTTGAAGAAGAGGTTAGGGAAAACAAGAAAGGAAAAATGTACATGGATCTAAACGGAACTCAATATGTATAGGTAGAAAATCCTGATGTGATAGTGTTGGCGGTCGTAGCATAGAGCTCAACCCACCGACATAATGTCAATCCGGTGGATTGGAACCCGGCTAGTGCATGGAGGCGTGGATGCACCAAATGTGATAGTTTGAGGACTCTAGGAAGAGGGGAAAAGCATGGGAATAGAAGAGGGAAAGCTCGGGAAGCTAGATCTACACACATATACACACACTCAACCTACACTCTAACTCTCTACACATGAGGACATTGATGCTTCCCTTGCTCTCATCTCAAGCACACACACTCTAATCACACATTAAGCACACACACGGAAGCCTAATTAGATCAATGCATGCAACACACGTATACACACACTCTAATCTAGCACACATGTGAAGCTAGAATGCTCCAACAAGAGGGAAACTTGAGAGAGAAGAGGAGATTAAGACTTAATCAAGCAACAACAACACACATAAGCATGAAAGACAAGAGCAAGTAGAGAGACTTAGCTTCCATTAACCCCAAACGTCGGCTACATGTGTATGAGGAAGCTCCAAGCTCCATAGCCACTCCTCTTCTTCTTCTCCACACTCACCTCACACTCTCTTGAGCTCCCTTTGCTCTCCAAGAGTTGGATCTTCTAAGAATGCCCTTTGACATCTTGTGAATTGAGTTATATACAAAGAGCTTCTAAAAATGGGTGGCCGGCCAAAAGTGTAAATGCATGTAATAGGCATCTAGGCTCATCTACTCATAGACGTACAAAGTGGAATTCAAGTAGAGCCTGTAGATACAAAGAATATGTGTATACACATATGTGTACACACTAATGAAGCACAATGCATGTCGTTGGCGCTCGCCCATCAACACTCTCCCCTTCCTAATTTCGCGCACGTCCTCGGGTGCCCGTAAGTCGTCAGAGGGGTGATGAATGTGGCTGCACAAAAGATAATTTCATTAAGGTGTACGCTAGTCCAACATAAGAGTGAGAGTGCATAATAAAAGAGGAGCAATGAATAGCAGCAACCACATTAGAGTTTTGCAAAGCAAGCATAGCAATTGTAAAGTACATTAGATGGTCAAGTGTAGGTACTTCATTAAAGTCCAAGCTTATTGGAAGTAATGCATGAGTTAGCAAAAGGTTTCCGAGTTGGTCTCAACTATGCCAAGTCTAAGAAGTGAAATTAGCATGCTTAATAAGAAACAAAAATCTAAATGGCACTAGAGCTAGGCATGGGCGCATTTCAAGTAGTAAACAAATATGAGAATCTTTGAATTTCAAGTGGAAGAGGCTTCATTTGCCTTTTGATTTTAAACAAACATAGGAATTTAAAGCACATGGCGACCATCCAAGAGTGAGACCACGATCGACCTTGGTTCCTTGTATGACTACAAGGCCTTCTCCAAGAGTCTACTAGTTCACTCAAGGCATGGCTACCGCCTAACAATCCAAGGCATCGGTTTAGGGCCTTGAACAAGCAAGCCAAGGTGATTCCCCTCGCCTGCCAAAGACCACTAAGGCGATAGGCCGTACACATAAGACTTTATTTTTCATTTGGTAGCCCTTTGTTTTGGCGTTTTTTGGTTGGATTTCTCTTCCAAAGTGTATGATGCAATCTCATAAAGTGTAACCAAATGAAACAAGCTTGCACATAGAACTAGCACACCTAAATGCTTGTCAATCATTAAGTAGAATTTTTAAAACCTAGAGCTAGCAATGTCATGAACTAGGATTAACACAAGGTCACAAATGCATACCCATGATTACTAAAAATAAGGTCAAACTTAAATTAATGACTTGCACCAAAACACCTAGATGGAAACTTGCAAAAGCTAGCCTAGCTTGCAAAAACTCATGTGTTTGTGCACTTTATGCACATCAAGGAAAATGTAGTGATAAGAGGAGAAAGAGGCAATCATGGAAAAAGTACACCTGTAATGGGGTCCTCGTATCCGGATGTGACGATAGACCCCAATAGCAATGGAGATGGCCCACCAAGTGCAAATCGCCGGGAGTAAATGTCAAGCTAGTCCTCATGCTTCTTTTTCCTGCACAAAAGTAAGACACAAAGCACAATACCTCGAGGGGCATATCAACATGAAAAGAAGCAATAGTGAAAACAAAATGAAAGTCCTAAACTAAGGTCTAAAAACCTAGATATCCAGAGGGAAAAACCCAGTGGGAAAAAGTGCCTCTGGTATATGCGCATGTGTCTAGTGCACCATGATCAATCAATACACCTTTGAAGCCTCGACTCCAGGTGGTGAAAGCACTCTCAAACTCGGGTATTAACAAATTTTTGGAGGGGGAGCTACACATCAATGGGGTGCGGTATTGGCAAGAGGCTACATATGGTGATGCACTCCAACTACTACTAGCAAGAAGGCTCAAGGTGGTTGAGAGGGTAGCCATTGAACCCTATGAACTCTACAAAGCTGAAGATGGTCACACCAAAGCTAGGCTAATCACTGGTGAGCAAATTCTTCGCATCTCTCAAATGGTGGGATCCAAGAGAGCTCAACTTCAATGAAGTGCTTCATGGAAGTTTGTATTTAATGCACCAATGAATAATCCCATTTTCTACAACTTTCAATCAATTCAGAATATTAGGGTGAATGTGCGCATTGATAGAAAGATTTTTTTCCAGCAAAGATTGGTCTTCTATTTTGGAGCTGAGAGGTTGAGAGAGATATTGTTGTCCCTTGACCCTATAATATTTCCTATTTTGGAATATAATGTATCTTTTGATGTTCACATCTTCATCTTGCTTTAAGCATACTCCATGAATCATAGTGATTTATATGGACCTTTCCAACCTCTTGCTAGACAAATTGTGCATATAATAGCTAGCACAAAGCTTAGGTTCCAAAACATCATAAGGAACTTACTAGGCCCTCGCCGTCTAGCTGAGATTAATGCATCTATCAATCCATTTATTCTACCCTTAATAAGATATGATTTGGGCCTAGACGTTTTCATCTTTGTGCTGTATTGAGAGGAAGGCAACCCATTTTTATGATGGCTTTCCCAAATTTTTTTGGGCGTAGTGGGGAAAATGCTGGGGATTTTTTGGATAAATTGGAGATGGCTTTCCTTGTCTCTGGGAGGGATGACGAAGCATTGAAATTGGGAGCTTTTCCTTTGGTGCTCAAAGAAGAAGCTAGGGTATGGTTCCAGGCTCTAGATCCAACCCAAAGAATTGATTGGGAGGGATTGAAGGCAGCTTTCCTACGAAGATTTCAACGGGCCAATTCGGCAGAAGAACTATGGCAACGGCTTCTGGCCCTTCATCAAGTTGACCCTCATGGTTATGCAACCTATGAGGAAGGTTTTTTGAAACTTTGGGGGCAATGGTCAGACTCACTAAACCCTGGTGAGCGAGCTCCCAATTGCCTCCAAAAGGATCGATTTATCTCAGGTTTGTACCCCTTGCTAAGGGAGAAGGTAAAGAGAAAATTTCCAAATGCTTTTGAAGATGCCTTAAGAATTGCTAGGGAAAAGAATAGAAAGATTCTCTATCAAGCCCAAGCTGGCCAGCTAGCTTTGGGAGGCAATATCACAACTATGGAAGCTTCTCACATACCTCCAAATGTGCCTAATGCACCAGACCTCAATAGAGGTCAACAAGAAGATATGCTCCAACAAATAAACAATCTCACAAACCAGCTAGAGGGGTTGAGAGTAAATCTTGTGCAGGGTGCAAGAAGGCCTATTGAGGGAAATGGTGGGAATCGGCCACCAATGCGACGTCAAGCAAGGGAAATGTTGTGTTACAATTGTGGGGAAAATGGCCACGGCATGTATAATTGCCCTCATCCCAGAAGATATGACTACCCTGTCAGAGGTCCTCGACAACAAGTAAGTCCTCCCCGTGCTAGAGCTCAAGCACAAGAGCAACCGCAGCCTCAAATTTTGCAGCCACCTCGTGCTCAAGCTCAAGCCCCTGTTACTCAACCAAATGTGAGCATCATAAGGATGGAGGAGGTCCTCAAGGGCAGAAGAAACCAGGAAGAAATAGCTAAAGGGAAGATGAAGATAGATGAAGTGGCTACAATGCCTATCAAACGTGTGCGCGTCCAAGATGAAGTAGGTAAAGAAACAAGCAAGGATGAAAGCAATGAAGCAAGTACATCTCGGGCAACTAAAGATGAAGCCAAGAAGAGAAAGACCCGTACTAGGTCTCAAATTTACATCTCTGATTTCCCTATGGGATCTCGGACACAACCTTATGACTTGACAGCTGATGTGAGTTCTCAAGGACCAAAGATTACTTGGCCACAACTACTTCATATCTCCCCAAAGCTTCAACGACAATGGTCAAAAATGGTGAGCACGAGGGCAAAGCGAAGTAAGCTAGTAAGTGTAATCAAAGCATATGGTCTCAAGGATATAGTGCCTTTGGTGGAGGCTCAAATCAAGGGACAACGGATTCCAAAAACTTACATTGACAGTGGAGCAGAGGTTTGTGTCATGAAAGAAAAGCTAATGCATCAAGTGGGTTTAGAGGTAATGGAATCATCAAACTTTAGAGCAAAAATGGCCAATAATGTCTCTGTCACTTGTGTGGGTGTAGTGAAAGCTTTGAGAGTTTTTGTTTTTGGAATCACTACAGAGGTTGATGCTTATGTGATGCCAGTAAAGGGAGAAGGATACCCCCTTATTTTAGGACGACCTTGGCTCATGGGTATAGGAGCTAGGCAAGATTGGGCAACAAGAGACTTGGAGTTGAGGCCTCGCATGGGTGGCCATAGTCGGAAGGTGGTTTATAACCTAAAGAATGGGCGACAAGAGAACCTTGAACTAGAGACGTCAGCTGATGAGTGGAGCTCAAGTGGATGCTCCTCATCCATGGACGAGGAAGAGAGTTCAAGTGAAGAGAGTGATAGCACTCTCGAAGTCATGGGCGTCACCATAAAGGAAACTACCTCATCAGAAGACAACCCAAGGATCCAAATGGAGAATGTGTGGGATGCCAGCCTAGAGGAGATGTTATCCAAGGATATAAAGGAAGAAGAAAAGGAGGGTTATGTAAATGTTCTCAAGAAGCATGCATCATTGTTTATTTCTATTTACACTCACATTATAGGTGTCACTGCAGTGAAGCATCATATCCATCTAAAAGAAGGGAGCAAGCCAGTAGTACAAAAACTAAGAAGATTAGGAGTTGTGCAACAAAATGCACTGTTGTCCGAGGTGAAGAGACTCTTAGAAGCAGGATTCATATACCCAGTAGAAGATTCAGAATGGGTCTCCCCAGTAGTGGTGAGGCCAAAGAAGAATGGTAAATGGCGAGTGTGCGTGGATTACAAGCCACTAAATGCTGCAACAAAGAGGGACCACTTCCCTCTCCCATTTCAATATGAGATTCTAAATGAAGTAGCAGGCCATGAGAGATACACAATGTGTGATGGCTACTCTGGCTACTTTCAAATACGCATTGCAGAGGAGGACCAGAAAAAGACTACTTTCATCACACCATGGGGCTGTTTTGCATTTCGAGTCATGCCTTTTGGTCTCACCAACGCTCCAGCCACCTTTCAACGATTCATGAACATGGTCTTCCAACCTTACTTTGGTAAGTCCATAAGGGTTTTCATAGATGACTTTTGTATTTACAGCTCCAAAAGTATGCATCTCGGCAAGATTGATGAAGGATTTACTCGTTTAGCTAAGCTGGGTGGACAACTAAACAAGGACAAATGTCACATTGGGGAAAGCAAGGTTACACTATTAGGGCATGTAGTGTCCATTGATGGAATCGAGGTAGATCCTGAAAAGATAGAAACATTGCTAAATCTACCTTCCCCAACTTCCATCAAACAATTAATCTCTTTCTTGCAAAAGCTAAGATATTTGAGTAGATTCATACACTTACTCTCCCAAGTGATATTTCCTCTACAACAGCTGACTCGTCAAGAGATGCTTGTTTGGAGTGAAGAAAGTGATGGGCATTTTAGAGAGATTAAAAAAATGTTAGGGTCACTCCCTGTAATCCTCCAACCTTGTTGGGAAGAAAAATTCTTTGTAAACCCTAGTGTGGGAGAAGAGGCCATTGGTGCTGCCCTCCTACAAAAAGATCCAAAAACATCCTTTATGAGGCCTGTGTATTTTGCTAGCCGCCTCATGGAAAACACAGAGAAGGCCTACACCATGATGGAACAGCTAGTGTTAGCTCTCATGTTTGCGGTAACCAAATTTTGGCCATACTTGCTGCCGAAGAGGTTTGTAATTATCACTGTGGAGGATATGTTTCCCTATGCACTACAACATATGGAAATCTCTGACAAAATAGCAAAGTGGGTGGTGCGACTTCAAGAGTTTGATTATACAATACAGGTTGAAAGAACAACTCGAGCATGCTTAGCCGACATTTTAACAAACAAGTGCTATGAAAAAGTTTTCCATTTGAAGAGAAAGGAACTTCCACCACCTCCTGCTCTAGAGGCTTTGGTCAATGCTTATAGCATGTACTTTGATGGAGCATACAAGAGAACCAAGGATAAGGCAACTGCAGGCATCGTGGTCTTATCTCCATTGGGAGAGAGGATCCATGGTGAAGGGATCACTCTAGAAGATGTCCACTCCAACAATGAAGCAGAATATCATGCTCTAATTCATGGCCTTTGTTGGTGCCTCGATAATTCAATTAAGAGATTAAACGCTTTTGGTGACTCCATGCTTTTGGTAAGGCAAATGCAAGGTACATGGGCTTGCAAAAATGCCCGTCTCTCTACTAAAATGAGAGAAGCCAAAGCTCTTATGAGGAGATTTAGGGAGGCACAAGTACATCATGTGCCAAGAGACCAGAACAAGGATGCAGACCACCTAGCATCATCAAAGTTAACTGAGTCAATAGTGGGAGCAGTGGCCATCAAACTTCCACTTCAGCAAGGCAAGGAGGACTTAGAAGATATTATGCACATTCTGGAGCAAGGAGAGGCTCCTAAACACTTGAATGTAGGGGAAAGGCGATGGTTAGCTAGGAAGGCTACCAGGTATCGCATAGTAAATGATGACTTGTATTGTCTTGGTAAGGATGGTGTGCTTAGGAGAGTGCCTTTGAAGAGTGAAATTGAAGAGATTTTAAAAGCTTGTCACGATGATATGTGCGGAGGACACTTTGCACACGACGTCACTAGTAGAAAGGTTCTACAAGATGGGTTTACTTGGCCAAGTCTTCATCGTGATGTCAAATACTGGTGTCAAACATGTGATGAATGTCAGAAAGCAGAACCACGACGGCTCATAGCTGAACCTCAGAACCCAATAAAGGTATATGGGCCCTTTGAGAAGTGGGGAATTGATGCCATAGGGCCTCTACCACGCACTCAGTCAGGTAAAGAGTACATCATCATGGGAGTAGACTACATGACTAGATGGGCTGAGGCTATGCCGACCAATAGAATTACTGCTAAGGATGTGAGTCAGTTCATCTTTGACCACATCTGTTGCCGGTTTGGCACCCCTCTTGAAATACTATCTGATAGAGGACCAGGGTTTAGAGCAGACTTGGTAGGAGAACTCATGAAGAAGCTAAATATTCAGCATCAACACTCTACTCCTTACTAACCTCAGTGCAATGGTTTGGTGGAAAAGGTAAATGGAATCATTTGCAAAATTCTCACCAAACAGGTACATGCCAGGCGCCAAGATTGGGACAAACACCTGAATGGAGCTCTATGGGCCTATAAAACCTCCTTCAAAACCACATTAGGGTACACACCCTTTCATTTGGTTTATGGAAAGGAGGCGCTTTTGCCCATTGAAGTGAAGTTAACAAGTCTTCGAATATTGGGTAGCCAGGTAGGATCTCAAAAGGAGAAAGTACATCAAAGGATCATGGATCTAGAGAGGCTGCAATTGGATCGTGAAGAAGCCATCAACCACTATTCTCAAGAAGCAGAGAAGCGCAGAGAAAAGTTCAACAAAAAGCTAGCATCCAAAGACATCAAAAAGGGATCTTTGGTGCTTCGATATGACAATCGCTTCGACACTCGTAAGGATGGAAAGTTTCTTTTTCGATGGAAAGGCCTATTCTTGGTCACCAAAAAGTTCAAAAATGGCTCTTACAAACTTCAAGACATTGATGGTAAAGTGCACAAGACCAGGACAAATGGATGGCGTCTAAAGCCCTATCACATCAGGATAAGGTCAGCTCAAGATCAAAGAAAGTAGGCTAGAGGCATAAAAACCCCTAGCCAGGTTTGGGGGGGCTATGATCCGAGCCTATCACAAATTTTTGTTTATTATATTTTGTTGGTTTTCCTTGCTTCTAGAGGTTTACAATAAAAGAAAGAGTGAGAACAACCTCTTGGAAAAATTAAAAAAATGATTTGATAGGAATTTTTTCTTGACTAGTTCACCGGAGGTAAAAGGTAGAGGGAGAACCTAGTGGTAAAGGGAAGGGAAAATATGTAAATGTGAAAAGAAAAGATATGATGTGGTTGTGGAGCCATGCACCCATGATTCAAGGGTCATGAGTGGCTCATATCATCATGGCTTTGGAGCCATATGATGATTCAAACAAATGGGACCCAAGTGGAAGACTTGGTAAAGGAAGGAACCAGACACATGATTTTGCTGAATTTTTAAAAAATACTTCCACTCCGATCCAAGAAAAGTTTTCTTCATCAAAGTTGTAGCTGATGAGCTGGAGATTCTGACCATATTTTTTTAATAATTTTTGCATCTACGGTCTAGGAGATATGAACAAAATGGCAGACGCCAGGTTTTTCAACTGTGGTGGAGACCACCCCCTCTACCTTTACATACACACACCCTTCCTTTTCCACATTGAGACCTTCTCTAAAAATCAGCCATTAGTCTTCTCACCCTCCTCTCCTTCCTCCTCTCTCTCAAGCTCAAAAACCCATCAAAATTCCTCTTCTAATCACCTCTCAAGTCATGCTTAATCTTATTGTAATTCATAAGTTCTCATTCAACCCCTTTCTATTATTACTAGATATGTATTGATTTTATGTAGATTCTTTACATTTTAAAATAAGGAAGCTCTTGGACTCAAGCTATGGAGGAAGGAGTGAAGACAACACAAGTGATGATGGAGCTAATTGGTCAACAAATCACTTGGAAGGAGCTTCTTCATTGGTTGAATGTCCCTAATCAAGCTTCATTTGTACAAATCACACTTGGATCCTAACCTCACTCCTAATCACTCTCTTTCCTATATAAAGAGGCCTTCCCCTTTGTAATTTCAAGCCTCCCTCAGCCCCATTGAGTCTTTGTATCACTCACCATGAGCCCATAAGCTCATTCATTCACTCTATTCTTGCACATTCTAGAGTGAAAATTGTTTCATGCTAGTAACCTCTCCTCCTCTTACTTATGTTAATTAAGAGAAATCTTTTATATGTGTGTGAGAGTACTTGATGTGATCTTGGCTAATCCTTGAGTGGTTGTTTGGTAATCTACACACTATTTGTGTTGGGAGTGTTTGAAGTCATCCATTCCTTGTACACACACTAAGGTTAATGCTTCATTCATAGTGATCTCTCTCTCTCTCTCTCTCTCTCTCTCTCTCTCTCTCTCTCTCTCTCTCTCTCTCTCTCTCTTTGTGTAGCGGTCCTAGTCCACGTTTCCAAGACTAGGTGGTGCCCTCATCTCATTTCCCTTGTGGCGCAATGGAGTTTGTTTTGGTGTAGAGGCCGCCATTCCAAATTTCCTTCGTCAGTGTATGTGAAATAGAGCTTGTGGCTAGGAAATTTGTATAAAGATTAACGTTTATCAAAAAAGTAATAAGACTTAACTCATCACACCTTGACTATTCGGTGCAAGTTACACACCTTTGTAACAAGTTGGAAAATCACAATGGTGTACAGAAAGAAGAAGATAAGAAAGAGTCTGTAACCTACTACTCATGTCTCTCTTTATAAAATTAGAAAAACAAATGTTAACTATCTTTCACATGACCTACATGTACATAAGACAATGCTTAGTTAATGCCTCTTTACGAAAAAAAACTTTTCCATCAATAAGCTTGTTATATATGGCTATAGTTGGGCAATTTTCTCTGATCGTCCACAATTGCTCCCAAGAACTCATGCTAAACCATGCCTTTATGCAGGCCAACAACTAGTGAAAAATTCACTAGAGCTATCATAACCTCAACTACAACTAAAATTTATTATAATCATCTCTTTAGAGATAGGTACTCTTCACATTTTGTATGTATATAATGAGATGGAGTCACCAAGCTTACCAATCATGAGATGCACCTCTCTAAAAACAAGTGAAGGATTTACTACACTCCACAAATTTTCAACTTCCAAAGTAAGGAAAAAAAAAAGTATCATTGAAAAATAAGGTAAATGTGAAGGAAAGGTTCATCTTAGCTTGGGCTAGAACTTGCGTTAAAACTTCAAATTATTTGAATGCAAGGAAGAGAAGAAAAAACTGTTTCAAATTTACACAAAGTATTGTTAGATCTTCATGGTAGCATCTTAACAAGGAGTAAATTAGACCACTTAGGACCACTTTCTTGCAGAGTGCCAACAATGCCTTGCTCATTTAGCCCCGAAGAATAAGCGGTTGTTCCCCCACATCATGCTAAAAATTCAATCACATTCATCCAAGAAACAAGCAAAACATCATCTTTAGACTTTAATTGGTTTTCTAACTTCTTAATGGCAACAATTTCTCAATGTTCTCAAAAAAATTTCAATAAAGGAGAAGATACTCAAAAGTAACAATGGACTATGAATTTGCAAGTTCATAGCATGATAAGAAAGTATGTGTGCTTATTGCATAAGTAGAATGGCAAGACAATCTTTGCGTGTTTCTTTTGCAGCAACAAAATCCAAAGGCCTTCAACGAGCCTTGAGCTACATTTAGTATAGAGGAAATTATGGCCATTAAAGTTTTTGAAATCCAAAATCGACGTTCCATTGCAGGGCACAGAATTGTCCACAAGTTTAGCTTCCATTAGTAAGCCTTGAAATAAAGCATGTTAAGACATAGCAAGAAGAGAAAACAATGAGGTTTTTCAAAGTAGGAACTTATTTCCTGAGGGAAGTATTGTACAAGAAACCTCGTACGTTCATCGGACAGACCGTATATGTACAGAGGAAGACATAAAAATGAGAAGGGGAAGGATTTTATATAGGGATGGAGTTCTCTCTATATTATGGAGAGAAATGCAATACAAGAGCCTACAAAATGGAAAAGCCTTAGGCCTTCACAATTTCTAGGCTTGCACCTTCCTTGGCAATGATATCCTCATAGACCTCTCGGATCTTCAATCCGACTATGGTTTAGAAGAAGCCAATGCCATTGTAACCACCTGGGTAGTCGGCATGCTTTAGCATTTGCTATGTGATCTCTCCATAGAATTTGCTTGAAATGTTGCTCAAATGTATCTCAACATAAATAAGCTCCTCTAGCTTGTCAAATTTTCTATCCATCTTAAGGGAGTCACGTGGATGCACAAAACAAATCGAGGATATGCTGGTAATGTAGGCACAACAAATAACATTATGATCAATGATACGAATGCTCTGCAAGCATATTCTATCATAACAACCCCCAGACTTGGAACCATTTGTCGCAATGCGCATAAGCATATGCAACATAGGCAGGCACTGCCTATTCCTAAGCGCTACATAGACATATGCATATGCCTATGTAATGCTTATGCATGGGCATATGTATATGCAATATAGCCATGCACAAACATATCGATGTGCACAAAACATACCTCATTGTGTAGTACGTATCAAAACCATAGAAGAACTTGAGTCAAGGTAGGAGCATGTGAGTTTTTGGCCCACAAGGTGCCCAAAAGATGGTGGAACCTTCATAAAAAAATTGCACGTGTTTGAAGGGAGGCACATCCTCTTTCATTATCATGCGCATACTGTAGGACTTTGCCCTTCTTGTCATCCAGAATCAATTGTGTGGGCAACACTTGGATCACTACATCTTCATACTACTTTCAAGGGTCTGCATTCATCACAAATTTAGATTGTACCATGGCCTTGGGAGATCACAATGATACAAGAAGATATCACCAGCTACATACCTATGAAGGCATTAAAGTTAGGCTTCCTTGCTGCATGCTTGCCGTGATGCTCTCCAAACTATGTCCGCGTTCTGCCATGTCTTGATGCAGAAGGAAAGCGAGTCAGGTTGGATCAAGTATAGACCTGAGACATGAACATTGAAAGTTTTCAACAGTACTGGCAATAGCTACTCAAGTATCTGCCTGGATCTCCAAGAAAACTTGACTTCATCACTGATGTCGAGGTAAATGCTGAAATCAAGAGGCTCCTCCAACTCGAGCATCGAACCTGCCGGGCTGCCCATCAGTGATAATCAACAGTATGCCAACAAAAGAATGCTTGGATTATCAATAGAAAATGCACTTTGGGATAAAAGCGATGCGTAGCTCATACATAGGAGGATAAAGCCTAGGAAAAATAAGGCTCAATATCATTCCATTGATCAAGCCTTTGTGGCTCCTCAATAGAGGACGATTGGTACTGCCATGCCACTGATTCTGATTCTATACACATATTTCCTTTCAACTATTGGATTAACTAAACATTACCATGGGCAGTGCCTCCATCGTCATTGTGACAGCCTTGTTTAGTATTCTCTCTCTAACCTTTTTTTATGTCTATCCATGCATATCTTTTGCTCTCTCTCTCTCTCTCTCACACACACACACACACACACACACTCTCTCTCTCTCTCTCTCTCTCTCTCACACACACACACACACACACACACACACACACACACACACACACACACACACACACACACACACACACACACACACACACACACACACACACACACACACACACACACACACACACACACACACACACACAAGCACAGGCTAGGGCAGGTTTTTATGCTAATCTTTTTGAAAGATGATGATGCATTTGTGCAATAGGTAAATACACAAGACCAGGTTTTCTTGATGCGGTAATGTCCTGTAGGTCCCCTGGGCCTTCAACGGGTCATCCATCAAGCTCTTTTAGGTGATTGTGTGTGGCATGCATCCCCTCAATAGGACATCCATCAAGCTCTTTTCGGTGATCACGTGTGGCATGCAGTCAGGACAACAAGAGCCTTGGCAAATTCCTTGGTCTTCAACAGGCAATCCATCAGGCTGTTGTAGGTGACTACGTCTGGCATGCATCCCTTCTTCTCCACCCGAGTCAGTATATCAAGAGCATTAAGCATTTCCTCGGCCTTCAAGAGGCAATCCACCAGGCCGATGTAGGTGAACTTAATTTGGGAGCATCCCTTCTTCTCTATCTGAGTCTGGGAAGCATCCCCTCTTCTCCATTTGAGATAGTATGGAAAGAGCCTTGTCAATCTCCTTGGCCTTCAGCAGACTGTCCATCAGACTGTTGTAGGTGCCTGTGTTGAAAATGCATCCCCTCCTCCCCATCTGAGTCAGTATAGGTTGTTGTCCTCCCCCCATATGAGTAGAGCTTTGTGGAGTTCCTTGGCCTTCAACAAGCCATCTACTGGGTTGGTATATGTGACCTCATTTGGGATGCATCCCTTCGTCTCCATTTGAGTCAGTACAACTGGAGCCTTGTTCGTTTCCTTGGCCTTCAATAGGCCATCCATCAGGTTATTGTACATTCGGCATGCATTCCCTCCTTCTCAATTTGAGTAAATACCACAAGAGTCTTCTCAACTTACTTGGACTTCAACAGGCCGCCGCCCCTCAGGTTGGTGTAGGTGATCCCATTTAGAATGCATCCCCTAGTCTCCATTTGAATCAACACAACCACCTAGTCTCCATTTGAATCAACACAACCAGATCTTTGTGGAGTTCAACATGCCATTTATAAGAATGCTAAAAGTGGAGACATCTAGCTGGATTCCCATTTCATCCATGTGGCCAAACAGAGCCAGAGCTTGGCCTAAAAACTCTGACAATAGCTTCGGTAGCGATTTACTGACAGGAGTACGAGCAAGGCTGTAGCCAACCACGGCATGCAAAGGGGCATTGCAAGTGTAAACATACGAACAGGCACAAGACATGAAGGGCATGGAAAAGAAGTGGTGCTTGGCAAGCTTGCCTCACCCAAATGATTAATCAAGGCACTAAAAAAGTGGCTTGGAAGTGGCAGAGGTGACCCCTTGGAGCAGGGGACAAATGTGGGAGTTGGGGTGGGCGAGTAAGGAAGGTGGCAAGGGCTTTTGAGTTGGAGAGGTCACCAACCAAGAAGGGAGCACAACTGCATGCCCATCGAAAGAGGCGCAAGGAAATGTAGGGAGGGATGCGAGGATGAAGAAGCACCTGCGATAGAACCATGGGAGCAACATCATGTGAGAGAAATTAGAATGTGGGCAAGGTCGGATGGGGTCTATGAAGGCTCCTTGGAAGGAAGTGTGGCAGATCTGTCAGCAATGAAGCTCCGTGCGTAAACCTGCTGTTGGTGAGAGAATCTCTACAACAGATAAGTCTTGGAGCCTCTCCCTCTTGCAATGGATCATTGTGACCACAAAAGCATACATGCAAGGCAGCACTCTTTTGCAATAAGCGCCATGGGGTTCTCCTTCCCAAGCTTAGATAAAACGCTCGATGTCGTTCATGATCTTCTCAACATCCTCAGACTCGCTGCGTCCACTAATAATCTTCCCAAGAAAGCGTGTGCTTCATTTTTGTGCTCTCTAAAATAAACAAGTGATAAAATCACAAGGCCTGCCAATAGATTAAACAAATTAAGAACATGGAAGGGAAACACAAATGCGCAAAAACGGAAGTCATATTGTTTGAGAAAGTGATTAGCAGATTACATTACAGAATGTCGGTGTCAATGAAGGGTTGAAGAGTAGCAAAATTGTGTTTTTTCAGGATAAAGGTAGGCATAGAATATGGAAACATGGTTTGTTGTTGTGGACAGGATGAGGGAAGGGAGAGATGACGGGAAAAAGGGAGGGAGGGAGGGAGGGAGGTATAAGAATCATTTAGGAATGATTAGATGTGTGGATGAATGATCGGACTAGAAGCAAAACCATGTGCCTATGATGAACGATGCAGGGGGATTTTTAATCCAAACATGATCGAGGTTTGAGTTGTACACAATGGTCACATCATGAATTTTTTGTGTGTAGCCATGTGCTTGGAGCTTCTCCTCCAAGTAACGATATTGATTGTTTGTGGGCTCATTGTCTACATTAAAGTCTCCCATGATGACACTCATCCGTGTAGAATGGGATTGTTGCAGCAAGGTATAGAGTTGTGTGACCAATGCGGTTGAAGATGTGTTTGGCGATTTGTAGACGCATATGATTTTCCAATCAAGGTGTTCATGAATGGCTAATATAACTTGAATGATTTCTATTCCTGGAGCTAGAAATGTTTTTGCAGAGTGGAGCTTGATGCTAGGCTTGTAGTAGATTGAAACACATATTTTGCTGTGGTGATGGACATGATGAAACTTTGGTGCAAGATCATTGGAAGGATTTTTCTGCTTTGTTTCTTGGAGGCATAGAATGTTAGAACTTGTAAAATTCAAATCGTCTTTGATATGTTTGAGATATTTGTGACTAGAAAAGATGTTCGATGGTTGAATGATATGATGTGTGTGTTTGTATGCGAACATTTGGAAATTTTGTCAAATACTCCCATTTGGCATCATTGTTGAGGCGGTCAAGCTTATCAAGCACAATTTTGCTGACTTTGATTTGAGTTGGATGAATCGGATTGAGAATGTGGAGGTTTGATGGATCTTTGATGCGGGAAAGAGCTGTGTAAACCAATCCATGTGAGTTTATTGATGTTGGATCAAAGGATACTATGCTCATTGTTAAGCCTTGTGACCTATGGATAGTGCGTCCATTCGCTGCTTGTATTGGAAATTGAGTTTGAGATACAGTGTTCAATGCATTTTTACCAACTTGAAATTCTTTTGTTGTTTGAAAAATTGGTGTCCACTGAGGGCCAATGGGAATCGTATTAAGGTGTTGGTTCACATGTTGTTGTTTGCAGCCTATTGAGGAATCAAAAAACTCTATCCATGCAATAGGGCAGTTAGCTCTACTGTCCACAAGCTTCAGAATTCCATCTGCGCCATTCACAAGACTGTCGGAAATATCAATATTGCCACCACAAATTTCGACAATCATTCCTGCTTTGAGCTCCAAGGTTGAGGACAAGCCTGCTCTGTTTTGTGGATTGTTTGGAACAACTAGGTTTTTTGAGCAAGTTTTATGGTGGTTGTCTCTCGCATGGATTATGTATGCGTGAGTAGGCAATTCCTCAAAAACAAGTCCATTATGTGAGTCTTTCAAGTTGTTGGTGAAGTATAAATGGGGTGTTGTCAATTTTTTAAAGACTTTGTTGATATGGTTGGTATTCAAGAGCAACAAATCCTCAGTTGTGTGTTTTGCTTTGCGTATTCTATTGAGAATGGCAATGAAGTCATTATCTGATTGACGCATTGTTTTTGTGAGCTCGTGGCATTTTATATGGGTGAGCCAGAATGACGGCGAGAGCAGTTGCAGAGAATACTGTGGCTCTCTAAATATCCAACGATCTCAAACCGGGCTTGCTTGACACAGGTCACCGCAGAAGATGACATCTAGACCACCGAATGACTCTATGTGATTGTGCTTAATTGATCGTAGCCTTGTGTCTATGATATGCAAGAGTCTATTCCCCAATCAAAGATGCCTCATCAAACACAACAAGCTTGAGATTTCTATACAGTTGCGAGAGCTCGGCAAGGCTCTCAGAAGAAAGAGAAACATTTGGTTGGAAGACAAGGGGCAAACGCAATGCTGAGTGAATCGTTGTCCCTCCAAGGTTGAAAGCTGATTTTCCTGTATATGCCATTAGCAATGTTGAGGGAAGATGTATATCTAATTCAAGGGAGGCATTGTAGTGACAAATCAAGCCTTGCACGATTGTTTGCAAAGTGAAAGTTTTCCCCGTTCTTGCACCACTAGTCAAGAAGAGATGGATTGGTTGAGTTGGTTGCAAGCGCTTTCTAATCATAATGTCGTAAAAAAGGGAACGTTGCTCGATGTTCAACTTGGACACAAGTGAGTGATACTCCTCATTGCACAATGCCAATTTTTGAAATGTTGGTAAGGATCTTGTAGTGGGCTTGCTTGGTTGAATATCAAGTGCCAACTCATATTTGTATGACTCGTTAGGCTTAGATCTTGAGGATGAGGGCAATGAAAGTGTGTTTGAGGTTGCTGCACGTAGTTCGACCCTACAATATTTTTGACGATTGTCATCTATAATTGCATAGTTTGTGGTAAATTTTTCTTTCCAACAATCAAAACTTGTCTCAAAGGTTTGCTCATCACCGATAAATGGAAGGAAAAATAAGAAAAGCTCATGAAAATGCCTCTCTGCATCCTTCTCTAGAATGAAGTTAGCATACCGTATCACTCGAGGGTTCCTAGACTTGCGGGTAGAGCCACACACGCATCGGTAGTTGCTTGCATAATCAGCCAAACATATGTGTGCAAGGTTGTCTGGACGATGGGTGTACTTGGTGACAATATCGTCAAAGAAAATGTTAGAATTGTCAGGATTCAAAGTATTCAATGCAGCTCTTCTTTTCAACAACAATGTGCGTTGGCTTTCGAAATCTGCATTGACGAACACAAATTGTCTACTCGCACTATGTAAAGGCAATGAAAGAGAAATGTATGTGGTTTGCTGTGATGTTATCTCTTGTGTATTGATCAAAGCACCGCCAATTTTTTTCAACCAATCCAACATTGACGCACTTGTCTTCTTGCAATCTTGCAATATGTGCTTGATTGTTTTTCTTGTGGTCGAATTGTTTTTAGTCATGTATGATGTGCAATATGCAGCAGCGCCATGGCCATTGAATATAAATTGAATGTCAATGTTTGCATCCCATAGACTACACAACTCTTTGTTGAAATTGTTTGTGTAAATGTCTTTTGGATGTCTTTTCAAGAGTAGTGTTGGCTCTATGATGTTCACCGAAAGGGACTTAATATACACTTCTTCAGTCATTCCCAAAGAGGTCAACCATTCATCATATGACACTTTTGAATCATGTCCAAGAGCAAGAAATTGTTCGTCAATGCACTTTTTGCAGGCTAACAATGCATTTTTCTCCGTTTGTGCCACTGGGGCTGGATATAGAATCATAGTTTCTCGAGAGGGTGGACGTGGGAAACCAAACCGGCAAAAGCTTTTACGTTTTCTGCATGTTTTACGATGGTAGTGGGCTTGCACGGTTCGAAGAGACTCTTCTAACAAATTCTTGTCAGTAGCAATATGTGTGTCGATAAAATGTATTGTTTCATTATCCGGCGCTACACCAAAGAGAGGTGCATGTTTTACCCAAAGCAATCCATGATCATGCTGACTTCCTCTATTTTGAAACTCGGTCACAAAAAATTAATCCGTCAACTCACCAAGGATGGAATTGCTGCGTTTCAATTCCTTTTTCATTGCTTGAAATCTATGGACATAGTATCGCGCTGTTGTTACAGGATCAGAACGTACACGTGCACGAATGAATGAGGCCTTGGTTGGGTAATCTGTTTCTTTAATTTGAGGATTGAATGCACACAAACATTTTTTCAAAGGGTCCCATCTTTGCTCAGCACATGAAAATGTTACAAAGAAAGTCGGCTGGCCCAATTGACGAATCATTGCAAACACGTTTTGCTTAAGCTTTACCTTGTAATCGATTGAAGTACGTAGTGATTGGAAGTCATGGTACCCTAGCTCGGATGAAAGCAACTGCTCTATGTTAGTGCTATCTTGAACATCTTTTGCTTGCAATTGTTTGCCACATAGTTTTCCCTTGTGTAAGCGCACCCATATAGATCCAAGCACTTTCGCAATAATAATTTTCATTGTTTTGAAGAACAAATTTTCAATGTTGCTTGCAAATTGTCTATCCACATTTTTAAGCTCCCATTGTGCTACTTTTTGATATTTTTTCTTCGCCAACACATGATACTTTCTTCTTTGACCAAAAAAAAATGTTGGGAATGACAACTCCTCACAAGATTCATCATTGAAAATGCTCAGAGGGCTGAATCCCTCACAAGGTGCTATACTTGCAACTTGTGAATTATGGTCCACAACTTGTTGAGCGGAGTAGATACCGTGCACCAAAGTGTCTGTAGAATCATTATCGTCTTCAAGATCTTCTTGATGTGGGCTGCGACACACATCTGCATGGATTGTGAAACTAGATGACCAAGACATATCGATAGAAACACAAGGTGCTATACTTGCAACTTGTGAATTATGGTCCACAACTTGTTGAGCGGAGTAGATACCGTGCACCAAAGTGTCTGTAGAATCATTATCGTCTTCAAGATCTTCTTGATGTGGACTGCGACACACATCTGCATGGATTGTGAAACTAGATGACCAAGACATATCGATAGAAACACCATGCTCAATGTACAAGGAAGTGCTCAATAGGTCAACCAAAGCTTGAAGTACACAATTTGGCTGCACAATGCCACTCAAGTAGGCATGATCATAACCAAGCTTACGCTTTATCTCAACTAGAATTGAAGCTTGATCACTAGAGAAGCGTGGTAACACTCTTTGTACTCGCGACAAATCTGCCATTACATTCACAATGCTTCCGGGTAAACCAAATTGACCTTCTCAGTTGAGTTCTCGAATTTTTGCAAATGGTATGCGCAATGATACAAGACGACTCTCTACTGAATTCAACCTTTCTACACTAGATATTTTGACACTAAAAGTCATCTCTCTTCTCATGCAAAATAGTGGTTCCTCTTGTTTTTTCAATGCGACCTTGCACGGGTGACACACTCGGAGCACCTTATCGTCAACTACCGCGATTGATTTTATTTTTTTGAGAAGCAATAAATCCACCTTTGACATGCCATGCAAACTTTGACGAAACATAAGTGAACCACATGAAGCACAATCAAAAGAAGGGGTATCCTCTATGATCTTCACATATTGTGAAGTTCTACTAGATGAAACTGTAGATATTCTTTGATGTTTTTGAGATGACTTGGACATATTGTAAATTTTGGTTGTGACTTGCTTAAGCGTAAAGGTGTCGAGATAAATAGATGCAATTTGGCTGAGCAGCAACAGTATGGTTTTCGACAAGTGAAGCTAGAGACAAAGTAGCCTCTTTAGTCCATACACATTGTTTACGTTTAGGTCGATCAAAACCAGCAGGAAACCATAAAAAATCACCATGCAAACTCAGCACGACCAAAGATGACAAAGTGGATGAAGATGGACAGTCATGTGTAGCAAAGGAGCGAACTTCACGCATAACCTCACCTTGGTAAAAGTAAAGTTTACACGCAGCAAAAAACATCCTGCACATTATACCAACCAAGTGTACGCTTAACATCATTGAGGATTGGCGACTAGACAAGAGAGAGATTATAAATTCTCTTTGATCAAAAGAGGGCGATTGAAGACTTATGATCCAAGGCTGCACCCAAATTTTCAAAATGTCTTCATTTCTGAATGCTATTTGCTCTACAATAACATCAACTACTTTGGACTCAAGAGATTGCAACGAGATGCTCAAGTTAAAAAGATGAAGAAAGCTTAACAAAACATCTTTGTTGCTCGGAAAGTTACATATAAATATGGGATCAAGGTACAATCTTTTACTTTCTGCCCACAAAATGAGATCACTTGCCATTTCACAAAAAGTATAGCGTAATAAAGAGCAACACAACTAAGCACCTTTGAAAGTAGTAACCTGACCTGACTTGTCAATAGTGAACCAACCAGCCTTCTTAAAGTTCAAGAGTGAAGATTTTAAATCCACCAAGATTTGCTCAAAGAGATGCAGAAATGGACGAGAGAATCCAAGTACGAAGTCGACTACAGCACCTTGTAAAATAACACCAACAGCCTCTCCATCTTGAGGATATAATTTGGTAGGTAACACAGGTTGCTTATTGATTGTAGATTGTCTTCCACATGAGTAGCAAAATGGATTGCTAGCTTGGCGGCTTACATTCAAACCTTTGCACGTTCCACAAGAGAACTCCACATCCAAGCTGTTCACACTCATAATCTCCAAAGTTCCAAACACCTACCAATTTCACATTTACCAATCAGGATTATAGCGATTTTGATTTGATATGCAATAAAAAATTTACCTTTTTCCCAAAGCCTAAATTTGAGACTTATTTATGTAAGTAATTTTGAAAGACATCATCCAATGAAGGAGGCAATGGACACAAGATTGTAGCATCGACGACACTTAGAGTGTTCGACAGGTGCTTGAAGACGTTGATGTTACGAGCAACACAAGTGTAAAATCCCTTTTCTTTAACCTCGTTGACCATAAATTGATAGTCAAGGCACCGTGTTGGGACAAACAAAAGCTGCCATAAAACAAGTCTCAGGAAAGAGATATGCTCTATAAATTTAAAGGCTAGCCAACACTTACACTAGCTCGATCACTTGTTGACGAACCATCTGCAATAGTCAATCGAAAACTAGGAGTGCCATCACTTCTAGTTGCATTCTCTATTTTGACGCGACGATGAACGCAACTGTTGCCACCGACTCGTTGGCATTGGAACTTTGGGCCAACAGCTCTTTGATCTTCTGTTCTGGATAAAGGTAGAGGCAACACTCAAAAGGCTCAGCCTTAACAACCAAAGTAGTTGCATCTGCATACTAAGCCCACAAACAGGTACCATCGTCTTTTGCAACAGCCCTTTTTACACATGCCCCCTCGATCTCGCACATAATCATGGACAACAAAGGCCTCAATAAAGTCTGAGAGGTATATCTCAGTCACAAAAAAAGTCACAGTATGGCGAGATTCTCTGTCAAGGAGGTCTGCACGTAGGTATCTACCAAAGTTAGACTTGGGTATTTTATAAGTACCATGTGACTTACAGAGCACTTTCCCTTCTAATGCAAATCTAAAATTTGCAGTCTCTGAAAACTCGGAGATAGCTAAGTTTCTTAGGGCAGGGGTTATGGCTAGCTGTGAAGAGAAAGATTCAACATTTAGCTCATGTTTCTCTTCGCCTATATTTTTTATGAAAGGGGACGAGAATGAGGTATCTGCCAAGCACCTACTCGCCTTACCTAAAAAAAACGATTTGTGTGAGCAAAATACTCTATCAATTAGTAGAAAAAACAATAAACATTACCTCTAACTGCGAGCAAAGCCTTTTTTATAGATGAGGAAGAGGCTTTGTTCAACTTTCCTCTTGGGCTAAGTTTTTTGCTGTGCGGGGAAGATTTAAAGATTTGATTGGGGTTTCGAGACAAAGGTGAAAAATCAGCAGCAGTGCTACACTTCGTACTCTCAAGAAGCTCTACTTGCAAGGAAGGTGCTTCTACACGCTCGGGCTCAGACAATGCCTCATAAAAACTAAGATCTACAAACATATGCTCATGTCAATGCTCAAGATCACATGCTAAAGGTAATCACAGCTCAAATAAAATCTTGTTAACGTACTCACCCTTCATGGGAGTATCCATTGTATGAGGTATATAAAGCTAGAATTGCAAGCAACTGTGAGCAAGAAGAGCTAAGGACTCAAGAAAAGCATATGTATATTGTGCAAGGAATAGTTATATATATAGGAGCTCATGAGTGGCAGAGGAGAGTGGTAGTGCATGTGTTTCTATAATGAGAGCGAATGCCTCATGTTCAGCACAGAGGCCAAGACCAGGAGAGATTGCAATAAAATGATGCAATATCTTTTCATAAATGAGAAGGTGTCATTTCACGTTTTCAAAGAGCACGTTTTTTGAGGGAAACTTTATTACCCAACTACGTGGCAATGAAAGTAAGCTCTAATTATTTTATGCTTTTAAAAGAGTAAGTTGATATCTCACAATAAATCTAAATAAAATGACATTATAGTCAACATATATATACCAGGATGGAGTACTTATCATGGGCGACGTGTTTGGTTCAAGAGATTCTAAAATTATCAAAAGTTTTAAAAAATAAATTTAGAATTATTATTGTTAATATTAAAAGCTGTTGACTACATTAAAAGAACCTAGTTCTATTCAAAACCCTAATATTTTAATAAATACATGTTTCTCAAAAATAATATAAACCTGTCTGTTTTATAATATTAA
Organism: Adiantum capillus-veneris; assembly: GCF_014529385.1. Classification (NCBI taxonomy): domain Eukaryota; kingdom Viridiplantae; phylum Streptophyta; class Polypodiopsida; order Polypodiales; family Pteridaceae; genus Adiantum; species Adiantum capillus-veneris. The sequence goes on from NC_140932.1 coordinate 49,442,127, forward strand.
AATTAGGATTTGGTACAATAATATTTTCTTAGTTTTGATCAATATTTAAAGTGTTATAATACCAAAAAGACTATTTTGCTCAAAAATTCTGTACTAAGTTTGAAAAAAAAATAGCAACAACATATTTTCATAAGAAATTACTAAACAAAATTATGTACAAGAGCAATTAAATTCGGCTTATCTCATAAGCTTGACATTTGTCTTTCCCTATCCCATAAGCTCAGAATAGAATGCCCAACATGAAGGATGTAAATCCATAGTTGGCTATATGGTCATCATCACAGCTTATCCAGTAGTACCATTCGTTTTAATGCTCAGTCTGTTTTTATTCCATCTCTATTCATGTAGAGATGAATAGCAAATGAGCAGACATCACGGCATATCCCCGTTAAAATGAGAGTAAGCCGTAGATAAAAGGCTATATTTCTTTGCCTAAAGAGTCATAACAAAAATACTTTACTTTACAATGGAGGAACTTGACACATACAACATACAAAGCTAACCATAAGGACAAGACAGTAGGGGATCAAAAGGCTACTAAATCTCGCATCATCATGAAGAAGTAATTATATAAAAAACATAACCAATTTTAAGCATCGAAGATGCTCACAGAAAACTAAAAGGAAAATTTCTTTACTATTCCAAGATTAGCCTTGAGAAACTGAGAGATCAAAGTAAAATTCTTGATTACATAAATAGTTCTTGTCACTCAGCTTAATCAGAAAACAGTCCTGCATATTAGCAACTGGTGCAGACAAGAAAAGCCTTGAGCTTCTTTAGCATCCGCAAACCAGAATTGAACATGGTTAGAGCTGTACAATTAGCCAAGCTAATGGTTAGAGATCAACAACATGTGTGCAGGTACTCCAGAAAAGCTTTCATCAATAGATTTGCAGAGTCAAACCAGAAGGTTGGTATAATAGATAACAAGAATTATCAAATCCGAATGTACTCAAGACTTAGAACACTAAGAAGAACAACCAAAGCAGAAGTAAATAAATAAAGACAGGGACATGAAACAAAGCCAAAGATATCCGGCCCCAGTCCCTACCCGAAACCTCATGTTTATGTAAGCCTCAACATTATGTAAACTTTGACATTATCTAAAGGCAAAACTAGTGAACTTAACATCCTAATTAAATCTGCTCGCATTGCATCCCAGTTCTTCTTAGCAGCCGTGTCCAGTAGCCAACTCGATAGCTACCATTGCCCTGCAGTCCGAAACGATTACAAACACAAAATAAAAAAGCATAAGCAAAGTAAGATAGACATGACACATTAAATTGAAAGGTAAATGCAAAGCTCTCCAGAAATATGCGCATCAACCAAAGCAGAAGAATACCATCTTCAAACACAAGCTCTTGAGATGTTCTTCACATGCAAATACGCATTAAACTTAGGCCTGTGGAAGCGGCAGGAGGCAAGTCCCAATGGGCGAGCATAGAAATCTATGCACGCTGGATGATTCTGCACATTGGGCGAGTTGTCTTGGCATCGAAAGGCAGGTTCGGCAATTATACACACGCTAAAGCTGTCGAGCAAAGGTAGCAGGGCTGACACCGTGCAGACCCATCATAGTGTAGAAGCCCCATACCTGATACCTGATACAAGAACAACACATAAGCCAAAGCAAAGCGAGAGAGAGAGAGAGAGAGAGAGAGAGAGAGAGAGAGAGAGAGAGAGAGAGAGAGAGAATCTCTGTGTGAGCGAAAGTGTATTGCGTAGCAAGGCAGTTCGCAAGGGCGACGATGGTAGGATGAACTTACCTAGGGCAGGCCATATGGGCCTCACTACCTTGAAGACGTTTGCACAAGATTGCCAAGCAACCGTCTCGACCTCGCCATCCCTCTGCGGCGTGGCTACGCACCCAAATGATGGGCTACTTGAAAACCTAAACAGCGTGTCTTATCACCCCTCCAAAAATCATCATAAGCCAATAAAAATGCTACACATCGCCAACCCATATCCCTACCCCTACCAACCACTTAGGATACCCATTTTGTGCTCATAGTGGCCACATTCCCCACCACTTTAATCATGCCACAAAGTGGTGCTTGATTAAAAACCACAAAATGACCATAAAAAAAGAAAAAATATTTTAGTTAGCAAAAAGAGAAGTCATCTCTATAGCCTTTGCCCTTTGGGCAGGCCAAAAATAAAAAATAAATAGAATTGATTATTGGACCATAGCGCACCTGTAGCCGTAGGCTATAGCAAAAAATTCAGAGAACTAGACTCTAGAGAGAGAGAGAGAGAGAGAGAGAGAGAGAGAGAGAGAGAGAGAGAGAGAGGGAGAAGCTCGACTCTCAAGATATTTCCAGCTAACAAATAACTGAACCCACATTTCAATGTCCTTTCCATTATTTTTAATACTCTTATGATACCCTCTCTGTCCTTTAATAATCACTCCAGAGTCCGCCTTGTCTTTCATCCAAATTTCATCCAATCACAAAAATTTTCAATTTTTATCTTCAAAAATATTTTTAGCCAACAAAAAAAAGAGAACTGAGCTCTACAGAGGAATGCAATGCAAACTGGAGGAATGCCAAAAACTTCTGAAGATGAAAAGGTCACTCTTGAGATTTGTGGAGCTATCCATTTTATGCTAAGTCTTTATCATTTAACTTCTAAGGCTTTAGTTTCATGCTTTCAAAGGGACAACCCAAAATCCTTTCTTTGGTAAACTAGCATTCACTTCATATTTCAAAACTCAAAACATGTCCATCATTAGATTTACACACTCTTCATTTAAATGAGTACCCACTATCTTATTTCAACCAATCAATAATTTTGGTCTATCAAAATAGTTTGAAATTACAACTCAATCTTTTTTCTATTTTAGTCACCAAAAAGAGAATGCATCTCTATAGCCTTTGCCCTTTGGGCAGGCCAAAAAGGGGTGGGGACAAAGTGAAAGAGAGGACAACTGACAAGGGGGGCTACAATATTAAAAAAAAGGGGGGGGGGGGGGGGGGGGGACAAAGTGAAAGAGAGGGGAGGAATTAAGGAGGGGGGCAACGCCTTGGGAGAGGGGGTGTGTGGATGTGTGTGTGTGTGTGGATGTGTGTATATGTATGTTTGTATGTGTGTGTGTTTTTTTCTTTTTTTATTTTCCAAAATACCCCAAAAAGTAAAAAAACTTTTGCCCACCAAGAGCGCAACAAATAGCCGAAAAATACAAAATTTAGCCTGAAAAATATGGGAAAGTTCTGCGCTCATGAAGAATACGTCAACGGATTCGGCTACCCAATTTTGCCTAAATTTTCATCAATTTTTGGTCAATTAATTGATTTTTTTGGCATTCAAGAGGTAAAAAATTGCCTAAAAAATGCCAAAAATTACCACAAAATCACAAAATTTTTTTGGAAATTAAGCAACCCCTTAAGCTCACTTAGACACACATTCTCACCAAGAATCACCCGCTAATTCATCATACATACCCAATGGTAGCAAAAGACGAGATTCTTGGAGCGTTTTTTTTTTTGCGTTTTTGGCCCGAATCGACCCAAATCAAATCCGAATGAAGTGCAACTTTCCAAATCAATTTAATACCATATCGGAAACACAAATGTAGCACGAAAATGCATAAACAATCAAAACAACTCAATATGGCATCAAAAGCATACTTTCCAAATGACGATTTCAAAGAAAACACTAAGTGCTTGACTACTTGAATGTACAAACCAAATCAGCGTTTTTTGCAAGCACAAATACACTTTTCCGGATGTCCAATTGCACAACTTGAATGCTCAATACTTATACCAACAAACGGATGACCAAATCACACAAATCTGGCGTCAAAAAATTGGCATTCAAACGGATTTCAGAGAGCACACAAAGCACTAAATTCCAAACACCAAACCACCAATGCACACAAGGGATGTAGAGCACTTACATGACCATAATCAACGCATCAAATCCAAGTCCAAATGACGATTACACACCGTGTGTGTACGCGATGCTCCGGATCCGGCGTTTTCACCTACAAGCAACCAAATCCCAAATGCATGATTTGCAACCAAACATCAACGATTTCAACCCAAAATCATGCACACCTTGCCTCTAATTAGGCACAACCATACATGTGTAAGCTCAATTGTTAGTAGATTAGTGAAAAATTAGTGTGTAGAAAGAGGGAAAAACCACAAAATTAGTCTACATGCTACCAAAATCAAAACCTACCACCATTCCTACAACCATAAACCAAAACCTAATGAAGATTGGTGAACTCAAACCATCACAAGGGTGATCCTCTAGCTTAGGCGCTCGATCCCCGACAACGGCACAAATGTTGACAGTCGTAGCATAGAGCTCAACCCACCGACATAATGTCAATCCGGTGGATCGGAACCCGGCTAGTGCATGGAGGCGTGGATGCACCAAATGTGATAGTTTGAGGACTCTAGGAAGAGGGGAAAAGCATGGGAATAGAGGAGGGAAAGCTCGGGAAGCTAGATCTACACACACACACACACTCAACCTACACTCTAACTCTCTACACATGAGGACATTGATGCTTCCCTTGCTCTCATCTCAAGCACACACACTCTAATCACACATTAAGAACACACACCGAAGCCTAATTAGATCAATGCATGCAACACACTTACACACACAATCTAATCTAGCACACATGTGAAGCTAGAATGCTCCAACAAGAGGGAAAATGATAATTCGATTGATGGTATTGTTATCTTACAAGAGACTACTGATTTCAGTCATACTTAAGACAAAGATACAAAATAAGAGATAGAAAATGGTGGAGAGACCGTGGTATCAATAATTTCTAGTTGACCAGAAAGATCTTCTTCTTTCAGATGCTATGTGGGATCCCTAATATTTTTTCCATAAACATTTCTTTATGAAGGTGTTCGATTTGGTCCTCACGGGAGGAGTATAGATGCCCAAGGCATAGCTCACAGGAGTATAGATGCCTAAGGCCAAGCTCACGGGAGACTCCTAGGGAGAGTAGGCAAGGAATGAGTAAGGCCATTTTCTCTCAAATCGGGAAAAATATTAGATGGATAGTGAATTAAGACTTATTCAATTGAGTCTTCTCGATTTTACTTGAGATGAAATTTCAAAGAGAGATATGGTAGTATGGAGATTTGTGTAGCGTGTAGAATTGGGAGAAATCAAGATTGTGTTTGCATTAGATGTGCGGTGTCTTTTCCCGATAGATATACAGAAGGAATCACTCTGATAAAACTCTTGATTATGTAGACATGCAAAGATTTCATTAATAACAATGTCACCTTAGAAGATTGTATAGTAACATCACCTCAAGACCTTCAAAGGCTAAACAATTTCACCCTTGAAATGCCGTTTTTCACAACAAAACATTTCAATCCAAGGTTAGAGCATAGTGAAATGCGGGGTCAAAACATGCACATGTGGATTTTGAAAGGCTATAAAAACAAAAACTATGATAACTTGTTGTTAGTGAAAAGGCACATGTTTCACTTTTCCAATGAAACACCACAAGGCTCAAAACATCTCGTTTTCCTGGACCCATCAAAACATGTTTAATAGTGACCAAGTCTTTAAGGAAAGACATGTGGCTGCCAAGTAGTGTCTACTAAGATAGAACCCTAAATTATCACTATTAAAGAATATATGGATATAACTGTATATTTTTCCTACTGTGGATCCATCCTAAGAAAACTTACTAGAGATGCTTTACTATTATGGAATTCCTCGCTCCCCTTCAAAGTAAGCCCACCCTCCCACATGCTTTGGCATACTAGCAATGCCTCAAACTACCTAATCCCACCATAGGTATGTGATTGAATATCAATAATCCACTGACTCACTCCTATACCAATATCATACTACTCTCTCAACTAATGTTTTGGTGAGAACCTAGTCTCACCCCAAGCAAAAATACATTATCCTAGTCTAAATTCCTAGAGTGCCCAACCACTAAATTTTCTCCCACCCAATTGTCTGCAAAATCCAAAACATGACATTTCCATATTCTCAAGACAAGGCTAGGACAAGAAGGGCGGTCCTATTGAGGACCGCTAAACATCTGGTCAAGGGATTGCCTAAGGAGGACTAGGAGTCTATAATGAGATAAAGATAGATAGAGATGAGCATGCGAGAGTCCTTGACCTCACATTGTTATTAGAGCAGTGAAGATCTTTGAGGGAAAGGGAGGGTCATAGACAAATTCATGACTTGTGTGTTTATGGTGAAAGATATGCAATACCAATTAGGAGACTTTGTTGAGTCATGAGATTTCTTAGTAGCACCATTGCAAAACAAATATTTAATTTTGGGTAAGGCTTGGATACATCAATTTAATCCAAATATTGACTATGATAAGCATACATTGTCAGACCTAGTGAAAAACCTTTCACATTACAATCTAACCAAAAGCTAGAGCTAGAACCTCTTCTTAGTTAGCTTGAAAAAAAAAACAAAAAAAAAAACTTCTAATCAATGAGATTTAAGCACACAAAAGTAACCATGATGCAAAAGCACAAACGGAGAAAGAAGACAGACCACAAAAATATGTCATCATTAACATACCTGAAGAATCAACAAAAGTGGTTTCAAGTTCCAAGTAGTAGTTCCAAGTTCCACATCAGATGTCCAATGGTGGGGTTGGATTGCCCTGAATCGAGCAATGCCGATTCCAAAGGTAGGCACCTTGGCACGCTTCGAAAAGTCTACTTCTTAGTGATGTCCATGTAGGCCACCACAAACTACCTTCTTCCTTATGTGTTCCACATCAGATGTCCAATGGTGGGGTTGGATTGCCCTGAATCGAGTAGTGCCGATTCCAAAGGTAGGCACCTTGGCACGCTTCAAAAAGTCTACTTCTTAGTGATGTCCATGTAGGCCACCACAAACTACCTTCTTCCTTATGTGTTTTCGAAGTAGATTCAACATTCCATAGCCAAGCTATAAGGGTGCCCATTGAGTTTTTGGTTGGGAGGCCAAAGTGAAAAAGGCCCAAAACCTCCCTAAAGAAGCCATTCCCTCTTGCAAGCCATACACTCATAAGTCCTTTGGCAAAGAGAGTCAAAACTCGCATTGTAAGACTCATAAAGACGGTAAGAATTCAATTTCTACAGTTTTCTTCCCTTCAATCCCTTTTGTAGAAATTACTAATTGGACAGTGTTTGATTTCCATCAAAGCTGCTCAAATTTGAGATACAATCTCACTTTCATATTCTATAAACTTTGTTACCTCTCTGTTGAGAACTTTTTTGACGACTTTCATGCATAGGTGTACACTACATGCTTCCACTACCAATGCTTAATTAAGATCCAGTTCAAGATTCTTCATCAAGGGGTCCGTGATGTTGGTGTTTAGGTACAATTTCCTTGCAAGTACATAGCAGTACAAGACCCTCTAGATATCTCATACACAAGGCATTTTTGAGTATGTGTGTTACTATGTATATGGTAGTGATGTGTATGAACACACTCAAGTTTGCCACAGGGATACTTTTTTCTCTCAGTAGGAGATATTTTTGCTCTGTAATTTATATATACGTATCAATCTAGTGCTATCTTATCTTGTATTTTCACACCAAGTAATACATTCGCTATTGTACGCCTTGAGCTTCTTCTCCATCTCCAAGTTGTGTGTGCATTCTTGCAACCCTAACTCCAATAATTGGTATGGGAGCACGTTTCTTCTTCTCTAGCATAGTCGCCATCATCACCCGCACCCTCCTTAGTCCTACTCACTTTCTCTAATTTTGGTGAGCACCACTTATCTTCCTTAGCCACCAACACCCTCCTTAGTTGCCATCATCACCAGCCGAGTCATTAGCTAAGAGACTAAAAGCCCATTAGATCATATTTGTCTAATGAGATGCCAACTAAAACAAAGATGCTAGACAATTATATAGTAGAGGCTTGAATGTCCAATCATTCAGGTATGTTTGAGGCCGTTGCAAGTGATGCTTGGAACCTTAATCTTGACCTCGTCAACCATATTGTGAATGTTTCGGGTAACACGACAAGTACTGTTAGTCTGTTCAAATGGAAGAGGAAATGGTGATTTTAGTTGTTGTTTTGTAGCAGTACCTTTCGTTGCAATGTTTTGGTGGGCAAGGTGGCATGTTGTGGCACGGCTATCTCCTTGGTGTCAACCCCAAGCAAGTCATGGTTTCGCTTTTGCTGGTGACAGTCACAGGGTGGCACCCTTTATCAATTGATGCATTTGGTAGTAGTTATGGGTGAGATACATTAAGAGGTTAGCTGGTTAGATGATGCCATCGCTCGAGTGGAGCATGCCTTTCATTGTAACTTTTTTGGTTTCTTAATTAATATATATACTCACAATTGTGAATTTGGCAATAAAAAAAAAACTCATAACCCACCTAACACTTCCAATCATGATGACGTTACTTACAAAGCTAGAAAGCATAAACGAATGTGAAGGCCTTTGCTCGTAATTTAAGAAAAGCTTGTTTTAGCCTTAACAAGCGATAAAATCACAAGGTCTGTACTTGAGAGCAAGAGTGGAAGGTAAGCGAGGAGAGTTAAAATAGAACGGCTTAACAATTAGGTTTTAAAGCACTCAACTTCATGAAAAAGTACATCCTAACATGAGCAATGCACAAAGTTTCTAAGACTCACTATTTTTTATCTTTTGAATGAGCTATTTTGGTCATCGACTAAGCAACAAACTCTCCCAGTCATAGGTCCGTGCATGCAGCTTCCTAGCCGTAACAAAAACTTTTTGACAAACTTTTGGTGAACCTGCCATGAACTAGGCTAGAGTGAGTATGAAAAATCTTTTTGAAAGCTCTCAATATAAATCTTATAATCTAGAACAATAGGGGATGCGCCTCGATAAAGGTATGATGCAATTCATTCAAGCATTTACTATATTTATACAATGACAATAAGCTGCAGAAGTAAGGGAGGTGTAAGAAACCACTCCAACATAATGTGAAAAAAATGGATAAATTTGAAGGAAAAGATGTCACAAATTATCTTTGTGATTATTTGCTAAAGAGGGAGTTAAGGTGGTACCCTAGAAGTGATGGGGGGTGGCCAGAATGACATATTGGGGTTGAATAAAGAGGAGCTAAAAGGGTGAAAGGCTCTGATTGAAAAAGAATTGACCGAGATTTTGAGTGCTCTGTCCCTCAACAACAGAACGTTAGATTAAAACTCAGATGCCATTTGGGTCTCAAGATGCTAAAAAGGGGGATATGGCATTTCAAGATTTAAAAAATCAGCCTCACAACTCGAAGTGGCCACAATAGGTTCTTTCTTGCTCAACCATGATATACATGAAGTGCCAAGCATGAAACAAAAACCACTTGTGGACACTCGCGTGTGAAAACAACCAGCCCAATCTGAGTATGAAAAAGCATGTAAGTCTGGCGGCAATGATCCCCCCTTGGGATAAAACAAGCCAAGATGTAAAGTGCCACTAAGGTAGAGGAAAATCCTCTTGACATCCTGCCAATGCTTAGACCCTGGGCTATGCATAAATCTGCTGACCTGTGAGACTGCAAACTGAATATCTGACCTCGTGTTGCATACATAAATGAGGCAGCCAACAATAGTTTGGTAAAGAGTGACATCAGCAGGATCGCCAACATCATGTAGACTCAACTTCAAACCTATTTCCATGGGAGTGGAAATAGGTTTACAATTCTCAAGTCCAAATTTACATAGCAATGTCTCTATGTAACTTTTCTGACACAAGGCAATACCACTATCACACTGCTTAAATTGTATACCCAAGTAATGATGCAACAGCCCCAAATCTTTCATCTTGAAAGTAGCATTCAAATCAGCCTTAAATTCAGCAATATGTCTCTCATTTGGTCCAGTGATCGGCAAAGCATCGACATAAACAACCACAATGAGAAGTACATCACCCTCACGCTTTACATGCAATGTGCTTTCTGTTGGACTATTAGGAAACCCTTGTTTAACCAAATGAGTGTTAGCTTTCTCATACCAAGCACGAGGAGATTGCTTCAACCCATACAAAGCCTTCTTACATCTGCACACTTTGTCCTCTTGTCCTTTTATGACAAGACCATGAGGCTGCATTACATAAACTTCCTCAAATATGTCACCATTCAAGAAAGAAGTAACAACGCCTGATTGATGTACATCCCAACCAAAATGAGCTGCCAATGCACATAGAAAACGCACAATAGTCATACGACAAGTCCAGAAAAAAAAGTCTCTTCATAATCTATGCCTTTTTGTTGTGCATAACCTTTTGCAACAAGTCGAGCCTTATGGTGATCAATCTCACCATCCAGCTTGCGTCTCAACTTGTAAACCCACTTCGTACCAATGGCCTTTTTTCCAGGAGGCAAATCTCATAAAGTCCATGTGTCATTTTCTAAAAGTGCATCATATTCTGATTGCATGGCAGCCATTTTTAATTTTTTGAATTCTGTGCTTGATCAAAAGATAGAGGCTCCTCAACATCACGTAAGCTAGTGAGGGCGAGCTTTTTGAAATGGGGCCTCTAAACCCAAACCAATGGGCCTACCCTCACAAAATGTTCGTAAAGAGGTACGCACACTACTTGGGGCACCACCTTCTTTTGGGAGTGGAGAAGGAAACCAATCAAAATAACACTTGCACTCACCCACTCAAGCAACACACTTTGAAAACCCCCTTACTCTATATACACTTTGGACACTTGAACACCATCAACGATTATGCAACCCAATGCCGTGCATCAAATGAAATATGCAATTTGTGGAATAGCATTTACCTTCTCCCCATAAGAATACCCATAATACATCCAAACTCCTTCTCTCTCAAGCACTCATCAAAAAATCATGCGCACAAGACTTGCCTCTCAAACACACAAGAGAATCACTTACAAACTAACACACTTTGCATAGAGAGCTCATCTCCATCTATGCAATGCCGTGACACAAATAAAATCACCATGAGAGGTAGCTACATGCATATGTAATGAAGCAAAAGAGAGTTGGAGTGAGTAATTTCTTTAGACCAATAGAATAAGTGTGGAGAAACAAACCAATGGTAAATTGAGAATAGAACACTTACTTGATTTCTCGCACACCTTTTAAGGGGAGGACAGACGCTGGCTAACCATCACGAATTGCGACACTTGAAAGTTTTGAAGATGATTAAATGATCACTAACATAACCATGAGAGAGATCATGATGTATTTACAAGTTATTGAGGTGCTACAAATGATTTATTGGGTTGATGGAGTAAGAGATTGTAGAATAGAAAGAGTGGAGGATAGAGTTGCACTTCCTCCAAAGAGGAGGGTTAGGAGGGAGAATGTGAAAGAGGGAGAGTTGGGGTTTTCTCTACTATTGATCAAGAAACAACATGAAGTTGAAAATATAGGTGTGTGTCATTGGGGGCTATTTATAGTTGTGTAGGAGTGGCATTATGCTACACTTAATTAGGGTGAGTGATTAGCCCTAATTAAGTGTCCTTTGACCACTCATTGAATATTGGACATAAAAGGGACTATATATTCACCAAAAATATCATTTTAGACCGTGAAGGCTCCATAGGGGTGCATAATGTAGGTGGGCCCCACCATGAGGCCCTACGGGTGGCTCCTGCGGGGTATCTCAACTTGTCTGTCTTGGCATTTAGAAAGCACCTTTAGGTTGGTCCCCATCACATGCAAGTGACCTTGATCACTCATTGCTCTTCTAGAAGATGAGTAGGGAAAAAATAAGATCCCACCCTTTGTTTACTTGATTTACAGTTCCCTTTTGCTGCGAATCTGACAGATTTACACTATTTTGACCCTAACGTTTTACCTGTAGCTCGGAATGACATGCTTCAAAAGGCAAATTTGACCTTCTCAATATGTTTGATATGAATTTGGACTATTCTTCACGTCCATGCACCAAGGAATTTGGTTTGGAAGGTCAACATTAGGCTAGGACCTTTTGCTTCGAAGTCTTCTTGTATGGGCCCTTTGCTTGTATGCATCCAAGGGGAATCGTGCTTTTTCAAAAGGGTATGATACTTAAACAAATAGAGGAGGGCCCAATATTATTTTCTTGTGAAAAGAATATACAATTTGAGTCTTTTAGAAAGGAGAAAAACTATATGTATATTCTTAAGAGATATTGGGCCACCTATATAGGGGGCATAGAAGACTTGTAGAGATGGACCATAATCTTTGGTAAAGACAAGTGGAGAGTTGATTTTCCATGGTAATTTATCTATATGGGATGGAAGATGGATATATTATTTTTCTACTAATAATTCACAAGAGGTAAGAAAAATTGGGAGTAGATAGTTGGTTATTGTATGCTTACTTTTATTTACAAAGCAAAAAAGAAAAGGGTGGTAATATAAATATATGACTAAGGTGACATTTTTGGGAAGAGTACAATGTATGTGTCGCCACAAAGGTTAAACGAAGAGGGGAAATTTACTCTAGATAATTTAATAGCGTAGAAAAATATATACACATATGAGGAAGAGGACGTTGAGTAGGCTGAAAAATGTTGCAAAAAGATGGTTACCATTTTATGCCACTCATATTAGCCCTCCCCCAAGCCTAGAGATATTCATATCTTTAGGAGGACGGCGTTGCTTCTTTTTCTTCTTTTTTTTTCCTCTTTTTTTTGTCATTTTTCCTTTTTCACTTTTTTTTTTTCAATAGGAGGAGTGTCATGCACTCTTTTACTCCATTAGACCTGCTTTTCATTACCTCAATCCTATAAATCGGAGATAGGAGGGTTGCCTTCGATATGTTCAGATTCCAAGGCTAGTTCTTCTTTGCACATCAAAGCTTTAAAAATAGGTGGAGCATTTGCCAAGCCGAAGGGATCCATGCCAATTTGGAGCTTAGACGATGTAGGCAGATGACTTCCTATCAACGGATTGATACGTTGAAAGTAGGGCTTTAATCTCCATCCATTGACTCTGGTCTTGTGGAGTTTTCCTGATAAATCTGCTAATCTGTAACTACCATTCCCAAACTTTGTTTTTAGCATGAAAGGTCCCTCCCATCTTTGCAAATTTTTTTTGTCAAGTCTAGTATCAAGTCGGTTATCATAGCGAAGAACCAACATACCTTCCTTCAATCCTTTCCCTTTGAGCTTCTTGTTGATTTTGTCCCTTTGGCTTGTCGCTTTGGTGATGTAGTGATCAATGGACTCTTCTCTATCTATCTCAAGTCGTTGGAGATCTAAGATCCTTTCATGTAGAACCTCTTTTGGTTTTTTTGCCACTCTTGCAAGAACGCGCAAGCTTGAGAGATCTACCTCAATGGGGAGAAGTGCCTCCTATCCATAAACTAGATGAAAAGGGGTGAATTGGGTAGATACCTTGAAAGATGTCCTATACGCCCAAAGAGCAGCCATCAAATGGCGATCCCAATCATTAGGCCGGTCCACAACCTACTTAGAAATGATCTTACATATCATTCCATTCACGATTTCCACCAATCCATTGCATTGAGGATAGTAGGGTGTGGAATGCAGGTGTTTCACTTTTAACCTCCTCAAGAGATCATTCAGAAGGTCAGCCCTAAAACCCGGGCCTCGATCTGATAAGATTTCTAGGGGTGTTCCAAACCTACTACAAATATGGTCAAAAATAAATTTTGATACCTCTTCAACTGTGATTCGGGTTGTGCTTGTTGCTTCCGCCCATCGTGTCATGTAGTCAACACCCATGATGATGAAAACCTTCCTTGTAGAAGTACGAGGTAGGGGACCTATTGCATCCACACCCCACTTTTCAAAAGGGCCATAAGATATTATTGGGACTCGAGTCTCATATGTTAGTCGTCTATCCCCAGCAATTTGGCATGGATTACATGCCTTACACCAATATTGGACATCACGATGTAAGCTCGGCCAAATAAACCCTACTTGTAAAATCTTCCTACTTGTAATATCTTGAGAAAAGTGACCACCACAGACATCATCATGACATGAAAGAAGAATTTCCTCCATTTCTTGCACACCTGGTACTCTCCTCAAGACCAAATCTTTCCCTTTGTGATATAAATCATCCCCGATCAACTGGTAAGGTGTGGCCTTCTTAACTAGTCTATTTCTTTGCACCTTGTCTAAGTGTTTGGGACACTCACCTTCTTGTAGAAAGAAGATAATGTCTTTTAGCTCCTCTTGACCTTGATATTTGGGTTCATATAGTTTTACACCTCCTACCGCCATTTGAAGCTTTTCATTTGCGAGTAAGTCTGCTTCCTTGTTATGATTTCTCACAATGTGTTGTACCTGTGTTTCTTTAAAACCCTTCATCAAAGCTCTCACACTACTAAGCCACTCAAACAATGTACGATTCTTGCACCTCCAAGTTCCTTGGATTTGCATGACCACTAGCAAAGAATCACCTTTTATAATAAGTCTTTGTATGCCTAATTCTTTGCATTCTTCTAACCCAAGGGTTAGAGCAGCATACTCAGCCTCATTGTTAGAGTGAACATTGGGTAGAGTGATACCTTTTCTAACCATTACCTCCTTTTGTGGGTTCAAAATGATGATCCCCCCTGCTGCTTTGTCTTGTTGGCGTTGATAAGCTCCGTCAAAGCATAAAGTATGGGCATTATCAATCTCCTTCACTTTGAACTGTTTTGAGCCTTCCTCTCTTTGTAGTCGTGATCCTTCCCTTTCTCTCACTTTGTAGGTGAGAATGTCTGCAAGTCCTGCTCTTGTGCTATCTTCTACAAGGAAAGTGTATTCAAATTCTTGGAGTTCAAGCACCCACTTTGCTATTCTAGATGAGAGGCTCATGTGTTGTACTACATATGGTAGATTGTGCTCTAAGGTGAGAAAAACAAATGGCACAGGGAGAAGATACGATCGAAACTTCCTTACCGCAAACAAGATTGCAAAGACCACTTTCTCCATTTCAGTGTATCCCTTCTTGGCTGGAGTCATCACCTTGCTTGAGAAATAGATCGGCCTCATGTATGATGTTTTAGGATCTTTTTGCATCAAAACAACACCAATTGCTTTGAAACCCATCTGGTGGCATTAGGATTGGGAGAGAGCTAAGAATGCCCTTCACTTCCTCAAAACATTTTGCATGTTCCCTCCCCCATTCAAATGTAGATTGGCTTGCCAACCTATGCAAAGAGGCGATGTCTTCTGCTAGGAGATGGATGAAGCGAGACATATACCTCACTTTGTGGTTGAAGGTCATTAGCTCCTTAGTTGTTTTTGGTGGAGATAATGACAAAAGGGCGTCTACTTTAGAGGGATCCACTTGAATTCCTTGTGAAGAAACCACATGGCCTAGCAAAACCACCTGAGATTCACCGATATGACACTTCTCTGGGTTGAGTTGTCCCCCAAATTGATGGAGCCTCTTAAGCCCCTCTTCAACCTTTTGGCAGTGAAGTGATCTACAACTATAAATACAGAAATCATCCATAAAGACTCTTATAGATTTTCCAAAGAATGGTTGAAATACAAATATTGTGAATCTCATGAAGGTGCTAGGAGCATTGGTGAGCCCAAAAGGCATTACTCTGAATGCAAAACATCCCCAAGGTGTGATGAAGGTGGTTTTTGGTTGGGCCTCTTCTGCTATTCTAATTTGAAAATATCCTGAATACCCATCATACATAGTGTAGCATTCGTGACCTGCTACTTCATTCAAAATTTCATCTTGGAAAGGGAGAGGGAAGTGGTCCCTCTTTGTCGCAGCATTGAGGGGTTTGTAATCCACGCAGACCCTCCACTTACCATTCTTCTTGGGAGTGACTACAATAGGTGATACCCATTCGGAGTTGGATATTGGATAGATAAAGCCAGCCTTCAAGAGTCGACTCACTTCTTGTAGGAGAGCCTTTTGTTGCACAGATCCTAGTCGCCTTAACTTTTGAGCCACGGGTTTGGTCCCTGGTTTCAATTCAATTCGATGCTCTATTACATCTACACCTCTTATTTGTGAGTAGTCAGTGATAAACAAATTGGGATACCTCCTTAACATATTGATGTAGGACCTCTTCTCCTCACAAGTAAGATATTTTGCAAGCATCTTCTCAAATCCTTCTTCAAGGTGGTGGCATCTTTCATCCCCTCGTGTGTGATTGTTTGTTGGCTTTTCTTCTACAGAAACATCTTGGGTGTTGGCGTTGAATACAATTCCCATTACCTCCAAAGAAGACTCCTCTTCACTGGTTGATGCACTGATTGATGCTTCCTCATCACTTGAGTAAGGACTCTCCTCCTCTCTCTCTTCATCTGCCATGGTTTCATAGTTGATATCTAGTTGCTTTACTTCTCGCCAATCATACACCACCGGTTGACCCTTCTTAAGAATCAAATGACCACTTCCCCATTTTTGATTTGCATTCACAGCAATGAGCCAATGCCTCCCTAGGATGATGGGATAGCCCTCCCCCTTAGCTGGCATGACATACATATCCACTCGTGCATCTATGTTACATACACTTCACACTTGGGTTGTTGGCTAGCCTAGCTTGACAATTAGAGGACTTTGTAATTTCAAGCCCTAACTTGTTCATTGATTTTTCCGTGATCACACACATTTGACCTCCACCATCAACATATACATTAGACACCTTTTTACCCCTTATGTAAGCATCCACAATGGGTTCCACATCTTTTTTTAGTGAAGAGAGCAAAGCGAACCCCGAACCCTGACGACCTCTAAAACACCGGGGACCGAATGGCGCGCCTCGAGCCTGTCATGGTAAAGCAAACAGGGGGCACCACCTAGCTTCAGTGGCTAGGACGCAAACAACACACCACCATAACAAAGTTTTCATCCAAGAGAGATGGATGCTTGGGAGTAATGATGAAGAGGAAGGGAAATGAAATCAAGTGAGAGAGAGAGAGAGAGAGAGAGAGTGAGGGAGGGGGTATTGCGGCTTAGTACTTAGGCACCACAGAAGGATGGCGAATCCGCACACCCTTCACACATACAGAAGCTCACTCCAAACACAAGACTAGGTGGTGATTCCGCACACCTCACATGGGCAAAACATTGCAGGAAAACATACTCACAAAACCTCAAGATTTATTTAGAGAATAAGGCGATGAAATGGGGAGCATAGGGTAGGGGAATGAGAAGGGAGAGAGTGGTAGAGCACATGGCGGATAGGTGGGAGTTGATGGCGAAGACTCGAACGAGAGTTATGGCCATCATCCTTCATTTAGCTTCCCTTCATCTTCCATAGCCCAAGGGTGTAGAGGTTATACTCAAGACGAGCATGGTGATTGCGGTGATGGTGATGGTGTGTGTGTGTGTGTGTGCACTAGGCACACACAATGCATAGTGTATTCTTTGGTGATGTTGTGTGTGTATTTTTTGTTTCCTGGTGAGCTCTCATGGCCTCCTTATATAGGGAAGGAGAAGAGGATTTAGCAATATTTCTAATTGAAGTGAGTGTCCCACTCTGGTGACTAGGAAAATGGGGTGCATGTGACTGTGGCTCCCATCTTGTCTCCTCATTATTTAAAATACTAGAGTCAATAGAGAGAGAAGAAGAGAGAATGTGGGTAGGATGTAGAGGATTGGAAATATTTACAATAGTCTAGCTTTGGCTAGACATAAGCTTATTAGGGAGAGAAGAGAGAGGTAAGAAAATTATAAGAGAGGTTGTCGAAGGTGGATATTTGTTGATGAGGATGGATCCTCCAAAAATGGTTTAGACTTACCAAGACCTCATTAAAAGAGCCTTGTCTCTTGTAATCATGCTTGAAGACTTGTAGAACCATAGCCATTCTAGAGGGAAGAAAACTAGGGATGGCTTGTGTCACCATTACATGAGAAAACTGGGGTCCACTACAAAAATCATAGCTCCGCGTTCATAACTCCAAAAATTCTGAAAAAATTTGAGCTGAAAGTTGAGATCACGAGCTACATCTTTCATGTTGAACGCTCCTTCAGATTCGGGGTTCTTCTTTACTTAAAAAATTCAGCCAAATAATGTATTATTTGTGGCCGCAAAAGTCTTTTGGTGGTCCCCTTTGAGTGGACTTCTCTCTTGCCTTCAAGTGTAAGCTCCTTCATGTGTATGAAAACATGACCTAGAGTTTTGAAAAGATTGGCAATCATCTAGATGGAGGTATTATTGAAATTTGAAAGTGGGGTTGAGGTTTGAAAATGAAAACTAGTGAATAAAATATTTGGTAGGGTGGAATAATATACATACATGAAAAATATATTAGAAAATACTAAAATATATAATGTAATTTATATATATTTAATATTTAAGATCAAAAGAGAGATCAACAAAGAAAGCTTACTTATTTATGCTACATCGTGATTGATTACCATAAGTCTTATTTATTTAATAAAGGCTAAAACGTTTGTGAAAAAGGAAGAAAAAATCAAAAGTAACTTATATAATGGGAAATATTTTGGTAAAAGGGCAAAAATATATGGGGGGGTTCCCATGCATGGAAAAGCTTGCCTCAGTAGCTTTGAGGCCACAACCTTAATGGAAAGACTTGCTTTGTTTTTTGGAATTCTTGTACTTACCAACTTTGGCCATTGCCTTCTTACTTTGGCTGATAGGTGTAGAAGTTGAGGCCATGAAATGTTTGGCTTTTGGGTTTGTAAATCCTCCAGGATGTTGTAGGGCTCTAGCTCCTTTCCCAATGGGAAGTCGTTGATACCAATTTCCCTTCGCCTTGATCTTTTCTTCCTGCTACTTTCAGCTTCTTCCATCTTTGACTTCTTTTTCTTGTCCCTTCTGGCTAAATTTGTTCCTTCACTTCTCATGTCTTCATCCTTATCATGTGCTCTTGTGTGTTTTTCTGCCGGCATAACATCAAAGTTTAGAGTATGCTCATCTATTACCTCTTCTAGCTTGATGATGTTGACTCCTCTTTCTTCCTCCTCATGTGGGACGGGAGGTATATTTTCTGGTGGTGGTGGTCGATGAAGGATTTGTGGGCCTTGAGCTAGTTCTTGCTGCACAGTGAGAGGAGGCGGTCTGGGGGGATATATGTCTCTCGAAATTCGCCTTGGATGTGGACAATTGTACATGCCATGGCCCATTTCATTGCAATTCCAACATCGCAACTCTTGAGCTTGTCTTCATTGATTGCGGTTCCCTTCTCTTGGTTGTCGTTGTTGAGGTAGACCCTGTACTAGATTCAAAGTGAGGTTCTCAAGCTATTGAGTTAGCCTTTGTAAAACCTCTTGTTGAGAGTTATCTCCTATTTGTGAAGATTGTGCAAGAGGGGCCCTAATTGGTGCTTCCATGGTTTGTGAAGACTCCCTCTCACTCACTTCATTCAAACCCCTTGCTCTATGTGCTTGGAAGTGTAGTTTTCTAAACTTGATGATGGCTACCTCACGTGCTTCTTCGAAGGTGGATGGGAATTTTAGCTCTACTTTAGCCTTTAAAAGTGGATACAAGCCAACCATGAATCTCTCTTTTTTTAGGAAGGTAGGTGCACCACCATGATTTTCTAATGTAGCCTCCCACCTACCCCATAGATTGACAAAGGTTGCTTCATAAGAGGGATAGTCTTCAAGTGATACCTGCTTATGTCCAATAAGACATTTCCATAGTCCTTCAGAAGTATCACCTTGCCCGAACTTGGAGAGGAAGCTTGCTCGCAATCTCTCCTAGTTGGACTTGATTTGGGGTTGCAAGGTCTCATACCATGCTTTAGCTTTTGCTTTTACAACCAACGGGAAGGCTCGTAGCTTTACTTCCTCTTCATCTCTCCCGGATATGAGATGTGCCATCTCCAAGTTGTCAAGAAACTCTTGTGCATCTTCCCCACTTCTTGCATAGAACGTGGGAAAAGAATTTGACATTTTGTTTAGACATTTTGTTTTTTTTCTTAATTTAAAAAGAAACTTTTCTCTTACAGGTCGCACAAGATTGTTGACACTATAAATCTGATTACATTAAAATGAAGATGTACACATCCATTGTTAATTTGTACTTTATCATAGGTAGAATAAATGGATTAATTGAAGCATTGATTTCATTGAGGCGAGCGGATCCAAATATCCTCCTTATGATAGATTGAAACCTAAACTTAGTTTCAATGATTATATGAATGGATTGCCGAGCAATAGGCCTAAAAGGTTCATTGTTTTGATCGTGATTCATGTGCTACTCTTCGTTGTTGGTTTGAAGACCTCGTTCCTTCATATGGCCCTTGAGCACCCCTTCACCACTCCTTGTTCCTGCCTTTAAAACAAAATGAAAATGTGAACATCAAAAGAAGTTTCATAATTTATGATTGGAAGTATAATTGGATTGGGTGATGCCAGTATTTCTCTAAGTCTTTCTGCACCAAACATAAAAACAATGCGTTGCTGGAAAAAGACTTTTCTATCTATGTGAACATTTACTCTAATGTGTTGTGCAAAATGAAATGGATAGATGGGAACTCCATTGTTCATCACTAAAAAATTTGAAGGTAACTTGGAAATATGTTCCTCCGTGGGGGCACCACTTTATGAGGGCGAGCTTTTTGAAATGGGGCCTCTAAACCCAAACCAATGGGCCTACCCTCACAAAATTTTCGTAAAGAGGTATGCACACTACTTGGGGCACCACCTTCTTTTGGGAGTGGACAAGGAAACCAATCAAAATAACACTTGCACTCACCCACTCAAGCAACACACTTTGAAAACCCCCTTACTCTATATACACTTTGGACACTTGAACACCATCAACGATTATGCAACCCAATGCTGTGCATCAAATGAAATATGCAATTTGTGGAATAGCATTCACCTTCTCCCCATAAGAATACCTATAATACATCCAAACTCCTTCTCTCTCAAGCAATCATCAAAAAATCATGCGCACAAGACTTGCCTCTCAAACACACAAGAGAATCACTTACAAACTAACACACTTTGCATAGAGAGCTCATCTCCATCTATGCAATGCCCTGACACAAATAAAATCACCATGAGAGGTAGCCACATGCATATGTAATAAAGCAAAAGAGAGTTGGACAGAGAAATTTCTTTAGACCAATTGAATAAGTGTGGAGAAACAAACCAATGGTAAATTGAGAATAGAACACTTACTTGATTTCTCGCACACCTTTTAAGGGGAGGACAGACGCTGGCTAATCATCACGAATTGCGACACTTGAAAGTTTTGAAGATGATTTAATGATCACTAACATAACCATGAGAGAGATCATGATGTATTTACAAGTTATTGAGGTGCTACAAATGATTTATTGGGTTGATGGAGTAAGAGATTGTAGAATAGAAAGAGTGGAGGATAGAGTTGCACTTCCTCCAAAGAGGAGGGTTAGGAGGGAGAATGTGAAAGAGGGAGATTTGGGGTTTTCTCTACTATTGATCAAGAAACAACATGAAGTTGAAAATATAGGTGTGTGTCATTGAGTCTCTCCAAGGGGGGCTATTTATAGTTGTGTAGGAGTGGGATTATGCTACACTTAATTAGGATGAGTGATTAGCCCTAATTAAGTGTCCTCTGACCACTCATTGAATATTGGACATAAAAAGGAAGGCTCCATAGGGGTGCATAATGTAGGTGGGCCTTACCATGAGGCCCTACGGGTGGCTCCTGTGGGGTATCTCAACTTGTCTGTCTTGGCATTTAGAAAGCATATTTAGGTTGGTCCCCATCACATGCAAGTGACCTTGATAACTCATTGCTCTTCTAGAAGATGAGTAGGGGAAAAATAAGATCCCACCCTCTTGATTTACTTGATTTACAGTTCCCTTTTGCTGCGAATCTGACAGATTTACTATTTTGACCATAACGTTTTACCTGTAGCTCGGAATGACATGCTTCAAAAGGCAAATTTGACCTTCTCAACATGTTTGATATGAATTTGGACTATTCTTCACGCCCATGCACTAAGGAATTCGGTTTGGAAGGTCGACACTAGGCTAGGGAACCTTTTGCTTCCAAGTCTTCTTGTATGGGCCCTTTGCTTGTATGCATCCAAGGGGAATCATGCTTTTTCAAAAGGGTATGATGCTTAAACAAATAGAGGAGGGCCCAATGTTATTTTCTTGTGAAAAGAATATACAATTTGAGTCTTTTTGAAAGGAGAAAAACTATGTGTATATTCTTAAGAGATATTGGGCCACCTATATAGGGGGCATAGAAGACTTGTAGAGACGGACCATAATCTTTGGTAAAGACAAGTGGAGAGTTGATTTTCCATGGTAATTTATCTATATGGGATGGAAGATGGATATATTATTTTTCTACTACTAATTCACAAGAGGTAAGAAAAATTGGGGGTAGATAGTTGGTTATTATATGCTTACTTTTATTTACAAAGCAAAAAAGAAAAGGGTGGTAATATAAATATGACTAAGGTGACATTTTTGGGAAGAGTACAATGTATGTGTCGCCACAAAGGTTAAATGAAGAGGGGGAATTTACTCTAGATAACTTAATAGCGTAGAAAAATATATACACATATGAGGAAGAGGACGTTGAGTAGGCTGAAAAATGTTGCAAAAAGATGGTTACCATTTTATGCCACTCACTAGACACAGCCAAAGCATAACAAATATGATCCATAAGATGCATAGCGAGAGCCTGAACAAGTGCGACTAGACAAAGGTGCATTGAATTTACTGTCACACAAAGTGTGCACCAGCCATTTTGGCATACCTCTAGCCTACTCATTTTCAGTCCTTTCCTCATCAAGTACATCATGTACATCTGCATCAGTAATAGGCTGATCTGTAACATTTTCAGAAATCCCCATAGGCAGTATATTTGTCTCATTGGAACTTACATTCGTATTGCCCCCACTAAAAAGAGCCAACAAAGTGTCATAAATGTCCTATGAGCTTACATTACTGTCTCTAGTACATGACAGCAAGGGATGAACTGAATCTTCCACAAACACTACATCCCGTGAAACCAGAATACGTTTTGTTTGCGGATTATACAACCTATAACCTTTGCTTTCAGCACTATAACCAACAAAAATACATTTGACAGCCTTATCCTCCAATTTTTTGCGTTGTGTTTGTGGCACCAAAGCATATGCCAAATAGCCAAAAACACGCATGTGCTCAATAGAAGGATTTCTATCATGCCATGCTTCATATGGAGTAATATACTACAAAGCTTTCGTAGGACACGTGTTAAGTACATAAGTGGCACACATGATGGACTCAAGACAAAAAGAATGCAGCAAAGATTGACTTTTGACCATACATCGTGCCATTTCCGTCAGACCGGTTTTTCCTGTTAGCAACACCATTTTGCTGAGGTGTATAAGGCACTGTACATTGGTGTTTTATCCTATGACTAGCTAGAAATGCATTAAATTCATGAGACGTATACTCCCCCCCTCGATCGAAACGGAGGGTGCCCATAGTACATTTCGAGACATTTTCAGCCATAGCCAGAAATTGTTTAAAGCACATAAAAACTTTGGACTTCGCTTTAAGCGGAAATACACATGCATGCTTGGAGTAATCATCAATGAAAGTCACGAAGTAAATGTAATTGCTCAAGGACAGAGTTTGCATGGGCCCATAAACATCACTATGCACAAGCTGCAACCTGCATGTGGCCCGAAATGAACCATCCTTTGGAAACTTAGAACGCTGCATCTTATCCAAAATAGAGCCTTCACAAACATGTTTGACAGGTGCTTCAAGAGGTGGCAAAGAAACCATATCAGATTTTTGCAAACACAGCAAATTGGCAAAATTCAGATGATGAAAACGTGCATGCCAAAGTTTTTCATCTGAAATAGCCCTTGAATCTGCAACAGCATTTGCAAAATTTTGTCCACACTTGTCATAAAAAGTGAGCTTATATAGCCCACGGCACAAAAGGCCAGATGCAACAATTTCATCACCAAAACTGAGATCATGAACTGTTCATCTGTCATCCACAAATTTGACTACAAGTCCAAGTCTAGCAAGTGCGGATACAGACAAGAGGTTCTTCTTGATCTGAGATACATAAAGTGCATCAATAAGTGTCAAGGAACTGCCATTTGTAGCAGTAAGCACAATCTTTCCAACTCCCTGAACCGGATAAGAGGCATTGTTGGCACAAGTGACTGAATTTCCATGAGGGACAGACTCGAGAGAGGTAAACAATTCATGTTGTGAGGTAATGTGCCACACATGTGAATCTGCAGCAAAACTGACAAGCATGCATCATGGACAGCATGATTGTAAGTGCACTCTATGCTAAAAGCCCATTTTGCATCAACATCTCTCCTTTCACAAAAGACTCAACAATGGCTGCATTTGTAGTGGAACCAGCATTTGCAGTGGAACCACCCTCTTTCTTGTTAGCCTCTTTGGACTTCAACTCAGGACACGACTTGATCAAGTGGTCATTAGCTTTACAATAATGGCAATGCATTTTCTTTTTGCCCTTATCAGAAGAATTTCCAGACAAATTGCTGCCAGCAGAAGCATTAGGAACAGAAGTTTTGCCACTCGCAGTAGAACCATAAGAAGTGGCTGCATTGTTGTTACCACCATTTCTTGGAGAAGCAATAAAAGCATGTTCAACTGCACGCTGTCTAGTCCTGTTTTTTTTGGAAAGTGACTCTTGCAACAACAATGTGCATAATGCATCAAACTTGACAAGTTTTGGATTTCCTTGGGTCATAAGTCTCCAAGTACTAGCAAAAGCTTGGTAAGAATCTGGTAAGGCATCAAGAATAGTTTGCACAAGGGAACTGTCTGAAATGACTTCACCTGCAGAAATAAGTTACTCATTGATATCCTTGACACCAGCAAGAAAAGTGTCCATATCATCTTCCTCATGCATAATCTTTGACTCTAGCTCTTTATGCAGCAAAGAAATTTTAGCCTCATTGCGACTTGCATAAAGACCAACCAAAATATCCCAAGCTTGTTTTGCAGATTTTGCTGAATGGATGTAAGGAACAATGGTGCGCTTCACAGAAAATGCAGTCAATGCATGAGCTTGCGCATCCTTTACATACCAATGAGCTTGTTTTGTCGTAGGAAAAACAACTCTAATAGCAGCAATCCTTGCAGCAAGACCTGCAACATCCTCAACATCGCCTACATCCTCAGAACTAGGATGTAAATCAATGCCCTGCACAATGTTTTGGACGCCCTTTGACACAAGCACATGTTGCATCATATAAGCCCACATAGGGTAGTTGTCCCCATCCAACTTGTCCTCAGCAGCAAATATGTCATAAAATCTAATATCTAATATCTAACCAACCCAAATGATTTTCTCATATTAAATTGACCACTTAATGTGGGAGAATAAACGGGAACAAGTGTTAAGATATAGACATGTGCTTATAGATCTATCTCAACACAGGGCCAATGGTAAAGCGGCCCAAATGAGAGATGGTCTATCAAAGAGCAAGGATAACCAATGGAGCATAAGACCTTAGGGTTAGCTTCATTGAAGATCTCCAATAATGTGTGTAAAAGTCCTTTGACCTTAGGTATGAGCTTGAGGCGCGGGAACCCGACCCAGCTTGAGATGCTTGTCCTACTTGGCATGCTTGTCATGCTTGATGACTAAGGTGTTTGAGGTGCTTGATGATTGAGGTGCTTGAGATGCTTGAGGTGCTTAATGATTGAGATGCTTGAGGTGCTTCACATGCTTGAGATGCTAGGGTTGCACTTGAGGTGAGAACCCAGCCCAAGCTTGTGGTGGGAACTCGGCCTATGCATGAGGGGCTTGAGGTTTCAAAAAGTCAAAGATTCAATCTCTACAAGGAGGGGGCGAGCCCTACATGAGGGGGGATGAGAGAGAACACCCACACACTCACACAAGGCATGCATGGTACAAAGAAAGCAAAAGGGACACTTGTCAAGTTCCACCTCATGTTGCCCTCATAGTGTGCCTGAAGCCTATTGGTTGGCCAGCCAAGAGGTCCAATAATAATTTAGGATATTTAATTAAATGATTTAACATTTATCTAGCCCTCTCTCTCAAAGGGGAAAGGGGGACACTTGTCTCAAGGCTACCCTTGCTGCTTGTAATGCCTCCTGCTTGTGATTGGCTAGGCCTAGAGGGGTCCAGTGAGCTTTAAGCATGAGATACAAGGGGGGGGGGGGTAGCTAGGGGGTTGCTTAGGGGGTATACTCACCCACACACACTCACAAACACTCTCATTGTGTGCTATGCAAAGTGCAAGAGCTCCCTCTCCTTCTCCAAGAAAGTAGAGGTTGAGAGCCTGCACCAACACTCTTGGATATGGAGTGTAAATCCAACCAAGAGCCATGCTTCAATGCTTAAGCTTGCCATCTCCTTCTTCTTCATTTCTATGCTATTATGTATGCTAGCAACAAGAGTTATGATAAGTGAGGAACTAATTCTTTCTCCTACGAAATGTTTCTTCTTCCTCTTCCCTACCCTCATTCTCCGCTAGCTCTCTCCACCTTTGAAGGTGTTTGAGGTCTTGGGACTGAGTCTTGGGATAGTTAAAGCTTTCTTCAAGTTTATGTTATGTTTGTGATGCATGAAGCTTTCCGTATTCATTGCATCACCTAGGTCACAAGGAACACAAAGATTGTATTGTAACAAGTTTCTCTTAATGGGAGAAATCATAACTTGAACACATCTCTGTTGTTGTCAGCCATGGTAAATGCTGCACCTGATGTGAAAAATGCTCGAAAATAGGAGAAACAGAGCAAGAACAACACGTGCTATATAGCACAAACCGTAGAAGACTGTAAGGCATCTGTTATGCAAAAAACGGCACTGATAGAAATTCTGCACAAAGTGATAAAATTCCCTGTGTAGACCTACGTGTAGTGGAAACGGAGGCCAAAATGAGACCAAATCAAAAATCTGAGCTCGCCAAACCTCACTATAACCGGAGAAACTGAGCAGGCATGTGCTGGAGCAGCTGGCGACTAAGCCCGAGAGGACACAACCTGCTCTGATACCAATTCTTGAAATTAGGGTTGTAGAGAAATGCACACAGCTTGGAGAAGACGAAGGAAGCTCAAGGCACACAATAGAGAGTGTGTTACTTAGTATGCAATGGAAAGATAGATAGCCCTAGAGTGATGGGCGTATATACAATGTGAAGGAGTACGAGCAGAAGTGCGACGCGAGAGAGAGTGCGAGAAGAAGAGCACGACGATATGGTGAACTCGCTCTACTGTAATGTGTAGAGCATAGTGAGTTCTTATTAGGTTTTTTCAAAAGAATATGTGTACATACCTGGCGGCCCACCCACTTACCTGGGAGACCACATTGGGCTTTATACCCCAACAACCTCCCACTTAAAGTCCAATGTGGTACTTTAAGTGTGAGAGAAGCTACTATACAAGCTAATATACAAGAGATGTAGAGAAGTGATGTACTACCCTACACCTTATTGCTTGAGAAAATGTGCAAAGCTCTCTGAGGGAAGTCCTTTTGTAAGTAGATCAACAGGATTTTCTATGGTGTGAACTTTGACAAGCTGAAGTTGCTTATCCTCGAGCATTTCCCTGATGAAATGATACTTCACATCCACATGCTTTGTCTTTGAGTGATAAACTGGATTGCGAGCCAATTGTATAGCACTTTGACTATCACAATATAACACAGGCATCTCTTCTTTGATTCCCAAATCTGTTACTAGTCGATTAAGCCAAATTGATTCTTTGCATGCCTTTGATGCTGCAACATATTCAACCTCTGTAGTAGACTGAGTAACACAATCTTGTAATCTAGAACGCCATGATACTGCTCCACCAGCCAATGTAAAGACATACCCTGACGTAGACCTTCGGTTGTCTAATTCACCTGCATAATCTGAGTCTGTAAAACCCTTTACACTTAGCTCGTGACTCCCATAGCATATACGCATACTCTTTGTAGCTTTCAGGTATCTCAATATTCCTTTCACTGCCTCCCAATGTTTCTTGCCTGGGTTTGACATGTAACGACTTACTACTCCCACTGCAAATGCAATGTCTGGGCGAGTAGCAATCATTGCATACATCAAACTACCCACTACAGACGCATATGGAATCTTATCCATTTCAGCCTTTTCTTCCTCAGACACAGGACAATCTTGTTTGCTAAGTTTCACATATGGTGGCAATGGAACACTCAGTGCCTTTCCCTTCTCCATATTGAAACGTTGCAAAACCTTTTCAATATACTCTGTTTGAGATAACCAAATCAACTTCTTTGATTTGTCTCTCTCAATGCGCATACCAAGTATATGACTTGCCTCACCCATGTCTTTCATGTCAAACGATTTTGCCATCTTTGACTTCAAAGCTGAAATTTCTTCCAAGTGCTTGCCAGCAATCAACATGTCATCCACATACAAAATAAGGATCAGCCAACTACCATCCTTAGCCTTCTTTGTATATAGACAGTGATCGAACTCACTACGTTTGTAGCCTTGAGAAAGCATAAACTTGTGGAATTTATGGTACCATGCCCTCGGTGATTGTTTTAAGCCATAAAGACTCTTTAACAAATGGCATACCCAATCTTCCTTGCTTTTCTCAACAAACCCTTCTGCCTGCTGCATGTAAATTTCCACATCTAAATCACCATGCAAGAACACTGTCTTGACATCCATTTGGTGCAACACCAAATCTAATATGGCAACCAATGCAAGAAAGCATCTCAATGTAGTCATCTTGACCACCGGAGAGAAGACTTCATCAAAGTCAATGCCTTGTTCTTGCTTAAAGCCCTTGGCAACAAGCCTTGCTTTGTACTTTGGCTGACTATCATGAGCGGTGATCTTATACCTGTAAACCCATTTACAGGGTAGAGCCTTTTTGCCCCGTGGTAATTTAACCAGCTTCCATGTCTGGTTTTTATGCAGAGCTATCATCTCTGACTGCATGTCCAATTGCCAATTCCCGGAGTCCTTCATTTGCACTGCTTCCTTGTAACATGAAGGCTCATTGCAATCAGTCAACATGACATAGTTCATAGATGGAACAAACCTATCAGGAGGTCGCGTGATACGTCCAGATCTACGCACAAGAGGTGGCTCAGGCTCAGCCACAACCTGTGGTTCCACTCTATCTTGTCCTTGCTCCTCTTGAGCCCTGACATTTTGTCTTGCACGTGCAGGTCCATCTTCTTGGAAGACAACTCTTCTAATCTCCTCAATCCTCTCTGGTTTAGAATGATATTTGGATTCATTAAAGTGAACATCATTTCTGCAGACAACCTTTCTGGATTCGGGATCCCAAAGTCTGTACCCCATCTCACCAGAATTACCATAGCCTAGAAAGATGCACTTTCTACTCTTTGGCTCAAGTTTGTTCCTAAATTCCTTTGGAACGTGAGTATATGCCTCACAGCCAAAGACTCTGAGATGCTTGTATGAGGGCATTTTGCCTGACCATACCATCTCTGGCACTGAATCCTTCTGCAAAACCCTGCTAGGAGATCTATTTACAAGATGAACAGCTGTTGATACAGCTTCAGCCCAAAACCCATTTGGCAGCTGTGCATTAGACAACATACTTCTGACCTTCTCTTGTATGGTCCTATTCATCCTCTCAGCAACACTATTTTGAGGAGGATTGTAAGGAGCAGTAAGTTCATGTTTTATACCTTTTGACTCACAAAAGTCCTGAAAGGCCTTTGAAACATACTCTCCACCATTTTCAGTGCGTAAGCATTTAAGCTTCTTGCCACTCTGATTCTCCACAAGTGTCACAAACGTTTTGAAAACACTAAACGCTTCATCCTTGTGCTTGAGAAAGTAAACCCATACTTTCCTCAAGTAATCATCTATAAATGTCATAAAGTAAGAAGCTCCCCCTAGAGATAGGTTAGGCATAGGTCGACACAAATCACTATGAGCAAGTGCCAACTGTGTATCTCTTCTACTACTCCTATGCTTATGTGGCTGCTGTGTTTTCTTACCATACAGACAATGTTCACAGAATTCAAAATCATCAAATGAAAAGCCAGGCAAATAACCAGAACGAGACAAGATTTCCATTCCATTCTTGGACATATGTCCTAACCAGCTATGCCACAAAGAAACGTTTGGCTGCTCGGTTACATTGATTACATTTTTAGAGACATTTGATACATAAATCATGTAAAGTCCTCCAGACTTTACTCCATGTGCTACTGTCATAGAACCCTTGGATATCTTCCACATGTTCTGTCCAAAAGTGGTGACGTAGCCAGCATCATCAAGTAAACCTGTGCTGATCAAGCTCTTTGTAATTGCGGGAACATGTCTCACATTCTTCAGCGTGAAAGAAGAGCCATTCTGAAACTTCAATTGAACATCTCCAACACCTAAGATCTCACATGTCTGCCCATTGCCTAGCCGAACATGATCTTTAGTGGTCACATAAGAGGTAAACCACTCCTTGTTTGGAGACACATGAAGTGATGCCCCTGAGTCTATAATCCAGTCACTCAGTGCATTTCCATCAGATGTTGTAAGAAGAGCTGAGTCCATTCTATTCTTCAAGAAGTAGATGTCTCCTTACACTAGACTATCATCCTCTGCAACAGTGTTTGTCACATTTATTTCTTGAATCTTCACTGAGGACTTGTTCTTCTCACCATGGTCTTCATCTTTTTCTTTGCCTTTTTCTGCTTTCCATTCTCTGCAGTCTCTTTTCATGTGACCCTTCTTGCCACAATGGTAGCATTCTATGTCACTCTTGTCTTTAGCACTGCGAGACTTGCTACGAGACTGATTCCTCTTTCCACCTTTGTACTTTTCTTTGGTCCTTCCCCTGACAACTAAGGCTGTTCCTTTGCCTTTGTCCAGTGTCTTTCTATTGGTTTCTTCAGTAAGCAGACTTCCTTCTACACCTGCTATGTTCAAACCATCTGGAGGTGCAGAATTACTCAAAGCTGTACGAAAAGTGTCCCAACTTTCCGACAATGTGATCAACAGGAACATAGCTTTAACAGGTTCATCAAACTTGACACCTTGAGCTGACAACTGACTATAGATTGTGTTGAATTCATTCAGATGATTGGACATAGGTGTCCCTTCTTTCATCTTCAAGTCAACAAGATTTTAAAGCCAGTATACCTGTGAAGCTGCACTCTGCTTCTCATAAAGATCACTCAGCTTTAACCATGCTTAATAAGACGACATCTCATCTGCTACATTGAATTAAACGCTTTTTGCCAAAGTCAGCATAATGGTAGAAAGTGCCAATTCATCCATTTCGCTCCATTCATCTTCATCCATATCTTCTGGTTTTATCCCCTTGAGCTTTATAGGTTTTATCTGCTTCTTTTGTACCAACACGTGCCAAATCTTCTTCTTCCACAATGGGAAATTGGTTCCATCCAGCTTCTTGATATTGTAAAGAGCAGTGTCCTGTGATCCAGCCATAGCTACGCTTCACAGTAGTTTACTTTTCTGGGAAAAATTCGGCAGAGTTTCCCCTATAAACTGACCTCTGAACCAATATCAACCTGTCAAATGAACCAAGAAAGCTTTAGATTTTGCAAAATTTTGGCAGAGTCTCCTTTGTAAAATGGCTCTGGTGTACTAAAAATAGACCAAAAAACAGCTCAAAAAACACTGTCTCTCTGACACTGTAAGCTGCGGGTAAACTTGTCCTGCACCTGTACTGTCTCTCACTGTCCTGTCACTGTCCTATAAGCATAGACTGCGACAATGCCTCAACGGAAGTAAAGCAAAGATGCAATCCCAACTGTCTAACTCACAGTCAATACATCCTAGCTGCCTATCTAAGGGTGCTCGAGGGATCACTCCAAGACCTTTATCACCGAAAGGATCTCAACATTCAAGAATCCCCCAGCTCAATAAAACCTCACTCGACCCTCAACAAAGGCTGCAGTAAATCTGACAGTACATAGACTTCCCACAAAGTCATACATCCACAAATTTCCCAATGTATGCTGTAACCGCTGCGACGGTTGTTTGCTGCGTGACTCACAGCCAGCAAACCCTCAACAAACATACATCATCTCTGACAATACATCCCATGTGGAAGTACCTGCAATGTCAGGATGAAATTTGGAATATCAAGCAGCAAACACAAGCTACCTGATGAACTAGTGGATGTCGCCTACAGTCTGTGTGTAGATGCGCCCGTGTCGTATGTGACACGCCTCCAAGAACTGTGAGCCGTCCTTCGATGTGTAGAAAGCCACAAATAACCACTCTGGGAGTGTCGATATCCTGAGCACCTGCAGTCGTAGGCCAAAAACCCCAAATTTGCAGAGTCGGATCTGCACCCGCCGAGACCACGTAGTCGAAAATGGCCTACGCAGATCTTTGTCGAAGCCGAACGGTGGCCGAGATGACCTCAGAATGAAATTCTGACAACACAAAGCCCTACGGATTCTCCCATGAGATTTGGGGCCGTGTCTTCGCCTGTCGAATTTCACTCCAATCTGAGTTGGTGACTCTAGCCTCTTGCAGTGCTGCCCCGAGCCTCGATCTGAGCTCTGATACCAGTTGAAGGAGTACGAGTGGAAGTGCGACGCGAGAGAGAGTGCGAGAAGAAGAGCACGACCATATGGTGAACTCGCTCTACTGTAATGTGTAGAGCATAGTGAGTTCTTATTAGGTTTTTACAAAAGAATATGTGTACATACCTGGCGGCCCGCCCACTTACCTGGGCGACCACATTGGGCTTTATACCCCAACACAATGCTCGAGGGAAAAAACCTCCTAAAAAGGGAAAAAATGCCCCGGCGGTCCTAGTGTGTTCACACACATCACTACCACATGTATATGGTAACAATTTGTGGATGACGGATGTATAGTTCATGATCTCCGTTTTGGTGATGAAATTGTTGTATCTGGGCATTTGTGCCATAGGCTGTATAAGCTCACTTTGTATGACAAGTGTGGATAAAATTTTGCAAATGCAGCTGCAGATTCAAGGGCTATTTTAGATGCAAAACTTTGGCATGCACGTTGATGGAGCAAAAGATGTCGTGCGCACACTCACACACCCAAAAAACTCAGCACAACACAAGGAATTTACTTAAATTCCTCACCTCACTCACCACCACTCAAAAGCTCCCTGAAAATTCTACCCACAAGCTCAAATCAAACTCCAAACGCCTCAACGTACAAGCCCTTGCCTGCCCGCAGACACTATAAGGTGAGTCGAGGTGATCAACCTTGGAAATCACGCTTGATGGTGACCAAAATATACAAGAAAAACCATCCAAAACCCGAAAACTCCAGCCACAAAAGGCCACTCTCAAACCATTGCAAAGCCTTCACCAAACTCCACTCTGTTGGACTCTTTGGAGTAGCGCCAACCCTAATGGCATCGATACAGGGTCACATAGTCTTGCAGAAAGCCGCACCTTCTTCCCTCAATTCCTCGCACACACACATCCATGGAAACCTTTTGACATGTACATATTTTTTAGACCCCTCAATATTTGATTTTCTTAGTTGTACTATTCACTTATATCATGATCTCAACAATATCTTCAATTATAGACCTACCAAATAAGGTCAAGGGTAGGTGGCATGCATACATGCACTATGGAGGGCTCACTCTTGGAGGTATTCAAAAGAATCATCCAAAGAAGGACCCCACAAGGACCTTGTGCAGTGGAAAAAACGATCGGTTTTGCTAAATTTTTAAAGTTCACTTGCTCTCTGAATTTGAAAAGGTGATACAAACAAAAGTTGTAGCTCGTGGGCTGAACTTTTGCCTCAAATTTTTTCATATTTTTTTGAGCTACGAGCTGTGAGCTATGATTTTATTAGTGGACCCCAGTTTTCCCATGCTATGCAGCCACACTCTCTCTTCCACTTTATCATTTTCCTCTTTCACACACACTTCTCCACTCATCATCCCCACCTCTCTCACCACTCCTCTCTGCACCCTACTCACCTTCTCCTCAACCTTGAAGAATAAGAGAAACCATGGTGAACTCATACCTCCCACACACAATTCCATTCCAAAATTGACCACCTAGTCTCATTTTTCCTCCTCCAAATTACCCATATCTATTAAAAAAAACCACAAAATTCAGCCTCTTCTCTTAAAAGACAGCATCATGGTGGTTGATTACTCAGCTTCAATTACCTTGTCTCTCAAGGAAGGTCAAGAGTGGAGAAAAAATGTACCGTCAAAGCTAGTGGACCGTCAACAAGCGTCAAAATTGGCCCTACTCAAAACACTTGGAGCATCAACCTTGTAAGAAATCCACCTTTTCTTACCTCTTAAGAGTTTTTCTTCCTTATTTGTATCGTACATGGATACTCCCATTGTAAATATCCAATTCCATTTGTAAATTAATACTAACTCTACTAACACTAACCCACTATGAAAAGTCCTATCACCTCCATTTCTCTCCTCTCTCTTTTCCCACCAACTTCTTGATAATTCCAAGCAAAAGAAATTAGATAAATTGCTGAAAATCTAACCCAACCATGGTTAGAGGAGTAACCCTAGCCTTCAAAATTGCTATAAAAGGAGGGTGTAGCTAGCACAAAAAGGGGAGAGAAGAAAGAGCACTATGCTATAGCTTGAGAAGCCAAGCTCAACCTCTTGAGAAGGAGCTCTTGAGTGGAATATCATTGGCATTAGACATATGTATGTGTTGTATTAGGGGTGATTAGCAAGGGAACTCTATGCCATTGTAAGAGAGAGGGATCATTAAATTGAGGGTAGGAAATCTATCATTTCTCCTACTAGTGTAAGCCCAACATTTGCTGAATGAAGGAGGGTGAATTTGGACTAAGCATGGATACCTTGTTTCCCTTCCAACGTGAAGTCATGGACAATAATGATGTGTAAGTGTCTTGGTGTTTTATTTAAGTTCTTGATAGCTTGTCTCCGGGTATTGTTATCAATTTAGCCATAAATCCCACATGTTGTAAGAGGGCGACAGGGTGGAGAGGACTCCCCTGGCCTTAAGACAGTGATTGGGGTGGTTTTTTCTTGTGATGTGTTGTGGTGTAATGTACTCAGGCTATGTTGAAAAAATACTAATCTCACTTTGATTGGTCATGACAGATTTGTAAGAAGGCATTAGTGCAACAAGCACCCCCTTCCCCCTTCTCTCTCTTTCTTACATATATATATTTATGTTTGCTTGATCATTAACGATACACTTCAAAGCAGCCCGAGCACCATCTCTCTCTCTCTCTCTCTCTCTCTCTCTCTCTCTCTCTCTCTCTCTCTCTCTCTCTCTCTCTCTCTCTCTCTCGTGTTTTAGTGTGTGAGAGTGTTCCATTGGTGTTAGGGTTAGTGTAAATTCCTTGCTTGTTTGTGGGTTGCTCTAACGATTCTCCTCTTTTGCGTCCTAGTTCGCTCTTAAACTAGGTGGTGCCCCTTGTGTAGTTGGGATTTGGCTGTGGGTTTGTTGTTTTGGTTTGTGTTGTGTTGTGCCCCAGCCCCATTGAGCAGCACGGGAGCCTTGAAGGGTGTCTAGAGGTTGCTCTTCTTGTTGCCCGCCCCGGACCGCCTCAAATTGGTGCCCCCATGGAGTACAGGCTTGTGTATGTTTTGTGAAGGCTCAACCTTTAGCATAATCAAGTAGCTTCCATGAATCACGAGAATTTGTATGATCCCTTCATTCCCATTGCAAGGCAAAAGGTACACATAATTGTTAGTACTAAGTTGCAATTTCAGCGAGTAATTCGTAGAATTTTAGGTCCTCTTAGGTTGGTAGAGATAAACGCATCAGTAAATCATTTTATTTTGCCTCTCATTAGGTACGACCTTAGTTTGGAGGTCTATATTTTTGTTTTGTTTTAAGAATTAGGTCATGCATAGACCATGGATAATGGCCCAAGAATACAGGTTTTTCCCTTTCATTTCACTCCACACATTAGAGTAAACATTGCAATTAGTAGAAAAATCCATTTTCAACAACGTATGGTATTCATGTTTGGTGCCCAAAGAGTAGGAGAAATTCTCGCATCACCAAACCCTGTCATTCTACCTCTTATTGATTATCATAGGTCATTTGATGTGAATATTTTTATTTTGTTGTAGAATAGATTGCAATTTAGAAAATATTATTGTGTAAATATTTTAAAGAAAGAAAAAACAAAAACACGTCACTTTGAAATCAATTCAATGGAGAGCCAACGCCAAATGTCTGGATATCCTCTTTTCTTTGGAGAGCCTGGAGAGGATGCAAAATTATTTCTAGCGAATTTCAAGATGTCTTGCCGTATCAAGAGGATAGTAACTGATCAAGAACGTGTAGAAATGTTTGAGGTGGTCCTTAGGAAAGATGCTAGCACCTGGTTTGACTCTTTGCCTGAGGAAGTTAAAGGGAATTACACGGAAGTTTTGAATCGTTTCAAGAAATACTTCTTTGATCCCCAAAACACTCAGAAATTATGGCAAGACATTGTTTCTCATAAGCAAAAAGACTTAGATGACTACTACTTGTACAAGCAAGAGTTTCTACGTCTTTGGGCTCTATGGATATGAAATGTTGCTAACCCTGGTGATGGTGCAGAATTTCTAAAGAAGGAGAGGTTCATAGCCGGACTCTTTCCTGACCTTAAGGTAAAAGTTGAGGCGGGTGCACCTGCTACTTTTGATGCAGCTGAGACTAGGGCTGCTGAGAAGTATAGGAAACTCAAGTGCTTAAGGGGAGAGGTTCCAATAGAAGGTCTTAGACCCAAAGCTAAGTCACAAGCATCAACATTTAGGGAGCTTCCTGAGGTAACGGCTGAAGTGATTGAGAAGTTAAATGAATCTTTAAGCAGCCTGTCAATTCACCTTGCACAAGCTGTAGGTCCAAAGGGACAAGCAAAGAAATCAGAAGAGAGAGAGCCACGAACTAGGAGAGTCTTGCAATGTTGGAATTGCGGAGAGTCTGGACATGGGATGTATAATTGTCCTTGGCCCCGTGGAGAGCCAGGGAGACCTAACTTGAATTACCCAGTGATGAATGCAGGAGAAGGAGCTGGTCAACAACCAAGGCTTCTACAAAGGCCAAATGGACCAAGACCACCTCCACAAGGGGTAGAAGGCGTTCCACCTTTGCCAGATCCAAATGTGCATGTGGTAGAGGTGAAAAATTCAAATGAGGTTGACATGGAAGCCAATGGCATTAAGCGTGGCCGAGGAAAAGGTAAAGAGAAAGAAGGAGTCACATCACAGAGTGACCATGGACAAGGCAAGAAGGCAAAGGAAACCAAGGAAACCAAGAGGACTCGACGTCGTATCAACCTCCAAAACTTCCCTCTTGGACATGGTATGGCTCCGTACAACTTGTTGGAAGACATGAGAGGTAAGGGTCCTGATATTTCATGGCCTCAATTTCTTGCATTATGTCCACAAGTTAGGAGGGATTTAACAAGGGCAGTTAGCACTAGGAGAAAGGTAAAAGAGAGTGTGCCTGTTGTAAAAATTGCACAAGCTGAAATGAATGAGGACATTACACCGGTGCTAGACTGTTACATCAAAGGAAGATTGGTTAGGAAAGGTCTAGTGGATGGGGGTGCAAAAATTTGCATCATGACAGAGGGACTCATGCAAAGACTAGGCATGCACATCCAGGAGACACCTGAAATCAAAGTCAAGATGGCAAACAATAGCAAGGCTAGGTGTGTATGCATTTGTAAAAATGTCTTTGTCGAGGCCTTTGGCATTAAGAAAGCGGTGGATTTTTATGTTATGTCGACCAAGGGAAGTGGTTATCCATTTATCCTAGGAAGACCATGGCTAATGAAAATGCGAGCTTTGCAGGATTGGGAGAGTGGTAAATTAATTTGCAGGAATGACAATCATAAGAAGGTTGTCTTTGACATGAAGGAGCAACGCCAAGAGGAGCTCCATGAAGAATCATCTCAAAGTGAGACGGAAGAAGGTTGGACCGATAGCACTTCAGAAGAAGAAAGTAGCGGCAGCATTACTGAAGAGGAGTCTTCCATCGAAGTCATGGGGGTAAGGTTTAAGCCAAGCAACCAAGAGACCTCTTGTCAAGGCTTGGAGGAGGTAGGTCCTCAAGAGAAGGAAGGTGTTCAAGATGAAGGGATGCTGGAAGGTATGCTATCAACAACACTTACAAAGGATGAAAGGGAGGAGTTCAAATGTGTGCTAAGGAAGTTTCTTAGGCTTTTTGCTAAGGACTACACCGACGTGCGTGGGGTAGATGTTGTTCAACACAAGATTGAGTTAAAGCCTGAGGCCACACCTAAAGCTCAGAATCTACGAAGGCTAGGAGTTATAAAGGAACAGGCTCTACTCAAGGAGGTAAGAAAGCTTCTAGCAGCAGGTTTCATTTATCCAGTGGAGAATTCAGAGTGGGTCTCTCCTGTTGTTGTCACTCCTAAGAAAAATGGCAAGTGGAGGGTGTGTGTGGATTACCGTCCCCTCAATGAGGCAACAAAAAGAGATCACTTTCCCCTCCCATTCCAGGATGAGATACTAAATGAGGTAGCTGGTCATGAGAAGTACACTGTGTGCGATGGTTACTCAGGTTACTTTCAAATAGGGATTGCATTGGAGGATCAATTGAAAACAACCTTTATCACTCCTTGGGGTTGTTATGCTTTTAGAGTCATGCCATTTGGTCTGACAAATGCTCCCGCAACATTCCAACGTTTCATGAATATGGTGTTTCAAGCATTCTTTGGAAAGTCAATTAGGGTGTTCATTGATGATTTCTGTATTTATAGCTCAAAATCATTGCATCTACAAAGGGTAGAAGAAGGTTTAAAGAAGCTCTACGACATGGGAGGTCAACTCAACCCCGACAAGTGCCATATAGGTGAGGATGAAGTAATCTTGCTTGGTCATAAAGTTTCTTACAAAGGCATTGAAGTGGATCCTTCAAAGGCAAAGGCTCTTATTGAGCTACCATCACCCAAGAGTCTTAAGGAGGTCATCTCATTCATTCAAAAGGTGAAGTATATGTCACGCTTCATTCACTTAGCCTAGGAGTTACTTCACCCTTTGCAAAAGTTGACACAACAAGTAGAATTTGCATGGTCTGATGAGCTTGAAAAGTACTTTTGTAACATTAAAGCCATTTTGTCAGAGCTACCAACACTCATGCCTCCTTGTTGGGAGTACACATTCTTTGTTAGCTCTAGTGTTGGGAAAGAAACAATTGGTGCAGTTTTGTTACAACAAGATCCCTATAGTACCAGGATGCGGCCCATCTACTTTGCTAGTAGGGTCATGAATGCTTTAGAGAGAGGCTACACGGAGGCAGAACTCATGATGCTTTCTCTCATGTTTGTGATAAGGAAGTTTAGATCCTACTTGCTCTCAAAACCTTTTGTAATCCTCACCGCAGAGAATTTGTTCCCTTGGGTGTCATCTCAAATGAATCTTAGTACTAGGATCTCAAAGTGGATTATGGAGTTGCAAGAGTTTCAATACTCTTTCAAGGTAGAAGATAGTGTGCGTGCACAATTGGCAGGGATTCTCACTTATAGGGTGCATGAAAAGGAGATTAAGGTGCCTGAAGTAAAGACCCTACCATTGCCACCACCAAAAAGTATTCCTAATGCTTTTATCTTGTTCTTTGATGGAGCTTTTCGTCGAGCCACAGGAAAAGCAGGGGGAGGGCTAGTGTTGCTCAACCCAAGTGAAGAGGTGGTCATGAAAGAGAAGTTCAATCTAATAAGTTCAGCTAGCAACAATGAAGCAGAATATGACACACTACTTCATGGTTTAAAAATATGCATTGGCCATGGTATACAACGTCTCATGGTAAAAGGGGATGCACTTCTCATTGTGAAGCAGATTTTAGGCATTTGGGCATGCAAAAATGAAAGACTAAGGGCCAAAGTTCATACCATCCGTAGGCTATTTAATCAATTTGAGGAGGTGCAATTATATCATATTCCTAGGAAACAAAATGAAGATGCTGATTTACTTGCACAACAAGCAGTTACATGTGTTGAGAGAGAAGTGCAGGTCATCATGGTGGCAGCAGCTGTCAAGCAACCGAGGTACCAGGGATTGGAGTCATTGGCTCCCATCATTGGCTACATTTTGGAGGGTGAGTTTCCACCAGACTTCACAAAAGCTCAGAAGAGGAGACTCATGAAGAAGGCAAGCATGTATCTCTTCCTAGAAGGCTCCCTCTATCAAAGAGGGAAGGATAAAGTGTGCAGAAGAGTACCAACTATCGCGGAAATTCCAGCCATTCTAAAAGGTTTGCATGAAGAGGTATGTGGTGGTCATTTTTCCCAAGAATTAACTGTGAAGAAGATTTTGCTTGCGGGGTATGTTTGGCCAAGTCTGCATGTGGATGTCCAACATTGGTGTAAAAGTTGTCACAATTGTCAGGTAAATGGGAATAGAAGATTGATTTATGGTCCAAGGCAAATCGTGCTTGCAAATGGACCCTTTGAAAAGTGGGGCATTGATGCTATGGGTCCTCTGCCCAGGACAAAAAATGGTAAACTCTACATTCTAGTGGCTGTAGACTATATGACTAGGTGGGTGGAAGCACAAAGTGTGGCAAAGGTAAATGAGAGGACAGTGAGCAAATTCATCTACACTCACATTTGTTGTAGATTTGGCACACCTTTGGAGATTGTTTCTGATAATGGTCCAGGGTTTAGAAAGGGATTGCTCACAGAAGTCTGTGAAGAACTTCACATTCTACATCGTCACAGTACACCCTACTATCCCCAATCAAATGGTTTGGTAGAAAAAGCTAATGGTGTCATTGTAGGCATCATTAGAAAGATGGTGAAAAACAAGACAAAGTTGTGGAATGACTTCTTGGATGGTGCCTTGTGGGCGTATCGAACCACATATAGGGAAGCCACGGAGTTCACACCATTTCACTTGGTCTATGGTCAAGAGGCTTTACAGCCAATTGAGCTAAACATTCCAACAATGCGACTTCATGGAAAATCAGCACAAGATGATCAAGAAGCATGGATGGATCGACTTCTTACCTTAGCTGAGCTTGAGTGGAAAAGAGAAGCAGCATACGAGTGCTATAAGAGGAAAGCCACACAGACAAAGGAGAAGCTTGACAAGAAACTGAAGGACAAAGGCATCAATGAAGGAGATCTTGTGCTAAGGTATGACAATCGACTCGATAATCGTTTTGATGCCAAATTTGAAACAAGATGGCAGGGGCCATACATAGTCAAGAAGGCTTTCAATTCAAGTTACTATCAACTTATGGACTTGAATGGGAAAGAGCACTCCAGGAAGGTAAACGGCTATCGCTTGAAGCCTTACTTGAGTCGCCTTCTACCAAAGGATCTACCAAAGATCTGTCCAAAGGCCGCTGTCTCATGTAAGTATTGTTACATGAAGCATGAGTGTAACTCCAGCCAAAATTCTGAGGGGCCAAACAATGAAGATCTCGTCAAGGACTCTGAAGCACTCTCTTTGGAAAAGATGCTCTATGATGGTACATGAATATACCATCATCCTGGGGGAGGGCTGATGATAGCCGTTTTTCGGCTCTCTGTAATTGCCATAGTGAGTTATCTCACCCTATCAAATCACTCAAACACTGTGGTTACCCTCACCCTTTCACTGTATATAGGCGCGTGTGAGTTAGGGGACTTTTCCCATATCTCCTTACTGAAATAAAAAACCCTCAATTAGCTAGTCATTGAGCTAGTTGAGCCAAAAAAATAAAAAATATAAGTATATTATGGTCTATGCGTATGTAAATATTTCTTTGTATATAGGGTCTAAATAAAAGATTTTTTCATAATTATTTTGGTATTTATTTAAATATTTCTACCTAGGTGTGTGTTATTTATGCTCTGTACATTGCCTCACCATTACCACAATTTTTCTTACCATTTTTCATACTCTTTATTCCATATAGAAATATTTTCATGTAAGCTTCTCTTATATTTGGTGTAACTCCACCCCAACAAAAATATAAAAAAACTAGTTTTATTTATGTGTATATTTTTTCACTATTGTGATTTTTCCCTTCCTACATCTATTTTGTTTTTTTTCTAAAAAATTAGAACACCAAAAATATTTATCTTTTTATGGTAGCCTCATAATGAGAGAGATTTCTTTTGACCCCTTTATATTTTTTCCACTTATATTATTTATATTTGACATGTACATATTTTTTAGACCCCTCAATATTTGATTTTCTTAGTTGTACTATTCACTTATATCATGATCTCAACAATATCTTCAATTATAGACCTACCAAATAAGGTCAAGGGTAGGTGGCATGCATACATGCACTATGGAGGGCTCACTTTTGGAGGTATTCAAAAGAATCATCCAAAGAAGGACCCCACAAGGACCTTGTGCAGTGGAAAAAACGGTCGGTTTTGCTGAATTTTTAAAGTTCACTTGCTCTCTGAATTTGAAAAGGTGATACAAACAAAAGTTGTAGCTCGTGGGCTGAACTTTTGCCTCAAATTTTTTCATATTTTTTTGAGCTACGAGCTGTGAGCTATGATTTTATTAGTGGACCCCAGTTTTCCCATGCTATGCAGCCACACTCTCTCTTCCACTTTATCATTTTCCTCTTTCACACACACTTCTCCACTCATCATCCCCACCTCTCTCACCACTCCTCTCTGCACCCTACTCACCTTCTCCTCAACCTTGAAGAATAAGAGAAACCATGGTGAACTCATACCTCCCACACACAATTCCATTCCAAAATTGACCACTTAGTCTCATTTTTCCTCCTCCAAATTACCCATATCTATTAAAAAAAACCACAAAATTCAGCCTCTTCTCTTAAAAGACAGCATCATGGTGGTTGATTACTCAGCTTCAATTACCTTGTCTCTCAAGGAAGGTCAAGAGTGGAGAAAAAATGTACCGTCAAAGCTAGTGGACCGTCAACAAGCGTCAAAATTGGCCCTACTCAAAACACTTGGAGCATCAACCTTGTAAGAAATCCACCTTTTCTTACCTCTTAAGAGTTTTTCTTCCTTATTTGTATCGTACATGGATACTCCCATTGTAAATATCCAATTCCATTTGTAAATTAATACTAACTCTACTAACACTAACCCACTATGAAAAGTCCTATCACCTCCATTTCTCTCCTCTCTCTTTTCCCACCAACTTCTTGATAATTCCAAGCAAAAGAAATTAGATAAATTGCTGAAAATCTAACCCAACCATGGTTAGAGGAGTAACCCTAGCCTTCAAAATTGCTATAAAAGGAGGGTGTAGCTAGCACAAAAAGGGGAGAGAAGAAAGAGCACTATGCTATAGCTTGAGAAGCCAAGCTCAACCTCTTGAGAAGGAGCTCTTGAGTGGAATATCATTGGCATTAGACATATGTATGTGTTGTATTAGGGGTGATTAGCAAGGGAACTCTATGCCATTGTAAGAGAGAGGGATCATTAAATTGAGGGTAGGAAATCTATCATTTCTCCTACTAGTGTAAGCCCAACATTTGCTGAATGAAGGAGGGTGAATTTGGACTAAGCATGGATACCTTGTTTCCCTTCCAACGTGAAGTCATGGACAATAATGATGTGTAAGTGTCTTGGTGTTTTATTTAAGTTCTTGATAGCTTGTCTCCGGGTATTGTTATCAATTTAGCCATAAATCCCACATGTTGTAAGAGGGCGACAGGGTGGAGAGGACTCCCCTGGCCTTAAGACAGTGATTGGGGTGGTTTTTTCTTGTGATGTGTTGTGGTGTAATGTACTCAGGCTATGTTGAAAAAATACTAATCTCACTTTGATTGGTCATGACAGATTTGTAAGAAGGCATTAGTGCAACAAGCACCCCCTTCCCCCTTCTCTCTCTTTCTTACATATATATATTTATGTTTGCTTGATCATTAACGATACACTTCAAAGCAGCCCGAGCACCATCTCTCTCTCTCTCTCTCTCTCTCTCTCTCTCTCTCTCTCTATCTCTCTCTCTCTCTCTCTCTCTCTCTCTCTCGTGTTTTAGTGTGTGAGAGTGATCCATTGGTGTTAGGGTTAGTGTAAATTCCTTGCTTGTTTGTGGGTTGCTGTAAAGATTCTCCTCTTTTGCGTCC
The DNA here is from genome assembly GCF_014529385.1 of Adiantum capillus-veneris. Taxonomy (NCBI): domain Eukaryota; kingdom Viridiplantae; phylum Streptophyta; class Polypodiopsida; order Polypodiales; family Pteridaceae; genus Adiantum; species Adiantum capillus-veneris. The sequence goes on from NC_140932.1 coordinate 49,485,887, forward strand.
TAGTTCGCTCTTAAACTAGGTGGTGCCCCTTGTGTAGTTGGGATTTGGCTGTGGGTTTGTTGTTTTGGTTTGTGTTGTGTTGTGCCCCAGCCCCATTGAGCAGCACGGGAGCCTTGAAGGGTGTCTAGAGGTTTCTCTTCTTGTTGCCCGCCCCGGACCGCCTCACTGCCTTCACTCATGGTGGGCTCCGTCGATCCAAAAGTACTGGTGAAATGTCTTCAGAAGATAGGGAAGAAGGTGGATCTTCAGGGCGGCAAGAGTCACTACATCCCCGACAATGACCATCTAGACAACCTCTAGTCATTCAACAGCAACTTCAAAGTTAGTAACAAGAGCAAGAACGGTCCAAAGGGCCAATTGTTGTCGTCAGATGTGGATGGAGATGAGGCAGCGTCACCGCCGGAAGTTAACTCTCACATCTTTAGTGATGAGAATGCCAACTCTTGCCGAGTTATGTGAAAAATTATGTGTTAAATCAGTTTTAAGGTTCTTATAATCCCTGTTAGTTTAGTTCTTTGTTTTTAATATAACATAATTTACGTTAGATTTAGATTTATGTTATATTAGATTAGACTTAGGTTTATTTAGGTTTACCCACACACACACACACACAAACACACACACACAAGAAGAAGAGAGTTTTAACGTCGTAGGAAACTATCCCAAAAGACGTTAAAGATTAGGTTAGATGTAGACTTACGTTAAATTAGATTTATGTTTATTTTTAGTTAGATTTACGTTTATTTAGATTTACGCTTATTTACGTTAGATCGAGTCCACGCAAGAATTACTTACGGTTTAGGGTTTAGAGTTAGACGAACAGTGAAAAGATCTACTGTGAAAAGATGTTAAAATGTTGTGAAGTGCTACAGCTAGAGAAGAGGCAAAGGGTTTTTGTCCACTACATGCAGTATCATGTAGACGTGGGTCTGTAGATTTCTTGTACCCACAAATATAGGTATTGACCAATAAAGACGAGATTATAACCCGGTGGTTCTGATCTCCGTGCACCTCTAGACCGAGGTGTGCGGGGATTGGACATGACTAGAGAATGTGAGGTAGAGAGAGAGAGAGAGAGAGAGAGAGAGAGAGAGAGAGAGAGAGAGAGAGAGAGAGAGAGAGAGAGAGAGAGAGAGAGAGAGAGAGAGAGAGAGAGAGAGAGAGAGAGAGAGAAATAAGACGAAGAATGCCAATAGAATATTAAATTTGTTGTCCACGTTATAAGATTTTTATCCTCATTATGAGTAGTGACGAGGATGTGGGACCGTCCAACCGAAACACCTATCTCTCAACGAGGGTCTTATGTCCTTGTAATCAATGCAAGCATGCTGTGCGACGGACAAGACGTGTTTCTTTGCAGCACGTTCGCAAATTTGGCGAGTTCGATCCATCTATTATAGATCGAGTCGTTGCCAATTATAACTTGTCGGACTCTGACGCTGGCCAACAAGCAGCAATCTTGCAACCGAATAGACGTGTTCACAGGCGCTTTGGTCAAGCAGCATATGTGAGGCCACAAGATGTAGCCTCTGACAGCTCGAGGGATGATCATGCAGAGCACATTCCCAACGAGGCAATGTTTGAGCCCCAGATTGATGAAATGATTGAGACGATCATGGATTCAGAAAGGCTTATCTATGATGATATGAAAAGTGATGCCGATACGCCATTGTATAATGGAGCACGTATGTCTAGATTGAAAGCACTCCTGGTTCTTCTCAACATGCAGGCAAAGTTTGGATGGAGTGACACTAGCGTCACAACGCTTTTCAGGTGATCTATTACAATTAGTTTACTTTAATAAAACTCTAAATGTATAATGATCTGATAAATTTTTACACGACTGTATCGTATTTTTATGTTGTGTAGATTGCTTAAAGAGCACATACTACCAGCTGACAATGTGATGCCAGATTCCCGAGATGAAGCAAGAAAGATTTTGCGAAACTTGGGGATGGATTACAATTCTATCCACGCTTGTCCTAATGACTGCATTCTTTTCAGAGGGGAATACATACACATGGAGAAGTGTCCGAAATGTGATTCCAAAAGATATCGAGTAGATCTCCACGGGACAAAAATTCCACAAAAGGTTTTGCGACATTTTCCTCTGCTTCCTCGCATCAAGCATTTCTTCGAATGTAAGTCCATGGCCGCCCTAGCATCATGGCATGAGGAGAATAAATCTTCGGATGGTGTGCTACGAATTCCTGCAGATTGCGCAGCTTGGAAACATATAGATGGAACATGGTCGGATTTTGCCAGGGAAGCTCGAAATTTGCGCTTAGGCCTGGCTATGGATGGCGTAAATCCATTTGGTCAAAGATCAACATCTTACAGTGTATGGCCCGTTGTCATCGTCAACTACAACATTCCCCCGTGGTTGACTACGAAGAAGGGGCACCTATGGCTAAGCTTGATTGTGCCAGGGCGATATAAAGTGGAGAATATGGATGTGTATCTTCGTCCACTATTGAAAGAGCTACAACAATTGTGGATTGGCATAGAGGTGGTGGATATGAGCCGACACACAGGACGACGGAATGCTTTGATCAGAGGCATTCTAATGTGGACCATGCATGACTATCCCGGGCTAACAGAATGCTCAGGTGATCTATTGACACTCCTCACTCAGACACTGTAAATCTTTTTTTTTCCCATAGTTGATCTATTATCATGTGTATACATGCAGGGCTTCAAACAAGCGGATACAGAGGATGTGTCACATGTGGACCTAGACTAAATGCACGTAGGGCGCCCTCACTGAAGAAGAAAATCTATGAAGGTCATCAAGCGTATCTTCCAGAGAATCATGTGTTACGCGACGGCTTTTTGGGAAGAGAGCCACCAAGGATGTCTGCACAAGCATGGTTAGAGCAGAAGGAGATGTGCGATGACGGATTGCCTCCAGGGATGAAGAGACTATCTCTATGGTACGAGTTACCATACTTGCCCCGACTCATGATCAATCACTTGCTCAATCCAATTCACATATTCAAGAATGTAAGTAATCTACTATGGGACCATCTGACCGGCAAGAAAGATACTTTGGGAGCCAGAGTTGACCTTAGAAATGTGGATCGTATGGAGCAATATTGGCCGCAAACAGCGTCAGATGGATCGATAAAACTCCCTAAAGCACCATGGATTTTCACAGGAGCCCAAGAATGCAAAGTAAAAGAGACCATTCGATCTTTGCGGACCCCCACTGGCGTAATGCACTCGCTCCGAACGTGTTTTACTAAAGAAGGAAAGCTTACCGGTTTGAAGTCACACGATTGGCATAAAATGTGTCATGTACGTTCATAGTGGACTTTAATATCATTGCATAAAATGTGGACTTTAATATCATTGTTGCACATACTTTATAGTTTATTTTACCGGTTGCCATTGAGGGATGTTTATCTCTCGACATCCGTAACACAATCTACAAACTTGCAAAGCTGGTGCAATGGATCTCACAAAAGGAGATCAACGTAGACTCCATACCATTCGCCAAACTAAATGTTGTGGAGCTTGTGTGCATGTTTGAGAAACATTTTCCTACTACCATGCTAACCATTCAGGTGCATCTTCTTGTTCACATAGTTGATGAGGTGGAAGTAGCTGGCACAGTTCATTCTAGATGGATGTTCTTCTTAGAACGTTTCATGAAAACGCTTAAGGGATATGTGCGTCAAAAGGCACGTCCGGAGGGTAGCATGGCAGAAGGTTGGTTGGTATCAGAGTCCCTAGTGTACGTTGGAGAGTGGCTAGACGGATTTGATAAAGCCCGGGACACGCTATGGCGAACCATAGATGATGAGCGCATATCTGGGATTGTCATGTGCAATCTCGGTGTTGAGAAGAAGATGACGGAAGATCTAGAGGCTAAAATCAACCGATTTTGCATGCTTCACAATCCAGTGATGCAAAAGTGGATTTCACAATATGAGGATGCAAAGCAAGAGCGACAAAGGGCACGAATCGAGTGGAGATGGGGAAGACGACCACCGATGCACTATCCGACGGGTCTGGAGAGCCTACCAACATTCATGAGCTTAAGATGGTTGCACAACCAATTGAAAAGCGCACAACAATGCGGTGACGAAGTGACTGAGGAAGAGTGGGAGTACTCTCGGGGTTGCGCGACCAAGGTAAGTTTGCAATGTACGACTAGCTAGTGACTTTATTTCTAAACGTTTGAACGGCCACTCATAATCTTTGTTCGTTGTAGTATAAGTCATACACAGCAGCATGGTGTAAAGGTCGACATTTTAGGGTGAAACGGATCGACAAAAAGCGTTTTACTCAAGATTGTGGAATCATGGCAAAATTTGAACAGTCTAGTCGACGACGTTCCTCTGATGCAGATCTTGTGGTGGCAGAACTCACTTACTTCGGCACGCTACAAGAGATTTTGAGGATCGATTACAGAGGATTTTTTGTCGACTTGTTCGACGTGCAATGGTTCAAGATAATCATGGAGGGTTGCAACGCTACTGTGCGTAGAGGAGAGTCTGGTTTTCTTGAGCTGGATTCTACTAAGAAATGGACTGACCTAAGAGACACTTTTGTACTACCCGAGCATTGTGAACAAGTAAGTATGTAAATAGTTAACATCCCCCTTTTACAAGTTATGTGCTTGAAAGCTCTCATGTAAGTTATGTGGCTCTGGCAGGTAATATTTCATCCTACAAAGTCTACATCAAACTGGTGGTACATCATAGAGGTAGCCCATCGTAGTGCAAGGACGTATGAAGGCTACCATGTGCCAATCACAACGGCATCAATGGAGGAGATCAGAGAAGATGCTCAATCAGAAGCCGCTGCGGTGGTGCCAGACGAGCATCAAGATGCTACTACTCTATATGGGGTGCATGCAGAGGAGCTACAAAATGAAACAGAGGATATGTGTTTAAACGGAGAGCTCTATATAGATATAGGAAGTTATGCTGAGTTATGCGAGGATGAGAGAGAGATCTCTTAAAGCCACAAATATTGTATTTGAACAATTTTGCTCTGTGTTGTAAAAGCTTTGGCTCTCTAAGTACCTTCCATGGTGTATAACGCTCTTTTCTACTCGCGCTCACATCTTTTGATTGAAAATTCTGAGTTTTCGACTTGCCTCTTCTATCACTCAATTCATTGCGTCATTGTATTTATATGCATCATTACGTCATTGTATTTAATGGTCTTTGCATCATTGTCTACTCTATTCATTCAATATTAAGTTTAAATATTCATGTGTTTAATGCAGGTATGGATGATGAGGAGTTTCTTTCTTCTTTGTCACCGCAGCAGAGAGAGTGGTACGTGGAGCGTCATCGCTCTGGCGCATCATCGCGCGTTCCTACTCCATCTGCATCTCCCTCTCTTTCGGAGCATTCGGCGCGCTCCGAAGCTTCGGTGTCGACGAGACGATCTTCACACTCGTCTAGACACCGGCGCTCTAGTGGTGGCGGTGGCGGTTGTTGTGGGGATTCCGCTGCCGATGCCTCGACACCGCCTCGTGTTCGACGAGGCTCTTTACCCTCCCCTTCTTTGCCCGCCCCCACACCAGCCACAGCATCGCCATCTACGCTAGGTTTTGCGCGGCTGACTGTTCCTAGCAGCTACACACCTCTACCTAATCCGCCAGGAGCCACCCCACTCGACACTCTTCGCTTCGGGGCCCAGACGTCGGTGGAGACACCTGACGTCCGTACCCCCCTCGACACGCCGCTAGAGACCCCTGCCGGGACAACCAGGTTCACGCGTCACCGGCCAGAGGGCTTGCCTTACTCCGTCGACTTCAGCGGCGGCATCATCATGGATGATGACGGCAAGAAGGTGATCTCGCGCATGCGTGGTCTTTGCTCTCAGCTGTTTAGACACTACATACTAAACAAATGGAGTGAAGTATCAAGTGATTTAAAAGCCAGAGTCATCAGCATACTTCATGATGAGTTTCCCGTTCCAACACGGGATCAGCGCTTCAATGAAGACCTGATGAAGATTCGAATGCGCGAATACTGCAAACACAAGCGTTCCGAAGTGCAAAAAGCAATCAAGCATGGGTGGAACAGGCCAGATTGGCTGGCCAAAGAAGATTGGAAGAATGCGAAGAAAGCAGTGCGCGAGAATCCCGACAAGTGGAAGCAACAAAAGGATGTAGCCAGAGCGCAAGTAGAGGCAGGGAGCTCGCACCACTTGGGAAGTGGTGGATGGGCATCATTTGAGGCCGATTTTGTAATTGTTTTCGCATTGCTCTTTATGTTCGATAGTTTAGGGTTTATGAGTTTTTTAATTCAAACATAATGAAATCTTTGTATGTTTTGACAGTGGTCGATGACAGGATGTGATTCCACACCGTACGAGCGCGAGTACGTAGGCAGGAAGGGCTTAAACGCCCTGATGGACATTCTCAGTTCTCGCAGCGGCATGGTTAGTATTAGGGTTTACTCTTTTCTATTTTTTGTATTGCTTTATAAATGTCGTTATATGTTTATACTTACTGAAAGCTGTCTTATTGTCTTTTTTTGCAGAATTCGACAGATACGCCGCTTGGACGCGATGAGATGTCTGACTAGACGACGTCAGTTTAGCCGTAGCTAGATAGCATTAGTTTAGGGTTTCTCATAGCTTATGTATCATGAGACGGATTTTATACGTCTTTTTGAACCATGTATATTATTACATTTGTCACCGCAGTTCATTTTGCCAATCAATTCTTTATGCCTATGATGTTGTACAATTGTCATTATTACATTTGCCAATCAATTCATTTTGCCTATGATGTGTACAATTGTCAATTTTACGCTTGTCAATTTTGCAAACAATGCGTCTTGTGGGTGACTATTTTGGGTCTATTATCTACCCTTGCACTTTTTTTAAAAAGTGAATCAAGTACAATATGGTTGATGGGTGGCAGGGCATTCAATGCCCTGTCACCAAAAAAAAATTCTCTCGGGCGTCGCTATTTATGGCTCTAGAGCGTCGCTATAAGCGTCGCTATAGACTTCTGTGTAAACGTCGCTATAACCGTCGCTATGACCGTCGCTATGAGCATCGCTATGAGAGTCTCTATATAGCGACGCTTATAGCGACGCCTATAGCGTCGCATATAGCGACGCTCTCGTAGCGACGCTATTAGCGACGGTTTTAGCGACGCCGGGGGTTATAAAAACCCAGTGTATTTCCGTCGCTAACAGCGTCACAAGAGCACACAACCTCTTGTAGTGTACATTCTTCATCTTGCTCTCAAAATAGACTAGCTTGAAGTTCCTTCCTTGCTTTTGTAAGAGAACCGACCCAAAAGCTACTGACCCCACACCAATAGATACATAGAAGATCGATTGCAAGTCGGGAGGACTCACTGCTAGTAAAGCACACAATACCTCCTTGATGCCATCAAAAGCTTGTTGCATGTCTTCATTCCATTCAAACCCTTGAACTCTTTGACTCAATTTCTGGAGAGGATACACATACTGACATAGCATCCAGAAAAAACGTGACAAGTACCTGAGCTTATGCACAAATGATGCTAAATCCTTTGTGTTGTTGGGCGGATCCATAAGCAACAAAGCCTTAACTTTCTCTGGGTCAACTTCTGTTCCATTTTGGGAAACCACATGTCCTAGCAAATGGACTCTGGCATGAGAAAATTTACACTTCTTTGGGTTGAGTTGCCCACCCTCTTGTTGAAGCCTTTCAAAACTCAACCTCAGCTTCTCCAAATGTGTGACCCTTGAGCTATAACACCCAATGTCATCCATGAAAACACGAATGAACTTACCCAAGTAGGGACCAAACACTCTATTCATCCATCCTTGGAAGGTAGCATATGCATTAACCAGCCCAAAAGGCATTCTTTTGTAGGCAAAAAAACCCCAAGGAGTAATGAAGGTCATCTTCAATCGATCTTCAATCGCTATCAAGATCTGAAAGTAGCGAAAAAATCCATCCATGATTGAGTAACGTTCATGACTTGCAACCTGATTGAGGATTTCATCTAGAAAGGGTAGTGGGTAATGATTCCTTTTTGTGGCAGCATTCAAAGGTTTGAAATCAACACATATCCTAAATCTTTCGTTCTTCTTGGGCACAATAACAACTGGAGAGACCCATTCAGACTCCTCCACTTGAAAGATGAAATCTGCTTCCAAAAGCTTCGTCACCTCTTCATGAAGTGCCTTCTCATGAATGACCCCCAACCTCCTAAGCTTTTGAACCTTTGGCTTGGCACCTTCTTTTAGATTGATTCTATGCTCGACTCCTTTAGCTCCTTGCAAGTCTGTATATTCAGTGGCAAATAGCTTTGGAAACTCTGTAAACACGTCTTCATACTCTTTTTTTTCTTTTCTGTCAAGTCCTCTCCTAGCATGCTCCGTACATTCACTTTGGCAGGCTCTACAATTGCTTTTGGACTATCCTTCTCCTCCTTGACCTTCACATCATGCATTGATGCTTCCTTTTCAACACTTATCCCAAAAATATCAGGACATAATTGCATCAATCCTTCCTCTACACTGTCTTCTGATGTCGTAGACGATGCATCACTATCGTATGACGTAGTTTCTGTCGAATCTATATCTTGCATCTCTAATAGGGGCTGTGTATGGCTCCCGTTGTGAGCGGGATGAAAACACACACAGCGCCTCTATAACGACCCGTCACACACTCTTGGGAAGATACACACACACACTATGGGGCACCACTCGGCTTAGACAACACACCTGGCCGAGACAGGGAACACACCTCTGGAGTGAGAGGAGAGAGACTATCCACTTGCCCACTCCACACAGACACACACACACACACACACACACACCCAAAAAACTCAGCTCAAAAGAGGAGAATTTCTGATGTTTAGATACAATTGAGCTTGGGCCAACACCAATGGGGCAAATAGCTCACACACTATGGGTGAAAGAAGCCAGATACAATCACAAACTGGAGCAGAAACTTCGCTCATAGGAGGAACTTACACAGAAAAAAAGCAGGAAAAGAGTGAGGAATTTGGCAAAATGGACAGCGCCATCGCGTCCGGAACGGCCCAAAACCCCAGTCTACAATGTCAAAGTGCTCAAATCCGACCTCGGATGAGCAGTTTACGGCCAAAACAGGCTCCAAAATGGGCAAAAACAAACCTGCGGCTGTTCCTCCTCTCTTCTCCACGTTTTTTCTGGTCTTCTCTCAGTTTTTTCAGTTCCCACACTTAGCCTTATTAGTTGGGCACCCTTGGCCTTTTAGATGACCTCAAACGGACCCCGAACAGGCCAAAAACTGACCTCGCAGTGCATAGTTGTCACCTTTTTGCATCATTCGCACACCTGGCACTCAGCTTTTTTCCAATAATGCATCTCGCCACCACGTGAAGTGGCCCCAAAAAAAGGTCCTCATGATGACCTTTCTGCATAATTCTCACAAGCAAACACCCACGTTGTGTCCGTCCTCATCTGCGTGCAAATATTGACCTCGTTCGCCCTCCTGACGCCACTAGATGCCATCTGACGCACCTGCTGACCTCACGTCATCGGCCCGCGGATAGCTTCCTCGAGAAGTTTTACGCGCTACCAACTCCTCATTATTGTATAAAAAACACACTGGTACTGGTAATAGTGAAAATCGCTGCACTATGTACATGTTGTCCTACTTGTACACATGTGGGCCCCACATAACCACCTGGCTAAGGAAAATGGGCAATCCTTTATTTGATGCACCATGCATGTATATGTACATATGCGCAATCCCTTGCTCCAAAAAACTCCTGACATAATTTGCCCATCCCCTAGCCTGCTAGATCATTCATGATCAGCAGCAGCAAAGAGAGATATGAGACTCGCCGCATCACAGGTCTCCTCATCCCTCACCAACACAGCTTGATCCACAGACAGCTCATCTTGCTCCACCATCATCAACCTGGCATGATACAACTTAAGACGCAATCCATTTACCCTTGACGTATGTAGAACACCATCCAAGTTAGCCAGCTGATATGTGCCATTTGGAAAACACTCCACTACCTTGAAAGGGCCTTCCCACTTAATCTGAAACTTCTTTTGGAAGGTGTTGTCCAGCTTACTATTGTAGCGCAAAACCAAGTCATGTTTCTTGATACCCTTACTTTTAACCTTTTCATTTATCTTTGCCAAAGCCTTATCCTGCATCTGCCCATAATGTTCCAATGCGCTCATCCTATCCAACTGGACCTCTTGTAGCTGCAAGAGCCTTTCTTTGAATGCATCACTAGGCGGCCCAAGCAACTTCTCTAACATCTTGACCGCAGGCAACTCTACCTCCACAGGCAATAGTGCTTCCTTTCCATACACCAAACGAAATGGAGTAAACCCTGTACCTGTCTTCACCGAAGTACGGTAAGCCCATAATGCACTAGGCAATTCCAAATCCCAATTCTTTCCTTGGTGCTCTGTCACTTTAGAAAGAATTTGTACCAACTCACCATTGAACCTTTCATTTAAGCCATTACACTGCGGGTAATAAGGAGTGGTATGCTGGTGCCTAATCTTCATCTTTGTGCATAAGAAGTCTAGCAGTTTAGCTCTAAATCCTGGCCCCTTATCTGAAAGTAGCTCTAATGGCACCCCAAACTTGCAACATATTTCATCATACACAAATTTTGCCACATCCTTTGCAGTGATTTGTTTTACTGCTGTAGCCTCTGCCCATCTAGAAAGATAGTCCACTGCCGTCAAAATATAGCTTTTGCCCCTGCTTGTGATAGGTAACGGGCCTATTGCATCAATCCCCCACTTTTCAAACACATCAAACGCCATAATGGTTTTTCGTAGCTCTGGCTTCAACACTCTCTTCCCAAATGCTTGACACCTATTGCAAGACCTACACCAATGGTGAACATCCTTGTGCAAACTAGGCCATACATACCCCTCTTGCAAAATCTTATGCAAGGTGATCTTTAGAGCAAAATGGCCACCACATGCGCCTTCGTGATTCTCTTCCAACACTCTGTAAAGCTCCTCCCGCCAAGGTACACATCTCAACACGAGATCAGCCCCTTTCATGTATAAGACATCACCAATCAATTTGTACCTGTATGCTCTACGCACAAAGCCATACTTCTTAGACTTCTGAATCTCCTTTGGAATGATTCCTGTTAGCAAAAACTCCTCTTCTTGAGCCAAACTTTCCCGGCCATGATAAAGAGGTAAAGTGGTCCTCAACACAAATAGCTCCCCAATCATGCCTTGAGCTGCTTCATGTGCCTCTCCATTTAGAGCACGTTCAATGTGTCTGATACTCCATGCTTCAAACTTTTTTAACAGGCCTTTAATTCTGAAGCACATTTCCTTCAATGAGGTGTTCTTGCTCTTCCACACACCCAACACTTGCTTCACCACTAACAAGGCATCACCTTTTATGCTCAACCTTCGAACCCCATGCTTCAAACAAATGTGTAATCCGGCTTCCAATGTAGCATATTCAGCCTCATTGTTACTATGAGCATCCAATTTGAACCCTCTCTTGCATACTAGCTTCCCCTCTGGATCATAAAGTGCTATACCCCCTGAAGCTGCATCATGGCTCTTTCTGTATGAACCATCAAAGAACAACACATGTGCATTGCTGATCTGTGGCACTTCTTCAACTACCTTTCTCACCACCTCTTCCTTAACAATAAGGGGATTCTCCTTGTAGGTCAACAAATCAGCTAGGGTAGCCCTTGTACTATCTTCCACTAGAAAAGAGAACTCAAACTCTTGCAGCTCAATTACCCATTTCTTCACCACATTTGACATGTTAATACCATTAATTAACTGTGGCAAAAAGGCATAACTCGTCAAGAAAACAAAAGGCCGTGGTAGCAAGTAATGACGAAATCGTCGACAAGCAAATATTACACTAGCCATCACTAGCTCTACTTCCGATAACTTTCTCTCCGCTACCAACTTCACTCGGCTTGCACAATACACTGGCCTCATATAATGGCTGCCCTTCCCCTTTTGCAATAGCATGGCTCCAATGGCATCATCCCCTACTGATGGATTTACATAAAAAACTTTCTCCCAATCAGGAGCCTGCATGGCTGACAACCCCCCTAACACCTCTTTCACCTCTTGAAACACTTCTTCACACTTGTCATCCCATTGCAATGGATCATGCTTTGCCACTTGTTGTAATGGATAAAGAAGCTGCGAAGACAATGGAATAAACCGTGCCATGTACTTCACTTTGTGTATAAAGGTTGCCAATTGCTTCGTACTCATAGGTGATGGAAGAAGAATAATAGACTTCACCTTATCTGGATCAGCCTCAATGCCATTTTCTGACACCATATGGCCCAATAACTTCACCCTTGGCTGTGCTAGATGACATTTCTTTGGATTTAGTTGTCCTCCACATTCATCATATCGAGCCAATACCATCTGCAACTTCTCATGATGCTCAACCCTACTGCTATAGACACAGAAGTCGTCCATAAAAGCCTTAACACAACTACCAATGAATGGTTCCAGCACCCAATTTGCTCTTTCTTGATAGAAAGATGGTCCATTTGACAACCCAAACGGCAACACTGTGTAGCAATAGCAGCCCCATGGCGTAATAAAAGTTGTCTTTGTGCGGTCTTTAAGAGCAATCTTCAATTGAAAATAGCCTGAAAAACCATCACACACACTGTACCTCTCATAACCTGCCACTGAATCCAAGATCTGATCGATGAATGGAAGAGGATATGGGTTCTTCTTAGTGGCTGCGTTTAAGGGTTTAAAATCTACACAAATTCTCCACTTCCCATCCTTCTTTGGACTGACTACTACTGGACTCACCCATTCTGTGGTCTCCACTGGAACTATGAACCCTGCCTTCAATAACTTGTCCACCTCTACCCGCAAGGCTTCCATTTGCTCTTGACCCATCCTTCTTAGCCTTTGCCGCACTGGCTTAGCACCTTCATTCAGCTCTATATGCATCTCTTCACCCTTGAACCCTCTGATCTCTTCATATGAAGTAATGAACAAATCAGGAAAACTAGCCAGCATATGCAAATATATATCCTTCTCCATAGCTGAGAGGTCTCCACTAATCATCTGCGTCATTAATTCCTGCTTCTTTGACAACTCAACTTTGGTTTGCATCAGCCCTTCAATCACTTCATAAGGCCCTTCACTTTCATCTTCAACTTCCTTCGCAAATGCGACTAAACCAATCTCCTGGATTTCTTTGTCCATCAAAAGAAATGCAACATCAACATCCTCATCACTGCTGGTAGTGCTATCACTATCCTCATCTGTCACCGTGGAAGAGTCTTCATCACTAGACTCATCCTCATCTTCATAAAGCTCCTCTAACCGTTTCCTTGTGTCCATATTATAAAGCTTCTTGGTACCTGTCTTTCCATAGAGGCTAATCGTACCATGTCGCCAATCTTGAACAGCTCCCACTGCACGTAACCATGGTCTGCCCAGTATAATAGGATATGCTCCCAACCCTGCTGGCATCACATGAAAATCAACCACTGCCTTTGCATCATATGCCTCCACTTCTAAGCTCTTTACAACACCCAAGCATTTTACTTTTTGATGGTTTGCCAATCTGATCCGAAAACCTGACACCCCAGCCACTGTGAGACCCATCTTCTCAACGCATGAGTGTGTTATGACGCATATTTGGGCTCCGCCATCCACATAACCTTGTCCCAAATTTTTCCTTTTATGCCACACATCTACTATTGGACAAATGTCTGGTAGCTCGTCCATTGCCAACACCTTCACTGAACCTCTCTCTGGCTCTTTCTCCATTGGGTTAACCATCCTCTTCCACTGTCGCTTTAGCTTAGGCACCATCTCTATAAGCTGCCCAAAAGTAACATCTGCCTTCCTGCTCGTCAGATCCTCCTTCAAGTCATAGCTTAATTGCCCATCCCCTAGTGGAAAATCTGAAACATGAAACTTTCGACGAGCTCTCCTTTTCCTCTTGGCCTTGACATCCTCGCCTTCATGGCTCTTTCCTTTCTTCTTACTAGGACCTGGGGCACTTCTTCCTTCCTTATCCTCTGTGGTCCTCTTCCCAATAGGCATCACTAATGTATCCTCTAGCTTTGATGCCTTCTCCAAGGTGACTACACTTAGCACTTTTGTCTTTCCCTTTTCCTCCTGGGTCAGTCCACTGGTTCCTTCGTCTCCCTTAATTTCGATGCCATAATCATTTGATCTAGTTAGCACCTGTCTTGGCAATGGATACATGTCTCCCCCCATCCTTGGTGGCTTATCACATTGCGGGCTGATGTGACCCAACTCTCCACAATTATAACATGTGGGCGTCTGCCTCCAAAACCTACTATTACTTTGTCCAGCACCATTCCTAGGTCTTTCTTCACCTCCTGGCTGATTTGCAAACCGCCCTCGACCTCGATTATTTCCCACTTGACCTAGCATGTTTAGGCTGAGATTCTTCATCAGATCAACCACTTGCCTCATGTCTTGCCTTAGGCCATCATCTTGCACTGATGTAGTGACCACTGCTGGCATAACCTGAGTAGTAACAGGAACCACTGGTTCATGATGAACCCCTGACATGCGCCCTTGTAAAGACTCTATAGGCTGAAATTCAGACCTCATTGGCAAAGACTCCACCCCTAACTGGCTCATTTTCCTCAGCTTCCACTCTTTGTTCCTTGCTACCTCTAGTGCATCTTCATATGTCCTAGGCTTCTTTAGCTCTACTCTCCAACGTATATTCTCCCAAAGACCAGCCAAGAACCTGTCCTTCTTCATCATGTCAGGCGGGGGTACCTGTGGTGCTAAAGCCTTGCACATTCGCTCCCATGCCAATGAAAACTTACGTATGTACGCATCTACTGGCTCACCTTCCTTTTGCACCAAAGCCTGTACTTCTTGCCACACTTTGTCAGGGTCTTCTATCTTCACAAACTCCACTTCCAATCCATGCCTTAGATTGTCCCAACTCAATCTTATAGGTGGATCAGCCATACGCAACTCCTCTTCAAATGCTTTGGACCAAGCTCGTGCATCACTCTTCAAACAAATTTGGAGAAGGCGTAACATTTGCGTAGGGTCATGAATCTGGTTGCTAATGCAGGCAACCTCCATCTTTTCCAAAAATTCTTCCACATCTTCATCACTTCTTCCATGAAACTCGGGATAAGAGAAAGCCATGGCTACCCAAATTATGATGCTTTGAGAACCCCTTCGAACACACGTGCAAGAACCCAAAACTTTTCACTTCCCAATCCCCAGAAACTTCAATGGAGCTCAACTTTAGATAAGGACAAACACATGCACATCAAATGAGTTTTCATAGTTGATCATCGGAATGACAACAGGCAAAGGACATTCCAGGATCTCTCTCAATCTTCTTGGCCCAAACATAAAGACTATGCGCTGCTGGAAAAAGATCTTCCTGGACACATGAACATTAATCTGAATTCTTTGCGTTAAATGAAAAGGAGTGAACTGAGGGCCATTTTGATCATCCATTAAAGCCAACCATGAAGCTCCCAAGAAGGCACACCTGACTCAACCTCTGATTTTGCCAAAATTTCAGCAGCATAACAGCATAAATGGCTCAAAATACCAAAAAACCAGCCATCATAACTTGGGAAAATTTCGACAGAGTTTCCCCAGAAGTAGAGCAGTAGGAACCCAAAATATAGACTGTCTATGTATGCATAAACTGTCAACAATAGAACCCGAGCATCAAGTAGGACTCACTAGTACATAGCCTATGGCGAGGTCACGAAAAGGGTGCTCCAGCTACCTGTATCACCGAAAGGATCTCCACATTTGAGAATCCCCCAGCTCAATAAAAACCTCACGCTATCGACCCTCACACGAAAGCTAATGCAAATCGCGTATAGTCAAGTCTCAGAAATGACTATCTTCCAAACCAAATCTCAGAAATGGCTGGGACTGCCAAATAAAACCATATATGGCTCCACAAAGGCGTACAATGGCAGTTTCCACAAGTAACGTACAATCCAACAGACAATGCGCTCAAATAGGCGCCAAGTGATGCATTCCCACAACAACTGCAAGTGACATCACTGTACTCCAGCTACCTGTACCTGTGTGAATCACCTGTACCTGTCCCTGTCCCTGTTCCTGTAACCTGTAACCTGTAACCTGCAACCTGTAATCTGCAACCTGCAACCTGTAATCCCGAAGCTCGAAGCTCGAAGCTCGAAGCTCGAAGCTCGAAGCAGAAGGTACTCGAAGAAGATCCTCCGTGGGGGCGCCAAAAGAATGTGAGCGGGATGAAAACACACACAGCGCCTCTATAACGACTCGTCACACACTCTTGGGAAGATACACACACACACTATGGGGCACCACTCGGCTTAGACAACACACCTGGCCGAGACAGGGAACACACCTCTGGAGTGAGAGGAGAGAGACTATCCACTTGCCCACTCCACACAGACACACACACACACACACACACACCCAAAAAACTCAGCTCAAAAGAGGAGAATTTCTGATGTTTAGATACAATTGAGCTTGGGCCAACACCAATGGGGCAAATAGCTCACACACTATGGGTGAAAGAAGCCAGATACAATCACAAACTGGAGCAGAAACTTCGCTCATAGGAGGAACTTACACAGAAAAACAGCAGGAAAAGAGTGAGGAATTTGGCAAAATGGACAGCGCCATCGCGTCCGGAACGGCCCAAAACCCCAGTCTACAATGTCAAAGTGCTCAAATCCGACCTCGGATGAGCAGTTTACGGCCAAAACAGGCTCCAAAATGGGCAAAAACACACCTGCGGCTGTTCCTCCTCTCTTCTCCACGTTTTTTCTGGTCTTCTCTCAGTTTTTTCAGTTCCCACACTTAGCCTTATTAGTTGGGCACCCTTGGCCTTTTAGATGACCTCAAACGGACCCCGAACAGGCCAAAAACTGACCTCGCAGTGCATAGTTGTCACCTTTTTGCATCATTCGCACACCTGGCACTCAGCTTTTTTCCAATAATGCATCTCGCCACCACGTGAAGTGGCCCCAAAAAAAGGTCCTCATGATGACCTTTCTGCATAATTCTCACAAGCAAACACCCACGTTGTGTCCGTCCTCATCTGCGTGCAAATATTGACCTCGTTCGCCCTCCTGACGCCACTAGATGCCATCTGACGCACCTGCTGACCTCACGTCGTCGGCCCGCGGATAGCTTCCTTGAGAAGTTTTACGCGCTACCAACTCCTCATTATTGTATAAAAAACACACTGGTACTGGTAATAGTGAAAATCGCTGCACTATGTACATGTTGTCCTACCTGTACACATGTGGGCCCCACATAACCACCTGGCTAAGGAAAATGGGCAATCCTTTATTTGATGCACCATGCATGTATATGTACATATGCGCAATCCCTTGCTCCAAAAAACTCCTGACACCGTGTGTCTTCATGTTGTAGACAATGGTCCTTCCTTTCTCTTTGTCGGGGATGGTGATCAAGCCCATGCCCCAGTCCTGCTTAGCATCAAGGGTTATAAGCCATGGCCTCCCTAAAATGATCGGATAAGCATTCTCGCCCGCTTGCATCATGTAGAAATCAACCAAGCACTCAATCCCCAAGACTTTTATCTTCACATCTTCAGCTATTCCAAGACGCCTTTTTGTGGTTGGCCATCCTCATACAGATCGAAGCATTCACTGACATCTTAATGCCTGCTTCCTTCATGATAGCGTCAGTCATGACACACACCTGGGCACCACCATCCACATATGCTTGCACTTCCGTCTTCTTTCCCAGCATAGCTTCAACTATTGGCACCATATCCATTGGGTGACCAACCCTCAAAGATGACACCATGCTTTGACGCTTTTCCTTCTTGGAAGGAAGCCGAGTACTCACACACTTGGTCCATTGCCTCCTCAATTTAGCATTCAAAGTCACCAACTGACCAAAAGATATATTTGCCTTTTGATTTTGTATGTCGTCGACAATATCATAGTCTTTAACACCTTGGCCAAGGAGGTAGTCCTTTGGACCAATTTTCCTTCTTCGCCGCCTCATGCTACTTTCTGGTTTGTCTTCTACCTTAGCCTTTCCTTTTCTTGCTCTTGTTTCCCTCTCTTCTTCTGTCTCTTTCTCCCTATCATGCCTAACTCTCTTATTGGCCAAGACATCCACATCTTGATGCTCAAGGGTAATGATGTTAATAGCTCTACCTTCTCCACTTCCAAGCAACGGTTGTGGTGGTTGCTGCGACGGTGGGGCTTCTAGTGCTCGCTCTTGATGATTTTCTTCTATTCTCCCTCGACCACGTCCATATAAGGGGTATATCCCTCCTCTCTCTCTTGGTGGTTTAGGACAATCAGGGGCGTAGTGACCCTCTTCATCACAATTTTAGCATCTTCCTTGTAGCCTTCGTCCCCTACCTCTCCCAGCTGGCCGCTCTTCTATTTGGTTTCTATTCATTATGTTAATTCTTAATTCTTGCAAACTGACCGGCAAGATCATATAGAACCCGGGCTGTAATAGGATATGGACCTTGAACCACTCACTCCACTCTATCATCGGTTGTCACAGGGACCATTGGTTGCACCACAACTGCCTCAGTATGTGTCAGGCCTTGCTCCCACCTTCTCTTGATCTTCTTGCTCTTGGCCTCGGAAATTTCCACAGCTCTTTCAAATGTAGCAGGCTCATCTTGATCGACCTTCTCTCTTACACTTGCATGGAGACAATCCATAAACTGACGTACTTTAAAGAAATCCCCTGGAGGTACTTGGGATGCCGACTCTAATTGAACCCAAAGCCCTTTGAAGGGTTGCAAAAACTCTTTAAAGTTAGCATGAACATCTTTTTGCAAACCTCTCAATTTCGTTGTCGCTTCTGTTGCGGTTAGTTTCTTTCCAAACCTGTCAAAAATTGCCAACTTCACCTGCTCCCATGTTTGCTTTTTGTCTTCCTCTAAACCTTCAAACCACTTGCGAGCTTCTCCTTTGAGCACAAGAGGAAATACATGAAGATTTGCTTCATCATTCACAATATGCATACCAAGCGTATGCCATTCGAAGTCCGCAATCCAGTCCTTCACATCCTCCTTCCCTGTGAACACTGGCCGACTATAAGCCATCTCTTCAGAGTCGCTTCTCCCTTGCGTGAGTAACTCCACAAAAGTTGAAGTCTTGCACCTCAAACAAACCACAAATTTTCTTCAAAGAAGCTCAAACTTCATAGCAAAATTGCTTCACCAGGGTGCACAACCGGAAAATTTCCGCTCCCCAACAGGGTCGCCAAAGGATGATGGAGCAAAAGATGTCGTGCACACACTCACACACCCAGAAAACTCAACACAACACAAGGAATTTACTTAAATTCCTCACCTCACTCACCACCACTCAAAATATCCCTGAAAATTCTACCCACAAGCTCGATTCAAACTCCAAACGCCTCGACCTACAAGCCCTTGCCTGCCCGCAGACACTACAAGGTGAGTCGAGGTGATCAACCTTGGAAATCACACTTGATGGTGAACAAAATATACAAGAAAAACCATCCAAAACCCTAAAAATCCAGCCACAAAATTCCACTCTCAAACCATTGCAAAGCCTACACCAAACTCCACTCTGTTGGACTCTTTGGAGTAGCGCCAACCCTAATGGCACCGATATAGGGTCACATAGTCTTGCAGAAAGCCGCACCTTCTTCCCTCAATTCCTCGCACACACACATCCATGGAAACCTCAGAACTTCCATAGACTCTCCCAAGTGCAAAATTGAAGAGAGAAAGCTCTCATTCACTCCTCCACACACTCGAAAATAGGACGCGAACGCGATGGGACTGCACTAGACCACCTGTAGGAACCCTGCTTCCTTCCTCACACAGAGAGGTGAAAGACCCCAAACTTGGCTTCCAAAATGATCTATCAGCCCAAGCACTCATGGCAGCACCACTGATGTGGCAATTTGATGCCTTTTCACACCATTTTTGACCATTTTTTGACCTTTTTTGGCCTAGTTTTGACCCCCGAAGGGCATTTTCGCGGGAAAAACCCCAAACAGACTCCAAAATTCACCAAATTTTGCATGCTTGATCCTCGATACCCAAATCACATTTCCACATACCCACATTCCACTTTTGACCACTGCTAGGGCGGTGCACGCATCACCGCAGATCAGCCGGCGCCGCAAATAGACAGTTACCGCATGTGTCAAACTTCTCGAGCGGGATGAGAGTACCCATACTTGTCACTTGCATTATTTAAATTCTAGAAAGCTCAAACACCTTATTTAGAACCAAATAAGGCACCTAAAACCATATCCAAGGCCCCGATACCCTATACGGGCATGTACACGTGTCCGATTGCTAGCGCGCGAACCTTACTATTCACAATGTGTACACGTTGCATCCTTTTTTGAACTTGAAACCACTTTGCAAAGCTCCCAAATGCATGTATTTACATCTTTTTGTACATATGACCATGCATATACATGCTACTTTGTACACACCCCGGTCTATCAACGTTTTTGTCATTCTGAATTTTGCCAGTTTGCTGCATTTGCAGAAATCTCATATGGTTGCTTCTTTGCCGGCTCTTCAAGCACTTGTCAACATGCTTTCGAAGTTTTGAAAGGATGGTTCTGTTAAGGCCACATGCAGGTTGGAGCTTGTGCATAGTGATGTTTGTGGGCCCATGCAAACTCCGTCCTTCGGCAACTACCTTTACTTTGTGACTTTCATTGATGATTACTCCAAGCATGCATTAGTATTTCTGCTTAAGGAGAAGACCGAAGTTTTTATGTGCTTCAAACAATTTCTGGCTATTGCTGAAAATGTCTCAAAATGTACTGTGGGCACCCTTTGTTCCGATCGAGGGGAGGAGTATATGTCTCATGAGTTTAATGCATTTTTGGCTAGTTGTGGAATAAAACACCAATGTACAGTGCCTTATACACCTCAGTAAAATGGTGTTTCTGTGAGGAAATACAACACAAAATTCAGAAAATTGGATAGCTACCATGCAATGAGAACATGATACGCTTATAGAAAATGAAACATGGACTTTATGTGATTTGCCTCCTGGCAAAAAGGCCATTTGTACGAAGTGGGTTTACAAGTTGAAACACAAGCCAGATGGTGAGATCGATCACCATAAGGCGCGACTTGTTGCAAAGGGTTATGCACAAAAAAAGGCATAGATTATGAAGATACTTTTGCTCCCACTTAGCTACTTGTGAAAGTTATGAATTTGCAAACCGCTCAAGGAGCCCTAGGTGGCACAATTCAAGGAACACAAGCTTGCACAACTCAAGGAGGTTAAGAAGCAAGTACTTCAGATGATGCAGAAGATAGCAATGCATTGCTTAAAAATATCACCATTCCTCAGTTTTATGGTGAAGAGAGTGATCGCAACAAGGATGGGATCAATACATTCTTACACAAATGGAGTAATATTCATTAGTTGAGACACACCCTCGATATAAAGACAACTGTGGAAACACGTTTATCTCATAAAGGCAAGGACTATAAGTGGTGGATGACATTTCCAATAGATGCTCATCCTTTGTCCTGGATTGCATTGCAAGATTCTTTCTCCAAAGAGTTTTTGGACTCCAATGAAGAGGACAAGAATTGGTTAGCATGGAATGCATGCCGCATGTCTGGCCTCTCTCTCACTCAGCACCTTTCCAAGTATCAAGAAATCATATTAAAATTAGAAGGTCTAGATGAATTCCAAAAGATACGCGGTTTTAATAGGGGTCTTGACAAAGACTATCGTCTTCATATCAAGATTCAACATCCAAAAACTTTGGAAGAAGCCATCGGTCATGCCCAAAGATATGATGATGACCAAGAGAGGAAGGGAAACGTTCCTTACTGTAAGAATAATTTTGCTAAGAGCAATGTGGCTAAGAGCCAATGGCAAGGTAGATCTCCCACACGTTCCAAGAGGAATAAGAGACAATCTACCTCTCCACGTTCACAACAGGCTAAGAAGCCTAAGCACTGATGAGATACTCCACATGGGTCTCTCAGCATTGCTGATTTTGAGCATGCAAAGAAACACAAATTGTGTTTCAGATGTCTTTGGACCAACATAACAAGAAGGATTGTCCTCTTTTGAAAGGCAAAGAAAAGGCCATGCACATGGTGCAACGCCGCACATTAGATTCATCTCCTAAATATTGTGTTGTAGAGGTTCTTCATATGGAAGAAAAGCACAAGTGTTGTGTGCTTGCTTCAATGTGGCAGCCCACCTTTGTCCCCCATGAGTTGCTTTGCATGCATGGCATTATTATGGACAATGTGTTCATATTTTAGTGGATGATAGTGCAACCAATAACTTCTTGAACTATAAGCTAGTCAAGAAATTGAAGCTTACACAGACTTCCTAATCCCACAAGTATGTGGTAGAACAGATGTCTGGAAATGATAAATAAGTATGGGACACTGTAGTCAAGGGGTTGAGCTTCTTGTTCAAGATCATAGTAGTTTTAGGCCGGGAGTGGCTGCATGGTTTAGAAAACACGTTATGAACACAAATACCTATCCTTAATGGCCAATGTTAAACATGTGCTTTTGCTTGGTGTGAAAAATATACCATTTTTACCTCTTATATGTACAGCCAATCTTTCTATTTTACAGAAAGCACATTGAATAGATGAAGTCTTTTTGTGTTACTGCTTGTCTCCAAGTTTTGTGAATTCTCAAGAGCAAAGTGCTCTGAATTCTAGTTATGGTATGCAAAGAGCAATGAACTTTAATGATAAGCAAGGTGTTAACAATTCTCAAGACCAAAGTGCTTTCAATTTTAATTCGATTGAGCAACATACAACTATTGCAGAACAAACATTATTGGAATTACAAGATTCTCCATCCAGCATAACTCTAGTTTACTTTCTCCTTTTGCACGGTAAAAATTGACTCACTTAATCACAGAGTGTAGTGGTTTTTTCTCAAGTGATTTACCATCGGGTTTACCCTCTACACGTTGAGTAGCGTTAAATGGTAACCTTGCATTTGAACTACATTTCTACTCAAATGTACATATTTTTTATCAAAGTTTTAACCTAGTGTTCATTCTCTCTTTCCGTAATAGCCTTTTTCCATACAAACACCTTACCCTTCTTAGATCTTTATGCATTTACATCATATTTCTCTCTTCATGCTAAATGTAAATAGTAAACTTAATTCTACTCTCCTAGTTTTTTACTGCATATTATTTGGACTAATTACCTTTACTAATTTAAATAACTATCTACATCCCATAATTTGTAAATAAATAATTTATGGGCACTTATCTTACCCATCTTCTCTCAAGGGTAGGGTTAACCTTGTAGGCCTTCCCTTCCCCACCACTATGTGACCCAACTCTTGGATCATTTACTTATGTTGGTCAACAAAAATTAAATATAATGTATATCCCCAATAAATCAAACTTTATTGGAGCCTACCTCATTTGTTTAAGGTGGATTCTCTTTTGAAAAAGCATGCTACACCTTGGATGCATGCTAAAGGGCCCCCTACAAGGAGACTTGGTTCAAAAGGTGTTTTGGATGCATCTTTAATGCCTTAGATCGTGGGTATACTTGAGGAACACTCCAAAATCAGCTTAAACACTTTGAGAAGGTCAACTTTGCCTTTTACAGCACCCAATTCTGAGTTACAGGCTGAAAGTTATGGTGAAAACGAGGTGCTGCGGACACTGTTACTGTAGGTCAAAGTTACAATCAGGTAAACCACAAAGGTGAAAAGTTTTCTTGACTTCTCCAACATTCTAAAATACCAATGGGGAGTTAAAAACCACTTGCATGTGGAGGGGTCGGCTCAAGATGCTTCCAGAGACACAACAAACAGGATGGGGACACTCTGCAGGAGCCACTGGAGGGACATCATGGTGGGGCCCACATACATTATCAACCCTTATGGAGCCTCCACGACTTAAAAGCTATTTTTAATGAAAAAATAAGTCCCTTATTTTCATAATTGAAGGAATGGTCAAAAGGGAACCTAACTATGGTTAATTACCTACCCTAGTCAAGTTTAACCTAACCCAAGGTCTTGTACAACTATAAAAAGGCCGTTTGGCAAGCACAAAAATACACACACCTACTCCATTGCTGAAAAATAAGCTCCTCTAAGGTTAGGGAAGCCCTAATCTCTCTCTCCTCTTGTCTCCCTATCCATTTCCTAAGCTCGCTATCATAAGCGGCAACATAGAGAGAGCATCAATATGCTATTGCTACCATTCTCTTGCAAACATTTCTCTTACCATACTCATCCCTAAATAAGGATTATAGATTCTATATGAGAGCAAGGATATCAAGTTCAATGATCTATCTCATGGTTTGATCAACAAGTTGTTGCAATTGGGGTGTCGTCGTCACACTTTTGCTCTAAACACATGTAAAATTGGTAAGCATATCTTGGCAGCTTCTCATATTTTGTGCTCATTGGGTTGCTTGTTTGTTGAGAAAGCTTTTGTGCACCATGGTGTCTATTTGCTTGGCTTCTCTCCTTATGTTGTGTGTAAGTAAGTCTTGGGGCTGCATAGATGGAGAAGAGCTCTCTATGCATGCCGCCTTATGTGTGTAAGTAGTCTCTTCTTTTGGGAAAGGAAAGGAGTTGTCAAGTATTTGTGCATTATGGTGTTTTGAGTTTTTGAGGTTTTGTGCTTGCTTTTCTTAGAAGTATATGAGCACTAATATGGTGAAGGTCAATCTTTGCATGTGAGTTTGTGCAGTGTTCAAAGGGATTGCTTAAGGAGTGTGTGTTGAATGGTTGAAGGGCATTTTGTGTTGAAGCACATAAGGAAGGTGTGAGTGTGTGTGTGTGTGTGTGTGTTGTATATGGTTTGTTTTTGGTTTCCTTCTTTCTCCATAAAAGAGGGTGGTGCCCCTAAGAAATATGCGTGTGTAGGGTCTCACGGAGTGGTTGTCTGGTGGGAGCCTTGAGTTGAGCCCCATCTCAAAAAATCCGCTCTCAACGTGTTGTGCAACGTGGCATAGATGTATTGTTGGGCACTAAACCAGCGAGTAAACCACCTTATCGTATGAGTGCTAGTGAGGCCAACGAGGTTGAGAGTCATTTGGCTGACTACCTCGCTCGTGGTCTCATTAGACGTAGAATTTCGCCTTGGGTATCACCAATTTTATTTTAAAAAAAGAAAGATAGTACTATGGGCATGTGCGTAGATTATTGTGGATTAAACACCATAACCATAAAAAACAAGTATCCTCTGCCTCGAGTGGATGAGTTGTTTGATCAAATCCATGGGGCAAGGTACTATACAAAGATAGATCTTCGTTCAGGTTACCACCAGGTGGGTATCCTATTGAAAGATATCTCTAAAACTGCCTTTAGAACACGTTTGGGGCATTTTGAATTTTTGGTTATGCCTTTTGGTTTAACCAATGCTCCAGATACATTTATGATGTCATGGATAATGTCTTATGTCCCTATCTTGGAAAATTTGTTGTGGTTTTCCTTGATAACATTCTCATCTATAGTAAGACTAAAGATGAACACTTAGAACACTCACGATTAGTGTTCAAATAGCTACGAGCTCATGCTCTGTATGCTAAGCAAAGCAAGTGCAATTTCTTTAAAAGAGAGATACATTACCTCGATCATGTGATCTCTTATTCTAGCATCAAAATGGACATTGACAAGGTCACTGCCATTCTTCGATGGCCACATCCCAACACAGTTAAGGAGCTTCAAATCTTCTTAGACATGGCTCAATTTTATCGATAATATATCCGTGATTATGCCAAAATCGTTTTTCGTATGATAGATCGACTTAAATAAAAAGGTAAGACCTTCTCTTGGAAAGAAGACCAACAAATCAATTTTGAACAGGTCAAGGCCAGTGTTCCCCTCCTAGCAATCGTTGACCCACTTAAGCCGTTTGTGGTAGAGACTGATGCTAGTGATAAAGCAATTGGTGTGGAACTTCTCAAAGAGGGAAAACCTATAGCCTTTGAAAGTAAAAAGCTAGATAGAGCTCAACAAAATTAGTATGTCTATGAGAGAGAGGTCTATGCCATAATTCACGCTTTACGAAAGTGACGACACTATTTATATGCTGCCGAGTTTGAAGTAGTTTTTGACCATGAGAGTATTAAATGATTTGCTACTCAAACGGAATTGAAGGGTCGTAAAGCTAGATGGACAAAGATCCTCCAAGATTACGATTGTAAGCTACCTTATTGCAAGGGGAGATATAATGTAGTAGCAGATTCACTAAGTTGGATGATTCAGATTAATTCACTTGCTTTCACGGAAATAAAGAGTGAATTTTTGGAGTCATTACGTGGCAAGTGTGCACAAGATCAATCATATGCTAAAGTGTGGAGTGCAGTTTTAAAAAGGAATCCCTCACACTCACATGTCTCTGTACAGCCAGATCAACATGTCTCTGCATGGGCTATCAGGGATAATGGGTTTGCGAGGTGGGCTTGCTCAGCACCCGGATGCTTGCTGTGGAAAATAAGAGAAACAAGATGCACAACACAAAGCAAAAGGCATTGACGACACCGTAAATGCTTACAGTTGAAAACCTAAATTCTTTAAGATGCTAATAATTAGCGAAAGTGGAATTCGAATACAAATATTTACCATTAACGGCATTGATAGAGTTAAGAGAGTGTAATGCTCTCAAATTAGACCAAGACTGCAATTTTTTCACTTATGCCTACCATTAGAGCCTTTTGAAGCTAATTAGGAAGGACATATCTGGCAAAAATTCCGTGCCCGACGTCCTTGTAATTTCCAAATACGGTAGAGAGAGGTTATCTTCTCACCTTCTTGCATTACTGATCTTTTTCTTGCCTCTTTACCTCAGACTCCTAACCTTTGCTTGTCGATTAATCTCAAACTTCTATCCATTGCTTGCCGATTCCGACATCTCAACTTGCTTCCATTTGCTTTCTGAGCTCCGACTATTACCTTGCTGAGATCCCTTCTACTCTTGTCGAGCTTGGTCAAGGTCGAGGATGAGAGAGAGAGAGAGAGAGAGAGAGAGAACCCGAGCTCCTTCTTCTTCCCACCTTGCCCAACTCCCTTCTTGCCTTCACCAAGACGAGCTCCAACTTCATTACCTCGATAAGACTTCCCATTCTTGCTTCACGGTCTCGAGAGAGAGAGAGAGAAATCTCTCTATTGGAGTGAGATATAGACCTAGCTTGCCTCATGTGCCGACAAAAAGAGAGAAAGAGAGAGAGAACTTATCGAGCTTCTTCTTCTTTGCCTTCCTTGCTTCACCAAGCTCGAGAGACAAAGACAGAGATCGAGTGAGAGCGAGAGAGAGAGAGAGAGAGAGAGAGAGAGAGAGAGAGTCGCTTCCTAGCAAAGCCGAGCTCCGGCACGACCTTCATGAAAGACTTGTTTCCTTTCCAGACTCCTTCTTTCCTTGCCAAGCTCCAACTTGCCGTCACCAAGACGAGCTCCCTTCTGCTCTTGCCGAGCTCCTTCGCCTTCGTCAGTTCTCGTTCCATTCGTTTATCTTCCCGTTTGACACCTCGTGCCCCCTTTTTTTTATTAAAGCCCCCCTCCTCCCCCTAAGCAACGATGGCACCATCGTTGCCAGGTGGGAAGGCTTGTTGATGATGTGGCATGCCATTTTTTGTACAACGCCAAACCGCCGTTGCCATCCGAGGCTCACGGCACCCGGTGCAAGCCATTCTCTCTCTGCCTGTGCCTCCCCTCCTTGCTCGCACGCGATGCCAGCCCCTCTTCTTTCTTTTCCCCCATCCACAGTCATTAAACCCTTTGGGCGGCCATGCTTCTTGGCCTTTGGTGATTATGGGAGGTCCTTCCCATTGAGCTCATGGGTGGCCGTTCAGCCCCTTGAAGTTCATGGGCAGCCCTCAAAGGGCACCACATTCGGAATGCACTTTGTTCAAGGCATTTCCTTGGACAACATCTTTGTCCAACAACCCTTGACTAACAATATCATCATGAATTTTGTTGCCCAATTCAGTGTCACTGACATTTCCACATGCCATTAAGATGCAAGCATATGCGAATGCATTTCTTGAAAGGTCTTCCCTTCACATTCGGTTAACAAAGCCAAAGCTTCCCTGTCATAACCATAATTGGCATATCCCCTAATGAACGTGTTCCAGTAGACGACTTTTGCATTCAAATCTCATCAGTGCTTTTGTAATGGCACCACATTTAGTATACGCATGGGCCAAAACATTCCTGAGCTTTCATAATTGTTGACCAAAGCACTGCCGAGCTCCATTTTTGCCTACCGAGCATAGCCAGCTACTAATGCACTGCAAGTGATGACATTCTGGAGAAGATTCTCCTCAAGAACTTATTATGCTGAATTCAAAACCCTGGCGGAAGCTCAAAACTCCCAGTTGGAACATCGACCCAGCGGAATAGACTAGTACGGAATCGGCTCTCGGTGAATTGGCAACCGGAACTCCAATTGATGATCTGAAAAGACCAATGCGATCCATGCGCATGCATTCATTTCATTTATGTCCCCTCAGTTGCAGGTGCCCAAAACCATATGTATCTGCAATTGATTCAGACTTCAAACTACCATAACTTTTTCACCATAGCTCCAATCGATGAGCCGTAAAGACAGGTGGGTAGAGCACTTCGAGCACTGTAGTTTTAGATCGTAATCTCCCATATGTGATTACCTCAAGCATACTCATTTTTAAAATCATCGAGGCATCTGTTGGCCCTATGAAACCGCATCTGGCATACATTAACCATAAAACTTGGCATGTTAACAAGCCCCCATCACTGCTTAGTAGATGTGTAGGCTTCAAAGAAGCTTAACTTGCAATTATTTGCTCTTTTTCCCATCATGGAAGCGAATTAGGATGAAATCCACCCCCTGTGAACCTGCACCTCCTCCGGCATGGGGCAATGGTCTTCTGATTTAACTTGCATCATCAAAAGCTTCATTAGACACATTGTCCTATGGGTACATATCATCATCATCCCTTGGCTGGTGATCTAAGATTTGATTCTCAAAAACTAAACTTACCTTCCTGTTTCTTGAATAATTTGAGCCTTTTCCTTGCAATAGGCACTCTAAACTTAGTTCCATCAAGCTCACATAAGTTATATGTTGTATTGTCATAAACATGAAGTACAACATATAGTCCAAACCACCGCTTGACCATCTTCCACATAGTAGAGTATTCGCTTTCCAATCTACTATCATAAACAAGTACCCAATCTCCATCTTTAATAGCATATGACCGTAGTCTATGCTTCTCATCAAATGTTGCTTTATTCTTGAACCTTGCTTCCTTAATCTTTACTTTAACCTCTTTAATTTTTTCTTGACGTCTCTCAAGCTCGCAAATATGTAGAGCAAGCAAATATTTTGTAGACATATCTATTTCCCATGGCATTATAGTCCAAGACATAACTGCCCCCTCTATATAT
The DNA here is from genome assembly GCF_014529385.1 of Adiantum capillus-veneris. NCBI lineage: Eukaryota > Viridiplantae > Streptophyta > Polypodiopsida > Polypodiales > Pteridaceae > Adiantum > Adiantum capillus-veneris. Next base: position 49,515,215 of record NC_140932.1, read on the forward strand.
AGGCATAATGGGTTTTTGCTCACGCATCAATTCAAATGGCATATAACCTGTAACTAAACTATGTGTAGTTCGATCAGCCCATAAAGCAAAAGGCAGTAGCTTAGGGAAATCACCAATATGTCATTGGCATGATTTTTCTAAAGCCTTAACAATAGGCAGATGCCCTCTTTCACTTTTTCCATTACCCTCTGGATTGTGTGCCGTAGTAAGAGCCAATTTGATGCCCAAACAAGAAAAGAACTCACAAGCTTCATCTGCATCTAGTTATCCTCTGCCAGCGGAAATTACATCTTCAAGAAAAAATTTGCATACAACACCTATAGACTTTGTACGCAAGCCTCTTCCTTCAGCCTGATTAGTGAGATCTTCTCTAGCAAGGACATTATACCTCATGTGCCAAACACCCACCACTGGCATTTTAATCAAATATACTACCCACTTGTAATGCATAGCTAGTGGATAAGTAGGATGTAATCAGTCTCGATTTCGTACAATAGAATATTGCTGGCATACTAAGCATGTCTCCACAAATTGAGCAACATCTTTATACATTCTCTTCCACCTATAGCGGTCCTTAATTTTGACAAAAGTTTCCCATACCCCTCTGTGTTTGCCCCATAAGCTTTCATGAAACTCTGTAATCACCTATTGTTGAGTTGCTTTATCACAAACAACCTGTTGCACTACCCCTCTTGAACTCTTTGGCTGCTTCCATAGATGACCATCCTTAAAAAAGTAGCCAGAAGCCTTCTTTCTAATCCTCTTGTACTCTTGATCACTCTATCCCTCTTGCCTGGTAAGAGTGCTTAGGTACTCCATCCCTCTTGCCTGGTAAGAGTGCTTAGGTAATGGCTGATCCAAAGACATTCTCCATCATACATCTCTTCAAAAAAGAGTTCAAAAACATGAGCATGAGTACCACATCTTGCATGTAATTGAGAAGAGGTGTAGAACTTTAAGCCCACATCATCACTAGTGGTAAGCATATTCTCTTCATCTTCATATCTGGCCCTTGAAAACATATCTGCTACAGGGTTAGCTCTACCTGCAATGTGACAAAACTCCAAGTTAAGAGACTTAATAAAGGATATCCATCACAGCATTGCAATGTCCAAAATAGTACAATTTGCAATCATCCCTATCAATGGTAAACAATCTATCTCTACCACAATTGAAGCACCAATGAAATAATCCTTGTCATACCTCAGTGCAGTAGCAACACCCCAAAGTTCTCTCTTAACTTGTAGGTAACCTCTTTGACAATCATTAATCACTTTTTCTCCAAACCGGTCTACATACATGTGACCATCTTCATCATCTTGACATATAGCCCAGCCAATACCTGTCGGGCTAGTGTCAACGGTTAAGATCACTAGCCTTCCACACTTATAGTCAACCTTTCTCAAGGTGGGAGCCTTGAAAAGCATTGTTTTTAATTTTTTGATGGCCATTGTATGAGCTTCCTCCCATACAAACCTTTTACCCTTCTTAGCAATTTGTAAAGCGCCTCTACAACAAGAGCAAAGTGCCGCAACCAAATACGATAAAATACACATGCACCCAAAAATCTCCAAACCTCTGTAACCGATGCGCATCTTCCTTTTATCTTTTGTATAGCTTCAACTTTAGCTAGGACTTGGTCGTCTTCCATTTGGGCCACACATATGCCCCTGAAAGTGTCAAGTTAACTTCTTCAAGCCTAGATAAAATGGCATCACAATCAACAATATGCTGGGCAACAAACTGTTGACACCCCCTTTGGTCTTTTATCTCATCTTTGAACCCTTCTTCACATCCCTTGGTCGGAAAATCATAAATGAAAGGCATAGTAGTATGAGGAATAAAATCCCTTAGCAGCTTATTCATACCATTCATCATATGAGCTACAAAATTAGTAGCACCCTATGGTAGAGTGCACATCCTTACTAAACCGAGAGGTGTATGCATTGTAGTAAGATCCTTGATCTTGAAACCAAGCTAAAATTGATCATATCCTGAGTAAAGATCACACATAGAGTAGATAGATCTTCTTGCAATGGCTTCAACAAACTTGTCCACTATTGGACCTGTACCAACATTGCGGATTTTTACTTTGTTGCTGGTTGCATATCCTAATGAACCTTAGGGTACCATTCTTCTTTGGAACAGTAAACCACCGATTAGAGTATGTTGTGCATGATATTTCCAAAATTACCATCATTATCTTCTCATTTAACAAATCAATGAGCTTTGGCAAGTGAGCTTTGGGTACCAGAATAGGGCATAAACGCCATGGCATATGAGGGACAATAAATATAACCATAGGAAAAACAACATTTGGATCTGCACATCCAATCTCACGTGGCTCAAAAACAAAGGCTTTACCATGATTTCCAATCATCTCTCGAAATAATTCAATCTCCTCTTCAATAAGGAAATCCTCCTCTCCAATTTTCAGTTGCTTCACTTATGTATTTTGGGTCTCTCAGTATAGGCTGGTGAGAAGCTTTCTCCATTACTCCATCACTTCCTTCTGGTAGAGGTGTAGTGACCAGCCTCACCTTCTTTGCAACAGATTTATATTTTGTCTCTACCTGGACTTCAACTGCTTCACCCAAATCCTCCTTTATATGAGTAAGTACTTGACATAAATCCAATTCTTCATACATGTCCATTGAATGTACTTTAACTATGTCAGTTCCACTTTCTAACACGTATTACATGATCTCTTTTAGCCCTGATATAGTATCCACATAAGAGACCTCTTCAAAGATCCTTGAAATCACATCATTTGGTTCAAGCACATCACATCCTTGCAATTCACTTTAAATACCTGACACATATTTCTTTTCCCATTTAGATAGCTCATTAAACTTCCTGTATGACATCAAACCCTCGAATGTTAATCCCAAAACCCCAAAGAGAAAGTCTCTCTTTGCAAGAGCTTTCCACCTCCGTACCACCATAGTCCCGCCTTATAGTGGCACCCCAAGAAAATCACGTGAAAACCTGTGTTCCTTGAACTCTTTGCATATCTTTAGGAGTGGATGATCACATAGACTATCTTTGTTTCTGGCATGTTCTACACACACAGTCAAAAACTGAACAGCCCTTTTACTATCTCTACTTCAGATCCTTTCATAGGCCGAGCCATCATCTAACACCTTTGTTTCCATGCGTACATCCATAATGTAGGGTTGTCCCAGTGTGAGTGGATAGCACGAATGCTCTTGTATAAAAAAGTTTTGTGTATCACAAACATCCCCAATTGTTACCTTAACATTTTCACATGCACCATAAACATCCCCTAGAAGCATATTGGTAGCCCGAATCCGCCAACCGTGATCAACATCAATAGACCATTTTCCTTTCTTGTGCAAGCTCTTTGCCATAAGATATATTTCTGACCCATGGTCCACAGGTGCTAAAACTAGCTCTTCAATGTCCCCAAGCTTCACAATGGTTTCTAGCGTTGCTCTGGCCCAATGAGTCCTAGAAAAGTGGCTCCTTGGCACAACTTATTCATCCCTTTGTCATTAAAATGAACATGCCTTACCGCAGATATGATTGGATTTTAAACCACCACAGCCTTTGACATTTCATCTTCAAATGCTTCTTCATAAGCATCCAGGATTGACTCAATGTGGTGGATCATTTGGCTTTTAACCGCATCAGGTTCCTACTCACTTGGTATATACTGACGTTTCCTCTTGATAATGTCAATAATATCCTCATGAAACTCACGCTTGGAATTCCCAAGATGTCACCTAATGTGAGCTCCACTTTGCATTTGAGAATGCACTCTTCAAAAACCTTCTTTAGACCTGTAACCAACTCAATGTCCGATTGCAGCTTATAGGAAGGTCCCTTAGGCTTACCCTGCTTCTTATCTTTTAATGCCTCTTCCATTACCACTTGTGGAGTAGGTTTGGGAGAAGGCCTTTCATCTTTCTTACTGCTAGATTTGGTTGCTCCATTTAATTTTCCTGCAATATCTTCATCCCTTTTGCGCTTCTCTTCTACTATGGCTTCATTAGCTTGAGACCTGCCAATAAATTCATATATTGAAAGTGAATCTACTGGATCTGCCCATCCTGTAGTTTCCCTAATGCAAATCCCAACCTGATATAATCTTGCATGAGTCACCTTGCCTGCTTCTACAGTCTTCAAAGCATAAGGCCACAAATCACCTTTAATTCATGCACCTTCATCATCTGCATTATTGTACACCTACAACCCATATGTAGCTCCTTCTACCATAACAACACTATGATGTACCTAGCTTTCCTCATGTGCCGACAAAGAGAGAGAAAGAGAGAGAGAACTTCTTGAGCTTCTTCCTTCCTCACTTCACCAAGTTCGAGAGCCAGAAAGAGAGATCAAGTGAGAGTGCGACATAGAGAGAGAGAGAGAGAGCCGCTTCCTTGCCAAGTCGAGCTCCGACTCACCTTCACCAAAGCCTTGCTTTCTTCCCGCCTTGCCAGCCTCCTTCTTGCCTTGCCAAGCTCCGACTCACCGTCACCAATTTGATCTCCCTTCTGCTCTTACCGAGCTCCTTCGCCTTGCTCAGCTCTTGTTCAATTCCCTTATCTCCCTCTTTGACACCTCATGCCCCCTTTTTTTATTAAAGTCCCCCTCTTCTCCCTAAGCAACGACGGCGCCATCATTGCTAGGTGGGAAGGCTTGTTGATGATATGGCATGCCTTTTTCAAAAAACACCTGCAAACACGTCGCAACTGGCCCCAAATAGGAGCGCCCTAAGATTGCCTTCGTTTTTCGCTTCATGGCCATCGCCATCCGAGGCTCACGGCACCATGCACAAGCCATTCTCTCTCTGCATGTGCCTCTTGTCCCTGCTCGCAAGCCATGCCAGCCCCTCTTCTCTCTTTTCCCCCATCCACACTCATTAAACCCTTTGAGCGGCCATGCTCCTTGGCCTTTGGTGATTATGGGAGGTCCTTCTCATTGAGCTCATGGGTGGCCGTTCGGCCCCTTTAAGTTCATGGGCGTCCCTCAAAGGGAACCTCATTTGGCATGCACTTTGTCCAAGGCATTGCCGCACACAACATCTTTGTCCAACAACCCTTGACTAACAGTCATTGTGAATTTTGTTGCCCAATGTAGTGTCTTTGACATTGCCACATGCCATTAAGATGCAAGCATAGGTGAATGCATTTCTTAAAAGGCCTTCCCCTCACATTCCGTTAACAAAGCCAAAGCTTCCCTGTCATAACCATAATGGGCATATCCCCTAATCAACATGTTCTAGTAGACGACCTTTTGATTTGAAATCTCACCAGTGCTTTTGTAATGGAACCACATTTGTTATATGCACCGGCCAAAACATTCCCGAGCGTTCATAACTGTTGACCAAAGCAGTGCCGAGCTCCATTTTTGCCTTCCGAGCACACCCAACTACCAATACACTGCAAGTGATGATATTCTAGAAAAGATTCTCCTAGAGCACTCATTCTGCTGCATTCAAAACCCTGGCTGAATCTCAAAACTCCCAGATGGAATTTCAATCGAGCGGACCAAACTAGTACAAAATCGACCCCCGGTGAATCTATAACGGCCAATATCTTGGCAACCGGAACTCCAGTCACCGATCTGAAAAGACCAACATGCTCCACAAAGTGAGCATTCCATGCCCATGCATTCATTTCATTTCTATTCCCTCAGTTGCAGGTGCCCAATACGTACGAATCTGCAATAATTGACTCAAACTTCAAACTACCATAACCTTTTCACTGTAGCTCCAATGGACGATGAGTTGTAAAGATAGGCCGTTAGAGCACTTCAAGCACTGTAGTTCTAGATCATAATCTCCCATCTATGATCACCTCAAGCACACTCCTTTTTAGCATCATTGAGGCATCTTTTGGCCCTATAAAACTGTATATGGCATACATTAACCATAAAAATTTTCATGTTAACAAGCCCTTATCACTGCTTGGTAAATGTGTAGGCTTCGAAGAAGCTTAACTTGCAGTTCTTTGCTCTTTTTCCCATCATGGAAGCGGAGCGGCACGGCAGCGCAAATAAAAACTCCAACACACAGAGCTCCACCCCTACTCAAGAAGAGCTTAAGGGGTGGAAGAATTTTTTCATTGATGATGGCTACTTACTCCACAAGGGTAGAGTATGTGTGCCAAAGGACTCAGACACTAGGTGCCAAATATTAATTGAGTGTTATGATAGTCCAAATACTGGTCATCCACGTATTCATAAGAAGGAAATTTTATTGGACTGGCCTACATCACGATGTTCAAGATACATACTAAACTGTCATCAGTGCCAATTAAATAAGGCAGAGCGCCTCAAGGTAGGTGGCCTTTGCATCCTTTAGAGATTCCACAAAGTAAGTGGGAGAGTATCTCTATGTATTTTATAGTCAGACTACCTATTAGAAATTGTGGCCATGATGCCATTTGGGTAATTGTAGACCGTTTAACAAAGATGGATTGATTCATTCCCAGTAAGACTACGGTTAAGACGTCAAAATTAGCACAACTATTTGTAGAGCGTATATATAGAATTTATGGTCTTCCAGCTATAGTATCATTAGTAACAGAGATCGATAGTTCAATAGTATCATTAGTGACAGAGATCGATAGTTCAATAATCAGTCCCTAGGCTTCTATAGAGCTTAATTACAACACCGTGAGCAGGCTTTGCTCATCCACAAGCATCTGTGGCCAAAATTCAATTGTCAATTTAAAATATGAAGTTCCTGTAAACATTACAAAAGTGGTCGTAATGGCTCAAAATGATAATAACGGGATATTCGATGATGTCCATGAGCTTGTATCTTCACATTACAGCATCCATCTTCATCTTCATCACTTCATCAGCATCTTCATATGGAATATTTAGAGAATCTTTGAGGATAATAACGGGATATTCGCTGATGTCCATGAGCTTGTATCTTCAGATTACAGCAACCATATTCATCTTCATCACTTCATCAACATCTTCATATGGAATCTTTAGAGAATCTTTGAGGAATCTTCATGGAATCTTTGTGGAAGTGTTGTTGAAAGGTTGACCTGTCAACACTCTCCTTGTCGTCCCTGACAAGACCCTATGTCTGCAGTGGCCTTAATGAGTGCTTCATGTTTTGGTGTTGGTTGAAGCTTTTGTTGTTGCAGTTGCTTCTACTACATGCTTTGTATGTTGTAGAGTTACCTTTTTCTAGTACATGTAGTGTAGTTGAAGCCATAGCTCTCCCCCTCCGATCAGTTTTTGTATCGTGAATAAGTCGAGTGAGGTTTGTTGTTGCAGCAAGTCTTTATCTTGGCAGCTCTGTATTGTTTGTGCTTTGGGTGTCATCCTGCACGTGTACCTGTAAACTTGAAGCCTTTTTGAAAATTTTTTGGCCCCCCCTTTGATTTTCTAGTTGATGAGCATGCAGTTGTTTGGGGATGTCGTTGGTCTGCTTTTCTGTGTTTATATAAAAAATAAAATGTGGCGTATATTACAAAATGAATGTCTTGGATACATGGATTATAGGACTAAAGGGAAAAACCCGATGGGAAAAAATGCCTTTAGTCATAATTAAATGTGAGGCTATATGTACTTATGTCTTGATGTAACTGATTTTTGTTGAGTTAAAGTACTTATAGCCGTATGGCTACTATTATTGATTGGATATACATTGGATAAGTGTTAGTAGCTTGAAGTCATAGTCGTTGTTGAGAAAATGCTTATGAAACCTGTTACCGCTTCGTCATCGTCATTTTGTTGTGTAAGTGCATGGGTGGAATACAAATCGTGTCAAATGCAAATGTCCAATGATGGGACATTATATATGCTTGCACAGATAGATGCATGGGAAACAATATGTTGTGCGAGAAGAGTTTGAATGGGTGCTTCCAGGAGTAAACGTAGCTAGAGAAGCAAAAATATATTTGACTTCAAGAGCTACCGTTACTCACAAGAAGGGTTGTTGATGCTCGAGGTTTTTCACTCTCCTCACTGTGTACTTGTGCGTGAGTGTTTTGTGGACTACTCCACCTCTCCACCAAATAAAATTGTTAGACTTTGACTCTTCTGCTCACCTATCCAGCATGAGCGACTCAATTTTACAATATGCTCAACTCTTCCAGCTTGAGCTATAATCTAAATATCTAGACTCATAAACCACAAAAAAATATTAATACATGAAGCTTGGGTCTGACGCTTGCTCATTTAGTGGCTCAGCTTCCCGACTCTTGACTCTTATGCCATGATTTTTATGGAGACTTGACTTACTCTCGGGAGCTATCGACCAAGAATAGGTTTTGAAATTCAAAACTCCCATCCTCGAAGAGAGGATTTGTAAAGGACCATACTCGAAATATTGGTTCCTTTTGCCATACCTGGGTGACCTTGGTTGTCAAAATTTCTTTTTGTTGTTGTTGGTCCCTTGGTTGAGAAGATTGGCTCGCTCCATTCTCCGTAACACTTTGTCTATCATGTCTTGACATTTGTTGGGATCTAGAGATGACTTCAATCTTCTTCAGTATGTGTTGTTCTTTTGGCACCCATTTGTATCTGCATCGTGTGATTAGTGTGTCTTTGCAGATATCCTTTTCCTTGATTGTGACATTGTCCTTGATTTTGCCTTCTGTGAAATTGCGCTTATTTCAAGCTGAAGTCGTCTGATTGAAGAATGTTTATCTGGCATCTTTGGTAGCCAGATTCTCCGATTTCCTTGATAGTAACCTTGTTCTTGAAGAATTGTAGATGGCACTTCCCATGATGTTTTTGATGTCGTATTGAGATTTACAAGAGTGCCATTTTTGGGATTATTTACCGATGAAGTCCTATGTTGGTATGAAGGCCAGCTGGATTTGAAATTTCCTGCATACCTTTGGCGAGCCTTGTTGGTTGGTCTCCTTTGGCAATATAAATATGAGATTTGTTTCTTCTGAGGACGCTTTTTGAAACCTTTATTCACCACATAAGCCGAGGTCTATGGTTTTGGTAACCAAAGTTTCTTTTGACCCTCATAATAGCCTTGCTCTACTAAGCTGTAGTGGGAGGCTATCCATCCCATGTGTTTACCTTTCGTCAATTGGCTAGGATCATTTACCCATATTGGGTCCTTGACCTTTATTTCTTTAGCTTTAATGGAGACCTTTGAAAACCTTTGGCGGCGGTGATCTCGCAGTGTAGGGTATTTCGGTTGAAAAATTTTCTTTGGAGTCTGCCTTTCATGTGGAAGCATGTGGTCAGTTGATGTAGAAGCGCTGTCTTGAACTTTTCTGGGTTGGATTGAAGACTCTGATTTAAGGGACTGCTTCTGTTGGTAGGACATTTGTGGGCTCATTTTGGCTTTGCCTTTGTCGACAGCCGATAATCTTGGAGTGGTAGTAGGTTGGCTTTCTTGAGAGCTAGTTGTGATGACCATCATTGAAGATTTCAGAAGCTCTCTGTCACTATTTACTTCTTCTAGCACTTAAAGGTCATTCAATGGTGACTTGGAAATCTTTTGAAGCTTGTGTAGCAGGATGTTGAGGTTGACTCTCTTCTTCTGATGCAATGGTCGTCGTGGCCTTTGGTTCCCATTGTTCCATGGGTTTTGGTAGAGTCTATTCTTGAAAATATTCTATATCCTGCATTGCTTGTCCTTGGTAGTCAATTTTGGAGTCGGTCATTTCCCTTTCTTCTATGGGTTCTAAAACTTTAGCTACATCTTCTTTTAGCTTCTTTTGCTCTTTGATTTCTTCAATCATCCTTGTAGAGTCTACAGTAGAGGAATTCTCTTGTAGAATTTCAGCTTCATCCATTGATTCAAATTGCATGTCTTTGTCTCGTGAGGTGACACTAAGTTTTGTTGTTACCTCTGCCACCTCTTCTTGGGTTTGCTTACCATCTTCAGAATCTTGGCTTCTTTTGCTCTCGAACCTTGAACTACGAGCTTCATCTTCATCACCTTGTGGATTCTTTGACTTGTCCTCACTGAGGTTCTTTAACACTAGGTTGGTAATGGGACACTTTTATGTCCTGGGACACTATTATGTCCTGTGAAGTGACCATTTTCCTTGAATTATGTCAAGAGTTTCAAAATGGATTTTGAGGTGCTATCTATCTAGAAAGTTGTCTCATGAGCTGAAAACAACTCGACATTTTTTTGGAATATCAATTCCATATTTAACATTGTCCTTGCACAACATTTCACAACCTAAACTGTGTGAAAAAACGGGTCCTGTTTTTGGCTTTTTTTCGAATTTTTACAACTATGCCACTCTAGAATTCGTATTTGTGAGGTCTATAATGCTAGAGAACTATCTTTAGTAGTCCTCAACATGTCGTGATGCTTCTAAGGAGAAATAAATATTAAAGTTGTAAGTTATGACCAAATTACAAAAATTATCAAATCCTGTTTTTTAGCCAATTTTAGCTCTTCTATGATTTTTTTGGTGGATTTCATGATATCCAAATTCATTTTTGATTTTCTATGTCACATATTGTAACATAAAGCTAACATTCCTTGAGTTTTTCATAGTACACAACGATGGTTGATTTTTTCAATTATGAAAGAAAACGAAATATTGTAGGATATCAAGTATAGCTTTTTCAATATTGCTAGTTTCTTGTGACAACTACATGCATTTTGTAGGTAGTAACCATATCTAGTCATAAGGATCAAATTTGGATAGATATTGAATAATTTCTATGGGATTCTACAACTCATAATGTTCAACCCAGTTTTTTCATGTTTGCTGTATTTAACACTTCATCTTTGTCCCCAAGATTCCTCTTGGTAAGAGATGTATTATTCTTTTGACATGCTTCATGGCTCCTTATGAACATAAAGGACAATAGGGAACTAAGAAAACATGCATATATTATTTGTATTGAGCGTGGATATAGAAACTTTGATGATAGGTTTGCATAATGGTAAAAATTCAACTTTTTTGTACCTATTTACTTTGGCAAAACAAAAAATGGTGAGTGAGAAGCAATCATATGTTCTGATCACCAACCCATTGAAGTTAACTAGGGAATTTATCTCAAGTCCTACAAAAATCCCTAATCTTATTTTTATGCAACAAAACGTAATAAATGACTGTTTTGATGAAAATTCACTGGTCCATCAACTTTGGAGGCTTGGTGTGACCAAAAGATGAGAAATTTTACAAGTTTCTTATTTTTTCCATGTTTAGTAGTCCTTGAACTATAACCTCATGAAAGGATTTTACAAAATGAGTGGATCTACTATGGTTTTGGAGGTTTTTTTAAAAACCCTGAAAGGACACTTTTATGTCCTATTAGGTTACCAACCTAGTGTTAAGTGATCTTGAATCAACTGATTCAATTGATATTTTTTGAAAGCTTGAGTCTCTATGATAATGTCGTTGACACCATTGACTTCAAGAAATTGTGTCTTGAGACTATCTTTTGTGCTCTGCAACAAGATCTGCTTCTTTTTCGGAGATCTCGTTGGGGATTCTTGTTTCAGTTCCCTTGTTGTCACTGTCTGAACTTTGCTTTTGGCTGGTTGCTTCTTCTTTGCCATGTAGAGCTTTGTTGTGCAGTCCTTCACTAAATGACCAATGTCATATTGGTTGCAATATGTTGCTATCTCAACATGTGCACCCTTTGGACGAGACATCTATCCATAATACTACTGATAATGGTTTCCTGTGGTATCTAGATACAGATATGACCTCTTCTTTGCACGCATGAACCTATAGATTACGACTGACTTAGGTGTATCCACTGGCTTCGTCTCTTTATCCTCCATCGTCTTGCCCTTGAGAAGCTGAAAATACCTTCCATTATTGCTTGCATACAAGATCAAATCACTATCCATGCTTTCTAGTAGTCGTAATGCTAATTCTTCCACCAGCATATGGTCTTTGATGTGGGGCTTCCGCATAGCCTTAGGGCTATGTTTTCGAGTTGATTTTGGCGACGTTTGTACCGAGGGTGAAGATCGAACCAAATCTTTGTTTTACGTTTCCTTGGATGGTGCTTTTGGACGGGGTCCAAGTATATGGCTTATAGGTTGCCCACAAATGCTAAACTAATCCATATTTTTCACGTCGGCTATTTCATAGTGCCTACCGTATTTGCCAACCACAATGACATCTTGACCTGACCTTCTACATTTGGCATTGTGAATTTCCAGTGGTCTCTCCTCCGGCTCGACATCTTCCAATGCTTCTTGAAATTCCATTTGGGCTCCTGAAAAGGACACTGCTTCTTGTAAAACTGGACTTCTTAATCCCACTCGTGAAGAGATAGGGTCTCTTTCTTGAGTTTGAACTCCCCCCATCCGAGAGGGTTCCATATCTGATGTTGGCATCTGTTTAATGCCTGATGATATGACTTCTTGTGCTTTGTTAAGTAGCTCTTGAGATCGAGCTAGTTCTTTTTGAAGTTGTGCTATCTTTATAGCTGATACTTCTGGCGTATTCCCTGTTTGTGCAACTTGGTGTGTTTGTGCTTTGTCTTGTGCAGGTGTGGTGCACGAGACTTGTGCCGTGTCTTTCCATGTTGTGCCTTGTTGTGTGTCATGTGGTGTGTCAGTCATTTGTGTAGTGACAGCTGTAGCTATTAACTCTTCTAGCTGCGTATCAAGAGGAAAAGCCATGACTAGATGATAAACATTACCACCATCAGATTTTTAGTCTTCCCCTCTTGATCCAAATATTTCAGCTACAAAATATTGGTTACTCTCTGCAAGAACTTCATGATTTGTGGCAGCTTTGTAGTAGCGACCGTCCTCGTCTACATAGAGGGTATCAATTTGCCGTTTCCCATCTTGAGCTTTGTACAAAAAAATACTTGGAGGATATGCGTAGAATTCTGTAAGTTGATCCTTGTACAACATTTCTATCTCATTGTCGGTGTATTTTCCGTGCCTCATGTAAATTGATCCCACACAGTCTTCCATGAAATCTGGATGTGGGTGTAGTACATTCTTCGTTGTTTCAACTTCCACTTACTGAGATGTCCGAGTTTCCTCTGTATCTTTCTTTGTCTTGATGTACAAATTCCGATTGACATCCTCATAGCATTGCAGTCCTTTGTAGTGGCCAATCAGATAGATCCAAATTTGCTCTCTTGTAATTTCTCTGGATGTACTTGAGGCTTCATCTCGGCTAGTTTGATTCCTTTGAGACGCCATTGCTTTCGTCTTGACTCCCTTGTTGTACATGTTCAGTGATAGCTCAATTGCTTGCCTCAATGCTAATAAAAATTATTAGCACCCTTGTGTCGGTCTTTTTCGCTTGAGGTCCTTCAGCTTTTGTGGATGCCTTAATCTCTGAGTTTTTTGAAATGGGCTTTGCTTGCACTACTTGAACTTCTTAGCTCCCTTGCTTGCCAAGGCTGATACTTACTTGTCTGGCTGCTTGCTTTTCCTAGAGCTTTTTAGCAGGCCTCGATCTATTGGAAGCACTGTGATAAGTTATGCAACTTACCACTATACTACAACGACTTCTCCCTTCGTAGCGATTCTTGAGTCGAGCTAACCTGTGTTCACTTTAGCACACAATCTGAAAAATTCTATTTAGTTGGCATACTTTTTCACAATGAATGCAAAAATTATTGATGTGCCTTTGATGGCCACACTTGTTCCGTGGGCTCGGAAGTGACTTTCAAGTTCGCTTTTAGCTGAACTAAACTTAAGCTAGCACAAGAGAATTATGCACAAGTTGCAATGATTTGCTAGAAAAAATCTTGTGTTAAAGTTCTCCAAAACTTGCGACTGTTGTTGCAAAACCAAGAGTCCTTGTGTATGGTCTTACTGCTACCAGATTTGTGTATGGACGCTCAAATTTTACACTAGGCCGTAGTTAACTTTTACACCTTCCCGCGGGTGACCAATGATTTTCCCAAAAGATAATTTCAATCTACTAACTTAGCAGTCTTTGATGGTCAATTAGAAGGCCTAGAGACCAAATCTGGTTTCAATATTTCAGCTTCCCAATAATGAAAATATCACATGCACTTGTGTCCGCTCTAGGTCAATTTGAGCGGTCTGTTCCAGAGCCTAGGTTGACTCTAGCTGATGACCTCGCTTATGGCTCACTAGCCCCTCTCCTAGGAAAAAGTCAAAACTATGTTCAAAATAGTGACTGTTTTCTCACAATTCTTTCGAACTGTTGGTGTTAGACACTCCTGACTTCCGGATGCATTTTGAGGCCTTAAACGACTTTTTGTTTTTTCAAAGTTGACCTAAATGGTTGCCAAAGTCATACATTTAGTTCAAGTTTGCTCTAAGATCTGTAGTGTTGCTCTCAAGCTACGTTTTGATATAAAAACTTTTCCAATCCAATACCATTTGTGAAAGTTATGGCCAAGGCCCAAAATAGTGAAATGCAGTTTAAAATGGTCAAAATGAGTCCAAATTCAATTTTAAAAGAAGATTGGGATCTCTATGACACTATGAACACCCCTGTATGGTCAAAATTGCAGTTAGACCCTAAAAAGAATGTCAAAATCACTCAAACAAGCAATTTATGATTTTTTTGCTTTCTGATTCGCCTTTTGACTTTTGGACATCAAAAACATGGGAAAACACTCAAGCCAACATGATCTTCTACTCTCTGAACACACTGGTGATCTCATAATTCCCAAATTCCTGCCCAAAAACCCCCTGGAGACATCGTACGCCCAAATTTTTTTCTGCTCAAAATGAAGCAAGATTTGGTTCAAAGGTTCCCCTTGAGTCTAGCAACACAGTGGTATGGTCAAAATTTCAAAATAAGCTCCTAGACATCCTATGGGTAGGATGTCTTTTTGCTCAGAATTAAATAAAATTTGGTCCAGAGATTCAACTTGGTGTGTTGAACCCCGTATGATGTCTTTTTGCTCAGAATTGAATAAAATTTGGTCCAGAGATTCCCCTTGGTGTGTTGAACCCCTAGGTATCCTCACTTTTTGTTTCTGACACCTTTAGGCTGGTCAAATGCTCAAGAATCTGCTTCAGAAGCTGGATACTCTATCAGCTGATTTTCAAGTCAAATGAGCTCCAAATTGGACCAAAATTGACTAGCAGGCTTATAAGATGCTATGAAACACTTTGGTATTGTCAAATGTTGGTCTAGGGTCCAAAATCATGGAGGAGCTCAGAATTGAATAAAATTTGAACCCTAGATTCCCCTTGAGTCAAGCAACCCAATGCTATGCTCAGATTTGAATTTGGATGCCAAAAGAGCAAGATTTGGGCTGCATAAGCTTCTGGTGCACTCAGAGGGTAGGATGTCTTATATCAGGAGCAAATGATGTCCAAATGATTTGAAACTTGATGGCTAAGCTTAATAGGACATGATAAATAATTGTATGAGGTCAAAATCTCCCCAGAAGTTCATTTAGCACCTGGAGACATCCTACGGGTAGGATGTCTTTTTGCTTAGATTTGGCCAAAATTTGAACCACAGGTTCCCCAGGAGTCTAACAACACACTGGTATGCTCAAAATTTCAATTGGACCTAAAAATGACCTTGAGAAATCCTACGGGTAGGATGTCTTTTTTCTCAGATTTAGCCCAAAATTGAATCCAAGGTTCCCCTTGATGTGCTAAACACACAGCTATTCTCACTTTTTGATTCTAACACTTGTAGGATGGTCAAATGATCAAGTATCTGTTTTAGAAGCCATCTGTCCGATCTGGTGAATTTTCAAGTCAAATCAGCTCTAAATTGGACCAAACTTGACTAGCATGCTTATATAAGGCTATATGACAGCATGGTATGGTCATAGTAGAATTTTGGTCTCAGAATCATGCCCTAGACATCCTACGCGTAGGATGTCTTTTTACTCAGAATGAACACAAACTTAGACCAAAGATTCCCCTAGTGTTCAGCAACCCACTGGTATGCTTAGATTTGAGTTTGGATGTCAAAAGACCCCAAAACTAGCTATTATTGCCTTTTGTCTATACAAAAACGCTAAAGTCTGTTTAATCTTTACTTTCACTGACCCAAATGAGATGAAATTTATCACATGCACTCAATACAACATTTAGAACATGCTTATGGAGTCATCCTATGGTTTGGTCTCAAAATTAGGCCTTGGATGCAATTTGGATAGGATGTCTAGCAATTCTCGTCTTTTGGCTTTAATCTGTTAAAATTTGGTCAAATTTCCACTTTCCAGGTGAAAATAGGGTAGAACCTACCTTCTTAACACACTGGTAACCTCAGATTTTCAAAAAAAAAGCCCAGATCACCCTGTAGACATCCTACAGGTAGGATGTCTACTGCTTATTTTTTCAGATTGAAGTGTCCCTGATGGTTCCTTATGCTCTCAGCAAGTGCAAGTATGCTTCACACTTGCAAAAACATGCAAAAATCACTCAATTTAAGCCTTTTCTGAAATTTTACGTTTTGTGACTCCGCCTTTTGGATTTTGGTCAACAAAAGTAGGGAAAAACAATCAAGTCAATATGTCACTAGGGTAAAACCTACCCTCTGAACACACTGGTAACCTTAGTTTCCTCAAATTCCCTGCCAAAAGTGCCCTGGAGACATCCTACGCATAGGATGTCTACTGTCTTAAAATATAAAATTTACCTGGCAGTAGTACTCCCTATGCTCTATAGAGCTCTCAACAATAATCATGGAAACTTTTGGACTTCAAATCAGCTTCCAAACACAATTTACCGTCTTTCCTACTTAGAGTTTTCCACTTCTTTGATGAGCCTAACAGCAAATAAGACATGCATAAAGTACTCTAGATCAACAATCAAGATATCCTACTTACCCTACTCCTACTCATCATGTGAGATGGTGGTTTTGATTTCCTAGTTGCTTCCCGGCCTCACACGGACTCTCAAGTCAACCTACCACCACATCTACCACTCCAACTCCTACTCTCTACACCACAACCTACTACTACCTAAGACGAAGGATCTAAGCCAGACACACGCTCCCTAGACTCTCTCTAAGACCAAAAGACTCCACCACTCTCCGATCCTATCTAAAAGAATGAATATACTCTGGCAAGCCAGAGGGACCTCTATCCTCAAGGACTAGTCTCGGTCACCTACTTAGGGCCCTCGTCCTCGGCAACGGCGCCAATGTTGGCAGATACGCCGCGACAGACGTCAGCATAGTGAGAACTCACCTAACATATAATGTCAACTGAGGATGGAGCTTGACCCGCAGATGCGTGGAAGCAAGCAAAGGGTGTCAACCTCTACTCGACGGACTAATGACTACTTCCTACAGAGATATCAAATCTACATGCCATCGGTTCTGTGAATGTGAGAGTCTCCTATGATGCTACCGCAATCCAAAAGCCCATTAGATGTTCTCGAAACGTTAGGAAACTTGAGGGATATCCTATCAACACCAATAGGCCACTCTCCCTAAGGTCCGTGACCCAAAACCCTACCCAAAAACACCCGGTGCAGAATCGCATAGGATGTCTGATAAGTTTTTGCAGGTCGATGTGTCCAAAAACTAAGATGCCTAATGCGTAGCTCTACTCGCTTTATCCCGTGGATATGCTGAAATGCAAAAACGGAAAACGTTTACTCACCGAATCTCCAAAAGTAGCTCGCGGATGAATCTGCCAAAACACAGACAAACGCACGTGATGTAAGCATCAACACGTAGCTCTCCTCGTGGGCAACATGTTGCTGCTCTCCGTTTGTGATTCTAACCACCGTAGCTCTTGTAGCACACACACACCCTCTCTCACTCTCTCGCAGTCTCCCAGTCGACAAAGAAGATAAGATTATTAGAAGTCTCTTACAAAGGTTTAGGTTTTGGTGTATATACTAAACCTTAGAAAACCTAATATCCGACCAAAATGACCTGATTTGTCCCTACGCTTCTATAGAGCTTAATTACAACACCGTGAGCTGGCTTTAGTCATCCAACAAGCATTTGTGGCCAAAATACAATTGCCGACTTAAAATATGAAGTTCCTGTAAACATTACAAAAGTGGCCGTAATGGATCAAAATGATAATAACGGGAAATTTGATGATGTCAATGAGCTTGTATCTTCACATTACAGCATCCATCTTCATCTTCATCACTTCATCAGCATCTTCATATGGAATCTTTAGAGAATCTTTGAGGATAATAACGGGATATTCGATGATGTCCACGAGCTTGTATCTTCACATTATAGCATCTATCTTCATCTTCATCACTTCATCAGCATCTTCATATGGAATATTTAGAGAATCTTTAAGGAATCTTTGTGGAAGTGTTATTGAAAGGTTGACCTGTCAACAATCTGTCAAAGAATTGTGGGTTGCTTCCTCTTGCAGCTCATGAGAAATAGCACAAGGAGAAACTTCATGGGTATCATGTACTTCAGTCATGTCAAAAATGTTAGGCACACAAAGAACATCATCTAAGCAATCTTCATAAATCTCTTCATCACGCTCTGCTTCACACACCTATATGGTGCCCAAAGATTGATCGATACCCTGTGAAGATTCTTTATGCACCCCCTTTGAATAGGTACTAACAAAACAACAGAAAAATCATCCATAATATGTTGTTTAACGTACCACATTTAGATAAGAAAACATCAGTAACGGTATCTTCTTCTCTCAACCCTGACAAGGAAGCATCATTATTAGCATCTTCCTCTCGCTTTGTGAGATCATCACCTGTAAACATATTGTCACCAACAATTGTAGACTCATGTATACCCTCATGCACATCCTCTATTGACTCCATGATTTCTTGCACTTCATTTGTTATAGTATAAATAATTTTATCTTTGCAATCGTCTTCAAGAAACCTGATGTTCTGCTTGACCTCACATACTTCCATTGTACTCAGAGGATTCAACACTCAAAATTTCGGCGTCAGAGAATAGTTGCAAAAGCAAGAAACTACATATTGGTAGGTGAGGATCTCATGCTTTATGGCAAGGATAGCATTTTGAGAAAAGTGTCGTACAAAGAAGAGATAGGCTTGATTTTTCAGCACTGCCATGAAGAAATAGGCCATCAAGGCAAGGATCAAGTTGTCTTTTGTGTTTTAAGAGCAGGTTACTGTTGGCCCTCTATGATGAGAGATGCTTATTTTTGGTGCAAGTCATGCCATGAATGCCAAGTGTTTGCAAATTGGAAGCTTTTGGATGAGCCTCAAAAAGCTATAATGTCTTTTGATGCATTTGCAAAATGGAGAGTAGATGCAGTAGGTCCAATGCCAAGGACCAACAATGGCAAAAGGTATATCCTTGTGGCTGTGGACTATTTGAAAAAATGGGTTGAGGCAAGAGCAGTAAAAGATGTAACAACAGGAAGAGTGGCCTCTTTTTTATATGAATAGGTGTGTTGCAGGTTTGGAGCTCCTATGGTTATCATTTATGATCGTGGACCAGGGTTTAAGGGAAAACTTGTTGCTGCTCTCATGGAGAAATTGAAAATTCAGCATAGGCATTCTTCTCCTTACTACCCACAATGCAATGGGTTGGTTGAGAACTGCAATGGTCAAATTGTGAAGATGCTATCAAAGTATACTAGAGAGCATCCTAAAGAGTGGGACTTGGACTTGGAAAAGTGTTTGTGGGCTTATAGAACTGCCTATAGAGTGTCAACACAGTTTACACCATATGAACTAGTTTATGGAAAGGAAGCTCCTATGCCCATACAAGTGTAGTTGGATTCCTTGAAGTTGTTGTGCAGAATGCAAGGTGACCATAGTGACAAGCTGCAAGAAAGAATTCTTTCTCTAGAGTTTTTGCGAATGAATAGAGAAAAAGGCAGTGATTATTATCTTCAACAAGCAGAAACAAGGATGGAGAAAATGAATAAGAGGCTACCAGAGAAAGAGATCAAAGAAGGAGATTTGGTGATGAAGTATGATTCTCGCTTGGATTTTACTTTTCAGAAGAAATTGAGGGACAAATGGTTGGGTCCATACAGAGTGAAGCATGTATTTTCTAATAGCACCTATGAGTTGGAAAAATTGTCTGGTGAACGTTTGCGCTATAGAATAAATGTTTATAGACTGAAGAAATATTTTGCAAGGGACATGGTTCCAGATGCGAATAGTCTCTTGGTTGAGCATAAATGCTCTACCTAGAGGGTGGGCAATGATGATAGACCGCTTTTGGCGTGTACAAAGTAGCGTTTATATGCATGGTCATATGTACAAAAATATGTAAATACATGCATTTGGGAGCTTTTCAAAGTGGCTTCAAGTTCGGAAAAAGGTGCAACGTGTGCACATTGTGAATATGCGTGCTTGCGTGTCGGCAGTCGAGCATACGTACATGCCTGGATAGAGTATCGGGGCCTTGGATATGGTTCTAGGTGGCTTATTTTGTATCTATATAATGTGTTTGAGCTTTCTAGAATGTAAATAATGCAAGTGACAAGTGTGGGTACTCTCATCCCACTCAAGAAGTTTGACACATGCGGTAACTGTCTATTTGCGGCGCCTGATCTACGGTGATACATGCATCGCCCTAGAAGTGGTCAAAAATAGAATGTGGGGATGTGGAAATGTGCTTTGGGTATTGAGTATCAAGTGTGCAAAATTTGGTGAATTTTAGAGTCCGTTTGGGGTTTTTCCTGCAAAAAATGCCCGCCAGGGGTCAAAACTGGCCAAAACTAGGCCAAAAAATGGTCAAAAAAGATGTGAAATGGCTTCAAATTTCCACATCAGTGATGTTTCCGTGAGTGCTTGGGCTGAAGGAGCATTTTGGAAGCCAGGTTTTGGCACTTTCACCTCTCTGTGTGGGGAAGGAAGCAGGGTTCCTACATGTGGTCTAGTGCAGTCCCGTTGCGTTCCCGTCCTGTTTTCGAGTTTATGGAGGAGTGAATGAGAGCTTTCTCTCTTCAATTTTTCACTTGGGAGAGTCTATGGAAGTTCTGAGGTTTCCATGGATGTGTGTGGGAAAGGAATTGAGGGAAGAAGGTGCGGCTTTCTGCAAGACTATGTGACCCTGTAAAGGTGCCATAAGGGTTGGCGCTACTCCAAAGAGTCCAACAGAGTGGAGTTTGGTGAAGCTTTTGCAATGGTTTGAGAGTGGCTTTTTGTGGCTGGATTTTTTGGGTTTTTGATGGTTTTTATTTTATATTTTGGTCACAATCAAGTGTGATTTCCAATGTTGATCACCTCGACTCACCTTGTAGTGTTTGCGGGCAGGCATGGGCTTGTAGGTCGAGGCGTTTGGAGTTTGAATTGAGCTTGTGGGTAGAATTTTTTAGGGAGCTTTTGAGTGGTGGTGAGTGAGGTGAGGAATTTAAGTAAATTCCTTGTATTATGTTGAGTTTTCTGGGTGTGTGAGTGTGCGCACGACATCTTTTGCTCCATCAACGTGGCAGATGAGATCTCGACCTCCGCCAAATCCGGTGCTAGTAGGGCCGAACTGGAGCGCGAGGATGCCCTGAGCATTATTTGTCTTTGTGGCGGCACCATCCGAGCATCCTACTTGCCGGCGCGAGCGACTCTCTCCCTGGTGTGCCCTCTGCACGCTGTTGGCCGCCATGCTTTTTCTTTTTTTTTTCCCCCTGCTTTGCTTACACACTTAAGCCCTTAATTAATTAAGTGGGCGGCCCTTACTTGGTTGCTCTTGGGCGGACATTGCTATTAGGCCTTTGGGCGGCCCTTTTTCCATATATTGGGCGGCCATAATGCTCCATTAAGCGGCACGGTTACTTGTAAGGGCACCACATTTGGCATGCATAGCGGCCAAATCATTGCCAAGAAAATTTTTCTCCAGTAGCCCTGTCTAGCTAAGCTTATCCCACAATCAATACGCCCCATGAGACGACATCTAGGACTATGAGCTCATCAAGTGCTTTCGTACTGACACCACTTTTAGCATGCATAATCTAGCATGGCATTGCTAAGCATGACATTTTAATGCTTCTCGAGCTCAATACACTTAGCATAATTATCATCCAAGGCACTGAGCACATCAGTCGCATCTTCATTAGCTGGTCATGAAATACAATTTAATTGAAGCACCAGTTAAGAGTGCACTGCAAGAGATGAAATACCGAACAAGATTCCGGTTCCCAAATCCTGACTGAAGCTCAAAATTTCCCAGATGACACTCCGTACGAGCCGACCAGATTGTTACGGAACTGGCCCCTGGTGAATCTTTAACGGCCAATAACTTGGCAACCATAAATCCAAACACTGATCTGAAAAGACCGACGCTCTCCGGAAAGTGAGCACTTCAGGCCCGTGCACTGTTCATTTCAATTCTGTTAACTCAGCTGTAGTTGCCCAATCCGGTACAGATCTGCAATCGACTTAAACTTCAAAGTGCCATAACTTCTTCACCGTGACTCCAATCGACGAGCCGTAAAGACAGGACGTTAGAGCACTTCAAGCACTACAGTTCTAGATCATAATCTCTCATTTTTGGTCACTGCAAGTGTACTCATTTTTAGCATCGTTGAGGCATCATTTGGCCCTTCTAAGCCACATCTGGCATACATTAATCATTAAGCTTGGCAAGTTATCAAGCCCTGATCACTGCTCACTTAATGTGTAGGCTTCAAAGAAGCTTAGCTTGCATTTCTCTGCTCTTTTTCTCTACATGGCAGCGGAGTTATACGACACTGTAGCCACAAAAGCGATGATTACAAGTTGGAGCAATGAGGTAGCTCTCTGTGCGTAACGCAATAGTCACTTATCTTCAAAAAATAATCTCCCCTTTCCCACTAACCTTAGTGTATTATATACCTAGGGCTTTCTAAAGTGGCCGGAGGCCAACTTCTCATGAACCTTTACATACATCATTGGAAAAATTACATCTTTGACTTAGACTTGACATAGATGGTTGACATTAGGCTTTTACAGGGTTTGATGTATTAAACATTGGAAAAATAATGTGACCACATCAAAATTTTGGCCGGTTGACCCAACGAGCACCTTGGCTAGGTGGGCACTTGTATGTTGTTATCACCTCCAAACAAGGATCATTGAAATGAGGCTATGGAAGAAGAGTACGATTCTCTTATCTCTAAAGGTACATGGATACTAGCTGCATTACCTCCTGGTCGTACAGCTATTAAGTGTAAGCGGGTGTATAAGACAAAAGTAAAAGCAGATGGATCTTTGGACGAGTTCAAGGTACATTTAGTTGCAAAAGGTTACTGCCAAGTATCTGTTGTTGATTATCAAGAGACCTTTTCACCAGTTGTTCGCATTACAAGTGTTCGAGTTTTACGGGGAGTTTTATTGGCATTTGCTGTTCAATTTGATTTAGAAGCTCATCAAATGGATGTGCGAACTGCTTTTCTTAACGGTGACTTGGAAGAGGAAATTTATATGGAACAGCCAGAAGGGTTTGCTATTCCAGGTAAAGAAGACCTTGTTGCTCAACTCCATAAGGCACTATATGGTCTCAAACAAGCTTCGTGAGCCTGGTATACAAAATTTGATCTTTTTCTCACCTCTAAAGGATTCATCTCTTGCTCTTTACACCCCAACTTATACATAAAATGCCAAGGTAGAAGTTTTGTGATTCTTGCTCTTTATGTGGATTGTACCATCCTTGTTTCCAATGATGTAGGATTTCTTCAGCACAAGTGAAAAAGTTATTGTCTTCTGCATTTGATATGGTGGATCTTGGAGAGATTCACTCATGTCTTGGCATTCAAATCCAACGGAATCGTACAAAAGGTATTTTATTCCTTCGACAGTCAAAGTTTATCGCAGATACTATTCAAAAGTTTGGTATGGAATCTGCACATTCAGCCAACACACCTTGTCTTTCGAGCTCTACGAAGAACACTTCTGACAATGGTGGTCAACTTGTCACAAATCAGCCTTATGCTAACTTGATTGGATGTCTTTAGTTTGTTGGCATGAACACTCATCCTGATATTCTATTTGTTTCTAATTATCTTGGACAACATCTTGCACGTCCTTCTCTTAAGCATTGGTTTGCAGCAAAGCGTGTGTTGAAATACTTGAAAGGCACCACAGATTTTGGTTTGGTCTATCGACGACAACTCACATTGGATTCTATATAATCTCTTTCTCTTTTGGGTTACACTGATGCAGACTGGGCAAGCTCACATTTATCTATGCGATCTACTAGTAGAAACTACTTCTTTATAAACTTGTTGTCTTGTTTCTTGGACCAGCAAGAAACAACGTTGTGTTGCAGTTTCTACGACTGAGTCAGAATATGTTGCAGCATCACTTGCAGCTCGTGAGTTGATATGGATTTGACAAATGCTGGTTGATATTGGTCCCTTGCGGTGTGACAACCAGAGTGCTATTAGCCTTGCGAAAGACTATGTTCAACATAATAATTCAAAGCACATTGCTGTCCATTATCATTATTTCAGGTATGACGTACGCAAAGGAACCATTATGGTTGAACATTGTCCAAGTGACCAGATGATTGCAGACATTCTGACCAAAGGCCTCAACAAGTCACGTTTCATCCTCTTGCGCTCAGAGCTTGGAGCTGCTTCGTCCTCACTCTTTCTAGATTAGCTTCTTTGCTATTGTAATAGCTTTGTACATATGACATTGTAATCCTATAGGTACCATGCACTATGCACACTCCACATTTGCACATTGTGATCTTTGAGTCACTTGTATATTTGTACATAGATGCACAATTCACTTTCACATCATCATCACTGGTTCATATTTTCACATTGTATAGGGGCTTGGTTTTTTCCCTTGAACTCCCCAAGGGTTTTTTCATCCAAAGCTAGAGACCTTTGTTTGAGTGGGGGTGTTGGAGCTATATATGGCTCACTCTACTCAACTGGGTCTCACCTATATATTTGTATCTTGTCCTCAATATGAATCAGTCCTTGGGAGTGTACATGGTCTCTCTCTCTCTCTCTCTCTCTCTCTCTCTCTCTCTCTCTCTCTCTCTCTCTCTCTCTCTATAGCTCAACATGTTGGAGCTATATATGGCTCACTCTACTCAACTTGGTCTCACCTATATATTTGTATCTTGTCCTCAATATGAATCAGTCTTTGGGAGCGTACATGGTGTGTGTCTCTTGTCTCGTCTCTCTCTCTCTCTCTCTCTCTCTCTCTCTCTCTCTATATATATATATATATAGCTCAACAAATAGGCACTACAACTTCAGTACCATACGCCATTCCAAAAGTTTTCATTCTAGTGGTGACTTTGTAAGTTGTTCTGTAGGCCCATAGAGCAATCTGGAGCTTAAGATCTCACTGATGTGGTTCCTTCTAAACAATCTTGGTGAGAATATTCTTAATGGTTTTTTTACTGCTCTTTGCTTTACCATTGCACCTAGGATAATAAAGAGTTGATTTCCTGTGCTTAACTGAGAGCATTTCCATCAAAATTTCCATTGTATCATTGATAAAATGTTTCACTTGATGAGACACAATCTTAATGGGACATCCATAGCGGCAGATAATGTTTTCAAATAGGAAGACAACAGTGGACTTTGAAATATTATCTGAAAGAGCCTTGGCCTTTACCCATTTAGTGATATAACAGGTAGCCATCAAATGATATACCAGTTCTTCTTTGGAGTGACCTTCTTGAATGGTCCCATGAAGTCCAGTCCCCATTTCATGAATACTCCCAATGGTTTCACTGGAGTCAGTGGAGTCATATTAGTTGTTGTTGGTCTGCCCATTCTTTGACATATATCACAAGTTTTACAAAAACTTTGGACATCCACAATCAGAGTTTTCCACCAAAATCCAGCTTGCAAAACCTTCTTATAAGTAATATCAATGGAGAAGTGTCCTCTAGAATCCCCATCGTGTGCTGCAGAAATAACTTGCATTCTGCGTTCCATTGGCACACACCTTTAAAGAACCCCATCTACTCCCAATCTATAGAGCAATCCTCCTATGATGGTGAACTTAAGACTCATAATAATCAGAGATTTCTTCTTACTCTGAGTCCAGTTTTCTAGGAATCCTCCTTTTGAAAGGAACTGATATACATCATACCATTCTAGATCTGTATTTTCCTCACATGTCACTTGAAACAGCTCTCATCAACTGGTTCAACCCTTAAGGATATATCTGAGTAGCCTTCAATACTTTTGGACAGGAAATCAGCACCAGAATGAGATTTTCCGGGCTTGTACAATATGTGGAATTCAAACTCCATCAGGAACATTATCCATCTGATCAATCTTCCTTGAATAATGACTTTGTTAATAAAAAATAATAATGCTTGATGATCCACATAGAAATAAAATAGCTTGCCCAGTAAATAATGCAAGAACTTGGTGGCACTCGAAACCATTCCTAAGGCTTCTCTCTCCGTGGTAGTATATCCTTGTTCAGCTTGACTGAATCTTCAACTGGCAAAATACAATGGATAATCAGTCTTTCCTTCTGGTGGATCTAGTATTTCTCTCATTGCTATTCTCGAAGCATCGACATGCACATGAAACATAACATCTTAGTCCGGTTGTTGGAGTACTGGCTTACTGATAATGGCATTTTTAAGACATTGGAAGCTCTCCTCACATTCAATAGTGTAGATGAACTTGTTGGTTTTCTTGGTGAGCTCAAATAAAGGTAATGCCTTGGAAGCAAAAATATGAATAAATCTTCTATAAAAACTGATATATCCCAAGAATGAACTTAGTTCTGATGCTGTGCGGGATGCCTTGGCCTGCTGGACACACTAGATTTTATCATTGGCCATATCTATGCCATTCGTGGACACTATATGCCCCAGTAATTGTCCCTTCCAGACGAAGAATCCAGATTTGAATGGATTCAAACAGGTCCTCTTCTCCTTACACCTGTGGAAAACCATTTCAAGAAACAATAAATGCTTCTCCCGGTTGAGAATACAGTGAAATCATCCATAAATATGGCAAGAAACCGGTGTAGTAATTCACTGAATATCTTCATCATGCAACGTTGGAATGTTGCTGGAGTATTTCAAAAACCAAATGGCATGACTAAATACATGAATGCACCCCATCCAGTAATAAAAGTGGTTTTACTCCGATCTTCAAGATCAATATTTAACTGATTATAACCACTGTAGCCATCCATAAAGCTATACATCTCATGGTCTACAATATCATCAAGAAGCATATCCGTAAAAGGTAATGGAAAAGGATATTTGATGGTTTCAACATTCAACTTTTGATAATCCACACAGACTCTGAGCTTTCCATTCTTCTTTGGGATTATCATTTTGGATTCATTCTGTATCATTGTAGACACACTGGTCTAGCATCTGGCTTCAGAGGTATTCTATGTTGACAAACCTCTGGATTTACACCTTTTGAACCTGTATGTTCCCATGCAAATACGTCTTTATATTTTTGGCACATGAGCCGGGATTTTTCTTTCATTCCTGGGTTTAGGTGCTTATTCACTTTGATCAGTCGAGGACTTTCTTCAGAACCCAGATTCCATTCTTCAATTTCTTGATAATCTAGAAGCAACCAATTTGGCCCACCTCCCTTCCTTCTGTTGACTACTCAGCATAGTCCCAGGACGGACCTTTTAGTTTTGAACTGTCATTCTGAACTTCAGTAATTTCTTGAGAGTGCACTGCTTCAGTGGCCTCTGGTGTACTGAAATCTGAGCATTCCTCTTTGGAGTCGACTAGTTTCTCTGGCCATCCAGTTAGCTGAAGTGGTCATTCTCCAGGATTCAGTTCAGTGAACTGATCTGGAAATTGCTTCCTCTTCTTTTTAGCATGATCCTTGTCAAATAATACAACATTTAGGTCTATCTTGGTCAATGGAAAAATATTCATTGTTGCTAGCATCCTCTCAATCTTCTTTATCACATACTTCTGGCAAAGCTCTTCTGGTCGCAGTGCCTTCCTCCAGCTTCTGGTATTGTTTGTCTGGATTTGAATTCTTCTATCAATGCAGTGCCCTGTAATGTTAGAGTCTGATTGGCATAATCGTGAGCAGCATGTGCGGTCCGCAGCCAAGGGCGTCCTAGTAGCATCCCATATGTGCCTTGCACATCCGGTACCAGGAAGCTAGTGTTGAATTTTTCTTTTCCCACCCTTATCTGCATATTTTTTATCATCCCAGTTGCCTGCGAAACTCTTCATTGGCCATTCAAACCTTAAAGGGTGTTGGTTTCAAGTTTGTGATAGGTGAAAGCATGTTAATGTGTCGCGCTTTTTGTGCTAGTTAACATATGCCAACAAGCACATATTGTAAGCATAACACATGGATAGGACAGTCATGTTTTTTCAAGTGTGTGGGCGACCATCACGAACTATACAAAGTGTAATACTTGGACTTTGAAAAAATGAATCGTAATATTTTTAAAATCTCTAACAGTTAAGCTCAGTCATTACGTTGAGGTAGTGGTGTAGTCATGAAGCATGGAGGGAAGCACAGGGCAGGGGCCACAGGTCAGAGAGAGGGAGGAAAGCGATTGCGAGCTGCAAGGAGGTCTACAGTCAGAGGCCAACAGTCAGCCCAAGTGGAGGATAGATCACCATTGGAGCCAGCCACCTCCGACAACAATCTTGACAGTAGTCCACTGAGAAGGAAGTCAAGGGCCAAAGGTTCTGTTACTTCTCCTCCGCGCAAAATATTGAATGATTCTAATTCCCAAGGATCCCCAATGTCAAAGTACATGCATGCAGGGAAGGGGAAGCACGACTCAGGTACTCTCTCTCTGTCTCTCTCTCTCTCTCTCTCTCTCTCTCTCTCTCTCTCTCTCTCTCTCTCTCTCTCTCTCTCTCTCTCTCTCTCTCTCTCTCTCTCTTCAATGAGGGGGCCACATTTGGAAGTTGTAAATCAAGCAAAGAATGACGCATTTCTCCAGCATGCCCTGACTACTAATCTGTTAGTGAATCCTCTCACCCATGAGAAAATTGTGTTGCTAAGCATACATTGTAATCAACACAGAGGACTATGCATTCAGCTTATATGCTTGTTTTTGTAGTAGTCCCTGGCTGCAATCTAGTTGTGGATTCTCTCACACTGATCAAGTGCTTGTGCATTGCCTTAGGCATTCAAGGTGCATGCTTAGATGATTGCATCTAAGGAGAGCCCGTGCAATTTCCTGTGTATAAATTACTTGACAGTCCTATTCTAGTGGGGTTTTGTAAGGTTGTAATCTTATAATCGTGTGTGGTGTGCATGCCGATGGAAAGCTCCCAAGTTGAACATCCCACTGCAGGAAAAGTTTTGTGTAATAGCAGAAGAGTTTAATGTTGTCCATGGACTCTCCATGGACGGTGACAACCCCAAATTGGTGAAGTGGGAGCAGATTGCAAATTTGGAGTGGTTCAGTGTATTCACAGAGGCGAAGGATCGCAACAAATATTGCTTCAAATGCACTAGCATTCGTGGTGACATGTACGACCAAGTATTTCAGCTGCACTACAGGGTGTACAAGAAGCCCCCCACCAACATGGAAATTAATTCGGCTTTTGCGAAGGGTTTTGTAAAACAATTTAGTCTAGTGGAAATTGCAAGTGGCTCAATCATGCAGTTCAATTGGGCTGAGTTTGCTGTCCAGCATTTGCAGGACGTTCGAGAAAAAGGATACTACAATGCCCATGTTGAAAAGCGGAGGGTGCGTAATACCCACCCCTCAAGTCAAAAAATAGAGGAGGGCTCCGTGGAAACAAAGGACAATTGCGATGGCCAAGTAACTCCGAACGTTGTTTCTGCTGCCAAGGCAACACCCCTCTCTATTAACAGCTCTCACAAAGTGACAGCAACCCTGTCATATTTTGGGCTCTCTGATTTGCAGCACATCATGAGTGAAAATGACCATCTCAGAAATCGACTTCAAGATGCTAAACAGCAGCTCAAGAATGCGGGTCAAGAGCTTGAAGCTACGAGGGCTCTGAAAGCAAGCCATGATATGGTCAGCCTTGTAGTACTTGCTATGCGACATAAGCTTCATGATGCTGAGAATGAATTGCGGTGTTTAGGCCTCACTGACAGTGTGGATGCAAGGAGAGAAATAGAGCTCAAGGTAAAGATCGAGACACTGAAGGAGACACTGGATGGTTTGGGGTTTCCTTACAGTGAGGACACCCCCACTACTGTTGATATTGACATAACATGTCTTTATGTAAGTGCCGATGGTTTTTATGATTGAACCTTATGTTTTGAATATGTGCACAACTATCCTATGTACTTACCATGCCTCTGTTTTGATTGGTTTGTAGATTGATGTGGAGGTGCAGGAAGCGAAAGTGCACGCCTGCGATAGTCAATTGCAGTTGATCATGCAGATAAGTAGGATGATACAAGGCTCATTCATCCCCACTGCCCTATGCAAGATAGCTATGAACACTTTTACAGAGTGTATAGGAGGGGTACCCGATGGGACAACAAGCAACGTGTGTACTGGCTGTGGTCTACCACTAGAAGTACATGAAATTAGGGCAATGGTCAAAATGCCATGTGAGCATACCTATCACCTAATCTGCTTTGTTACTGCATGCTCCCTAGGGACCGAATGTAGAGCTTCCACCTTCCAATAGAGGATACCAGAGCTGAATGGTGTGGCAAGGACCTCCAATCACACAGAGTTCTAGTAAGATAATGTTAAGGAACAGTTATCCAACCTTGATTCCTACACTAGCCCTGTGTATGCTAATTAGCATAGAAGGTATGATAGTTAGCTTAGTGGGTATGGTGTCTAGCATATTGTGTGTTGTAGTTGTCAAACCTAGTTATGCTAGTTAGCATAGAAGGTATGCTAGTTAGCTTAGTGGGTATGGTGTCTAGCATATTGTGTACGGTAGTTGTCAAACCTAGTTATGCTAGTTAGCATACTATGAGATATAGCTAGCATACATTTTCATGGCGGTAAGCATAATGTGTATGCTAGTTAGCACAGATAGTTATCCTAGCTAACATATTGTGAATACTAGTTGGCATTTTTTGTATGCTAGATAGCATACTGTGTATGCTAATAAGCATACCTTCTACGCTAGTTAGCAAACTACGCATGCTAACTAGCATAGAGAGTTTCCAAGTTAGACACAAAGTATGCTAATTAGCATACCCTATATGCTAGTTATCATTATGAATACTAGTTGGCATTTTTTGTATGCTAGTTAGCATAAAGCATACCTTCTATGCTAGTTAACAAACTATGCATGCTAACTAGCATAGAGAGTTTCCCAGTTAGACACAAAGTATGCTAATTAGCATACCTTGTGCGCTAACTAACATACAGGGTATGCTAATTAGCATACTTTTTATGCTAATTAGAATATTGTACGATGGCTAGCATGCAAGTATGCTAATTAGCATGCATAAGCATACCTTTTCTTATAGTTATCATACTTGCATGCTAGTCATCATTCACAATGTTCTAATTAGCATAAAAAGTATGCTAATTAGCATATTTTATATGCTAATTAGCATACCATGTTAGCTAGTTAGCACACATGGTTATAACACAATGTTCTAATTAGCATAAAAAGTATGCTAATTAGCATACCTCTTATGCTAATTAGAACATTTAGTATGATGGCTAGCATGCAAGTATGATAACTATAAAAAAAGGTATGATAATTAGCATACTCAGTATGCTAGCTAGCATTTGGTGCATGCTAACAAGCATTCAAGGTTTAGTTAGCATACCTTCTTTGCTAGCTAGCAAAATTTGTATGCTTGTTAGCATACCTCTATGCTAGTTAGCATGCATTTTGAGCTAGCTAGCATAATTTGTATTATAGTTAGCATACCTCTTTGCTAGTTATCATAATGTGTATTTTAGTTAGCATGCACAATATGCTAACCAACAAAAATGGTATGCTAATTAACAGAGACGTTATGTTTATTAGCATAACTTATCCTCTAGTTAGCATACCATCTATGCTAGCATACCATCTATGGGGCTTTCCAATCAACGAGCAAAGAAAACCGAGCGAAGCCAATTTTTGAGCTATGCACAACACCCTTGACAAATTGACGTGAGTGCAAGGTAAATTGAAGAAAATACTCATTTCATTTTGATATTCTGATAATCATTGCACAACCAAAACATCAAAGCAATTAATGTCCACCACATAACGTAAAAGGTGTTTAAGAGCTATAGTGACAATTAAATCTAAATAGTAAAAAACCATTAAACCCACGAAGTCAACACACTTGTCAAGGAGAAAAATCCATCAGGAAATCAAACCTAAAATTCAATTTAAATTTTTCTCAAAAAAACACTGAAGTCCAACTGG
Organism: Adiantum capillus-veneris; assembly: GCF_014529385.1. Classification (NCBI taxonomy): domain Eukaryota; kingdom Viridiplantae; phylum Streptophyta; class Polypodiopsida; order Polypodiales; family Pteridaceae; genus Adiantum; species Adiantum capillus-veneris. The sequence goes on from NC_140932.1 coordinate 49,547,242, forward strand.
CCCCTCACATGTGAACCCGTTCCAAAGGTAAGGTTTTGTTCTCGGACAATCACTCTTTGTGTAGACCTCTCCATTCAAAGTACTCTCTTTGACTACCTCCCTGTTCAATTCTTGTCTCCCATCTTGCTTCACTTGTCTTCATCTGGCCTAGCTCACCATGTCTTCTCTAATAGCTCTCAGATTGACAGTGGTGTCGCTCGGTCCATTGTAGCCTAGCCCTACTCAGCTCTGCCTGTCGCAACTCAACCTCGTAAAACTCTGCCCCTCTCAACCCGGCACCTCTCAAACTAGGTTCAACTTATAAGCCTATTCATGATATGTGGAAGGCAAGGCTAAGGAATGTCCTTGTAATTTAGTGTTGAAGAGTTGTACCTAGTGATGTGACAATGTGTGAGGAGATTGAGCCTTGATCTATGGAAGGCCATGCGAATGAGCAATGCGAGACGCATCCAGGAACGTGTCATCCAAGATGTTCATGTCAAAGAGGTACATGTGCATTGTGTACGCAGACGACGTCGGGCGGGCGTGGATGTCATCCAAGAGCAGGTCGCCAAAGCAGCACAACACCCTGACATTGGATGCCACGTCAGGGGCCATGTGGAACCATTACCTTGCAAGGCCACTGCGGGCGCTTTGCGAGACAGTAGGATGCCAGGTGGCGATTTTGGAGAATGGACACGTCAGTGAAAGAGTTGTCTCGCATCACAAACAAAGCAGTGGATAAAGGAAGCTTCACACTCATGCGGTGATGCAGGAGGAGGAGCTGAAGTGGACAATGACAAACTCACAATTTATGAAGATTTGACACCTGTCAGCTCTTTGTGAATTGGAGCAAACATTCATTAGCGCAAATGTGATCCCGAGCGAATGCCATCGGCAAATGGTTTCTTCACACTATTATTCTTCTTATCAATAGGTCACACCATTTTTGAAAGTGGGATGCTTGAGAGGAATCTGACCACATTCGGTCCCGAGACCTTGAGGCAAAAAGCGGGGTTGCCTACTTGACAACACCCAATTCACGGAATACGCTCATCACGCAGGACAGAACGCGCGTGAGAGAGATCTATCTCTATTTCTTTGCACATGCGCTCAAAGTAAAAGATCTCTCTCTCTCTCTCTCTCTCTCTCTCTCTCTCTCTCTCTCTCTCTCTCTCTCTCTCTCTCTCTCTCTCTCTCTCTATTGGCCAAGGGACCGGCGGCTGCGTCTTAGCAGCTTGGAGGAGGAGTCTCTCTCTCTCTCTCTCTCTCTCTCTCTCTCTCTCTCTCTCTCTCTCTCTCTCTCTCTCTTTCTCTCTCCGCTTTTTATCTCTGTCAGACGAGCTGGCATGGGCACTGCGGCTGCATTATCGCCAATATTTGCAGCATGTACTCATGAAAAAATAAGTGCTTCCAGCATTAATCAAGTAATACCTCGTGTGAGGCAGTATGCGTGTTTGTGTGTGCACGAGCTAGTATGCTCAAAAATGCTTTCCCAGCTATTCTTGGCCTTGCTCAGCTCTTTGGAGATCCACCATGCCTCCCCATGCTTGGTGCCTATAAGCCCACATCGATCGCCTCCCTCAGTGCATGCAGTCTTTTGCACAGTTGCAATGTCTTCCTCGCTGTTTGCCTCGACGCATGTTGGTGAGTATGCATTGGTTTCAGGTAATGGTTTCACGAATGCAGAGAATGGTTTCATAGAATCCGAAGCCTAAAATGCATGCTCCCACATCCAATTCTTTGACAGCAACAGTAAATGTCGCTCTCAGTCTCACTCCGAATGGAGTATTTTTGAAGCTACAATTGAAACCCTTAGCCGCCAGAAGTCACCTCCACCTTAACCGTCTAGCAAGCAATTGAAATCCTCAGCCGCCGCCAGAAGTCGCCTCCACCTTAACCGCCTGTAAGCTGTCGAAACCAGTCCGCGCCGGCGTAGACTGGTTCCAACAGCATTCACAAGCACTATTGCTTTCCAGCCTGGTGTCACCCTCGCTCTAGCCGATAAGTTTTGCTGCAGTTGCAACCCTTAGTCCCTAGGTGTCGCCTCCACCTTAGCCCTGTATAATTAGCTATATCGAAACCAGTCCGCGCCGGTGCGAACTGGCTCCAGCAGCATTCGCAAGCTTGCCTAAATCCCTTGAGCAGCATTTGCAAGCAAGACTAATGTCCTTTAACATGGTGTATTAATTACGTTTTGTATATTTTTTAAAGAACAAACTACCAAAATACCCCGTCCACGCTTACATCAAGCTTACATAACCAACTCGAATTCTAATTTTAGCATCTTATATGATACACAATCAATTTTCTTGTGAAATGCTACAAAAATTTATTTTTTTGGAGAAATTTACTGTCACAATTGAGGGTATTTTGGGAATTTTCGAAAATTTGAAGGACATTTTGGGAATTTATGACAAAGTGCTGGGGGGTAACTTGAGAATTTTGAAATTTGAGGGGTATTTTGGGAATTTCCACAAATTAAAGAAGTGTTTTGGTAATTTTCTCTTTTTTAAAATCAAATTATTGCATTTAAATCTACTCTAAACTAGTTTACACTGATGCCAACCAGTTCTAATAGGCAATGATGAGTGCTATTTCAGAGGGCTATAAAGGCTATAAGTGGTGTTATAGTCGTCATGATTTAATACGTAGATGGCAGCTCAGACGGCCGCCTCAAATGAAAATTGGGTGAAGTTGCTTTTATAGAGTTGGGCCAAGATGAGAGATACCGCAGTTGTAGAGAGCACAACTATTTTATCAACGGCTATATATGTGCAGGGCGAGGCAAGATGTGATCTGCAACGGTGATAAGGATTGGTGAAAGGCAACAATACAAGAAAGAGCAATGACGCAGAGGTAGATTTCCAATCCTTGTAGCAGTTGATTTTGATAGGAATAGCTAAGGGATGGGAAGAATTAGATACGTCAGATAGTTTGCTTATAGCGGACAAGCTATTTAGCCTTGTGCTGCGGACATTGGAGACAATTGCGGTCTGTACAACAGCCTCCTCCTGGATCGCCTGAACATGTGGATGCTGAGCAACAAGATTCCAGATTTCCCACTTTTCTTCTGTACTAAAACCTTCAGTCCTACTCTTGAAATCTCTCACAATCTCGGAGGAGGTTTTCTTTTTGTCCTCATCATTGAGGGCATGATGTTGTCGCTCAAATTTCATTTGTTTCTGCTCCCGTTGTTTCCTCTTTCTTACTCTCTCATATTCCTTGATTACAAAAAGAGCTGGATCTTGGGAGTTGTAATTCATTGCCTATAGTGGCTCTCTTCTGCTTTTTCTTGAGAACTATAGACGTGCATAACACGTTACTTACTTAAAATCACTTAAATGTATAGCTGTCAACAGTTGATGTTGTAATACACACAAACTATGAACAAATGCCCTCACAAAACTATAGATGTGACTAACAAAACCAATGACTTCATTTGGAGTGGGTGGGCTACACATAAGATTTGCTTACCATCAGATTACAGTACGGCTCCATTTCCAGCATTGGAGATAGTGGCAATAATGTTGGCTCTGCTGGTTCTCCATTTTTGTAGGCTGTGTCAGAATGAGAGAAAGAGCTCAGCTTTGACAACTAATCTCTCAGGAAGGATTCCCGGCGCAAGGAACAAACGAGAGAGAGAGCAAGACTCAGCAAACTGCCTGCTAGTCTGAGAGAGAGAGAGAGAGAGAGAGAGAGAGAGAGAGAGAGAGAGAGAGAGAGAGAGAGAGAGAGAGAGAGAGAGAGAGAGAGAGAGAGAGAGAGAGAGCAAGACTCAGCAAACCGCCTACTAGTCAAAGAGAGAGAGAGAGAGAGAGAGAGAGAGAGAGAGAGAGAGAGAGAGAGAGAGAGAGAGAGAGAGAGAGAGAGAGAGAGAGAGAGAGAGACTCCCCACGTCGTCTTCAGTAACTGAAAATAGAAGCACATGAGGAGGGAGATTAATTTTTTTATGAAACATTTGAAATTCAAAGGACTTGCCCATCCGTTTTCAGTATATGCTAACAAGCACAAGTAACTAGCACTATCCGGGACAACATATTCAGTGACACGTTAACATGCTTCTAGCCGGTTGGCTGTTAACCCTCACGGCTCACGGACACCCCATCACCTACGACAGACGTGTATTATGTATTTGGTAGAGTCAGGTACCGGGCTTGTCGGACCAATAGGAAAAGGGTAAAAGTGATCGCCGATGAGAGGCGCACTCTAACTGGGACATTCAAGGGATTAGTTGGCCAAGCATGGGCGCCCAAGTGTGAATGGGGTGAGCTCATATAAAAGCCAACTAAACCTAAAATTCACTCATTCTCTCATTTGTGCAATAGAAGAGTGCTCTTGCTCCATCTCCATCTCCATCTTCTTCTTCTTCACCTCCTTGTGTGTGTGTGTATGTGAGAGAGAGAGAGAGGGAGAGTGTGTGTGCGATCGAGCATTACGAAGGCACGACGGCGGCGAAGCGGTTGAGCGTGGCACGAATGCAGCTTCTTCTTCATCGCGGCGAGGAATCCACCACGAAGGCGAGCGTAGAGCTGTGAGTGACACACCCTTTGCTCTCTTGAGCTTGCTAGTTTAGGCTTGTTGTGTGCTTGGAGCCATTTGTGGCTCGCACACGGTGTATCGGCAAGTCCTTTGCTTCGAAAGTGCGGCAAGGAGCGCACATTTTTGGCGCTGCTGCCGGGGAAATGCCCTACACTAAGCTCGGTTAAGCACTTTACGCTTTCTTGTGATGCAATTTCAATTGAAGGATTTGTGAAGAAGGAAGGTGTGTGGTTGTGTGGAGAAGATTTTTGTTACACTGTACTGTCGTTTTTGTTTTCTGTAAAGAAGGAGTTACAATTTTTTTGTAATGTATTGTTAGAATTAAGGTATTAGCTATGGAATGTTAGTTCTGTAAGGTTCAATGTTAGTTCTGTAAGGTTAGTTTTGTAGATCTGTTAGCTACTGTAGTACTGTGTAAACAGTGTTAAAGTGTGTGTGGCAGTATCTCTATTAGCTGTAAGTAGATAAGTTAGGTGTAGGTTAAGTGTGTGTGTGCGCGCGCGCGGCGCGACCGCGGCGACTTTTTTTTTTAAAAAAAAATTATTTTAAAAAGAAGGATCGGGCTGGGGATCATTCCCCAAGCTCAAGCCCAAACCCAGACCTCAGTCCTCAGTTTTAAAATATAGTTTATACACCTTTTTATATTTAAAAACTATTTTTAGGATTTCGAGGACTATAAATACTATTTTTAGGATTTCGAGGGCTTCACGTAGCCGAATAGAGAGCTCTAAAGCACGGCACGTTCCTTTAGCCAAAACGCTCGTCTTGAGCTATTACACGCCATATTTTGTGGTTCGGTTACAAAAAATAACCAAAAATAACGAAAAACTTGGGTTATAAACAACTATATAAAAAAAAAAAAACTAAGTGAGCGGCCTTCACGGGCACTCACCAACGCGCTTAGAGTGTGGAAGTCATATGAACCTACGCTCTGGACGAGTGTTAGAGCACGAGCATATTGGTAGTGCCTCCATTTACGCGGGCACCCATTATTCCTCCACCCTAGGTTCTGGACCTTCGGCCGGGACTCAAGGTAGCGCGACCCAAGATCCTCATATCGCGTCTAGTGATTCTTCCTCTGACTACGAAGTCATGGAGGGGTATCCTACACCAAACCCTGATAGTTCAAGTCAAGACATGCATGCCATGGGCCCACGGCCCGGGTCCAGCCTGTTTAGCCGCTTAAAAGAGACCCTTAGTAGAGCTACTCGCTCCGAACATGCGGTTAATGAAATAAATGAAGGGAGTGGGGAAGTAAATTCGTCATTCATGCCTAAAATAGACTCTATGCTTCTTGAGAGTGTGCATGTGAATGTTCCATCCACTGCACCTCCTGATCCTTTAGGACTATCTCCCTCTGAGGTTTTACTACCCGATGGTAGGAGTCTTGCCGAAGTACAAGAGATCGAACGCTATATGCAAGCAACAAGGGAGAGGGAAATTGAGAACCTACAAGGGCTAGAACAAAGTTGAGCCCTGAAAGCAAAGGCTCCAATGACAACAATCATGCCAGCCGAGCAACCAAGTGCTCCCAAGGGGGCAAGCTATGGGGAGCCATAATGCTTCCACTTCAAGGGAAACCTCCAGCACGCCAGGCCTAGATGGGATATTCCTAAACAAAAATTGGGAGTATGACCTACAAGCAGAAGCTTTAACTGATCGGTACACAGGACACACCTATCATGTGGGTTGGTTAGATGTTCTACAATCCACATCGGGTGCTACTAGCATAGATGAGCAACAACAGAAAGTCTGTGATGTCCTCTATAGGATTGTCAGCAATGAACATTAAATTGCAATGTAATCAAATGCATAAACATATGTAAAGGTAAAAAATTAAACAAGTCTGGGGTCGCTAATTTGACGGTCGAAAGGCACTAGAGATCGAATATTAATACCATGGGTAAGCTTCTTAATTTTCTGTGGTCAATTAAGTTGTTTAATCGCGAGAGCCAAGTATTCATGTTCGAGGGCTGACTAGAGGCTATATCTAGAAGACCTTATAGTTAAGCTACCATAAAAGGAATTTCTCATGAAATCATCGCCTGACTGATTACTTTTTCTTTGACCCCCCAAAGTCTTTTCACATTGATTCAATTTGATGTGTGTGCTTATTTTGTATGCCTTGGGTTTTTTGCTTTTCAAGGAAAAGCGCCCACATTGGGAACCTCTAGGGCTCTAGTACCATAGGCAATACATGTGAGTGAAGTACCAAATCAAGCTGAGATTTCTCTTCTAGCTTAAGATTTTACAGTGTGGCACTTTGATTTTTTATTTGTTCATTTTCAGCATTTTAATTTTGTAACTTTGGGGGGTCATATAACACTGGTACACCTCCCCAGGCTCATCACACTAGTAAACTCCCTTTATAATACTTAAGCTAAAGGTCAATAGGGTCAAGCCCACTAGAAAGCCCTAGTACATTTCACACAATGCTGCCTAAATCGGATTAAGAACCTAAGTAACCATTGATTATTAGGAAGGCATTCCCCATGGTATTAAGAGAAGATCTCCAACACCTAACTTGGTCAATTTAGCTTAGTCGGACTGCTTGAGTTTTAAACCTAGACAACTGATTATGACAAAATATTACATTGAATTAAATGTTTGATACTAAGCAAATGCATTGAATATTAGGCTACCAATCACAATTAAAGAAGACAATCATAGATGCAAAAAAGATAAAGGGCAATGCTAATGGACAAGAAACACCTGTTTGTGTCGATGGTCGCGCTTGATTTGAAGAGTGAGTCAAGATAAAGATTCCATGAAGGTCAAAATCCTACCAATAGCAACATGCTCCTGTACACACTAGGAAACAAAAGGAATACCTCCAGGAGGCACATTAGTGGAAAAAGGTACCAACACTTATTGAACACAACAAAAAACATAAGGAACCCTAACCTAATTATTTGCACTCCCCCTAGAGAGTCAAGGGAATAGGATATTGTAGAGGTTGGGGGAAAACCCTAAGGCTAAACCCCTATCCTCGTCGTCGAGATAAACAAAGTCATCATCCATGAGACCATATGTGCCATCCGTGTAGTCGTGTAAATTTTCTTCTTCATCATAGGTGCCCATGTTTACTAAGAAGGTCACTAGACGCCTATAGTCATCTTGGTCAAAAGGGTAGGCTTGTGCAATGGGAGAAACGCTCTCTACTAAGTATGGATCGGACGTGGTCAAGAGACGTATCAGCCATTCTAACTCCTCAAAATTCCTCTCACATGCTAGCGTACCTATCAAATCCCATTCACATGCAAGCACTGGAAAGACCATGTGAAATATTTGTGAAAAGTAACGAGGGTACCTCTCACCCAAGGCAGGAGTGGATGACTCTAGCGTACTAGCCATATCTGTACACGCAAATAGATGATGGTTAGAGTGCAAATATTACAAGGGTCGTGTTCTTGTGCATAAGTTGTTTTTATGATTTGTGTTATGGCTCTTGCTCTTTTACTTTTTTATCTTGTTTTTGTGAGTATAAGGCTTTATATATACATTCCCTAAGATTGGAGATTAAGAGGTCAGGGAGAAAGGTTGAGAGGGAAGCAAGTGAATGATGGATGTCCACAAACACTCCCCCCTTCCTTGGGTAGATCATACCGTTTGAAATGATGTCGTCACCCTTTGAAACCAATTGTTCCAGTTGGTAATAGGTGAGGATTTTTGCCAGTAGTTTTCTATTACCCTAGGTGCCTCGTCAAGTTACAAGGGTGGTAAGGTACTCTCCCAGGATCGAACTTGAAGTGGTTCATCAGGTGATTCTTGAACACTAGGAGGTGTGGATTCTTTTGTAGTTTCATGGAGGTCCACTACTATAGATGGAGGCTGTGTAGAAGCTTTTACCTCTATGGATGTATTACATGAGGAGCTAGAACCTTCATGGAACTCCCCCCTTCCTGAGCTAGGTGGAACAAATCGTTCTTTCTTTGGTACCCAAACTAGCTCGGGAGCAGGTCCCTTACAGTCTTCTATGGTTTGTGCTATATAGCACGTGTTGTTTTTGCTTTCCTTCTCCTCTTTTTGGCTAGTTTTCACATCACGTGTAGCATTAACCATGGCTGATAACAACACCAATGTGTTCAAGATGTTTTCTCTGCCGAGAACAGATTGGATGGGGACAATTACCCTATGTGGGCTTATATGATGTAACATGTTCTTGTGCCGAAGGGCGTTTGGGACATTGTTTAGGTGATTGATGTGCGTCCTGGTTCTGAGGATTCTGTGATTTTTTTCTTTCCACGATCATTGATTCGTTTTGGAGCTACGGGATTGGGCTCACATGGGTCAGGTGATAGGTAAGAGCACAATCTACGTTTTGGCACCAGATTTGATCATTTCCTTGATAGTAGCCTTGGGTTTCCAATAGTCGTTTAGGGATCCATCGCAACATTTTCTTACTTTTCTTGGAGCGAGTGGTACGTTTCTTACAAGGCTTCTGTTTTTTAGCACTAGCTATGGTCACTAAAGAAGCTTTAGGGACCCACTTGTATATTTTCTTCGTTAAATTAGGATGAGTCTTGTCAGAAGCGATATGCATTACTTGTAGCATATTTAAGGGTACAAGCATTTCATCCCCCTTAGGTGTTACCCAAGTCGTCCCCCTATGACTCAGCATCCCAGGTAGGATATCCATATAAGGAGAGTTCTCCCCAATATCCGTGTCTTCGTTACATGTGTAACAATACTGTAATGGAGCTGAGTGAATTGTTGTGTCTGATCGATTATCAATGATGAATTTATTTCCTAGCGGATGCGTTCGACCACTTAAAAGATCAACTCGAATGACAGAGTCTTGGAACTGTAAGTAGACGTGGTTTTTGGACCAGTCATGCACCAGTTTTGCTTCCCTCATGAATGGACGCCCTAAGATCATCTCAAATGACATAAGATGCTTGGAAAAATCCATAACAATGAAAGTCTGCCTTACCTTGTGTCCCAAGACCTTGATTCTGAGATCCTTTAGCATTCCAATAGGTGTAACAATAGATCCATTAGCCATTTTTACCACTACGCTTGTGGCTTCAAGGTGAGGTCGCCCCATAGACTCCAACAACTCTTTGTCACCATGCTGACTCCCGCACCACCGTCAAGGACCCCCTTTACAGTTAATCCTTTAGTAGTGATTGGCAGAGGAGCATTAGATTCATCACCTTCAAAGTATTGCCCCAACTTGTTAATGGGTACTTCAATTACAGATTCATGTCCCGCTAGGTCAGATGGTGGTGCTAAATGTTCCTCATCATTCATTACCGAGTCAGGTTTGTTCATATGTGCAAATTGTGGTAATCCGGCCTGTAATTCTCCATTGAGGAAGGCTCGAAGAGCTGAGACTAGCTCGGGGTCTTTATATAGTTTGGACATGATGGTGGTTCTAACTTCTGAAGACATGAAATCCATCAATTTGGAAACATTTAATGGCATCTTGTGGGACGTAGGACCCTGACAAGAGAATGGTGAAGATGGAATCTCCACTTCCTCAAGGGGGTCGGGCATTCCCTCACAAAACATTCTCTCTAGTAGGAAAGGTGTGTGTCCACTTTCAGATGTCCTACCCTCACTCTCTTCCCGAATGATACTGGGTATAGCTAACGGCCTGTAGTTCTTGTGGGGTTGAACTTGTGTGGGAAAAACTGTGTCGGACATCTGGATATGTTTGGGTTCAGGTTCTAATGTTCGTTGAGTTTCTTCCACCAAACCCCTCAGTTGTTGGACTCGTTCAATTTCCACTGTTGGGTTTGGATAGGTTCCAATCTTTCTCTTGCAATCCTCATTTTTTGTCTCTCGTGGCTTATCTTGGGGGTTCGCAACTGGGTAGTTTAACTTTGAATACTCTTTTGGTGTTCGTCGTAATTCCCTCTCGTGATCCTCCTCACTTGCTTTTTCCTTTGTAGTAACAGTTTTGGTCTCCGTGGTCTCTATCGAATCTGAGTCATCGTCAGGGTCATTCATATACACGGGATCCTCTCCTGTCCCTATGTTAGTCTTTGAACTAGGTTTTGAGCTAGAAGCATTAAGGGATTTCTTTCTTCCTGTTTTCTTCTTTCTCGCTCGGCCAATGGATGCAGCATCTCTCTCTTCAAGGATGTAATTTTGCTTTTGGAGCATCGACCGTGTGAGTGCATTCATTGGTGCTATGTTTATAGTTGGTGGTGTCCCATCAACAATCTCTATTATGTTCAATGGTGTGATTTTCGGTGCATTTGGATTGTTAGGACACTGTGCGATCAAATGATCTATGCCACAACGATTACAAATGAGTATTGGCATTGCCAATGCACTCCCTTGACTTGTTTGCATTAGTGCAGCATTCTTTTGCATTCTAATGGGGCACTCAGCTACTCGATGTGGTCCACCACATTCGTAGCACTGAAGAGGTGGTCTCCTGGCAAAACTATTAATGTTTTGGCCTCTTGCTGCTAGCGCAGTAGCTTGATATACCGGTTTGATTTGTCCCCAATGGTCTTCCATATAGTACATGGGACACTCCTCAAGCATGTCGACTCCATAGGTGATACTAGAGTCTATGTCCTCTTAGCAATCTACATAAGTACTAGATGACTCGCAACCTATTTGGTTCATAGGTGTAACTCTTGGATGAGGGGGTTGCGGTCCTAGCACTGGAGGTGGCAACGGTGTGGTTTGGACCACATTTTGGGTTCTAGGGACCATGTGCTGTAATGGCAACTGTTGCTCCATGGGTGGGGTAGGCATCAATGCAGGAACTCGAGGTGAGTCTGCCCAAGCTATAGGCGGTCTATTTTCCATGATGCGTTTAAGCATTAGGCAATCCTTCGCTTGATGGCCATACCCACCACACGCGTTACAAGTCCCGTTAAACTTTACTCTGAAAGTAGGGCATTCACTCGTAGTATGTGGGCCCAAGCAAATTGAGCACCATTGTTGCTCCCTTCTTGGATACATGTGGGTGTTTTGTGGATCACGATTACCCCTAAGGCTTTCTTGGATGGCCTTGGTGAGATCTGCCAAAGTCATCTCAGATATCGTTTGCTCTTTCACGATTGGCTTTATCTTCATTGGCTCATGCCCTGACGCTTGCGAGCTACTAGACTTCGGCTCGGCAGACACTCTTTCTCCTGCAATCATTAAATTATCCTCCAATTGGATTGCATTCATGGTGACTGCTTCCCAAGTAGTGATACCTCTAATGACTAGGCCATTATAAATACTTTCATGTCGTAGTCCCCTAATGAATCTATCGAGCAATTGGTTGTTGTTGAATCGCTCGTTTGGATTGCATCGAGAATTCAAATTCTTTAGGCGACTAATGAAGTCTCTCACGGATTCACCTTCTTCTCGTTGGGCTTTCTGGAGCTGAGAGGCTACACCCCAAAGTACTCCCTCTCGTATGTATTCTTTTAAGAACAGTCTCCTAATAGTAGAGTAGATCGTTTTTTCTTCTACTCTTAAGGTTCTATACCAATCTCCAGCCTTTCCACTTAGGGTCAAACTCAAAGCCTTACACTTATGTAGCTCATTGTGCTCTTCCAAGGAATCGCACACATGTTCAAAGACTTCCATATGATTTCTAGCATCTCCGTCTCCACTGAATTTCTGTGTGAGCTTAGCTACTTGAACTGCCTTGCTCCTAGGCTCTCTATCAGGTGCACTACGCATGTTTTCCGCAATAGAGAGACCGATAGTTTGAGCAAATGCTGCCAAATCTCCTATTTGAGCAGGTATAATGGGTGTATGTGCTCCTGGAACCACATGTGAGATGGGAGTTGGCCTTGGCCTTGGCATACGCGCGGCTCTTGGGTCCCATATTTCGTATGGTGGTGTACCAGACGGTGGTCCAAAGTTTACAGGCGTGGCCCTAGGCATGGCCCTAGGCATAGGGGGTGCCTGATATGGCATGTTATTATTAAATGGCATGGCTCCACTTGTATAAGAGCTTGGATAATTCCATTGTGGATTGTAAGCTCTTGGAATAATTGGAGGTGTAGGAGCTACATGAGGCTGAGGTACGACAGGTGCACATGATTGATACATACATGTAGGTATAGTTGGGGGCATTGTGCTACTAGGCATCGGCGCAGTGTTAACAAATGAACTCCATGGTGTACTTCTTGTCATTCTCACCATTGGGATATGCATGGTATTCGTAGTGTCATTAAGAGAAAGATGAGCTAGATCTGGGAAGGTAAAGTTGCCACTTGTGGGCTCAGATTGTACTGAGGCTCCTGGCGAAACAACATATGGAGGATCAATGGGGCTCACTGAGGGGGTCTCCATTTGTGACACGGTTGGTTGGTTGGCCTTTCCCGTATCCAAGAATCTCATTAGGCCTATTGAAGGCATGTTGATCCCTGTGTTAATTACTGTGCCAATGTTGTTTGATTTTGCAGTGACTGAAGAAGGCTAAGGACATTCATCTCAAATGCTCTTCCACCTCGACGAACGAGCTTCAACTCAAATAGCTTCCGAGGACGGAATCTACATCAGGAAGGGGGGCATGTTAACCCTCACGGCTCACGGACATCCCATCACCTACGACGGACGTGTATTATGTATTTGGTAGAGTCAAGTACCGGGCTTGTCGGACCAATAGGAAAAGGGTAAAAGTGATCGCCGATGAGAGGCGCACTCTAACTGGGACATTCAAGGGATTAGTTGGCTAAGCATGGGCGCCCAAGTGTGAATGGGGTGAGCTCATATAAAAGCCAACTAAACCTAAAATTCACTCATTCTCTCATTTGTGCAATAGAAGAGTGCTCTTGCTCCATCTCCATCTCCATCTCCATCTCCATCTCCATCTTCTTCTTCTTCACCTCCTTGTGTGTGTGTGTGTATGTGTGTGAGAGAGAGAGGGAGAGTGTGTGTGCGATCCAGCATTACGAAGGCACGACCGCGGCGAAGCGGTTGAGCGCGGCACGACTGCAGCTTCTTCTTCATCGCGGCGAGGAATCCACCACGAAGGCGAGCGTAGAGCGGTGAGTGACACACCCTTTGCTCTCTTGAGCTTGCTAGTTTAGGCTTGTTGTGTGCTTGGAGCCATTTGTGGCTCGCACACGGTGTATCGGCAAGTCCTTTGCTTTGACAGTGCGGCAAGGAGCGCACATTGGCGTATCCGAGCTACTAATGCACAATCAGGGTGTAAGGTCCCCAAACCCGCCGACACCAAAAGCGGGATGGGACCATTGACAGGTCTCTAGGCCTACTAAAGTCGAAGTCCTTAAACAAGAAGAATTCCAGGGAATTCACCCTTACCATTGACAATGGTTTAGGTTTATAGTCCTAGAAGGGGACCTAGCCCTGTCTCACAGTGGAAATGGGACCACAAAAAAAAACTATTCCGGCCCTATAACTTCCATCATTGAGATTAAGGTTTCCTTAGCCAACACTTTTTCCCCCCTAACATATGTGAGGGCATAGCCGTTGGTGGATTCCTCTTCCAAGTGAAGAAGTTTCTAAACATTTTAGTGCACGAGAATGGATAGTTACCTGACTAATCAGGTCCACCCGTCCATGATTGACAACCTTAGTCAATCCTCACTTACCACCCCGCACTCACACATGATTTCTGTGTTGTTTAATTACTACCACATTCTTTTCATAATTAAAACAGTGATTTCTTTTAGCTTTCATAACTGAATTTCACTAAGACAACCCTTGAAAACAATATTGAAAACATTCTTTTAGCAAACAAACATCTTTAGACTTAAAACAAGGTACTGTCATTCTGAAGTATCTCTGACTAGTAGTGGCTTGTCAAACAAACATCTTTAGACTTAAAACAAGGTACTGTCATTCTGAAGTATCTCTGACCAGTACTGGCTTGTCTCAAGACCACCTATACAGGGGTGAAAAAACAACACCCATTCCTTATTTATAAAAACCGGGGGTGGAAAAAGCCATCACCCATAGTCCGGACGCCCATACGCTAATCGGTTGCCCATACAACCGGGCGGTTCCTCTAGGATAAACTTGATATCCTAAGTAATATCCACAAGCACAAACAATCACGAGGTAAAGACTCCACGTGCGCTGCGGAAACCAACTCATCCATGGCGGAAACGCCATCATTACTCATTACCTGGAGTAAAATATTCCAAGGAATCAGAGGTGTCTTGCGACAAGCTGTCTTAAGGATGGTCAAACATTTCTTTCCTAGGTCAATCAGTCATAACCTAATCATTTCTTTCCTATTTACAATCATTGCTCACTGGTTTGCTAGAAGATACCTTCCATTTACAGCCAGTTTATCCTTCCTAACCCTTACATATGCAATGCTAACTTAGAAATGAACTTTAAAAGAGTTAAGCACACAAAATAGAAATCCACTTGGGACTGGTCGTCCATGTGCTGTTGCGCTGGAGCTTGCAGACTTTCCTCTGTAGGCCTATGACTAGGCCCAGCCTCATGGTCATAAGTGGCTTTATTTCTTTTGTTGCTAATATCCTCTTCCTCGGTAAGAGGATTTCCTATGGTTCTCTTTGGAGCCATATCGGCAGCCTTTATAAAAGGACTTAATCGATTAGAAGACTAATTGAATAATCTCTTTTCTTCCTTTTTTATCCAAAAATAAGAATTTTTGGAATAGGTATCCTTGATAGTTATTGGATGAGATATTTTTCATATACTTCCTTGTACTATTAGTTTCTCCCATAATTATCATATAATTATGGGAACTATTTTACTGGATTTCTCCTTAGTTGTCCATATTCCAAGAATATTCTATTTTTGGCCTTAGTAAATTTTAAGTTACCTTTCTGTTAATGGATTAATCACCCTAGATGTAATTTGATATGTTATATCTTTAAGAATTTTCTGATTAACTCATAAAATTGATTTATAACTTTTCCCTTCTATAATTATGGTCTAATTTAGGCAAACTTTGCCGACAATAATTTATTATACCAATTATTTAGACTAAGGTAATTTTCCCAACCTTCAATAGTGATTTATGACCTCATGTATTTATTGGGTAATTATATAAATTCATTTACTAATTTCCTTTCTCTATTTTATACACAAAATTGGGTACTTTTAATGAAGATAAGTATCTAAACTAATTATTTGAGGTTAACATAATTATCACGGATTTCTCAAGGTGTGTTTCACCTCTGATAATTATCTCAAATATTTTTGGATTAATTTACTATTGTCTCCCTTTTATTTTCCACTAAAAATAGTGTAATTCTACTCAAAAAATTAGTTTAACTAATTATCTGAAATTAAAATAATTATCATCAGTTTTATAATATGTGATTTACCTCTGATAATTATCCCAAAGCATTTTGGATTAGTTTGTTATTTTCCCCCTTTTATTTTCTCCTAAAAAAAGTGTTATTCTGTTGAGATAATTAGCTAGACTAATTATCTCAGATTAGGATAAATTTCACAAGTTTTGTAAGATGTGATTTACCTTTGATAATTATTTCAAAGCATTTTGAATCACTTTGCTATTTTTCCCCTTTTAATTTTCCCTAAAAACAATGTAATTATGCTGAGATGGTTAGTTAAATTAATTATCTGAGGTTAAAATAATGATCATGGGTTTCCTCAAATATATTTTACCTCTGATAATTATCTCAAAGCATTTTGGATCAATTTGCTTATTGCCCCCTTTTAATTTCTCCTAAAAATAGTGTAATTATGTTGTGATAATTAGTTAAACTAATTGTCTGAGGTTAAAATAATTATCACGGGTTTTGTAGTATGTGATTTACCTCCAATAATTATCCCAAAGCATTTTTTATTAGCTTGATATTTTCTTCGTTTTATTTTCTCCTCAAAACAATGTAATTCTATTAAGATAATTAGTTGGACTAATTATTTGAGATTAAGATAATTATCACACATTCCATAAGATATGATTTACCTCTGATAATTATATCAAATTATTTTGGATCAGTTTGCTATTTTCCCCCTTTTAGTTTCCCCTAAAAATAATGTAATTCTGCTAAGATAATTAGGTAGACTAATTATCTAAGGTTAAGATAATTATCACGAGTTTCCTAAGATGTAATTTACCTCTGATAAATATCTCAAAGCATTTTGGAGTAGTTTGATCATTTCACCCTTTAGTTTAATTCTTCTTAATTAATTATGAGAATTACTCAGAAAATTACAATATAATTTTCTTAGCATAATGACAGTCTGACACAGCTGATAATTATGTGATCTTTATCTAAACTTAATTAGTATAATTATCATTAATTTATGATTAAAATGGATAATTTCAGTCCGAATATGATATAATAATTAATTAGCTTAGTATCACTGAACTTAATCACAATAATCAGCAAAGAATTTTGAATTAATAGAGGATTTTTGAGTATACATAGGTTTAATCTTCAATTAATTAAGAAATTTGTAAATAGGTGAACCTAGCTTTGCTAATTAAGAAAGGTTAGTGCTAATTACCGTTGATTAGCCAACTAGAGCTTTGTTCTCTAGTGATTTCTATGTAGAGATCTCTCTAGATGAGAGAGAATGTACCAAGGCTCCGATTCTAATTTTTTTGTGAAGGAAGGGGATCTTTTTATAGTTTTTTTGGGCCCCTAGCTGTTCTTGGCATTCTGGCACCTCAAGCAAGTCCCCAGCTTCCAAGTAGCACCACCTACTGCTAAAACTATCCCTGGCAGGTTCCCCACAACTCCACATGGCCCCCTCACCTTCTAGAA
Source organism: Adiantum capillus-veneris (assembly GCF_014529385.1). Lineage (NCBI taxonomy): Eukaryota > Viridiplantae > Streptophyta > Polypodiopsida > Polypodiales > Pteridaceae > Adiantum > Adiantum capillus-veneris. The sequence continues at coordinate 49,564,416 of NC_140932.1, forward strand.
TTGATTTTGACTAATTTCACTGATTTTTAATGATAAAAATTGAAAATATCAGTAATTTCTAGAACCTTAGGATAAGAAAGTCATTGTCAATAATAATTACTAAAACCATCCAATTTTACTTAACTAATTGAATTCCTAGTGTAACCTTTCAGGGCGCGTAACTTTTCCAGATTTTATCGGAATCTGATTCTGAAAAATACTAACTATAGTAAAGCTTTGGTTATGATTCCAGAAATACCAATATCAGCCATGATTGAATCATTCTACAATGTTTTCAAGTTAAATTTACAGGCTTTGTACAATTTCTAAGATTGCAGAAACTGGAAACTTTACAATCACCCCAACTTAAGGAATTGAGATGTCCTCATCTCAACCGAAATTGGGAAAATCTTTGCGAAGTGATACTTCGTCCTCCCATGTGGTGTCTTCAGTGGGGTAGTCCTTCCATTTTACCAAATGTTCTCTGATAACTTTGTTTCATAGACTCCTTTCCCTAGTATCGAGAATACAATCTGGTTGGAGTTCAAGAATTCCCTGCTTCTGCATCACAATCTGTTCGTCATCTAGAGTGTGATTGGGATTTGGGATGTAGGGTTTTAGAAGACTAATATGGAATACATTATGGACCTTGAGGTGTTCAGGTAGTTTTAATTTGTAAACTTGTTCACTGATTACTTTAATAAGGTCCACAATATTTGAGGCTTAGTTTTTTGTATTTTCCCAAGGATAAAGTGCTTTTCTTTGGCCGTACCCTAAGGAATACTTTATCCCCTTGTTTGAAAAACCGATCATACCATTTTGTATCAGCATAATGTTTTTGGCGGTCCTTAGCTGCCTGAATGTCCTGTCGTATGGCTTTGGTTTGGGCATCCATCTCCTCCAACATTTGCTTTGAAGCTTCTATTCTTGTAGTCAGGTCAAAAATGTCTAGGGGTGATATACATTCATGCCCATAAAGAGCATTAAATGGTGATATCCCAATGCTTTTATGAAATGAGGAATTATAGCCGAATTCCATCAGAGGAAGAAATTGTATCCATTTCCGGGGTTCTCGACTATAGTAGGCTCTAAGGATGTCTTCAATGATTTGATTCACTCTTTCTGTCTGGCCGTCCTTCTGAGGGTGATAGGCTGTACTGAAACATAGCTGGGTACCTAAGGATTCATATAAAGCTTTCCAAAATTTTGAAGTAAATTTTGCATCTCTATCTCACTAACTATTCTCTTAGGAAGTCCATGTAATCTGAAGATCTCTTTGATAAATAAACGGCTTATGTCTGATATAGTGTAAGTTGTTTTTACAGGCATCAAATGAGATACTTTGGTCAGCATATTCACTACCACCATAATGGAGTCGTAACCCCCTTGAATAGTGGGAAGGCCTATTACAAAGTCCATGCTAATGAGTTCCCACTTCGTTTAAGGAATGTCCAGAGGTTGAAGTTTTCTTGGCATCATTACTCGTTTTACCTTAATCCTTTGACAGGAAAGACATTGTTTGATGTAGCGAAGTATATCTCTTTTCATTCCTGGCCAGAAATAGCTTTTCCTTATGGCATTAAGGGTCTTGCATAACCAGGATGATCGGCAACTGTAGCGCTGTGTCCTTCATAAAGTATTAACTCCTTTAATGTTGTACTCTTAGGAATGTAAAGCCGATACTTATAATAGAGAAGCCCATCCTCAAGTGAATAATCCTTGATTATGTCTTTCTCTCTCTCTCTCTTTTAGGTCCTATTGATTAATAACGTGTAGGAGTTTTTGATAATCCTCATCTTTCAGGGAAGCTTCCTTAACCTTGTTTAGGATTGGATTGTTGACTGTGGAAATAGCCCCAAGAAAAACCTTACGGCTAAGGGCATCAACAACCACATTCTCTTTCCCTGGTTTATATTTTATTTCAAAATCATATTGTTGTAAGAGTTATATCCATCTTCTCTGCCTCATGTTGAGTGTTTCTTGTGAAAAAATCCATTTTAGACTCTGATGATCAATGATTAACTGAAACTTTCCTCCTAGAAGATAGTGCCTCCATAGTTTAAGAGCATGAATGACAGCTAGGAGTTCCAGATCATGAGTTGGATAATTCAGCTCGTGGATTCTTAATTTCCGAGAAGTAAAGGTGACTGGTCTACCTTCTTGGTTTAAGACTCCTCCTATAGCAAGACCACTGGCATCTGTTACTTCTTCAAACTCTTGAGTGAAGTCAGGAAGTTTGAGTACAGGGACTAATGTGAGATTTTGTTTTAGTTTGAGGAAATAGTCCTCCTATTCTTTTTCCCATGTAAGTCTGGTTGTCTTTTTAAGTAGCTGCGTCAAGGGTGGGGCGATGACTGCATAATCTTTGATGAAGATTCTATACCATCCTGTAATGCCCAAGAATCCTTGAGACTCACTGACCGTTTTGGGTTGTGGCCAATCTATTATGTCCTTCTTTGCGAGGTCTACTGAGATTCCTTCAGGGTTTATTATAAAGCCAAGATAACTAACTTCATATGTGAATAACACACATTTACTCATCTTGGCATATAATTGATGTTGGCATAGAAGATGAAGTACTTTACGTACATGGCCTTCATGCTCTTTTTCATATTTGGAATATACCAAGATATCGTCGAAAATCACCAACACACAATCATCCAGATATTCTCTGAATATATCCTGCATGAGACGGTTAAAAGTAGCCGGAGCATTTGTAAGACCAAAAGGAATAACGATGAACTCATAATGCCCATACCGGGTGTTGAATGCAGTTTTGTAAATATCTGCATCCTTAATCTGGATTTGATGGTAACCTGATCGGAGATCAATTTTTGTAAATACCTTGGTTCCATGTAATCTATCAAGTAATTCGTCAATGCGAGGAATAGGATACTTATTCTTTACTGATACCTAGTTAAGTCCCCTATAATAGATGCAGAGACGTAAAGATCCATCCTTCTTCTTTTGGAATAGAGCAGGCGCTCCCCAGGGTGAAATGCTTGGTCTTATGAATCCTTGTTCCATAAGCTGACGAAGTTGTTCTTTTAGTTCAATAGCTTCAGGGAGGGACATTTTGTAGGGTCTTTTTGAAATTGGTTCACTACCTGAAAAGGTTTCTATTTCGTGGTCTATGTCCCTTGGAGGAGGTAAATTTGAGAGATCTTCCGGAAATATATCCGAAAATTCCTTAAGCCATTCTGGAGTTGTGTTGTCTCTTGAATCATCAGCCTTATTAAGTTTTACTACAAAGATCTGTTGCCCCTTGCGTAACACCTTTAGAAGTCGACTAGCCTTAGCTAAACGAGCCTTAGGCTTCCCATTTGATCCTTGTACTAATGTTTCTTCACCTAAGTGATTTTTTAAGGATAAGTTCCCTTGAGCACAGTGAATATGGGCTTGATTTTTGATTAACCAATCCATTCTTAGAATACCGTCATAGATTCCTACTGGTAGAGTCCGAAAGTAAAATGAAGTTAGGGTTCCTCATGGTTCAAACTCAACTTCCCCGGCTATAAATTGAGATAGAACCTCTTTCCCATTTTCTAGTTCTACCACTAATTTCTTGGTGGGATATTGGTTCAATTTAAGTTTCCTTAAACATGTAGGGGATAGAAAAGAGTGTGTGTTGCCACAATCTATAAGTAACTCAAATTTTTCACCTTCTCTGTTTGGAGTGGTTTGGATGATAGCATACTGTTGCCGAGCTCTAGGGTTATCAATGGTGGCAAAAAGAGTAGCGCTTTTGTCTTCCTCATCCAGCAAGGTTGGCTCTCCTACTGCAGCATAAGCTCTAGATTCTCTACCTCTTCCTCTGCCTCGTCCTCTATTTCCTCTACCTCTTTGATTATTTCCTTGTCCTATCTGAGTCTGAGGAGTGGTTCTGGCAGCAACTCAGGATTTTACCCCTCGGGGCCTTGGCTCCTATAGTGCCCCATTCTATTGCATCCATACCATCTAATGTTTGGAAAAGTCTGCTCTATAGTGGTTGCAGTAGCTAACACTGCCCTTCATTGATTTCCTTGGGTGTAATTTTCCCTTGCTCTTCCTCTAAAGTTATTGTAGTTGTAATAGCTCCTTGCAAGGGGGTTTCCTTCAGCTGCAAGTGGTTATCTCTCAAAAGAGCATCTTGAATAGATATGGGTCTCATAGCTTCTAAGTGGGTACTTAAAGGTTTGTTTAGACCCTGGCATAAACGAGCAATATGTTGTTCCATTGTCATTGGTGGTGCATAACGTCGTAAAGACACATATTTGGTATAGTACTCTTCCAAAGTAAGCCCTAACTGTTTGAGGGTGAAGAATTCATTCATTTTAATAGCTTGGTGAGCTGGAGGAAGATATATTTCTTTCACTGTCTGCTTCATTCTTTCCCAGGAGGGACTAATGGAAGAGTTATCTCTACAGTATTGTTTCCACCAGAGTTTTGCATCTCCAGTGAGTCGAAACATTCCTATCATTGCCTGATTTTCCAAAGCAGTTCCTGCTGCCAAGAAATAATCATCCATGGCGTCGAGCTAGGCTTCGGCATCACGTTCTAAGTTGGTTCCCTCTCCCTTGAAAGTTGGGAGTTGAACTTGTTTTAGTAATAGTTTCTTTTCCTGGGTGGGAGTGTAGAGGCTTTTTGCATTACCGTGGGTTTTTAATTAATAAAGATCTTTTAGTGATAACAATAATTTTGTGTTGTCATGCAATTTTTCTAATCTATATACTTTCAAAAATTTGAATGAAAACAAAAATCCAACAATTACTAGTCTATAACCATCTCATTAACTACACAAAGCATGTCATAGAACCATGGTATATACAAAAGTTAATACAACACTGACTCAGACTATGTACAAGATGGACTCATGCTATATACAAGATGGAATCATACTATATACAAGATGGACTCATGCTATATGCAAGGTGTAACTCTCTATACCAAAATCCTCCTCACCATTGGTGGGTCTGACAGGGGATCAAAAAATATAACATCTTTTGGTCCCCTAAATTTTGGGTCTACCCTCATGGGTCTGATCCTACCTGGGTATATTATCTTGGCTACTTGATCATATACCCATTGATTTTGTGACACTTCTACCCCATCTATAGTAATGGTCTGAGATCTTCAGTCCCATTGAAAAATAAAACTTCGATGGTCCGAAGTGTTTCTGCTCACTTGAGTCTTTTCGAAGTGAGTGCCAAACCTTCTATCTGTCTCGCATCAATCAGGAAAATTCTGCCAAACTGTGACTAGCTGATTCCCCATGTAGAAGGAGGGGAAAACATTTCATCTAATAATTGCATGATGCTCTTGCAAAATAAAAATTTATTGGAGTTGCAAGCAGCCTCGAACATAATGTTGAAAATCACAAACTTTCGGTAAGCTTGGCGGATATTTTCCTGTATTGATAGGGAAATTCTCATTTCACAACATACCATAATAAAATATGCAATATAACTTGTGCCTATTCTTTCATCTTTTTCCATCCTAAAGTCAGGACCTTGTTAAACCATGCTCTGATACCACTTGTAAGGTCCCCAAACCCGCCGACACCAAAAGCGGGATGGGACCATTGACAGGTCTCTAGGCCTACTAAAGTCAAAGTCCTTAAACAAGAAGAATTCCAGGGAATTCACCCTTACCATTGACAATGGTTTAGGTTTATAGCCCTAAAGGGGACCTAGTCCTGTCTCGCAGTGGAAACGGGACTAGAAAAAAAGCTATTCCGGTCCTATAACTTTCATCATTCAGATTAAGGTTTCCTTAGCCAACGCTTCTTTCCCCCTATTATATGTGAGGGCACAGCCGTTGGTGGATTCCTCTTTCAAGTGAAGAAGTTTCTAAACGTTTTAGTGCGCGGGATTGGATAGTTACCTAACTAATCGGGTCCACCCGTCCATGATTGAAAACCTTAGTCAATCCCCACTTACCACCCCGCACTCACACATGATTTCTGTGTTTTTTAATTACTACCACATTCTTTTCACAATTAAAACAATGATTTCTTTTAACTTTCATAATTGAATTTCATTAAGACAACCCTTGAAAATAGTATTGAAAACATTCTTTTAGCAAACAAACGTCTTTAGACTTAAGACAAGGTATTGTCATTCTCAAGTATCTCTGACCAGTACTAGCTTGTCTCAAGACCACCTATACGGGGTGAGAAAACGGCACCCATTCCTTATTTATAAAAACCGGGGTGGAAAAAGCCATCACCCATAGTCCGGGCGCTCATACGCCAACCGGTTGCCCATACAACAGGGCAGTTCCTCTAGGATAAACTTCATATCCTAAGTAATATCCACAAGCACAAACAAGCACGGGGTAAAGACTCCACCCACGTTGAGAAAACCGACTCATCCATGGCGGAATCGCCATCATTACTCATTACCTGGAGTAAAATATTCCAAGGAATCAGAGGTGTCTTGCGAGACAGGCCGTCTTAAGGTGTCTTAAGCTATCTGCCCAGCCTCATGGTCATAAGTGGCTTTATTTATTTTGTTGCTAATATCCTCTTCCTCGGTAAGAGGATTGCCTATGGTTCTCTTTGGAGCCATATCGACAGCCTTTATAAAAGGACTTAATCGATTAGAAGATTAATTGAATAATCTCTTTTCTTTCTTTTTTACCCAAAAATAAGGATTTTTGGAATAGGTATCCTTGATAGTTATTCGATGAGATATTTCTCATGTACTTCTTTGTACTATTAGTATTCTCCCATAATTATCATATAATTATGGGAACTATTTTACTGGATTTCTCCTTAGTCCATATTCCAAGAATATTCTATTTTCGGCCTTAGTAAATTGTAAGTTACCTTTTTGTTAGTGGATTAGTCACCCTAGATGTAATTTGATATGTTATATCTTTAAGAATTTTTTATTAACTCATAAAATTGATTTATAACTTTTCCCTTCTATAATTATGGTCTAGTTTAGGCAAACTTTGTCGACAGTAATTTGTTATACCAATTATTTAGGCTAAGGTAATTTTTCCATCCTTCGGTAGTGATTTCTGACCTCAGGTATTTATTGAGTAAATATATAAATTCATTTACTAATTTCCTTTCTCTATTTTATACACAAAATTGGTTACTTTTAATGAAGATAAGTATCTAAACTAATTATTTGAGATGAAGATAATTATCACGGGTTTCTCAAGGTGGTTCTTACCTCTGATAATTATCCCAAAGGTTTTTGGATTAATTTACTATTTTCCCCCTTTTATTTTCCCCTAAAAATAGTGTAATCCTAATGAGATAATTATTTAAACTAATTTTTTGAGGTTAAGATAATTTTCAAGGGTTTCCTAAGATGTCTTTTACCTCTGATAATTATCTCAAAGCATTTTGGATCAATTTGCTATTTCCCCCCTTTTAATTTATCTTTAAAACAGTGTCATTATGCTAAGATAATTAGTTAAACTAATTATCTTAGGTTAAAATAATTTTTAGAGATTCAGTATAATGTGATTTACCTCCAATAATTATCCCAAAGTATTTTGGATTAGTTTGTTATTTTTCCCCTTTTATTTTCTCCTAAAAACAATGTAGTTTTGTTGAGATAATTTGTTAAACTAATTATCTGAGATTAAAATAATTATCACGGGTTTCATAAGATGTGATTAGCCTTTGATAATTATCTCAAAACATTTTGGTTAATTTTCTATTTTTCCCCTTTTAATTTTCCCTAAAAACAATGTAACTTTGCTAAGATAATTAGGTAGACTAATTATGTAAGGTTAAGATAATTATCACGGGTTCCCTAAGATTTAATTACCTTTGATAAATATCTTAAATCATTTTGGATTATATTGATCATTTCACCCATTACTTTTCTCTCAAAAACAGTATAATTTTGCTTAATTAATTATGAAAATTACTCAAAAAACTACAATATAATTTTTTTAGCATAATGACAATCTAACACAACTCTCATAATTATCTCATATTAATCTAAACTTAATTAGTATAATTATCATTAATTTATGGTTAAAATGAGTAATTTCAGCCCTAATATGATATAATAATTAATTAGCTTAGTATCTCTAAACTTAATCACAATAATCAGCATATAATTTTGAATTAAGAGGGAATTTTTTAGTATACATAGGTTTAATCTTCAATTAATTAAGAAATTTGTAAATAGATTAACCTAGCTTTGCTAATTAAGAAAGGTTAGTGCTAATTACGGTTGATTAACCAACTAGAGTTTTTCTCTCTAGTGATTTCTATGTAGAGATCTCTCTAGATGAGAGAGAATGTACCAAGGTTCCGAGTCTAATTTTTTTGTGAAGGAAGGGGATCTTTTTATAGTTTTTCTGGGCCCCTAGCTGTTCTTGGCAAGTTTCGGCACCTCAAGCAAGGTCCCAGCTTCCAAGTAGCGCCACCTGCTGTTAAAACTATCCCAGGGAGGCTCCCCACGGCTCCACACAACCCCCTCAGCTTCTAGAATCGATTTTGACTAATTTCACTTATTTTAAATGATGAAAATTGAAAATATCAATAATTTCTAGAAGCTTAGGATAAGAAAGTCTTTGTTAATAATAATTACTGAAACCATACAATTTTACTTAACTATTTGAATTCCTAGTGTAACCTTCAGGACCCGTCACTTTTCCAGATTTTATCAGAATATGATTCTAAAAAATACTAACCATAGTAAAGCTTTGGTTATGATTCTAGAAATACCAATATCAACCATGATTGAATCATTCTACAGTGTTTTCAAGTTAAATTTACAGGCTTTGTACAATTTCTAAGGTTTCAAAGACTGGAAACCTTACACAGGGGATTTGTATGGTGCATGCCCTAATGTTAAAATAACCATAGGGGATGTAAGCGATGAACAAATTTTTTCGTACAGGATCACTCTACATATCCAGTCATCTTAGGGTAGCCTTACATTACGGCTGTGAGGATGGAAACCAAAGTGTTGGATGATGGAGTTTTGTATGTTCGAATCAAAATTCATGACGGTAAGAAAGTGATTCAATTTCTAATTGTTTGTGTGGATCATGCTCGGAACATGGATACCTTAAGAGATCATTCATTACCAAAGTTGACAAAAGGGTTAAAAGAGAACAGGGCTTTTCAGGATTTTTTCCAAGTGCCATTGTAAAGCGGGACTACGATGGTGCTTTGGAGGAGGAGTTCTCTCTGACAGCGGATGTCTACAGAGAGACTTTTTCTTCAGGATTTTTGGGATTGGCTTCAGAGGGTTCAATATCTTACAAAAAATTCAATGATTTGCGCAAATGAGAGAGGATACATATTTGCGACATCCAAGGCATACTTCAAGGATGTGAAATACTGGATCCAGATGAAGCCATTTCAGGAAATTTTGAAGAATACGCGTTTGTGGATACAATGGCAGAATTGGATGCAGTCATACAATTTAATGGTCAAGCTGGGGTAAATATGGTTAAGGTAAATTCTCTTAATATGTATGATTTTATTTTGCAATTTAAAGAACAGTAAGATGCAGAAGAGGTACAAGTGAATACAAAATACAAAAGAGTGGCAAACAAGGCTAGACCACTGGCCATTCCATTGCCAAAAGAGAGTGATACAATTATGGAGAAAGCGTCTTAGCAACGTGTCCTCCGAGATCCAGGTAAAATTGGGCACCTGTTTACTGAAGAAACATTAGAGGAACTGAAGATTGGTGATGCAGATTTTCTCAATCGAGAAGAAATAGAATGTTTTTGATAAATGTTGAAGAATCATGGGAATGATTTTTCTTTCCAACCAGGTGAGATCGATTGTGTTGATCCTAGTGTTGTAGCTCCTATGGTGATATTTATTGTTCCGCACTTGCCTTGGAATTTACGGCCTATTTCTGTTCCAAAGGCTCATCTTCCTAAGTTGGTTGAATTGCTAAATGAGAAGATTAAGATGGGCATTTTGGAGCCCTCTTGTGCTCTTTACTCTAATAGGTGGTTTACGGTTCCCAAGAAGAATGGTACATTGAGGTTTATTAGGATATGCAGCCAGTAAACAAGGTAACTATCAAAAATGTTGGAATAGGTCTAGTGGTTGATGAATTTGTGGAGGCCTTTGCAGGTAGAGCTATCTTTCTATGGGAGACTTGTATTTGGGCTATGATCAATTTCAACTGGCTATGGAAAGTAGGGATCTAACAACCATGGTACTCCTTTGGGATTAGTAAGAATGTGTGCCTTGCTACAGGGTGCAATTCAGTTGCACACATGATGAATGGGATAAATAAAGTGTTGCGGGATTTCATTCCTTAGGTTACTATGCCTTTTATTGACGATGTGCCGATAAAAGGGTGTGAAGAGGGTGAAAAAGATGAAGCCAAGGATAAGAGAGGATGCAGACAGTTTGTGGCTAACCATATTGTTGATTGTGATAGGATATTATCAAGGCTTGAAGAGGACAACCTTACACTCTCAGGCCAAATATCTATGTTTGGGGTAAAGATGTCCTGATTGTGGGCCACTTATGTGCTTGAAGAGGACAACCTTACACTCTCAGGCCAAATATCTATGTTTGGGGTAAAGATGTCCTGATTGTGGGCCACTTATGTGGACCATTTGGTAGAAGACCCAGCCCTGTCAACGTGGATGCTATTCAAAAGATGAAAGAGACATGCAATTCAATTACGGAAGTGTGAAGATTTTTAGGTGCGTTGATGCAACCAAAGTGGGTATAAGCTAGTAAATGGTCTATGTCAGGCAAAGGCTGTAGACAAGTGCAGTGCAGAAGGCTAGGGCAGGTACCAAAGTCCTGGGCAGCCAAAGGGTAGCAGGAGTGTGCTCAATGTAGCTTTTTAGGCTAAAACATCTCCAAGTTGGCTCAATTAGGATAGTAGATGAAGGTGTACAAAATGCCAAGTTAGTGCTCTGGAATGTAGTGTTCAGCGTGCTCTAGTAGTCGGTTCAGACGGCTCATCAACCAGAGCCCCGATGCTCAAGATATTGCAGTTCAAAGTTAGAAGGTTTAGCAGATCCTCGACGGACAGGACAGTTGGGACAGGTGGCCCAGGCAGGTGTCAATGGATGCATGTGTAGAGCTCGAGTTATGGGGCATGTCTGTCTTCTCGGATTGCAAACCGAAGCTCAAAATAGCAAGTTATGATCAATTGAAGAATTTTCGAGGGCTAGGTTTGAGCCCACTTGCCTGCATCGGAGGATGCACCATCTGGAATTTTTTAGGCCTCGACAAGGTTCAAGCAGGTAGAACATGCCAGGTGGAGTCAGCAAGAAGTCACGGCTCGTGATTCTGAGTTCCGAGCACCGAGTTATGGCTTGGTAGAGTTGGGGGTGCTTTGCAGATAGGGAGTCAACATATGGTTTTCCTCGTTTTTTTGGGGCACTTTGTCTAAGGCCATCGAGGAGGTGGGATGTAAAGATAGCCAAGGAGAATGAATCTTGGAATGTGCCCCTTTGGCGGGGTTTTGTGAAGGAAGACAATCGGCTGACCAGGCAATGTGTGGGGTGCGGCTAAAGTGGGTCACAAAAGAAACATGTTGGACCATATTTTTGTAAAAGCTTCAACCCCCAATGGGCTGCAGTGGAAGGAGAGGGCGCCACATGGCATGGCATAGCTCCCACATGCGTAGATGGTGGTTTGAACGAAAGGGTTTACGACCTGGCCCGTGTGGCCCCTTTGATGTGTAGGTTGGGGTGTGGGGAGCTTAGACTCCCATAAGCTATGGTGTGGAAATTGGCGGTGCTTCCAGCGTTGTGCGCGAGCTACGGGGGTGGATCCCCGTGGCGTTTTGGCTAGGAGGGGCGGCACAGACGGGGCATGCCCGCGTGGGGATCCGGTTGTCGGCGGTGGCGGTTGTTGTTCACGGGATGATGTGGCAATTTTGTAAGGCCCATGCCCGTGCCTGTTTGGGCCCGGATGTTTTTGAAGAGAAACCCCACCCCCCATTAGCGATATCGCTAATGGTAGGGCAAGGGGTGTGTCCCACAGGGATGAAGGGAGACGGGCAAAGAAGCTTGCTAGGGAAGGGGTTCTCGCGGCAATAGAGAGAGAGAGAGAGAGAGAGAGAGAGAGAGAGAGAGAGAGAGAGAGAGAGAGAGAGAGAGAGAGAGAGAGAGAGAGAGAGAGAGAGAGAGAGAGAGAGAGAGAGAGAGAGAGAGAGAGAGAGAGAGAGAGAGAGAGAGAGAGAGAGAGAGAGAGAGAGAGAGAGAGAGAGAGAGAGAGAGAGAGAGAGAGAGAGAGAGAGAGAGAGAGAGCCCCGAGGGCAGCCATGTGGACCAAGTGTAAGGGGCAAAGGGGCGATTTCAAGGCCGGCCAAACAGAGGTGAAAGAAAGAAGGAAGTGGCCGGGCGCCCAATCAAAGGGATCAAAAGGAGAGACCAAAGGGGCAGTTTCAAAGCTGGCGGAGCAAGGGAAAAAAGCAAAGGAGAGAGGCCGGCACCCAGAGGAAAGAGGAGGAGAGAGAAATAGAGAGAGAAGAGGATAGGAGGGAGTCGGACAAAGAGTATCTAAACTAAGCCAAATAGGCAGTATAAGCTAAGCTCCCCAGAAGGGGTAAAAAAATGTGAAAAAAATAAAAAAATAAAAAGAAGCATAGGGGGCAATAGCGACCTCGCTAATGCCCCCCCCCCCCCCCCCCCCCCCCCCCCCCCTCCCCCCCCACAAGTGCAAAGAGAGGAAGAGAGAGCAGAGGAAAAGAGTAAAACGGTTCACCCCTTCCTAAAGATGCCAAATCAGGGTACCAGATGGATCAATGAAGAGATAATTTCCAAAGCTGAACCCCCCCCCCCCCCCCACCCCCCCCCCCCCCTCCTTATAAAAGTTAAATTATCATCAAATTAGGGGCTTTTTTATGGGCTTTTTTGGTGCCCTTTGAAGCCTACAAAGCGGAGTTCTCTGATAGATCAACCCCTTTGTACTTTTTCCTTGAATATGGCCATGGTGATGGCAGTGCAAGCCAGTGTACATGCATTTTAAAGTGTAATCAAGCCACCATTTCCCCCTCTTGCTGTTGTGCTAGTGCTTTATCCGTTTCTGAATACTCTCCTGGAACTTCCAGCATGGCTTGTTGTTGCAACTCATTGTACCAACTCATCCAACTACACTAATTATTCAAGTCTATGTTTAAGATTATGATTAAAATCCAATCCATATTCCACTGTCATTCTGAGACTGGAAATCACGAATTCAATAGGCACTACAACTTCAGTACCATACGCCATTCTCAAAGTTTTCATTCTAGTGGTGACTTTGTAAGTTGTTCTGGAGGCCCATAGAGCAATTTGGAGTTTAAGATCTCACTGATGTGGTTCCTTTTGAACAATCTTGGTGAGAATATTCTTGATGGTTTTTTTATTGCTCTCTGCTTGACCATTGCACCTAGGATAATAAGGAGTTGATTTCTTGTGCAGCTTAACTGAGAGCATTGCACCTAGGATAATAAGGAGTTGATTTCTTGTGCTTAACGGAGAGCATTTCCATCAGAATTTCCATTGTATCATTGATAAAATGTTTCACTTGATCAAACACAATCTTAATGGGACATCCATAGAGTCAGATAATGTTTTCAAATAAGAAGACAACAGTGGAATTTGCAGTATTATCTAGAAGAGCCTTGGCCTTTACCCATTTAGTGATATAACAGGTAGCCATCAAAATATACCAGTTCTTCCTTGGAGTGACCTTCTTGAATGGTCCCATGAAGTCCAGTCCCCATTTCATGAATACTCCCAATGGTTTCACTCGAGTCAGTGGAGTCATATTATCTGTTGTTGGTATGCCCATTCTCTAACATATATCACAAGTTCTACAAAAACTGTGGACATCCGCGCAATCAGAGTTTTCCGCCAAAGTCCAGCTTGCAAAATCTTCTTATGAGTAATATCAATGGAAAAGTGTCCTCTAGAATCCCCATCATGTGCTCCAGAAATAACTCCCATTCTACCTTCCATTGGCACACACCTTTGAAGAACCCCATCTACTCCCAGTCTATAGAGAAATCCTCCTATGATGCTGAACTTCAGACTCTTAATAATCAGAGATTTCTTCTGACTCTGACTCCAGTTTTATGGGAATCCTCCTTTTGAAAGAAACTGATATACATCATACCATTCTGGATCTGTATTTTCCTTAGATGTCACTTGAAACAGCTCTCATCAACTGGCTCATCCCTTAAGGATATATCTGAGTAGCCTTCAATACTTCTCGATAGGAAATCAGCACCACAATGAGATTTTCCAGGCTTGTGAAATATGTGGAATTCAAACTCCATCAGGAAAATACAATGGATAATCAGTCCTCCCTTCTGGTTGAGCCAGTATTTCTCCCATTGCTATTCTCCAAGCATCCACATGCACATGAAACATAACATCTTAGTCCGGTTGTGAGAGTAATGGCTTACTGATAATGGCATTTTTAAGATATTGAAAGCTCTCCTCACATTCAGCAGTATAGATGAACTTGCTGGTTTTCTTGGTAATAAATCTTCTATAGAAATTGATATATCCCAAGAATGAACTTAGTTTTCATGTTGTGTTGGATGCCTTGGCCTGCTGGACACACTGGATTTTATCATTGGCCATCTCTATGCCATTCCTGGACACTATATGCCCCAGTAATTGTCCCTTCCAGACCAAGAATACAGATTTGAATGGATTCAAACCGGTCCTCTTCTCCTTACACCTCTGGAAAACCATTTCAAGAAACAAAAATTGCTTCTCCTCAGTTGAGAATACAGTGAAATCATCCATACATATGGCAAGAAACAGGTGTAGTAATTCATTGAATATCTTCATCATGCAACATTGGAATGTTGCTGGAGTATTTCAAAGACCAAATGGCATGACTAAATATATGAATGCAACCCATTCAGTAATAAAAGTGGTACCCATCCATAAAGCTATACATCTCATGGTCTGCAATCTCATCAAGAAGCATATCCATAAAAGGTAATGGAAAAGGATCTTTGATGGTTTCAGCATTCAACTTTTGATAATTCACACAGACTCTGAGCTTTCCGTTCTTCTTTGGGACTACCATTTTGGATTCATTCTGTATTGTTGCAGACGCACTGGTTTGGCATCTGGCTTCAAAGGTATTCTATGTTGACAAACCTCTCGATTTACACCTTTTGAACTCATATGCTTCCATGCAAATACGTCTTTATATTTTTTGCACATGAGCGGGCTTTTTCTTTCATTCTTGGGTTTAGGTGCTTATTCACTTTGATCAGTCAAGAACTTTCTTCAGAACCCAGATTCCATTCTTCAATTTATTGATAATCTAGAAGCAGCCAATTTGGCCCACCTCCCTTCCTTTTGGTTGACTCCTCAGCATAATCCTAGGACGGACCTTTTAGTTCTGAACTGTCATTCCAAACATCAGTAATTTCTTGAGATTGCACTGCTTCAGTGGCCTCTGGTGTACTAAAATCCGAGCATTCGTCTTTGGAGTCGACTGGTTTCTCTGGCCGTCCAGTTAGCTGAACTAGTCATTCTCCAGGATTCAGTTCAGTGAACTGATCTGGGAATTGACTCCTCTGCTTTTTAGCATGATCCTTGTCAAATACATTAGGCAAAATTTGGACTCACAAAGGGGCCCTTTAAGGAGTTTGACTTTATCTCTCTCTACCAAAACGGGCGCATGGATAATTTTTTGCAAACAAACTCCAAAGTTGGCGGAGGTTTGACAGTTAGAATGTCCTCTCAAGCTCTATCTACTGATATATAGCACGCCATGAGATTCCTCATATTTTAGAAGATTCTTTTTTTGATTCCTTAGATTTCGACAAAGTTGTCACATCATAGGTGAATAAAAAAAAAGAATCTTCTAAAATATGAAGAATCTCATGGCGTGCTATATATCAGTAGATAGAACTTGAAGAGGACATTCTAAGTATCAAACCTCCTCCAACTTTGGAGTTTGTTTGCAAAAAATTATCCATGCACCCATTTTGGTAGAGAGGGGTAAAGTCAAACTCCTTAAAGGGCCCCTTTGTGAGTCCAAATTTTGCCTAATGATACAACATTTAGGTCTATCTCGGTGAATGGAAAAATATTCATTGCTCCTAGCATCCTCTCAATCTTATTTATCACATAATTTTGGCAAAGCTCTTTTGGTCGCAGTGCCTTCCTCCAGCTTCTAGTATTGTTTGTTTGGATTTGAATTCTTCTATTAGTGCAGTGCCCTGTATTGTTAGAGTCTGAATTTTTTTTTTCCCACCCTTATCTACATATTTTTTATCATCCCAGTTGCCTGCACAACTCTTGATTGGACATTTGAACCTTAAGGTTTCAAGTATGTGATACCCATTCTTTGTTGAAGATGTGCCGCATGATATTTACACTTGCCCCTCCATCCATTATGACACCGGATAGTGGCTCCCATTGTTTTCTCACTTTGTAGTCTACCTAGATTATCGGCACTTCATCATCTTTGACAGTTTGGCATCGGCTTCAGCCTTTCTTCGCTATCTGATGAATTTTGCTGCTTCAGGAAAAGGTTTTCTGATGTCTTCTAATTCAACTATCAGTTTCTAGATTCTTTCACAGATTTTAACATGAATTTCTTCTCTCTCTTGATCAGAATAATTATCAAAACTCGAGGAATCAGGACTATCTTCACAATGCCAATCCTTTGTTCTAGTGTCTACTTTGCCCACTTCATTGTTTCCCATTGCAGTTAGATCTAGTTTAACGTTTCCTAGATCTTCCACCAGTCCTTAGACTGCACTAAGCATAGTCTCAGGGATTCCAGATCCTGATTGATCTGGTTGTCTTTTCTCAGAAGACTACGCTGGTATCTTTTGAATGACTCAAGCATCAAAACTCTCTAGTTCTCTGGTAGCTTCTTAGCTAGATCTTCTGTGATCTTAGCCGCCAGTTCTCTCTGCTCGTGCCATTCATCTACTATCTTCTCTTTGACTTTTTCCTTCCATACCTCTCTCTGTTGAGTCCATTTGCTAGTTTTAGGACTTATTGGTTTTACTAGCTCGTCTGGGATTTCCTCAATGACTACCCCTTTACTGCGTGTAATTGATCGTACTAGAACTAGCCCTGAGGCTTTCACCTCAATAACCATAGTACTAGATGCCTCTGGACACTGAGGTGAAAAGTGCATATACTTCCCAAGAGTATAGCAATTCAGACTTCTATTTTGAAAATTACCCCGTCCTCGACCTCGACCAATTACCCCTTGGTATCTGTCGTGCCTAGTACCAATGCCACTGGTACCTGATTTCTCCTCTTGAGGTACACTTGTTGTCTCTACCTTAGCTGGTTCAGCATTGGTAAATGCCACTAGAGATAGATTCTTTCCCTTCTTGAAGTGATGAATCCAAATGCCACAATTGTTCTATAAATGACCATATGCTTTGCAGTAGGTGCACTATGGACATTCATTGGAAGAACGATCTTTAGATTTGCACCTTGAGCACTAGGTTTCCATTCTCTTAACTGGTTGTCTGGTCTGGTTGATTTCAGCAATCTGTCGTGCCATTTTATCAAGCTTCCTAGACAAGACCCTTTCTTAGCCTTGTCCTTGCTTTTTTCATCTGAGCTGCTGTCAGAGCTGCTAGAGGTCTCACTAGAATCTGAATTCTCAGTGAAATAACTACTACTGTTGGACCTCCTTTTCTTGTCACTTCTCTCCTTCTTAGCTTGCTGTTCAAGCTTCACAGCTCTCTGCACCAAATCATTAAATCTCTTTGTTGGTGTAGGCACCTCTTGTTCTCTAGGCTTTTTACTACAAAACCCATTTATAAACCATGAGTGTAGCCTCTTTTGTGATGGTGGCTCCTGCAACAACTGTCTGGTTAACTCCTTGATTTTTTCTACATAACTTTTTATAGACAGCTTCCCTTGTTTGATCTTGTCTAGCTCGCAGAGAATGTCCTCATCACCTTTTTTGTCTAAATACTCAAGTCTGAAAGCCTTGAGCAGTTTGTTGTTTGATCTGAGTTGGCAAGCGGGGTAATGGTAGTACATTTCCTTGCTACATCTTTTAGTGTTTGAGGAAAATATTCACCCGAGCCATCTTCATCAAGATTCTTCAACTCAGCATACTGTTCAAAAGATTGAATATGAATACCTGGATCATCTTTCTTTCCTCCTTTGAAGACTGGGAAAGAGATCCTCAATGAATAATTATAATCATGCCGTTCGGCATCGTCTCTTCTTCTTCTAACCTTGGGAGCCTGACTTCCTCTTGAAGACTTCCTGTAGTGATCTTTGTCAGCATCCCAGTCAACTTCTTCTTCAATTCAATCTATGTCTCTTTTGTGGATTTCCTGCTGGAACTGTGATGACTGTCCTTGCTGCCCTTGGCCTCAACAGCCTTGTGTGTGGACCGAGAACTCCTAATTTTTTGTTCCTCACACTCAGTCCTTCTCCTCCTGGAATGATTGGAGTGCTGAGATTCACTGGCCTCTTCAGCATGACTGTGCTCCTCTTGAGCCTTAGTCACACTCTCAGGGTCCTTCATAGTATCAAACTCTCTCTCTGATACCTCAGGAATAGGGTTGACACGAGTGGAATCAGTGCCTAACCGGGTTGACGGTTTGCGACCACGAGTAACTTTGGGCGTCATTGTGTAGCTAGATATTCTAACTAGGAGATAAGAGTTTTCAGGTCCAAGAGCGATCAGCTCTAACCACTGTGACCACCAAAATGGAATTGGAGCTGGTCTCTTCCAACAGCTGATTCCAGTGTTAGAAATTAGAATGACTGGTTATGTCGTCAGTTCAGTGAGTGAGACTGGAACAGAGCACTGGACTAAAATAGAGAACTGAACTGGAATGTTACGCTGAAACATGAGACATAACTGAAAGACTAGAAATGGTATTTGCAGATTTAGATTAATAGCTCAAGGATGACAAACCAGTACAATATACAATGGGTTTAAGATCAGATGATTAAAGAAGCAATAATTATAGGGTGAAGCTAGAAGCTAAGAGCTCGTAAACCTGAAAGTGTTTAGAAAGCCAAAAGCCAAAAAGACAAGAAGCCAAGAAGCCCAATTACAGTGTAGCGGGTCCTATTTATAGCTCTCAGGAGTTACTACAGTAACTCCCTGTGATAATTATTGCCAGTGTGACTGCTCTTGCTTCCCGCTGGTCAACCTTCTAAGGGGAAGTTCCTGCCTCTGCTGGGACTGTCCTCGCCTTCTACATGGATTTGTGAAGGTATTATGTATTGGTGATTTGAGAGACATTTACCCAGTTGTAGATGCTTGGAATAAAGGGCAAGGATTGGGAGAGGCTTATATTGATGGTGGTGCCCAAATATGTGTAATCACACAATCTTATGTGGAGAAGTTGGGACTTATCTTTTCAAGTGGTTCAAAGTTTAGAATACGGTTTTCCAATCGTGCTCAAGTCAAATGTTTGGGAGCTATCAAAAACCTTGAAGTAGAGGCATTTGATGTCAAGACACTTGTAATTGTCATGTCATGCATGCGGATGAGGATGAAGAATATTCAACTTCAAGTGGAAATAAATTAATTGACAAGGATAGTACTACTAATTCTAGATCTAACAATGAAGTTTATGTCTCTTATTTTCTTCTTGAAGAGGAAAAGGATGAGTATGCTCGTGTCTTTCAAGTGTCACATGATGGAGGTATGTCAAGCCATTATGAGCAACTAGAAGAGCTTATGCAACCAAGAGTGGATCCTTTGGTCAAGGAATACATGTTACAAAACATGCTTTGTTTAGATATTTTTGAAGGTGAAAGAAATGAGTTCTTAATATTGTTAAAGAAGATCCCAAATCTTTTTATCACCTCCTACCAAGAAATAAGGGGTTTTAAAGGAAAGGATGTGCAGATTGAACTCAAGGATGGGGCAGTACCTGTTAGGAAAAAGCTTAGAAGTCTTGGACATGAGCAATTGGCAACTTTAAGAGAAGAGGTGAATAAGCTTTTAGAAGGAGGTTTCATATGCATTGTTCATAATGCAGAATGGGTAAGTCCTATTGTGGTGACCCCCAAGAAGTATGGAAGATGGAGAGTATGTGTTGATTATAAGCCATTGAATGCAATCACGAAGAAGGATCCTTATCCCTTGCCTTTATTGATGACGTTCTGGACTTAGTTGCAGGACATGAACGATATAGTGCATGCAACGATTTTTCAGGTTATTTCCAAATGTCTGTTATTCTTGAATATCATAATAAGACTACTTTCATAACTTCATGGGGATGCTTTTGTTATTGTGTCCTACCATTTGGGCTTACCAATGGACCTGGTGAGTACCAAAGAAGAGCTAAT
The DNA here is from genome assembly GCF_014529385.1 of Adiantum capillus-veneris. NCBI lineage: Eukaryota > Viridiplantae > Streptophyta > Polypodiopsida > Polypodiales > Pteridaceae > Adiantum > Adiantum capillus-veneris. The sequence continues at coordinate 49,584,603 of NC_140932.1, forward strand.
TGGGTGTTCACTCCATATTTGGGAAAGTTTGTCAAAGGTTTCATTGATGACTTTTGTGTGTATAATACTCGATTAGATCATTGTATGAAGCTTGAGATGGCATTTAGACAATATGATGACTGTAGAGGAAAATTTAATCAAGAGAAATGTCATTTGTCACAGCCTAGAATCAAGCTTTTGGGACATGTGATATCAGAGAATGGAATAGATCTAGATCTTGAGAAGGTCAAGCAATTAATGTCTCTACCGTCCCCAAAGGAGAAAAAGATTTTTATGTGAACCCATCAGTGGGAGAAGGTGCTATTGGTTCCATGCTTTTACAAAAACTAAAAGGATCACAATATATGAGGCTCATATATTGTGTCAGCCAAGTTATAAATGTTGTTGAGAGAGGCTATGTTGAAGTGGAGCTTGGTATGGTTAGAATTGTATATGCTTATAGAAGATTCAGGCATTATCTACTACCACGGCCTTTTACCTTCTTGACAAGCTATTCTCTACTTCCTCAATTTTTCAATAACTCAAACATGTCAAAGACATGATGAAATGGATAATTGAGCTTCAAGAGTTTCAATTCTCATTTATGGTCAAGGAAATCACTAGAGCTACTTTGGTAGATCCTCTTACGTATAAAGAGAGTCCACTTTTGATCAAAGAGGAACCTGTGAAGCAAGAAAGGGTGAGAATAAAAGAACTTGAAAATGCATGCTTGATGTATTTTGATGGCTCATATAGGAAAATTCATGATGCAGCATCTCAAGGCATTGTAGTTTATGATCCCAAAGGAGTTTTGATTAGGAAGCAAGGACTAAAGCTTGATGTAAAAAGCAACAATGAGGCTGAATACATTGCTCTTCAAAGTGGTTTACATATGTGTTTGCAACTTGGAATCTATTGTTTACAAATAAGGAGTGATGCCGTGCTAGTGGTTAAACAAGTTATGGGAGTGTGGAAAAAAAAATCCAAAATTGAAAGGCCTTTTTCTACAAGTGAATCAATTGATGAAACAATTTGAAGCTTGGAGCATCATGCGTGTTGATAGGTCCCAAAATGAAGAAGCTCATAATCCTGCACAAGAGATGATCATTGAAGTGTTTGTCGTCAAAGTTGATGAGGCTATGTATCATGGAAGAGAAATCTTGTCAAAAGAAGAAGAGCTTTTGCAGGCAGGCCTTCTACCACAAGACATTCTAGCATCAAATAAGTATGTGTCCATGAGGAAAGCTAGTAAATATGTGCTTCATGATGATGTTCTTTTCATGAAAAGGAGCATCATGTACCTTGGAAGAGAGAGATTTATAGAATTTTAGAAGAGAACCATAAGGGATCTTGTGGTGGACACTTTGCAATAAAGTAGATTTACAAAAGATCTTACAAGAAGGGTATGTGTGGCAAAGCATCCTTTAAGGATGTCCATCATTGGTGAGAATCATGTTTACCATGCCAACATATCGATAAGAGAGTACTCAAAGCTGAATTTTGCAACATTATGCTCGCTTATGATGTGTTTGAGAAATGGGTCCTTGCTGCAATGGGGTCATTGCCTACGACTGGTACAGGAAAATTTTATATTCTTACTGCAATTGACTATTTGTCAAGATGGGCAAAGGCAAAGGCAGTAAAGAAGATCACTAGCAAGGATCCACAATGCAATGGAATGAATTAGAGATTCAAAGGAGAGATTATGGGGATACTTACCAAAATGACTCAAAGTCATAGTAAAACATGGGATCTTCAACTTTCATGTGCTTTGTGGGCTTATAGAACAATTGTGAAATCAGGAATAGGATTTTTCTCCATTTGACTTGGTGTTTGGAAAGGAAGCATTGTTGCCCATTGAAGTTTAGATTCCTTCCATCAAGATGCTCATAAAGCTAAATGAAGAGGCAATGGACATGCTTGAAGAGATACTTTTGCATTTACAATGATCACAACTTGATCGTACTCTTGCTTTTGAGCATTATGAGAAAAATGAACATGATCAACAAAGAAGGTTCAATGAAACTGTGAATGACAAAGAGATAGAGGAGGGTGAAATAGTATTAAGATACAATAGTAGATTGGAGAGCACCTTTCAAAAAAAGGTTCAAATCAAATGGGAGGGTTCATTCATGGTAGTGAAGATGTACAAGAATGACACTTATCAGCTTGCTGATTTGGATGGAGCCATGCACTCATCTAGAGTTAATGGATATAGGCTCAAGAAGTATATGCCAAGAATGATGAAAATTTTAAAAGATGATATGCTTCTTGAAGAGCATGACAACTCAAATGTCACTTTACATGAAGAGGTAACTTTTGGGGATGATATGCGCTCTTTGTTTGCCCTAGAAATTTCTGTTGTTGATCATTAATGATCTAGAAGACTACAGGGTTGGTAAGTTATGAGGAGTATTTTTATGTGACTAAAAAAACCTAGAGATTTTATGGAAGATTGTCAAATTGTTGAAAGAAGTCACATATGTATATGCCATGTACATACTCAAAGTGCTCAATCAAGGTCACCGTTATGTACATATCCCCTGGAGGGATTGGACCCTTTTTTCTGGAATCGTGGATTTCTAGAAATCCTTATACATTATTTAGATATTCTTTTTAGTCCCAATAAAATAAGTGGAAGTATAGAGAATGCTATCTCATGCGCAAAAACGTTATCTATGTAGTCGTTCGTGCACCTCGGATATATCCTAGCAGATTTCATTCAGATCACCTGTATCATGTATACAAAGTGATATATTCTGAAATGGAGTGATTTGAAATTCTTTAAGGAATCAAAATGACAAATTTGGTGTTTTTTGGTAACTATTTTCCCCAATCCCCATCGAAAATGGTCTTTCATAGGCAAAAAATTGATCAAATTTGGTCCAAATTGACCAGTTTTTGACACATCAGCTCACATGCCGTGGAAAACAAAGGGGGAACTGATTGCTAAAGTGGAAAAAGAGAGAATTCGTTACTTTTAGAGAGGAATCCAATAGCATTTATGGTGGTGTGTGTGCAATCTCGCCCCCGTTTGTCGGACTGTTTCTCTTCTTCCCCACCTTTCAAGAGTGAATTACACCTTTCTTTTATCATTTTGATGTTTATGGATCATCTTGGGTGCTATGTGATTAATATATTTTTTTCATGGTCATGGTGTTTTGGTGAAGAAGATAGAGGTGCTTTCTACATAGTCTACTGGTGTGTGTGTGTGTGTGTGTGTGTGTGTGTGTCATTGGGGCTGAGTGTGTAAGGAAGAGTGGGAGAGATTTGGGAATTGAGTTGAGTGTGAGAGAATATGAGTATGTGGCTTTGTTGGCTTAATTTTTTATCACCCTGGGAGGACCTTCACCTCGCTTGGTTGGCATCTGATGTGATCCCAAGCCTCATCATCACCAATTCTCTACACGCATCTTTTTGGGTTGGTGGGAGCTTGTAATCACCACAAGCTACCTCTTGATTCAAGTGAAGAAGGACCTGGTTCACTCAATTATGTTTAACTTTGATAGATCCAAATGTGATAAAGAATCTAATGTCTTATGGAACGTGGATAATGATGGGAAGCCACCAATCAAGGACCAAAAATAAATAGTGTACACAAGTTCCAAAACGCTAATTCCTCACCATATCAAATAGAGTTTGATGAAAATTTGGACGAAAATTTTCTTTTGACAACAACAACAAAGGTTCAAGAAGCATCTCAAGTACATGCAAATAAGAAACATTCAGCTGTAGCAAAAAAAGTTGAAGCTAAGGTAAACACCAAAGTAGATCAACCTTGCAAGTCGACTTTACCTTCAAGAGTCTATACCAAACTTTTTGAATAGCCTCTACATCAAGAGCCACACCATCAATAATGCAATGGAAACTAAAGCAAAAGGTATATCAACCAAAGTTTCCATCACAAAAGAGGTTTCAAAAGAAGCCAAAGAGATTTAACCAAGTATTAGTATCCAAAGAGTACATCACAATCAACGACCATTTTGGATACACCAAGCACAAGCTCAACCTCAACAACGCAAGGTAGTAGAGTGGGTGGCATCAAATGAGTCAATCGCAACTCAAGGCTACTTTCAAGGAAATAAGTATGCTTGGGCCAAAAAGCCTAAAGTAATAGCCTGGACCTACTCACCTCAACCAAAGAGTTCTACAAAGTGCAAGTCGAGTTGTCAACAAAAGACAAGAACCTCAAGAAAGCAGGAGAAAGAATAGCCACAAAGGGTAAAAGAAACGACATTCACGAAAACAAGTAATTTTATAAGTATGGGTCCCAAAGTCAGACTTTAGGAAAGCTACTCAGCAAAGATAGGTGAAGCAATGGATGATTCTAGTCAAGCTACTTGAAGCACAATAATTTATGAAGGTAACACTCAATTATGGCTACCAGAAGTAGTAGCTCAACCTGGAACAACAAAGATAAGTCATGTAGCATAGGGATCCACCCAAAGGTGAGGAATCAAAATGAAGAGCCAACAAAATCTAGCCACAATCAAGGGTGCTACAACATCCAGATGTATACCTCGTCATGTACTGGAAAAGCAAGGCTTTTACATCGTTAATAATCATGTATGGATACCAAAGCCTTGTGTCCATCAAGTCATCAAACAAAAGGAGAAAATGAAAAAGGATGGTCACACAGGGAACAAAGACAAAGTGGGTTCCAAAATCATTGGTGGGAACTCAATCACAAAGCACCCACAAACATCTACAACATGTGATTTTGAGTCTTGTTTCTCCACATATGTTGACTTTGATCACCATTGAAGACAATAGATCTTCTATCTTATCCTTGTTTTTCTCTTGATATTGAGTTTTTTTAACATTTGATGTCAAACTTTGGAAACTCTTTTTCTTCATTTTCTTTCATTTGTGCTTTTTATGGAGTTGGCTTCTATCAAACAAATTTTGTCGATTCTTCATATATGTTGATGATGACAAATTCTTGCGGTTGCTTTGCTTACTCCATTTGTGCTTTTGCATTATGGTTCATGACTGTGTTTACCTCACCTACTCTGCTTTCATACTCATAGCCATTCACATCACAAGACTTTGTAGGATCTATTTGTTTACACATACATCTAGAGGGTTAAACATCTAGAGGGTTAAACAACTCCTCTGGAAACATTTCCTTTATGTCGTAACTATCTTCTATCAAGCGCTCTAAGATACAATCTTCCTTTCTCATGCTTCCACATCCAGATGCTCCACACATCCAAGCATGCACTCCCTTCATCAACCAAGCAGGCAATTGTGTTTCAAAATCCGTAGTTACACCAAAATATTCTAGTGGGGTTCTATTTACATCTTTATAACTATGGTCCCTTATGTTGACCCTTATGGCGCAAGTAGAGATGGTCATAGCCCCAATCTTGAACCATTTTAGTTGATGAATGAACGATCATCGCAAAATAGCCTCATTTGTGGCCTTTTCCAAAGTCGACTATACCAAAAGTGTTGAGGTGGTCCGTGGAAAGTGATAAGAGAAGTGGTCTCTAGACACCTCTTAAGGATCCTGTGTTGCTCAAAAGGTTTGAGGGTCTAACACAAACACAACACACATATCCCAAACACAAAAACACATGCAAATACCACTCACAAAATCGAAAAAATGTAGGGTTACCACCTAGTTTTTTGTATCACGAACTAGGACGAGAGAGAGAGAGAGAGAGAGAGAGAGAGAGAGAGAGAGAGAGAGAGAGCATTTCTTATCCAATTTTGCAAAAACCTTCAAGCATGCATGCTCAAAGCTTCAAGAAAATTGATAATTGATATCAACACCTTAGCTAAATTGACACTACAATGGTTGGAATTTCATATCCCCTTTGTCATCAATGCAAAACACACACTCAAATCTAGCTACCCCATGCATTGTCTTAGGGCCAAAAGGATCCTCCATACCTTGAAACCCTCTTACAACGACTTACTCGAGGCTAGGGCTACACACATAAAATGTCACCAAAACAACCAGCAAACATAGGACACTTGGAAAAAACTTACAATTGTTTATATTCCATGATGTTTGGCAAACATGAGATGAAAAAACACCATCAAGACTCGGAGCCCAAAACCACCTCTTCTTTGATGAGGTCACCAACATGAGCGTACAATTGTAGAAGCAACCTCTAATTCCTCTCATCTATTCTCCTTGGCATACACTACGCAAAGCATGTAGATTTAGCAAGAATTAGGCAAACGGTATGGCTATTTGCACTCACATGCTAGCATGGCATAATTCAAGGTTCTTGCATAAAGCTTGTAGCCTCTCTCACACTTCCTCTCACACTTTCCTTCTCTACACTTCTTACTTCTTCTTCTTCTCATCTATATTTTATTACAAAGAGAGGCCCTCCTTTTATAGGTCTTTGGAGGGGTAGAGTTTGCATGATTACTTTTAATTACACATAACAAAGCTTAGCTTAGGAGGTAGTTGACTTAAGTGAAGCGATAGGTGATAGGGCTAGAGTTTAGGTTAGTAGGTTAGTAAGAGTTAGAGTTAGAGTTAGTGCTAGTATGGATTTATACAATGGATAACATAATGAGAAATTTGCAAATGGTGAATTTGGTGAGATGAGAAAAAAGATGAATCTAGAAGATTCTCCTTCTTTGTTTTTGAATTATCACCGCCATTTTTGTGTGTCGTATATTGATTCTATTGGATGGAGTCGATCCTTGGCTAATTTTATCCTTCATTTTCCATTTTGTGTGGATGAAATCCATAGGAAATTAGAGATTTGGTGGTAGGGTATGAGAGATAGAGCAAGGAAAAATATGTGGAGTATGCTTGAAACATAATGGAATATAGAGATATACATAGAAGCCATAGACAAATCTATGAAGCTTCTTCTTCATTCTAGTGAAAATGGAAAATGTGTGTGTGTGTGTGTGTGGGGGGGGGGGGGGTAATGAAAAGAGAATGTATAAAATGTATATGAAAAATAGAGAAAAAAGTTATTGGTTGTTTTTTCCATGTATAAAGAATTTTAGAGCCCTAGAGAGGCCCGAACAAGTCCTCTAGGATCAAGATGATTGGTTACAGGGTTGTTTTTTTATTGTGAAAGAAACAAGAGAGAGAGAGAGAGAGAGAGAGAGAGAAAATATTGACTAAAAATTTAGGAGAGAGACTCACAAGTGATAGACTAAAATACCTAAGTGTATCTGAAACACTTATTGATTTATGAAGATACCCCCCAAGAGCATAATATACATATAGAAAACTCACCCCTAATATTAAAAGCACACCTAATGGTAAATATAGGACGAAGAGTAGGGTTTCCATGAGAAACCTTGAAAGTGTGTTTTTGATCACCTATGCTAAATAAAGTTATTAGTGTTATTTACATTGTCAGGATTTTTTTGGAGCAAGGGATTGCGCATATGTACATATCCATGCATGGTGCATCGAATAAAGGATTGCCCAATTTCCATAGCTAGGTGGTTACGTGGGGTCCACATGTGTACAGGTAGGACAGCATATACATAGTGCATCAATTTTCACTATTACCAGTACCAATGTGTTTTTTCTACAATAATGAGGAGTTGGTAGCGCGTAAAAATTCTCGAGGAAGCTATCCGCGGGCCGACGATATGAGGTAAGCAGGCGTGTCAGATGGCATCTAGTGGCGTCAGGAGGCCGAACGGGGTCAATACTTGCACGTGGATGAGTACGGACACAATGTGGGTGTTTCCTTGTGATAATTATGCAGAAAGGTCATCATGAGGACCATCTTTTGGGGCCACTTCACGTGGTGGTGGGATGCATTATTGAAAAGAAATGAGTGCCAGGTGTGCGGATGATGCAAAAAGGTGACAACTATGCACTGCGAGGTCAGTTTTTGGCCTGTTCGGGGTCCGTTTGAGGTCATCTAAAAGGCCAGGGGTGCCCAACTAATAAAGCTAAGTGTGGGAACTGAAAAAAAAGAGAGAATACCAGAAAAAATGTGGAGAAGATAGGAGGAACCAGCCGCAGGTGTGTTTTTTCTCATTTTGGAGCTTGTTTTGGCCGTAAACTGCTCATCCGAGGTCGGATTTGAGCACTTTGACATTGTAGACTGGGGTTTTGGGCCGTTCCGGACGCGATGGCGCTGTCCATTTTGCCAAATTTCTCATTGTTTTTCTGTTGTTTTGGCTGTGTAAGTTTCTCCTATGAATGAAGCTTCTTCTCCAATTTGTGATTGTATCTGGCATATTTTACCCATATTGTGTGAGCTGTTTGCCCCATTGGTGTTGGCCCAAGCTCTATTGTATCTAAACATCAGAAGTTATCCTCTTTTGAGCTGAGTTTTTTGTGTATGTGTGTGTGTGTGTGTGTGTCTCTGTGTGGAGTGGGCAAGTGGATAGTCTCTCTCCTCTCACTCCATAGGTGTGTTCCCTGTCTCGACTAGGTGTGTTGTGTAAGCCAAGTGGTGCCCCGTAGTGTGTGTGTGTGTGTATCATTCCAAGAGTGTGTGTCGGGTCGTTATAGAGGCGATGTGTGTGTTTTCATCCCGCTCACATTCTTTTGGCGCCCCCACGGAGGATCTTCTTTGAGTACCTTCTGCTTCGAGCTTCAAGCTTCGAGATTCGGGATTACAGGTTGCAGATTACAGGTTACAGGTTACAGGGATAGGTACAGGTGATTCACACAGGTACAGGTACAGGTGATTCACACAGGTACAGGTACAGGTGATTCACACAGGTACAGGTAGCTGGAGTACAGTGATATACTAGCATTGGTGTTACTTGCAGTTGTTGTGGGTATGCATCACTTGGCGCCTGTTTGAGCCCATTTTCTGTTGGATTGTACATTACTTGTGGAAACTGCCATGGTACGCCTTTGTGGAGCCATATATGGTTTTATTTGGCAGTCTCTGCCGTTTCTGAGACTTGGTCTGGAAGATAGTCATTTCTGAAACTTGACTATACGCGATTTGCATTAGCCTTCGTGTGAGGGTCGATAGCGTGAGTTTTTATTGAGCTGGGGGATTCTCAAATGTGGAGATCCTTTCGGTGATACAGGTAGCTGGAGCACCCTTTTTGTGACCTTGCCATTGGCTATGTACTACTGATTCCTACTTGATGCTCGGGTTCTATTGTTGGCAGTTTATGCATACATATACGGTCTATATTTTGGGTTCTCACTGCTCTACTTCTGGGGAAACTCTGCCAAAATTTTTCCGAGTTGTGATGGCTGGTTTTTTGGTCTTTTGAGCCATTTATGCTGTTATGCTGCCGAAATTTTGGTAAAATCAGAGGATAAGACAGGTGTGCTTTCTTGGAAGCTGCATGGTTGACTTTAATGGATGATCAAAATGGCCCTCAATTCACTCCTTTTCATTTAACTCAGAGAATCCAGATAAATGTTCATGTGTCCAGGAAGATTTTTTTCCAACAGCGCATAGTCTTTATGTTCGGGCCAAGAAGATTAAGAGAGATCCTGGAATGTCCTTTGCCTGTTGTAATTCCAATGAGCAACTATGAAAACTCATTTGATGTGCATGTGTTTGTCCTTATGTAAAGTTGAGCTCCATTGAGGTTTCTGGGGATTGAGTCAGTCAAAAGTTGTGGGTTCTTGCACGTGTGTTTGAAGGGGTTCTCAAAGCATAGTAGCTTGGGTAGCCATGGCTTTCTCTTAGCTTGGGTGTGTTCCCTGTCTCGGCCAGGTGTGTTGTGTAAGCCGAGTGGTGCCCCATAGTGTGTGTGTGTGTGTGTGTGTGTGTGTATCATTCCAAGAGTGTGTGTCGGGTCGTTATAGAGACGCTGTGTGTGTTTTCATCCCGCTCACAACGTATATACACTTGGTTTATTTCTAGCTATGCTTATGGTTTTGTGTTGCTTCTTCTTCTATGATAGATGGACCAAAAAAGAGCTATCAGTGTGTTTGTACTCTATTCTATAAGAGGATACAAAAATTTGTTCTAGCATCCCCAAGGCTCTCTCCATGTATTCGTTTGCTAGTTGCAACTTTATGCGCATTTTCTTGAGAGCTGTTCTTCCCTATTTCTCCCAGATTCCCTTTGTAGCAGTGGCTATTCCAGCCTCATTGTCTATCATTTTTACTCCCTTGTACTCTAGTGGTAAGGTTGTGTTCCCTTCTTCTCCTTCGCAGTAGTCACCCACCTTATTCAGTGGCACATGCTTTGTTTTTGGTTTCTTTGGCCGTGTTCTTTCCATAATTTCATTTGAAAGTTTATCCTAGCGATGGATTTTCAGCCACATCTTTTCCAAGTTTTCACCCATTTGGCCCCATAGATGCAAACTAATTGTCAACAACTCTGAGAGGCTAATCCCACATTGTATAGGAGAAGACATCAATTCATGCAAGCTTTTGGTATCCATCATTTTTGGTGGCTTTCCACTAAGAAGATAGCACTCTAACATCCTCTTTTTTTTATTCTCCTATGAAGGACGTCAAAGTCTATACAGAGTGTGTTTTGTTCTCTTTAGATGAGATAGACCCTACATCTTCGTACATAGATTGTATGTCTCCTTGAAAAAATTCATATTCCATGTTGATTTTAGGGATAGGTACTGGCTGTAAAGTAGCACTACTATCTTTTTATTTTTTGATTGTCTCCCATAATTAAGGATTGTGGCCATGGCCCGTTCACTTTAGGAATTGGCTACATCTCATGAGACTTTTCCCCGTCCGTAATATTTGACACTACCCTTGTATCCAATGGATTTTCATTCCTTGTTATGATTGGTTCACCCGTTTTATCTTCTTTTAGTGTGTTTTTGTCCTCCTTTTTTGGTACAAGCACTACTTGTTTAGGAATGTTCAAAATTTATGGCTACATTAGAGCTTGAGTTGTCTTTGAGTTTTTCCATTCACTTGGTTTCAATTATGGTTCTAATGTCTACTTTTGGTTCTAATGTCTAAATTGGGTTTCATTCTAGCCTCGTAAGCTTACAACAAATTGCTCATTAACTTTTTCTATCAAGACCAAACCACCCGATGATTTTTCTTTTTTTGGTCATTCCCTATTTTTATTTTCTTGTTTCAGCTGCTCTTTGGTTTGTTGCAACTCGGTTTCTAGATCCGATTTCTCTTTTAGACTTTCTGCTTTCATTTTGTCTCTTTTTGCTAAGTTCCACAATTTTCTTCCAATCCTCACTGATAAGTTCTCTATTTCTATTTGAACTGATAGTTTTTGTTCCCCTTCAATAGACGCATTTTTGGTAGCTTCTTGTGCTTGAGCCCGACTCATCACCTTTATAGGAACTATGGGTTCTATCTCAAATCCGCTTGAAGAAGGTAACAATCCTACACTATTTATTATTTCTTTCCCCTTTTTGTTTGGATGTTTTGGACAATTTGGAATCAAGTGGGTACCATTGCATTCAAGAAAATATCCAAATATCTCTATATTCTTTGCTTGATGAGGACAATTTCTTGGCCAACTATTACCTCCACATTTGTAGCATGGTCCTACTAGCTGCATAGCTGGTGGTATAATTGAGGGTTATTCCCGCCTAGTAAGAATGGTCTTTGAACCATACTCTTGATCTACTTGTTCTTATCCATGTAATACTAATTTCTCAAGGGTTATGGCACATACGCCAATTGAGTGTAGTTGGCTACCACTCTACCACCATTCAAAAGAGGTGGTTGTTTCCCTAGCATATGTTGCGTTCTGTGTTGAGTGTTGCACCATGGGGTGGGATGATTGCATCCACAAGTATCACACCTCCTTAGTTGTGGTTGTCATCACTCAAGTTATGTTTGTAGCCTTGGTTTTTCTCCTCGCCACTTCTTTGAATAATTGATCAATGATTTGGCTTTGTAGGAGTTTGAAATTTTTGTTTTGTTGCAGATTTACTCTTTGGGGAAGAGGCACTAGTAGTTGCATTGTTTGCATCGTCCATCACCTCTCCGTAAGCCCTACAATTTTCAACTAGATATAGGGCTTCTCTAATGACTTTCTCAAAGATCATGCATGCTTTCAAATGCAATTCCTTCTAGATAGTCTCATTCTTTAATCCTTCAATGAACAAAACCGAGGGATGCCCCTCTGGTAGGTCTTCGTCAATTCTCACTCTCGAAGATGTTACCTCATTTCTTGCAGTTTGTACGTCTTTGAGTTGAGTAGAAATCCCTAGTGGTGAATGATTTGCAATGGTTAAGGCTCACTCAAAACCTCTCAAGATAGTCTTTGACAAGCCCACCTTGGCTTAGTGCAACTTATTCCTTTTTCCCCTTAGTTAGGTCTCTCAAAAGTCAGGTCTTTGTCACCCTTTTGTCTCTCAAATCTAGTGTTGGGATACCCTAAAAGTTTTGAATTAAGAAACCTAAAACAATTCAGCTTTAAAACCAAACATTTAGGTTTAGGTGCATCCTATTTCTCTCAAGCTTTCTTCCTGGCTATACCTGACTCAATTGGGAGTTGTGTATAAAAAATTAAAGCAATTTGGGTGAATTCCAGTTGAAACATCGCTCAGAACAATCTCAAGACCAAGGAACAGGAAATTTGGCTTGTATCTTGGTCTTGAAAGATATTTTTAACCTTAACTTGAGATTTGAGATGTACTCAAGCATTTCCACAAGCTCATCAAGTTAGATACCCCCACTATGAAGAGGTGCATGGATTGCGATCCATGACCCTTTATCAAATTTTGACTTAAAATTTTGATTGTGGATAGACAAGGTCATGCACATTACCTGTATCATTTTTCATCAATTGCTAAGGTTGGGGAACATGGATTGCAATCCATGTTCAACCACATCTCAACTTGATCTCTAGGCAGCTTGTTGCACTCTATGCCCACAAGCTAAATCTCAAATCTTTTTAAATTTGGACTTGTTTTAATAGGTCAAATGACCAACACTAGGTTTGTTGTGTGGTTTTCAATCTATCACCTGTTTGGATGTCTTTTGACAGAATTTTGCTCATTTTTTTCCAGAACTAGACCTGGGGATATGTTTCCTTCTATGTGTGTATTGCTAATCTAGAAAGTTTCAGGTCAAGATGTCAACATGGGTACATAGATCATGATCCATGTTTGGAGGCCAAATTGACTTTTCTAGTACAATCAAGATCAGCATGATTAGTAGATTCTATGGTATCAACAAAAATTGAATTTGGACCTCTAGGTTGAAAATCAAGTCAATTTCGTCACTTGCTTAGAATGCTTGATAGTTTTGGGCTTTTAACTTGGTTTTTGAAAAGACCACAATTCTTCTAGGAACGAGAGCTAGATATGGTATGCATGTGGGCTCAATCTGTTAGGGAGACATGGATCACAATCCATATACCCTTGTGTCAGAATGCATTGAAACTTGACACACGGCTTCCCTTTACTGCATTGAATCCCTATTATATGGTTTTTTGTGATTTGGACTCGATTAGGTGAGTCAAAATTCAATCCATAGGTCCGACTTTAGAAATTTTTTACTTTATACCATTTTTGGCACTTTTAATCCAATTTTTGAACTTTGTTTGCAACTCTCCTTTGGAAAGTTTTGTTCACAATGGTCTCTGTTACATGATGGTATACTTTCTGTCCCAAAACTTAGATGAGGTACATGGATCCTAATCCGTGTTCCATCACTTCTGGACTTGAAATTTAGTGAGATGATAGCTTAAGATGTTTGTAGCCTAGGCCCCCACAAAAATTTGAATTTGGATTAGTTTGCTCAACGAAAAGTGAAATATTTAGTCTGTTGTGGCAATTTTGGCAATGTTCTGTTTTGGCCCTTTTGCCCACTTTTTGTAACATTTTTGGCAATGCTTCTTTTGGAAAAAGTGTGTCTATGTGTCAACTCTCTACTCCTCAAATCTTAGCCAAAACTCTTGATGAGGTACATGGATGGCAATCCATGTTCCATTAGATTTGGACACCAAATTTGGCATGCTAATTAGTTACAATTTTAGTAGTCTACTCCACAACTTATTTCTAGATTTGGAAAACTATTAGCTGATCAAAAGCAAGTTTTTTTGTCTCCTTGCAATTTTTAACTAGGTTCTAATGTTTGGCTATTTTGACCAATTGTTTGCAATTTTTTGATGATGAGTCTTTCAAAACAGTTGTTCCAAATGGTATCAGCTACCTACCGATCAAATCTCAGGCCCAAAATGATGAAATGGTACATGGATCTCAATTAATGTTTGATCACATATAAAGATGAAATTTGGTCAGTTGTATGTCTGCACGCTATGAATGTCAAATTTTTGCTTACTTTTTAATTTGGATCTCATAAAGTCAAAAGGGCCCAAATTCATCAATTTCCAAGGTTTTTGTGTCTTTTTTTTAAATTATTGATTTGAGTGAGTTTGCAGTATCAATTTCTCAACAAAATTGCATACACATTGATATGTAGCCCCACAACGGGACCCAGTGGTATTAGTTATTACTCAAACTCTCACAGGGAGACATGGATCATGATCCATGTTCCTATACCAAATTGCATAAAACTTTTTAGATTGAGTCTCTGTGGTTTTGTTATCCCCTTTTTGTACTTGTTTTTGGGTTTAAATCAGTTTTTGAGTCCTAACCATCAATTTTTTCATTTTTCAGAGTTTATGGTTGTTTTTCCCAAAATATGGTTTTCAACAGTTTTTACCATGATGTTTTAGGCCAAATTTGATGGTTGTAGTTTTTACTTACCCTACTCCTAAGTATTGAAATGAAACTAAGAAGAAAACAAACAAGACGGTACAAAATAAAGTCAAAACGGAAAACAATATAGTCCTCTAAATGTAAAGACAAAATCAAAGAATGAAATGATTTTGGCTCTCTCATTCACAACTCTCTTTACCTCTCGAGAATAGCTCTAGCAAGTCACCGACTTTTAGACTCTAACAATAACTAAACCTCTTGTCTAGTTGCTTCAATTCTATGATGTGAATGGTATGGAAGGACAAATCTTTGTAAAAGAATGCTCTAAATACGCACTAGGTCACTCACCATCTAAGGATCATTCCCCAACAACGGTGCCAATGTTAGCGGATCTCCACGACCGACATCTGTAGCATAGATGTCTGGCACTAACATAATGTCAATACCGAAGGAAGTGGCTCAAATAGGGCACGAGGACTCTTTGAGGTTGTTAATCCTCAAGAAATGAACCTAACAAGCAGACACATCAACTCAACAAACAAACCACCAGTCAATGATCAAAAAATTTGCATATGTCCGTTCTCACAGCTCTAGGTCATCACGCCATTTCTGCACTCAAACGAAGTCGAAATGCAACAAAACTTTAGGAGGAGGTCTAAGGCACCTAGGAAAACTATTATACCAAGTCTGATTGCAATCCAAAAAGGTACCAAAATCACGATCCATCATGATCAAGGTCCTAGAAACTACAATAGAACTATCCAGAAAGGTCTACCTATGGTCTAGAAACACTCTCCTATGGTCGAAACGTCAAAAAAATGATTTAAGCACTCAAATTTTACGATTTGGATCAGTAACGTTGTTGGGACAAATAAAAAGTGGGACGGCTTTATAACTATATAGCTCAAGAGCACTCAAAGTCCAAACTCAACACCAAAAAGTATACCCCAAAAACTCTTAGTAAACCCCAACCAAAAGGCCCATGCTCCCTTGGTAATTTACCAGCACACGCCCACCCAAAAGGACCATAGCACATAGAAGAAAAACCTTATCAAAGCACGGATTTCCAGCACCACACGCCGACCAATTCATATGAAGACAGGGGCCTTACCTTTCACTATTTAAAATCAAAAACCTATAATTTCAACATCGACTCCAGAATTCATAGATACACGCCCTCCCAATCTATCTGCACACAATTTTCCACTAAGCTGCCATAGCCATAACCCTGTAGAGAACTAGTCGTAACTTGAAGAGCACAACTACATTTGGGGCACTTTAAAGCTTGAGAGAAATCTTGAGAAATGACTGGAGAGAAACCTGAAGAGGACCAAATTGAATCTACACGCCACGACATGAAAAATTGACGCGAACAAAGAGCTATACTGGTATGACTACATGTAGAGAAGGAAAGGTGAGGGCAAAAACTGCATTAGAAACCATCAAGGAGGTACAAAGAGCTAATACTTGGAAATTTTTGAACTTTGACTAAACATTTTTATGTTTTTACATGATTTTAAGTTACATACAAGTCTCACTTCAAAAAAACTCTAACCCGACAGCTGGCACTATGCTAGTGGCTTGCCATACATGTACATGTGCTTGCTAAAGCAAGCTATAAAACCCACAAAATAAAAGCACACACACCCTTTTGACATATTGTGTCATGTCCATATGTACAAATTTACAAAAAATGGGTGTCAAAAATGCGCCCAATGTAGTTTGCTACACCCTAGCATGCATCATTCATGATCAACAAAACAAAAAAAGAGATCTTTAAACGGCATGAGGGAGTCTTTATTTCATCTTCATCTTTAACCACATGATCAAGAAAAACTTCAAAACAAGGCTCATCCTCAATTACAATCATCAACCTTAAAATATACTTCTTCAACATGTAGCCATTCATACATGCTTTATGTGGGGTACCATCCAAGTCAGCAAGCTTATATGTGCCATTAGGAAACCTGTTCAAGACCAACAAAGGACCTTGCCACTTGATTTAAAACATTAGGAGAAATATGAACCTTGCATGGGCCTTGTAAGGAATTCTAATTTTTAGGGATTAAGGCTAATGGTGTGTAGGGTTAAGGGGACAAGGGCATTCAAGAAGCTATTTTTGAGTAGGCTTTTCTAGCTTTTTTCTTAGACACATGTAGGATGTGGACCTATGAGGTCACCTTCTTTCTCTAGCTTTTTGAAAGTGAAGGGAGTAAAGAGGTGTGGCCACATAATCAAAAACGTGGATCACTAAGAGCCAAAATTTGACTTTTTAAAAAAAAAGTTATTTTTACTTATTTTTGACTTAAAACTCCCCCCCAACATATATCCATATCAAAAAAGTATTTTTTGACATTTTTTTAAACTTACAAGCACTAAAAGTCCATTTTTAAAAAAAAAAACAACCTTTCTTCTCTCTTCCTCCTCCCTCCTTTCTCCCTCTCCTCTCCCTCCCTGCCCCTTCTCTCCTCCTATTCCCCTCTCTCCCTCTCCCCCACTGTCCCCTTCTCTCCTCCCTCTCCCTCCTTGTCCCCTTCTCTCCTCCTTCTCCACTCTCTCTCTCTCTCTCTCCCACTACCCCCTTGCCTTCTCCCATGTTCCTCTCTCTCCCTCCCCCCTCTCTCTTTTCATCCTTTGCTTCCTCATGCAATAGCTACCATGGTGCTCAAGGACATCACAAATCGTATGCATACATATTTGCTTGTTCGCAACGTTTTCACCGAAGGCCGCACGTGAGGGTGAGCAGAGGTCATCCCAAGAACGTCGTACCATCGGTGAGATGAATGTTGACGATTCTTCAATATCTTGCCAATACCATCACATATTTGAATAAAACACCCCTTTATGCAAGGTAGCAATATACTTCTTACTTTTGATTGTGTTCTTCCTATCATAAACTTTGAATCTAAGGTGTTGCCTCTACTTGTTTTGTAGTGCTTGGCACAAAGGTTGATTTTATGCACAAATAGTGAAAGGCTGTAGGTTAGAGAGGCCAAGTGTCACCACTTTTCCTCTAAAACAGTCTTCTTTGTTACATCTTGCAGGTAGGTGCTTCAAATCCATGCTTATTAGGGGTGGTAGTCTCATCATAATGTATATTTTTGTATTGTTTATTCCCAGCTAGATAGAAATACTTGCAAATTTGTACAACATATACTTAACAAGTGTCTTCATTATATAGCTTGCAAATGTTGAATTCATACATGTTTTTGTTACAAGGTGACCTCTTGCTATGCTAGTTGAGTGGCGTTGTTTGCAAGAATGGCTCAAGGAACTGGCATAACATGAAGCTTTTATGGTGGCACAAAGCTCTCCTCAGCGGCAATGTGGCTCCCACTACACCAAAAATCATTATGCTGACATGAAGAGATCCCTAGTAGGACAATGCAAAAACTTTTCATCAACAGCAACACACTCTTTCCTAACATGAGGGCGCTCCTACCAAAGATATTTTTATGTGATAGGTCACCCCAGGAGCATACCATGTCATGGAATGGATGTAAGAACTATGACCGCACTACTCCTTGGAAAGTGTTCACAGATGTATGTTTATCAAAGTTAATGAGAAGAAATTTCGACTTTTTTGTTTATTGATGTGTAAGAGCACTCTAGGTCTACCATATTTTAGATTGTTTGATAAGTTAAATAAAATTTGTAGTCATTTAAAGTGTAAGTTTGTTTTTGTTTGGTAAGATTGTACATGAGAAGGCATAATAAAGTATAAGAGATATTGACGGAATAAGCCTCGATTAGATTCCTACCATGCACTTGTGACACCAGACCTCTCCTTGAACCTTTTGATTTCTATCATTGTGGGAAGTCCAAGGGTGGTCTATTTTCAAATTTTTAGCAATAACTTTTTTTAAAAGGAAATTTTGGTTATTTTAAAGTTTGTACACAGTCTAGGAGTTCATTCTGATTGTTTTCCTTCAGTTTCAATTTTTGATCGAGGGCACTCCTTGGAAGCCACTTTTGAAGGTGTTTGGGTGAGATTTTGAGAAAGTTTTGTATGTAGGAAATGCAGTCCATAACACAATAAAAAACATTGGTTCTTTGAGTATTTTCAGATTCCATGGTTTTGATGCCCGTTCGAGCCCGTAGATTAAGGAAAAAGTAAGAAATGTTTGTTTTACATCATTTTTTAAGAAATTGCCAACTTGCACGTTGATTTTTGGAAAATCCGAGTAGGATATGATTTTTTTGCATCACACAGTGGTCGAAGAGCGCGACGAGATGAACAAATTTATGTGAGACAATCCCAGACAAATTCGGAGCCAATTGAACACTAGAAGCTCTTGAAAACAGCCTAAAAGTTCAAAAGCCTTTTATAAAATAAAAATAATAATAATAATTTAAAAAAAAACTGACCACTTGAATTATGACCATGCATTAAAAAAAATCTTGTACTTGTCATTTTAGGGCCCCAGGGACCCTCAACATGAGGGGCCACAAGGGCGCGCAAATCAGCCATCTTTGGATGGGTGATTTGCGCGCCCTTGTGGCCCCTCATGTTGAGGGTCCCTGGGGCCCTAAAATGACAAGTATAGGCTTTTTTTGATGCATAGCTATGAGATAGAATTGGGCAAATTAATGTATTCATAGCAAACTCCCCCCCCCCCCCCCCCCCCCCCCCCAATGGCAAATAGCTAAACATTGTATCATGCCATGCATTAACAAAAAGCTTGTACTTGTCATTTTAGGGGCCCAGGGACCCTCAACAAGAGGGGCCAGAAGGACGCGCAAACTGGCCATCCAAAAATTTTTGGATGGCCAGTTTGCACGTCCTTCTGGCCCCTCTTGTTGAGGGTCCCTGGGCCCCTAAAATGACAAGTACAAGCTTTTTGTTAATACATGGCCATGAGATAGAACTGGGCAGTTTAATGTGTTCATAGCAACCCCCTCCCCCCCCCCCCCCCCCAAAATGGCAGATACCTAAACCTTGTATCATGCTTATCAACCATTTTTTACTTCCTTGTGTCCGTCCCCTGTTCTTGCAAATATCTTGGTCCCTATTTGCGCCTGGATGGGCATTCTATGCGCCGTTGTGGTCCCTCTTGTTGAGGGTCCCTGGGGCTTCAAAATGACAAATAGGAGCTTTGTTTTAATGTATGGCCATGAGATAGAGTTGTAGTGTTTGATGTCCGGAGTATTCACTATGTCAAATTTTTCTATATCATATGCGTTCACCACAATGGATTGAAAGTAGCCCTTATAGGCCTTACCTACACATGTTTCTGTAACTTTACAAGAATATAAATTCCCTTCTGTTGAACACATGTGCTATGTTACATATACTTTAGTGAACTCCCAAGGTCAAAGGCCTCACAAATTTTGTGCACTCGGAACATTTAGCACTAGAAATCAACCAAACAAGGAGCCAATTTTTACTTCCTTGTGTTCACCTCGTGTTCTTGGGAATGTTTTGGTTAAGCCATTTCTTTGGTATTTAAAACCACATGTGACCCCTATTGTTATAGTATCCGACTAAAGGTTTCTTGATTAGCAGTTATATAGGTTCGAGTGATACATATCTTCTATGTTAACAATGCATGTATCTATAATTTATGTTTACACTTTTTCTATCCAAATGAGCTACATAGTAAAAATCAAATCCGCAATTCAACAATTAATTTCACAAGGTGATAGCTATTGGTATGATCTTTAGCAATACCAAATAAATAGCTACCAATAGCAAATGAATACGGATATTTAAGAAGGTTTGATACCAAAAACTTGTCAACACTACTCAAAAAGGTGGAAACTCAAAGGCTTTAAAATATATATGATGAAACAAGAATCAATAATAAGTCACCCCTATATATCTACACCTCCATCTCAAGTTGTCATTTCTCTAAGTCAAGCTTGGCATAGGCATAGTATGGAAACAATAACATTTTGGAAAGCAAGAATTTAGCTTTCTCAACTTTTGAAATGTTGCTATTGATATATATTCAACATCCCCAAATGAGGACATCTTGACAAAGGTTATGATCCACTTAATAAGAATAACCATTAGTGATTAAACTGAAGTCAAAATATTGCATGAATTTCTTCATGGTGGAATAATTAAGACTTGAAACTTCAAACATCTTACAGGCAAATCAGAATATCCAAAAAAATCAACAATATTTCTCAAATCTGTATGAAACTCCAATAATCTAAATAAAATACTCTCACTCAGTGCGACAACATTTAACAAAAATAAATATTTATATTGCATTTATAGAGGAATCCAGCCTCATAAAAATAATTACAAATGGAGACAATGTTGTTGCTATTAGGCTTCTCTTATCAGTAATTGTCTTTCTCATCTAGAGATTCATATACACGAGTATTTGTGTGTCTATGACACTAGGGAAGATAGTAGTACTATAGGGATGGCTTTTCTAAGAGCTCCTAGAGAGTACCTATTGGTTCAAGATTCTACAAAAATCCTACTATTCTTATCAAAATCTTTTAACACGGTAGTGAAAGGTTCCTCACGGAACAAAAGTAGGGTGATTTCCATCTCTGCACATGGTTGCTTGCTCATGTCCTCTCAAAACAAGTTGACTCTGTAAGTAAACAACAGATTATGTGAGTACAAAGTTATAAAGTACAAAATGATATCATTCTAATAATCTAATGACAACTATACAAAGAATAAATTATAAGAAAAATCTTTGATGACTCTCCATAGATAACACAACTTACTTACATTGTGAGACTCAATCACATGCTACAAAACTATAGATGGCGCACCAAAGCCATCAACAAAATAGCACCACCCAATGTTATGAGGTGTGAAGCCTAAACATTGAAAGCCATAAAGAGGTTAATTCCCTCCAGCATGATAAACTTAAAGATGGAGATGATCTTAAGCTCTGAATGTAAGCTACAAGGGTAGTTTTCTCACCATTCTATCTTTATGTTGGAGATGAATCCTTACAATGCCCATGCACTATTCACACCTCCTGTTCTTGTGGTATGCAAGTCATGTAAGTTGATGCTTTTTCCACCTTCGGGAGTAGAGGTTTCCATGTAGTGCGAGTGAATGAAAATAGAAGGAGGATAATCTTGTTTCATGCTGTAATGGAGGTGAGAGAAGGGAGAGGAGCTAGCTTGGTGTGGAACTATGTGGTGGGCAAGGGGAAGAGATGGGGGAGAAGCTTGCTTGGTGCTACAATGGAGATGGGAGAAAGCTAGTAGAGAGATAATGTTGGACTATAGGGGGTGCATGTGGTTGTTGCAGCCATGGAGAGCTTGGAAAAGGGTTTGTAGAGAGAGAAAATCTTTTTTAGCTATAGAATAGGTTTGGAAAGACTTTGGAGGGTGGAAAATGATGTTTTGAATTTTTTTGGAAAATTTTAATTTTTTGGAATTTTTTAGTGCACGTTTTTTACTTTTGGAGGTCAAAAATACTTTTTTGACCATGAAATAGGTTAGGGGACCTTTTAAGGAAGGAAAACTTGAAATTTGAAATTTTTAGTGTATTTTTAAATTCGGGCCAAAAAGTGGGGGAAAAAAGGTCAAAGTGGTCCCCCCCCCCCCCCCCCCCCGCCTTTCCCCTAGCCACCTCCCTTACCTTCTCACTAGGTAAGAGGCCATTAAGAGGTGTAAGGCTACCTTGTCCCCCTACTTTTTTGAGGGTATAGAGTGTGTCCACCACCCTCTTCCTATTGGTTGGCCTCTAATTAACCTTAATCCCAAAGGGCCCCTAGAGGGTTCATATTTTTCCTAATGACTTCCTTTGAAATGTTTTAACAAGTTTAATGTTATAACGAAGCACCATGTTACCCTTCTTGATGTCTTTGTCCTTCACCTTCTCATTTGCCTTTGCTTGATTGTTCTTCAAGACCAGTTTATAATGCTCAAAAGCCAGCAACCTGTCTAATTTTACACATTGAAAATATAAAATCCTCTCCTTGAGTACATCATTAGGCTCTTTTTAAAGCTTTAGTATCAGCTTCAAAGCTGGTATCTCCACCTCAATAGGAAGTAAAGCCTCTTTGCCAAAAACTAGTACATGATTTGATGGAAGGGAGAGAAAATAGTAGATGATTTGATGGAAGTATTGTAAGCTCATAGAGCACAAGGTAGATCTAAATCCCATGTCTTTACATTATTTCTTGTCATCTTTGTAAGAATACTTATGAGCTCTCCATTAAACCTTTCATTCATGCCATTGCATTGGGGATAATATGGAGTAGTAAACATGTGATGCACATGAAGCTTCTCACATAGATAATCCACGAGCTCTCCCTTGAAGCCTGGACCCTTGTCAGAAAGTAAATCCAATGGCATGTCAAATTTACACCAAATACCTTCATATACGAATTGGGAAACATCTTTGCTTCTAATTTCCTTAACATCTTTGGCTTTTGTCCACCTTCAACAACAATAAGTATGTAACATTTGCCTCTAGTTGTCATAGGTAGAGGACCTATTGCATCAATGCCCCACTTCCCAAACACATAATAAGCCACAATGGTGCCTCTAATATCTAATTTTAGAACACTATTTCTATGCTTTGACACTCTTTACAAGACTTGCACCAATGATGAAATCACGTTGAATGCTTGGCCAAACATACCCCTCCTACAAGACTGTATGCAAAGTGACCTTTGAAGCAAAGTGACCACCACAAGAACCCTCATGATTCTCCTCTAAAATTTTGTAAATTTCATCTTTCCAAGGCACTTTTCTCATCACAAGATCAGACCCCTTCATATATAAGGCATCACCAAGTAGCACTTACCTTTTGTCACGACGTAGGAAGGCATATTTTTTGACTTCTCCAACTCTGATGGAAGCATACTTGTTTGTAGAAATTCTTCCTCCAAAGCTTACCTTCCCAAATAAAAAGGAGAATCAGTCCCTATCACATACAATTGTCCAATTGAATCTTGTGATGCACCATGTGTTTCTTCATTTTGAGACCTGTTTGCATGCCTTAAACTCTAAGCTTCAAAACCCATAAGCAAATTATTCACTTGAAAATACATATTTCTCAGCCTTTGATTCTTACTTTGCCACAACCCAAGCACTTACTTAACCACCAAAACAACATCACCTCTTACCCTCACACAATGGATGCCAAGCTCAAGGCAAAGATTGAACCCTTTTTCCAAAGTAGCATACTCAGGTTCATTGCTGCTTTGTGCTGTAAGCTTCAAACTCCTCTTAGTTACCAAAGCACCTTGAGGATCATAAAATACAACACCTCCTAAAGCTTCACCATGCGCTTTCCTATAAGAGCCATAAAAAACAATAGATAGGAATTGGCTATGTCAGGAGCTTCCATGTGTTTTTTCTTCGCCGCATCCTCCTTAAGAAGAAGAGGGCTTTCCTTATAAGTAAGCAAATCAACCAATGTAGCCCTTGGACTCTCCTCAACAAGAAAAGAGAATTGGAATCCATGTAGCTCTACAATCTACTTCATGAGCCGCTTTGACAAAGTAGGGCTATTCACCAATCGAGGTAGAAGAGTGTAGCTAGTGAGGAATGTGAATGGTTTAGGGAGAAGGTAGTGCCTAAACCTTCTACATACACAAATCACACTCCCCATGATGAGCTCCACCTCGGTGTAGCCTCTTTCTTGCTGTAGCTTCACCCTTCTAGCACAATATATATGGTTCATGTAATAGAAGTTCTTACCACGTTGAAGAAGCATAGCTCCAATAGCATCCTCACCTACTGATGGATCCACATAAAAGTCCTTATCCCAATTAGGAGCTTGCATAGAAGAAAGATTGCTTCCAGCGGAGGCATGGCGTCCCTGCAAAATATATAAAATAACACGCTACGTATAATAAATCAATAGATCTCCCACAATCGTCTACGCGTAAACACCGTAGAAAATATGACATGAGAGAGGTAGAGAGCGGGAAAGTGCAAGCGAGACCGTGTAGGTGCACCTCCTAGAGCCGAATGCTACGCCAGCATGGCAAGAGAGAAGAGGGGAGAGGAAAGAAAAAGACACAAGCACTGGGTGCAATCTCCCCCCGTGCAAGAGTGACCATTTCCCTCTTGCACGTATTTCATCTATAGAGTTCTTGAATGGTCAAATTGAGTACAAACTGATCGGCCGGTCATAAATGGCCAAAGCTCATAAAAGAGCACTTGAACAATAAAATGCACACAAAATATATGTATCCATCCAGATAGGCCTAGCTTGGTCAAGCCTTTCCACCTGTCATCTGCATTAAATACCAAATTATCAATTCCATTACATACCTTTTTGTTAGAAAGCAATTGTCCTCAGTTGCAAAGATAAGAATCTGCAAACAATACTTGTCAAAAACAGTGATTAGTATTCTTGGTTAGGAACGTGGATAATAAAAGGAAGAAATCATTAAACAAAACAACATTGTTTATGCATGCCATCATCCACATACTACTTATTCTAGTGTCCCATACCATTAGAATAAGCAGTATATGTCATACCCTGATGAATCAAGATATCATTGGTCACACTCGTCATCAATGTCATAAATCACAAGTCCAATTTGATAAACACTATCGTGACAGGATGGCATCATATACCAAGTCCAAATCCAATTTCAAATAGAACTCCAAATTCAAATACCTACCAACATATACCCATTTCAAATCCCAATCCAAATATCCTTCATTTTGTATACTCGGGTAACAAAATCATACCAATTGTAGTGGTGGCCAGTCATTACAGCGTGATTTTGTGATCGGTGTTGCCTAGATTGGAAAATATATGCCTGACGTGATGCATAAATCGGCGAATCTGCATTTGATATAAATTCAAAAAGCGTGAATCTGTAGTTTGTTGTTTTGTTGCCTAAATCAGTGAATTTGCACTGGATGAGCATTGACACACTGCCTAAATTGGCGAATCTGTGTGCATGTGACCAATGGACCAAGCAAGACATAAAAAGAAAACATTTGCCACATATTTGACACCAAATTAGAGTATGTTCCACTAACAAGGCACTTACAAGCTATGGCTCAATATCCAAGAGTTGTTATGGAATTGATATCTTATTATTTATTGCAGTTGGGTGACAGGTGGAAAAGGCTTGATCGAGCTAAGCTATTGCAAAAGGACATCATATTTTATGTACATTTTATTATTCAAGTGCTCTTTATGATCTTTGGCCATTTATGACCGGCCGGCCAGTTTGTACTCACTTTGACCATTCAAGAATCTATAAATTAAATACGTGCAAGAGGGAAATGGTCACTCTTGCACGGGGGGAGATTGCACCCAATGTCAGTGTACTTCTTCTCTCCTCTCCCCTCTTCTCTCTCACCGTGTGGGCGTAGCACTCCGCTCTAGGAGGTGCACTTACACGCGTTCTGTCACTCTCTTCCGCTCCGTATCTCTATTTGTTCGTGTATATCGTCGATTAGTCTATTCTATGGTTTGTAGTATGCTATTTCGGGTATTTTGCAGGGAACTCCATGCTTCCGGTTGTAGCAGTGGTATCAGAGATGAGGCTACGCTCCCAGACTGACCAATGTGAGAAGCAAGAGCTAAGTGGTTTTTCTTTCTTATGTTTGCAGATTTTTCTAATTGCTTCACTTAATGTTGATTGCATGATACAATTAATGTTTTTTGGTCGAAATTTAAGAGAGTCCTTTCTTTATCACCATAATTCAGTGCTTGTTAATGTAAATATTGTGTTAATTAAACACAAAAAAACATGGATTAAACTAAAAATCATGTCGAGATGATTAGTTACGACAAAGAGGAGTAATACATAGCATTAAGTAGGTCGATATTAAAGAGAGTAGAATCTTACTCGAGAGGGCTTAGCGACAGTTTACATAATGGGATTACGAGGCAACATTTTAAGGTTTTACAAAGGTTAAACGGCTTAGACAAGAATACCAGATTAGAAGATTAAGAATTCCAAGTGAACTTTTGATGTTGTGTTTAGACTTGAGCCCGGGATGATGAAGAGGAGAGAGTTATAATCATAATCGTCAATAGGAAGCAACGCATGCCTGCTGTGGAAAAGCCCCATATGCGACTACCTTGGTCGCCATTGCTCGAGGAAGAATAGAGGCGTTCACTCGTTGCAATTATTGGAGGTTGGCCTTACTAGAGTACCGCACAAGCCAAGCCTGGTTTTAGTCGTCAACAACCAGTGACCTCCATAAGCTGCCATGCACGAACCTCATCCTTCCATTAGTGTGTGGAGCACTAAACCTATGGGTTTAGAGCTGTCAAAATTCACCTCCCATTATTTTAGTTAGCTCGCACGCTTTAATATTATTTCACTAATAGCGTTTTGCAAGAATTGCATGCGCTACAGCCTCAGCGTGACCACTAATACCTGCAGTGTTGCCACAAGCTTTTCTCTCTCTCTTTCTCTCTCCCTCGCAACTTTCCCCATGCACCCGCAGATATCACTCTCAGCCAACCGTTATTTTTCTCTGCCTGCTCTTAGTCAACTAGTGTTTCTCACACTCTCTCTCAGTTAATCGAAGTTCACACGCTCTTTCTCTCATTCTCAGGGCTCCTATTTGGCCAGCCGCCATGCAAACTCTCTCTCTGTCTCTCTCTCATAGGTAACCGCCACTGCCATCCCAAGGCTCATAACTGGTGCCCACAATATCTCTCTCGCGCCTCGTGGCACCCACACCATCCACTCTCTCCCTGCCAACCACCGGCGTCGCCATCAACTCGAGCTGCCAACCAACTTACTTCTTTCTCGCTCTCTCAGCAACATGCAGTCCACCAACTACAGTCTTCCAATCATTGTCGATACCCCCCCCCCCCCCCCCCCCTCCAGTTTCTTATGCGGCACAGTACACTCACCGTCCAGGCATGGCAGGATACTGAAGCTCCATAGGCAGTTTGTAGTAAACCCCGCCAACCGTTTCAGCTCGTCAAAGAGTAGTGGTCCTCGTGACCTAAAATTTTTCTGCCAACCATCTTCATGCAGAGGGTCGACATGCTGCCACCACGTGTGTGTACACCATCCCCTCCCCTCCTCTTTCTCTCTCTCTGGATTTTTTTTTGAGCCGCCATCCCTATCTCTCTCTCTCTCTCTCTCTCTCTCTCTCTCATACACACAGATGCACACATACCAACACGATAAAGCCCTATACTCATTAAGATCTTGCTACCCTGTAAAGGAGAGAGATCATTGTTGGCTTTGACCATGTGGTGCAGATCAGATTCCATAAGCTCAAAGACCACCTATATCTCTTTCAACTCCCTCGATGAAGGTGGTAATATAATGTGCTTAATCTCGACAATGCTGGGATGCCGCAAACACCTAAGAAGCCTGATTTCACATAAAAGGAAAGTCTTCAGCTGGGTAGAGATTCTCGATGGAAAACCCATTTCCAGCAACAGGGCTAACTTCAACCTTGTCTCCTTTCTTGAGGTCACATAAGAAGCCGGCAGTCTGGCCCTTTACATTCTTGATGAGAAACTCGAGCGATCCGGAGGCTGCAGTACTTGGGGGGGATGCAATCGACATGTACGCAGGTTTTCTACCACTGCCAGCAACTGGAAGTTGCACATACTGGCCGGGCCGAGTGTGGCCTTTGATGAGAGCAGGGCTAGCGCTGATGTCGAGCACAATAGAGTAGATTTGTTCAGCTGCTAGTTCGATGCTAGTGAGAGGAGCCTCGACGAAGGATATGTCAAGGGCAAATGCGACACCAACATGCGTTCTTTTGGGAGGGTAGCAGCGGTGGCGGACTTGGAATCTCTGCTGCAAAGAATGCCGATGGCGCGCAAGAGAAGAATTAGGGCTGATGAAGCGAGCCATGCGGGTGGCTACGCAAGCCATGGCTACCTTTGCCACCCATATCTTGAACTACAGAGGATAACTGCACGCTCTATCCACGAGAAGAGGTAATCTACGACATCTCTTGATGGACTCTCCTCGCCCTCGCGAATCTCTGTGAAGCCAGCTGAATGCCAAGAACAGGCTAATTAGCCTTATCAAAACTCACTCTCTCTCTCTCTCTCTCTCTCTCTCTCTCTCTCTCTCTCTCTCTCTCTCTCTCTCTCTCTCTCTCTCTCTCTCTCTCTCTCTCTCCCGTGTTGACTTGGTACAGAAGCGGACCTCGACGAAGCTTTTCCAGACTCTCAGCGACAACAGGCCGCTATCGGGCATCCTCGGGCAGTGATGACGACGACGACGACGATGATGATTTCAGCCTGAAGATTTTTTATTTTTTATTTTTTTACTTTACTTCATTTTATGTTGTATCCAGAAATTGTATTAAATCCATAAAGGTTGTCTGAGCTTGGTCCCATAGGACTTTGAAGACGTGTAATATAACATTTCATTTTGCTATCCTCTTCCCCCACCCACTATGACTCCTTCCGACGATAGACATTGAGGATGCTCTTCGAAGCCCACGGAAATACTTTCTCCAATTTCGGAGACCCACACACATTGTCGACAACAATATTGTTTTTCATCACAACTTTAGGCTATGGCTACTATGGCTAATGAAATATCTCTATAATGTGACCAATATCTCTGATATATGTTGTTTTTCAATAAGGGTTTTCACCACATTCTCTTTATTTGGCATAAAGGTTGCCTTGCTAAATCAAATTTTCCCTTAGAGCTCAAAATACAAAACCGGAATTAGAAGAAATAAATAATTAAAATTTCCCTTCGCACTTGAACCCAATGGCTTGTGTAGCCCATAACTCTTGAACAAATTTGGTTTGAAAACATAGCTGTATAATAATATATATATTTGTTCATTTTATTTTTCTTGTAATGAATGTGAAGGAGTACGAGCGAAAGTGCGACGCGAGAGAGAGTGCGAGAAGAATAGCACGATGATATGGTGAACTCGCTCTACTGTAATGTGTAGAGCATAGTGAGTTCTTATTAGGTTTTTACAAAAGAATATGTGTACATACCTGGCGGCCCGCCCACTTACCTGGGCGACCACATTGGGCTTTATACCCCAACAACCTCCCACTTAAAGTCCAATGTGGTACTTTAAGTGTGAGAGAAGCTACTATACAAGCTAATATACAACAGATGTAGAGAAGTGATGTACTACCCTACACCTAACTGCTTGCGAAAATGCGCAAAGCTCTCTGAGGAAAGTTCTTTTGTAAGTAGATCACCAGGATTTTCTATGGTGTGAAGTTTGACAAGCTGAAGTTGCTTATCCTCGAGCATTTCCCTAATGAAATGATACTTCACATCCACATGCTTTGTCTTTGAGTGATAAACTGGATTGCGAGCCAATTGTATAGCACTTTGACTATCACAATATAACACAGGCATCTCTTCTTTGATTCCCAAATCTGTTACTAGTCGATTAAGCCAAATTGATTCTTTGCATGCCTCTGATGCTGCAACATATTCAGCCTCTGTAGTAGACTGAGTAACACAATCTTGTAATCTAGAACGCCATGATACTGCTCCACCAGCCAATGTAAAGACATACCCTGACGTAGACCTTCGGTTGTCTAAGTCACCTGCATAATCTGAGTCTGTAAAACCCTTTACACTTAGCTCCTGACTCCCATAGCATATACGCATACTCTTTGTAGCTTTCAGGTATCTCAATATTCCTTTCACTGCCTCCCAATGTTTCTTGCCTGGGTTTGACATGTAACGACTTACTACTCCCACTGCAAATGCAATGTCTGGGCGAGTAGCAATCATTGCATACATCAAACTACCCACTGCAGACGCATATGGAATCTTATCCATTTCAGCCTTTTCTTCCTCAGACACAGGACAATCTTGTTTGCTAAGTTTCACATATGGTGGCAATGGAACACTCAGTGCCTTTCCCTTCTCCATATTGAAACGTTGCAAAACCTTGTCAATATACTCTGTTTGAGATAACCAAATCAACTTCTTTGATCTGTCTCTCTCAATGCGCATACCAAGTATATGACTTGCCTCACCCATGTCTTTCATGTCAAACAATTGTGCCATCTTTGACTTCAAAGCTGAAATTTCTTCCAAGTGCTTGCCAGCAATCAACATGTCATCCACATACAAAATAAGGATCATCCAACTACCATCCTTAGCCTTCTTTGTATATAGACAGTGATCGAACTCACTACGTTTGTAGCCTTGAGAAAGCATAAACTTGTGGAATTTATGGTACCATGTCGTCGGTGTTTGTTTTAAGCCATAAAGACTCTTTAACAACTGGCATACCCAATCTTCCTTGCCTTTCTCAACAAACCCTTCTGGCTGCTGCATGTAAATTTCCACATCTAAATCACCATGCAAGAACGCTGTCTTGACATCCATTTGGTGCAACACCAAATCTAATATGGCAACCAATGCAAGAAAGCATCTCAATGTAGTCATCTTGACCACCGGAGAGAAGACTTCATCAAAGTCAATGCCTTGTTCTTGCTTAAAGCTCTTGGCAACAAGCCTTGCTTTGTACTTTGGCTGACTATCATGAGCGGTGATCTTATACCTGTAAACCCATTTACAAGGTAGAGCCTTTTTGCCCTGTGGTAATTTAACTAGATTCCATGTCTTGTTTTTATGCAGAGCTGTCATCTCTGACTGCATGGCCAATTGCCAATTCCCAAAGTCCTTCATTTGCACTGCTTCCTTGTAACATGAAGGCTCATTGCAATCAGTCAACATGACATAGTTCATAGATGGAACAAACCTATCAGGAGGTCACGTGACACGTCCAGATCTACGCACAATAGGTGGCTCAGGCTCAGCCACAACCTGTGGTTCCACTCTATCCTGTCCTTGCTCCTCTTGAGCCCTGACATTTTGTCTTGCACGTGCAGGTTCATCTTCTTGGAAGACAACTCTTCTAATCTCCTCGACCCTCTCTGGTTTAGAATGATATTTGGATTCATTAAAGTGAACATCATTGCTGCGGACAACCTTTCTGGATTCGGGATCCCAAAGTCTGTACCCCATCTCACCAGAATTACCATAGCCTAGAAAGATGCACTTTCTACTCTTTGGCTCAAGTTTGTTCCTAAATTCCTTTGGAACGT
This sequence comes from Adiantum capillus-veneris, assembly GCF_014529385.1. NCBI lineage: Eukaryota > Viridiplantae > Streptophyta > Polypodiopsida > Polypodiales > Pteridaceae > Adiantum > Adiantum capillus-veneris. Next base: position 49,616,062 of record NC_140932.1, read on the forward strand.
GAGTATATGCCTCACATCCAAAGACTCTGAGATGCTTGTATGAGGGCATTTTGCCTGACCATACCATCTCTGGCACTGAATCCTTCTGCAAAACCTTGCTAGGAGATCTATTTACAAGATGAACAACTGTTGATACAGCTTCAGCCCAAAACCCATTTGGCAGTTGTGCATTAGACAACATACTTCTGACCTTCTCTTGTATGGTCCTATTCATCCTCTCAGCAACACCATTTTGAGGAGGATTGTAAGGAGCAGTAAGTTCACGTTTTATACCTTTTGACTCACAAAAGTCCTGAAAGGCCTTTGAAACATACTCTCCACCATTGTCAGTGCGTAAGCATTTAAGCTTCTTGCCACTCTGATTCTCCACAAGTGTCACAAACTTTTTGAAAACACTAAACGCTTCATCCTTGTGCTTGAGAAAGTAAACCCATACTTTCCTCGAGTAATCATCTATAAATTTCATAAAGTAAGAAGCTCCCCCTAGAGATAGGTTAGGCATAGGTCCACACAAATCACTATGAACAAGGGCCAACTGTGTATCTCTTCTACTGCTTCTATGCTTATGTGGCTGCTGTGTTTGCTTACCATACAGACAATGTTCACAAAATTCAAAATCATTAAATGAAAAGCCAGGCAAATAACCAGAACGAGAAAATATTTCCATTCCCTTCTTGGACATATGTCCTAACCGGCTATGCCACAAAGAAACGTTCGGCTGCTCGGTTACATTGATTACATTTTTAGAGACATTTGATACATAAATCATGTAAAGTCCTCCAGAATTTACTCCATGTGCTACTGTCATAGAACCCTTGGATATCTTCCACATGTTCTGTCCGAAAATGGTGACGTAGCCAGCATCATCAAGTAAACCTGTGTTGATCAAGCTCTTTGTAATTGCGGGAACATGTCTCACATTCTTCAGCGTGAAAGAAGAGCCATTCTGAAACTTCAATTGTACATCTCCAACACCTAAGATCTCACATGTCTGCCCATTGCCTAGCCGAACATGATCTTTAGTGGTCACATAAGAGGTAAACCACTCCTTGTTTGGAGACACATGAAGTGATGCCCCTAAGTCTATAATCCAGTCACTCAATGCATTTCCATCAGATGCTGTAAGAAGAGCTGAGTCCATTGTATTCTTCAAGAAGTAGATGTCTCCTGACACTAGACTGCCATCCTCTGCAACAGTGTTTGTCACATTTATTTCTTGAATCTTCACTGAGGACTTGTTCTTCTCACCATGGTCTTCAGCTTTCTCTTTGCCTTTTTCTGCTTTCCATTCTCTGCAGTCTCTTTTCATGTGACCCTTCTTGCCACAATGGTAGCATTCTATGTCACTCTTGCCTTTAGCACTGCGGGACTTCTACGAGACTGATTCCTCTTTCCACCTTTGTACTTTTCTTTGGTCCTTCCCCTGACAACTAAGGCTGTTCCTTTGCCTTTGTCCATTGTCTTTCTATTGGTTTCTTCAGTAAGCAGACTTCCTTCTACACTTGCTATGTTCAAACCATCTGGAGGTGCAGAATTACTCAAAGCTGTGCGAAAAGTGTCCCAACTTTTCGGCAATGTGATCAACAGGAACATAGCTCTAACAGTTCATCAAACTTGACACCTTGAGCTGACAACTGACTATAGATTGTGTTGAATTCATTCAGATGATTGGACATAGGTGTCCCTTCTTTCATCTTCAAGTCAACAAGCTTCTTAAGCTAGTATACCTGTGAAGCTGCACTCTGCTTCTCATAAAGATCACTCAGCTTTAACCATGCTTGATAAGCCGACATCTCGTCTACTACATTGAAGTAAACGCTTTCTGCCAAAGTTAGCATAATGGTAGAAAGTGCCAATTCATCCATTTCGCTCCATTCATCTTCGTCCATATCTTCTGGTTTTATCCCCTTGAGCTTTATAGGTTTTATCTGCTTTTTTTGTACCAACACGTGCCAAATCTGCTTCTTCCACAATGGGAAATTGTTTCCATCCAGCTTCTTGATATTGTAAAGAGCAGTGTCCTGTGATCCAGCCATAGCTACGCTTCACAGTGGTTTACTTTCCTGGGAAAAATTCGGCAGAGTTTCCCCTATAAACTGACCTCTGAACCAATATCAACCTGTCAAATGAACCAAGAAAGCTTCAGATTCTGCATAAATTTTGGCAGAGTCTCCTTTGTAAAATGGATCTGGTGTACTCAAAAAACAGACCAAAAAACAGCTCAAAAAACCACTGTCTCTCTAACACTGTAAGCTGTGGGTAAACCTATCCTGCACCTGTATTGTCTCTGACTGTCCTGTCACTGTCCTGTAAGCATAGACTGCGACAATGCCTCAACGGCAGTAAAGCAAAGATGCAATCCCAACTGTCTAACTCACAGTCAATACATCCTAACTGCCTATCTAAGGGTGCTCGAGGGATCGCTCCAAGACCTGTATCACCAAAAGGATCTCAATATTCGAGAATCGCCCAGGTCAATAAAACCTCACTCGACCCTCAACAAAGGCTGCAGTAAATCTGACAGTACATAGACTTCCCACAAAGTCATACATCCACAAATTTCCCACTGTATGCTGTAACCGCTGCGGCGGTTGTTTGCTGCGTGACTCACAGCCAGCAAACCCTCAACAGACATACATCATCTCTGACAATACATCCCATGTGGAAGTACCTGCAATGTCAGGATGAAATATTGAATATCAAGCAGCAAACACAAGCTACCTGATGAACTAGTGGATGTCGCCTACAGTCTGTGTGTAGATGCGCCCGTGTCGTATGTGACACGCCTCCAAGAACTGTGAGCGTCATAGGCCGAAAACCCCAAATTTGCAGAGTCGGATCTGCACCCGTCGAGACCACGTAGTCGAAAATGGCCTGCGCAGACCTTTGTCGAAGCCGAACGGTGGCCAAGATGACCTCAGAATGAAATTCTGAGCACACCAAGCCCAACAAGCTATTCCACAAGATTTGGGGCCGTGTCTTTGCCTGTCGAATTTCACTCCAATCTGAGGTGGTGACTCTAGCCTCCTGCAGTGCTGCCCCAAGCCTTGATCTGAGCTCTGATACCAGTTGAAGGAGTACGAGTGGAAGTGCGATGCGAGAGAGAGTGCGAGAAGAATAGCATGACGATATGGTGAACTCACTCTACTATAATGTGTAGAGCATAGTGAGTTCTTATTAGGTTTTTACAAAAGAATATGTGTACATACTTGGCGGCCCACCCACTTACCTGGGCGACCACATTGGGCTTTATACCCCAACAGAATGCTCTCTAGCACATATGATGGTGCCATTGTTCATAAAAGTATTTCCAGAAAAGCACGATAAGCTACCAACTAATTGCCTTCCTAAGAGAAAGGTAATAGACCATGAAGTTAGTGGTACTTAACCGCTTGCATATTTCTAGAGTTTCTCATGAATATCGATGTTCCATACTTTAGTGGCTTGTGAATTTTAAACTCTACCGGGCTCAATGTAAACAATAATTTACTTCTCATGAGTCATGTGCCTCTTAACTTATTTTGATCCTATCCTGCCCTACATTGTCACCAATTATAAAGTATAAACACAAAAATCTCTCTCTCATCTTTATTTGCAGATCCCAACATTTTCAATTGTTTTTAGTGCTTTGTTTTTTTTCTTTAGAAAAGTTATGCAGATAAATGTAACTATAATGGTCTCATATCAAAATCCAAGTATGACACTCCTTAATGCATTCTGATTAATACCCCTCTTGAAACATTATTACAATGCCAGTGCAACTTTCTATTATTTGTGCCTATTCCCCACACACACACACTGGTATATATATGTTCAAAAACAGTAAACACTCCTTGTATGTACATGAAATACATTCCTCTTTTCATATTTCATTTCTCGGCATTGTGTTCTAAGCTGCATACTCAAACATGACTTCTCATGGTATTGAAAGGAAATTTTTACGGAGCTCACTTGTCCATAAGCTATGCAGCTACTCATGCGAGCTAAGGTGCTTTGGGATACTAGAAAAATTGTTTGTAAGTACTTTGTCACATAAGCATACTCCAATTTTGTGTCAAATAGGTAGTAGATGTTTTATTTTTTATGCCTTGTCTAGTCCATTGGTCATAAGCACACAGATTCGTCGATTTAGGCAGTGTGTAGATACTCATCTTGGTGCAGATCCGCCGATTTAGGCAGCATTAGTGCAGATTCTCCGATTTAGGCAGCACGTCAGGTGTAGATTCGTCGGTTTAGGCAACACCGATCACAAAATCATGTTGCAGATGATTGGCCACCACTACAACTGGTATGATTTTGTTACCTGGGTACATAATGAAAGTGATTTGGATTTGGACTTATATTGTGGAATTGGAATTGGATTGGGATTTGGTATCTGGTGATTATTATGGCAGTGTTTATAAGATGAGACTTGACATTATGAGATTAATGATGAGTGTGACCAATGATATCCTGATTCATCAGGGTATGACATATACTACTTATTCTAGTGGTATGGGACACTAGAATAGGTAGTATGTGGACAACGGCAGGCATAAGCTAATGCTGTTTAGTTTCATAAATTTTTTTATATTTATTATGTGATGTTTTTGACACAACATACTACTAATCACTGTTTTTGACAAGTATTGTTTGCAGATTTTTATCTTCACAACTGAGGACAGTTGCTTTCCAACAGAGAGGTATGTTATGGAATTGATATCTTATTATTTATTGCAGCTGGGTGACAGGTGGAAAAGGCTTGACCCAGCTAAGCTATTGCAAAAGCACATCATATTTTATGTACATTTTATTATTCAAGTGCTCTTTATAAGCTTTGGCCATTTATGACCGGCCGGCCAGTTTGTACTCACTTTGACCATTCAAGAATCTATAAATTAAATACGTGCAAGAGGGAAATGGTCACTCTTTCACGGGGGGAGATTGAACCCAGTGTCTGTGTACTTCTTCTCTCCTCTCCCCTCTTCTCTCTCGCCATGTCGGCGTAGTACTCCGCTCTAAGAGGTGCAATTACACGCGTTCTGTCACTCTCTCCCGCTCTCTATCTCTATTTGTTCGTGTATATCGTCGATTATGCGTCTATGTGGTTGCCAGGTATGTCGATTAGTCTATTCTATGGTTTGTAGTATGCTATTTCGGGTATTTTGCAGGGAACTCCATGCTTCCGGTTGTAGCAAGAATACCCTAGTTGGATAGCTAATGATTAATCATGTCAATAAAAATTTCATACCGTGCAAGTAGTAAGCCCTGACTGTAGCAGTGTATTCTCTATTGAAAATTGAAATGAGTGTCTGGAATGTAAACTACATTGAGAAATTGAATACGTGAAAGTTTGGTGAAGAAATAGTGATTGAGCAATGCGATAGAGAAACGAGTTTAGTGAAGTATGCGTACCTGCATTGTTTTCCATAAATGGCATATTGTACAAGAAGATTACTATATTGAACTAAATAAGTACCAAGCAAAAAGGGTTAAAATAATTTTGCAAAATAAAAACAAAGAGAGGATTCATGTAAATGGTATACTGAAAACACTTGCGTCCTTAATGGTGTGCTAATTACAATAAAGTCAAAAATGGAGTAGTCTAGATGATGTTATGGAGCCGTAAAATTGTGAAAAACATAAGGTTAACAGGGTTGACTAGTGCAAGTTGTAGGTGCAAAATATAACAATGAGCCATTTAAAGAGGACAACTTTGAATAAAAATCCCCAGAACTGGTAATTTATGCAATTTTCAACTATGGATATGTGTGCATAACAATTAATAACATCAAATGATGAACGAACATTAATTTATGAAGGAGTTGTACGTAGATGATAGAAGTTAAATGACAATAGGTTGCTAGCAATTAATACAGAGCATTATCCTTATGTATCTTGCTGAACGACAATCACTGTCGATATCAATAGAACACACACATCTTGATTAGTATGTATATATGTATTTTTTTCCAGTTAGTATACCATTCATTCGCTATTTACTTTAGTTTAATGTCTTTTTTTTTCTTGGATTATTATACAAATATATGTTTTAATTGTCAAAAAATACAACATTATTGATGTCAATGACCAAAAAATAACAAGGTGGCCAGGGGTTGTGAAGAGAGAGAGAGAGAGAGAGAGAGAGAGAGAGAGAGAGAGAGAGATGAAATGAAATGTTATATGAACCGTTTTTAAAAGGCCAAACTGACCTATGAAAGTAAAGTGATACAATTGTTGTGGATCTAATGCAATATCTAGGTACAAAGAAATAAAATAACGTTAAGTAAAGTGAAAGACTGAAACTCAAAGTTTAAAATCGTCGGACTAAACCATCATCATCATTGTCTCACTGCCCGACATTGTTGGAGAAAGTATGGCACTGCTCACAGAAGAACTTCATCAATGTTTGCCATTGTAAGTAGTGGTGTTGGGAGGGGAAAGAGAGAGAGAAAAATGAAATGAAATGTTATCACTCGTCTTCAAAAAGCCTACAAGACCAAACTGATACAATCCTTAATGATCTAATCCAATGCCTAGGTAGTTAAAAGAAAATGATGGTGAAAAACTAAAACGAAAAGTCTAGCAATGTTAGACTAAAATCATCGTCGTCGTCAATTCCCGTGCATGCTCTATAGCGGCCGTTGTCTGAGAGCGAGCTGCATCGATCGTTGAAGAGTCAATGTCCGCCTCGGTTGTGCCGAAATGTTGTCCAATTTTTGGTAGAATTATGTGTGTTCACTAATCACCGATTTTGTGCTTAATTGTACTAGTGTGTGCACACATAATTGAACTAGTAATTAATGGAAATTTTTTGTGTAATTGATTGCATTGTAAAGTCCAAGTTGTGGTGTATGTGTAGAGATTTTCTTAAATACATTGTTAATTTTAGAAAAAATTAGGCTTTTTTTTAAATTTTTAGGTTAATTTTTTCTATTTTTTAGCATATTTTTGCTAGTTTAGTGCTTAAAATTACTAGCCCTAATAAATAATCAATGAAATTGTGAAGAACCCAATGGAAATAATCAATTTAGGACATACAAAGCAAAACGGTGAATTTTTGCTAATTTTTCAGCTATTTTTGTTTTTTGGGTTTTTTTGTGTAATTTTCTAGTCTCGGGCATTTGTTTTTTAGTTTTTTCATTGTTTTGTAATTTATGACAAAACAAAATTATAAAGAAAAACACACACCCACCTCCACAACATTCTATCTCTTCCCCTTTCTTTTTACTTTATTTGTGTAATTTTTTTGCTCATTTTTGGCTCTTTTTTTACTATTTTTTCTATGTTTTGCCTTTTTTCATCTTTGACTATTTTCTTTTGATTTTTGATTTTCTTTTGTTTAAAACAAACCATCAAGGGGAAAAAATCCCTCCCCCAAAAATAAATTTCAAACCAAAAAAATAACGAAATATATATATACAAAAAGAAAACAAACAAACAAAAAAAGGGGGATTAAAAAAATTTACATTAAAAAAAGGAAGAAGAAGATAACACTTACATACATACGATCACTCCATCCACACACACACACACACACACTCACACACAAAATCACATACCCACCCACACATGAATGCGCGCACACACACACACACACACACATTTATAAAAACATTAAAAGGAAAAAAAGGAAACTCTCTCTCTCTCTCTCTCTCTCTCTCTCTCTCTCTCTGCTGTCTCGCCAAAGACCTCTCTCTCTCTCTTGTATTTTTGTTTGCCTCTCCAGTGTGCCGTGAGGGCTTGCTTCTCGCTAATAGTTCCCCCCCCCCCCCCCCCCCCCCCCCCCCCCCCCCCGCGGCGCACGCGTCCCTGTTTTTCTCTAGACTCAACGCTACCTGCACGCCAGTGAAGTTGACTACCATTCATGTTATTTGACTTCAACAACTTCATTTCATTCCATTTAGTTGAAATTTAATTTAATTTTCATTTGAATTTCATCTTGCATTTATCCCAAAAAAAAAGACAAAAACCGAACAAAAAATCCAAAAAAAATGAGGGAGTTTAAAAATAAATAAAAGGAGAAAAAGACCCCAAAAATTCAAAAGAAAAAAAGGGAGAATCAAAATTCCAAAGGATTCAAAAAAATCACCAAAAATTCCCAATAAACATTTAAAAATCACAAAAAGACATAGAAAAACCTGCAAAAACCAAAACAAATTGCATTTTATTTTCTTATTTCTTTGTTTGAGCTATTTATTTTTTATTTTTTTATTCATTTCCTATTTATTTTACATTTGTTTCTTGTTTTTCTTTGTAGATATTTTAATTTTATTAAAAAACCCAAAAATAAAAAAAGGGGAAAATTTTTACATTTCTCTTCATTGACTCTTCTCCTTGCATCACACACGCGTCCCATATTCCGTCCACACCCCTTTTCACGCGTACATACACACGATTAGGCACATTTACTGTAGAAACGCCTGAAGAGTTCGATTTTGCCAGACTTGTACACGTATTTTGATTTTGGTCTATATTCGGCCAATTCACGAGCATTAGAGCCTGTTCACATGCATATTTTCATTTTGGTTCGATTTGATTACAGATTCCACGATAGTTCATATTTGACTCCGATTGGCTATAGAGATTTGTTTGTGGCCTTCATACTAACAAGATTATGCTAGTTAGAGCCCATTCACAAAAGTGAGATCTCAACTTGACTTGATTTTAGCCAGTGGTCACACGCTTACACACGATTAGAGCCCGGTTTGATCCATTGATTGACTTTTGACTGTTACTTGGATCTAGAGACATTTTTTGAGCTTCCTCACACACAATGACCCCATATTAGCATTTGGCTAGCCTTCAATTGCCAAGCTATGGCCCTAGCAAATAGCATGTGCTTATTGACACCAAATTTTACCTAGATTGCTAGATTTTGGCAATCATGGATCCAAAGGCCTTGTTTGATAGGTTATCATGGATTTATGATGAGATAGATGGATTGCCTATACATACAAATGTAGACACACAAAGGAGGCATATCTAGTATCAATCCATGACCCGTCAGACACCTAGTTTCCAGGTGCTTAGGGCCCTAGCACACTCGACCTTGCCAAACCACATTTTTTATAGTTTTGGTATATCATATAGACCTATGACGGAGGATACTCCATCCAGTTTCATGCTAACCCTTAGTAAGGATTTTTGAGACACCCTTGAGCTACCACAGACTTTATCATTGTACTTGAGTGATGGTGGACCCCTTTATGGTGATGAGCATCGGAGGATGTACATAGTACTAGAGCTAGATTTGGAGAGTACCTACCTCCGACACAGTCAGTGCTTTCCCACCAAATTCCTTACGAGGTACCTATAGGAGCGTTTACAATGGATCTACGTATATGTTGATATGTGGAAGACCCTATTTTTATACTGTGTGTAGTATAGTTGAGACTATAGTAGACCCGATGACCATTCCCTCTACATAGCCATCATGACTTAGATCACCTCCAAGATTCACATCATCGAGACCATCCAACAGACACACATCTAATGAGATCATGGCACAGGCAAGGGTAGATATAGAGCACAGGAGCCAAAGCCTTACCAATGCACCTCTAGAGTTACCATGCACATCAACAGCCATGTCACACTCCTTGACTACTACTAGTACACATGCTAGGCAGGCTGTAGAGACCACACCACTGACTCTAAGCACACTACACACATAGGCTATTAGATCACATGCATTAGATGTGTTGGCGAGGCATAGATCACCACCCAAAGACACCACACGGGTACCACTTGAACATAGAGTTACCACGATGCGCAAAGATCACCATACGGAGCTTGTGCTACATTTCTTAGGCTATAGAGGAGTCATGCCTTGGTTTGTTGACCTTGATTGACATTCTTACACCAAAGGCACCTTCTCGGATGACATTGACCCATCGATATGGCAGGTTGTTAGAGTTCAACGATATCACCTTGGTTCGATTGAGTTCTTCTCACTCATGAGCTCAGTCCTTGCAAATTAGCCCATAGGATGTTGTCGATACAGCACATCCCGATGATTTTTTGGACACCCAGGTACATCCTAGGATAGTGCAGCTACATAGACTGGAGCACACATTGACTTATATTAATGATTGTGGACGTAGATATTGACGAGAGCAGACCACATGATGTTTTGAGCCAGTCATGGGCATGGTATATTTTATTGGAGATCCCCATGATAGGACTTATAGGGACATAGATGGTATTCGATATTCCTTGATGATTGGTTTGCCCTATTCTCCACGGAATGGCCTCTATATTGTAGTGATTCCCACACATAGTCCACATACACCTACTAGACAGACTTCCCCTACAAGGTTACCTCCCAAATCTCCTTCACATAGACAGATTTTTCCTCAAAGCATAGTTGATCAGTTGAGGTCTAGAGTGATTGATATGAAGGAGACGAATGCCCAGTTTGACGATAGGACGAGTACACCCAAGAGAACTACTATAGAGCCACCTAGAGTGACTATTGCAAAGGTTTCTACTTGTTCTATAGAGGAGGTACAACCCAGTGAGATTGCTCCTATGCTAGACACAAGACCTGGCCAAATAGAGATAGATAGAGTGCCAGATTCTACACTTATGGATGACTCTAGTGCACCTATCATAGAGGTAGATGTCCCACCAGAGCCTACACTTGAGGATATTGTTGATGAAAATGACCACAAGAGTGTTGACATTATGACTGAGCCATTAGAGACCAAGATACCTGTAGATATGATAGAGATAGAGGTTTCCATTGAGATAGATGCTCACGGTCATGCACAACCAATTTCAGCAATGATTGGGCATTTAGATTCCCCATGCGAGATAGGGATAGATGAGTATAGACCATGACTGTCACCACCCCTCTAGAGTAGAGGTCACACTAAAGGATTCAAAGAGAGGGATAGATGAGATACTTATAGACCATGAATGTCACCACCCCTCTACAGTAGAGGTCACGCTCAAGGATTCAAAGACTAGATTTTCTAGAGTGACTCCTACCATGACACTTGAGACACACAAAGACTAGGTAGAGCCTACCTTAGAGGATGTTCACAAGAGTAGCACTACCTAGGCATACCCTAGGACATATCAGGCCTATAGATCACCACAGAGAGCTTATTCCAGATCCACTAGACACGTTTATGTGCCTCGCATGATGAAACAGACTAGACCACTAGCAATTGATGATACACTTGTTTGGATTGAGAGCCACAGTACACATGATGGGTTATCCTAGGGTTGGCTCACATCTAGACAGTCACTAGAGGCAAAAGGGTTTTATAAAGGACATAGACAGATTGTTCCCATATACATGTGGTAGTTATGTGTGTGACACAATTAGGACCTCCGGGGCATTTTTCCCTTTTTGGGGAGGTTGTTTCCCTCGTGCATTGTATATACGCCCATCATTCTAGGTCTATATATCTTTCCATTGCACACTAAGTAAGACACTCTTCATTGTGTGACTTAAGCTTCCTTCATCCTCTCCAAGTTGTGTGTGTTTTCATGCAACACCAATTCCAACAATTGGTAGCAGAGCAGGTTGCGTCCTCCATGGCTTAGTCGCTAGCAGCTCCAATATACGCCTGCTCACTTTCTCCCGATTTCAGTGAGCTTTAGTGACCGTTCGTAAGTTGAATTTTTTTTGGGAGAGATCAAAGAGAGTAGTCTCCTGATTCGGGCTCATTTCGCCCTCCGTTTCCACTACAGGCTATTTTGTCATTTTGTGCAAAATTTTTGCCAATGTAGTTTTTTGCATAGCAGGTCCCTTACAGTCTTCTATGGTTTTTTCTATATAGCATGTCTTGTTCTTGCTTCATTTATCCTCTTTTCAAGCAGTTTTCACATCAAGTGCAGCATTTTTCATGGCTGACAACAACACAGATGTGTTCAAGATGTTTACTGCTGAGGACAGATTTGGATGGGGACAATTACTCTATGTGGGTTATATGATGCAACATGTTCTTGTGTCAAAGGGTGTCTAGAATATTGTGCAGGGCATTGATGTATATCCTGGTTCTAAGGATACAGGAGATGTTGAGGATGTTGCAGGTCTCGCTGCAAGGATTGCTGATGTTAGAGTTGTTTTGTCTACGGTGGAACAAGCTCGTTGGGATGTAAAATATGCATAGGCTCATGCATTGATTGCATTGTCTATGAAGAACACTATTATTCCTCACATTCATTCAATGAAATCTGCAAAACAAGCTGGGGATATTCTAACTAGTCTTTATACAAGTCGCAATGAGGCTAAAATTGCATTGTTGCATAATCACCTGTTCCTAATGCTTATGTTAGCAGCAATTCGTCTGGAAATTTTGGTGATAAGGGTAAAAAGAAGATGATTTTCCATTATTGTAAAGCTAATGATCACTTGATCAAACAATGTCCTAAGTTGAAGGCCAAAGAGGCTAAGAAGAAAGAGGGTGGTTCCACTGCAAATACTGGTTCTACTACAAATGCAGATATTGTTGAGTCTTCTATGAAAGGAGACTGTGATGTTGATGTTGATGTTGATTTGATGTAGAATGGGATTTTAGTGCAGAGTGTATCTATAATCTTGTTTTCCATGATGCATGCATATCAGTTGCTGTAGATTCACTTGTGTGGTATTTTGATAGTGGTGCTACAAAGCACATTACCTCACATTGTGATTCTTTCACCTATCTTGAGTCTTTCCCTCATGGGAATTCAGTCATTTGTGGAAACAATGCCTCTTATCTGGTTCAGGGAGTTGGAAATATTGTGCTTATTATTGCAAATGGTAGTCCTTTCACACTTGTTGATGCACTTTATGTACATGGGATCAAGAAGAATCTTTTTATGTATCTGCACTTGCTAGACTTGGACTTGTAGACAAATCTGTGGATGACAGATGTATAATACATGATCTCAATTTTGTTGATGAAATTGTTGTATCTGGAATTTATGTGTGGGCTGTATAAGCTCACTTTGTATGACAAGTGTGGGAAAAATTTTGCAAATGTAGTTGTGGACTCAAAGGCTATTTCAGATGCAAAACTTCGGCATGCACATTTTGGACATCTGAAGTTTGCAAGTTTGGTGCGTTTGCATTTGCAAAAATTTGATATGGTTGCTTCTTTGCCGCCTCTTGAAGCACCTGTCAAACATGTTTGTGAAGGCTATATTTTGTATAAGAAGATGCAACGTTCAAAGTTTCCAAAGGATGGTTTAGTTAGGGCCACATGCAGGTTGCAGCTTGTGCATAGTGATGTTTGTGGGTCCATGCAAACTCTGTCCTTGGGCAATTTCCTTTACTTCGTGACTTTCCTTGATGATTACTCCATGCATGCATGGGCATTTCTGCTTAAAGAAAATTCCAAAGTATTTATGTTCTTCAAACAATTTCTAGCTATGGCTGAAAATGTCTCAAAATGTACTATGGGTTCCCTCCGTTCCGATCGAGGGGGGGAGTATATGTCTCATGAATTTAATGCATTTTTGGCTAGTCATGGGATAAAACACCAATTTATAGTGCCTTATATGCCTTAGCAAAATGGTGTTGCTGAGAGAAAAAACAGGTCACTTAGAAAAATGGCACAATGTATGGTCAAAAGTCAAGCTTTGCCGCATTCGGTTTGGCTTGAGGCCATCATGTGTGCCACTTATGTACTAAACACGTGTCCTACAAAATCTTTGCACTCTATCACTCCATATGAAACATGGCATGATACAAAGCCTTCTATTGAGCACATGTGTGTTTTTGGGTGTTTGGCATATGATTTGGTGCCACAAACATAGCACAAAAAATTGGATGATAAGGCTGTCAAATGTATTTTTGTTGGTTATAGTGCTGAAAGAAAAGGTTACAGGTTGTATTATCTGCCAAAAAACGTGTATTTTGGTTTCACGAGATGTAGTATTTGTGGAAGATTCAAGATCACATGACATTTATGACACTTTGTTGCCTCTTTTCAGTGGTGGAAGTTCAAATGTAAATTCCAATGAGGAGAATGTACATCCTATGGGGGTTTTTAAACATGTTTATATATCATCCTATTACGGATGCAGATGTACATGATGTACTTGAGGAAAGGATTGAAAATGAATAGGCTAGAGGTATGCCAAAATGGCTGGTGCATACATTGCATAACAGTAAATTGGATGCACCTTTGTCTAGTCGTACTCGTTCAAGTTCTCACCGTGCATCTTATGCATCAGATTGTTATGCTTTGGCTATGTCTATCTTACATGATTTTGAGGAACCTCTATCTTTTGATGAAGCACAGAATTTAGAAAATTGGATGGTTGCCATGCAATCAAAATATGATGCACTTATATAAAATACCACATGGACTTTATGTGATTTGCGTCCTGGCAAAAAGACCATTGGTACAAAGTGGGTTTACAAGTTGAAACTCAAGCCGGATGGTGAGATTAATCATTATAAGGCTTGACTTGTTGCAAGGGTTATGCACAGCAAAAAATTCATAGCTTATGAAGAGACTTTTTCTCCCACTTGTCATATGACATTTTCTATGTGCATTGGCAGCTCATTTTGGTTGGGATATACATCAATCAGACATTGTTACAGCTTTCTTAAATGGTGACATATTTGAGAAGTTTATGTAACGTAGCCTCGCGGTTTTGTCAAGAAAGGACAAGAGGACAAAGTGTGCAAATGTAACAAAGCTTTCTATGGGTTGAATTAATCTCCTCGTGCTTGGTATGAGAAAGCTGACACTCATTTGGTCAAACGAGACTTTGGTAATCATCCAACAGAAAGCACATCGTATGTAAAGCGTGAGGGTGATGTACTTCTCATTGTGGTTCTTTATGTAGATGATTTGTTAATCATTGGACCAAATGAGAGACATATTGCTAAATTTAAGTCTGATTTGAATGCTACTTTCAAGATGAAAGATTTGGGACTGTTGCATCATTACTTGGGTATACAGTTTAAGCATTGTGATGGTGGTATTACCTTGTGTCAGAAAATTTACATTGAGAAATTGCTATGTAAGTTTGGACTTAAGGATTGGAAACCTATTGCCACTCCCATGGAAACAACTTTGAAATTAAATCTTATGACCTGCCTTATTTATGTATGCAACATAAGGCCGGATATTCAGTTTGCAGTCCCACAGGTCAACAAATTTATGCATAGCCAAGGGTCTAAGCATTGGCAGGATGTCAAGAGAATTTTCCACTACTGGAATGGCACTTTATATCTTGGCTTGTTTTATTCAAAGGGGGGATCATTGCCACCAGACTTACATGCTTTTTTGGACTCAGATTGGGCTGGTTGTTTTGACACACGATTGTCCACAAGTGATTTTTGTTTCATGCTTGGCAGTTGATGCATATCATGGTTGAGCAAGAATCAAGCTACTATGGCCACTTCCAATTGTGAGGCTGAGTACATGTCATTCTTCATAGCTACGGTTAAGTGTGTGATGGCTCAGATGCCTTATGGTTGATTTGGGTGTTGTACAGGACACTGTCAACAGTTAGAGCGCATTGGCAGTTGTGAGGAATTCAATTTTTCATGCTCGCACAAAGCACATTGAGGTGCATTATCATTATGTCAAGGAGAGGCTCTCAGTAGGAGAGATCAGCTTGGGTTATGTGCCAACACAGGACAACCTTGCATACCAACACAGGACAACCAGGCATTGTTTCATGAGAAGTTTGAATCTTTTCGCAAAGCTTTGGGCTTACTCCCCTTTGTGGACTAATCATGTCCTCAGGGCATGGCACTTCCCTTTACTCTATGTGCCATCTCTCGTTCATAACATCACTCTAGGGGGGTACTTGTTACCATATACATGTGATAGTGATGTGTGTGAACACACTTAGGACCATCAAGGCATTTTTTTCCTCACTAGGAGGTTTTCTCCCCCGTGCCTTGTATATATGCCCATCATTCTAGGGCTATCTATCTTTCCGTTGCACACTAAGTAATACACTCTTGATTGTGTGCCTTGAGCTTCCTTCGTCTTCTCCAAGCTATGTGTGTTTTCATGCAACCCTAATTTCAACACAAATTTGGGTTCCTAGACCCCATACCATAGCACATCCTCATAGATCTCCTACAGTTTCTTTGACCGCACCCATGCTACAGAGATCTGGACCATGCTCAGGACCTATACAAGTAATGGGTCTAGGGATGAAATCAGCCTATGACTATATGGTCAATGAACTCTGTGGCTCAAGATCCCTCAATGACTGACTCTTTTCTGGCTCTAAGTGAACAACATGGTCAATGGACATCTCTAGTGAACTATTCGTGTCCAGCTGTGGTGTGATATTTGGTTGGCACTTCAATAACAAAATCTTCAATGTTCGCGGTATCTCAATGAATGTAGGTCAAGCTCTCCTCATTGGCATGTCTAGCTCGTGTCGGCACTTGTCATGTTGCAAAGACTTCCAAGTGCGTATGCTTCAGTATGTATTAGAGTGAGGCCTTGCTTCCTAGAAGTCGATCAAGAAGATGCTCGACAAGACTAATACTGAATGCTCATAGCAAACATGTACACTTATTGACACCCATGTGTCCAAGTAGGGAAGAATCGACCTTGTCAAAATTTTATAGAGAATCGGCCTTGCCAAATCATGCATTTTATTGAGAATCGTGAGGAGCTAGGTGCTAGCCAGCCGATGACCATTAGACAGAGAGCTAGGAGATTTCAGATTTTATTGCTTGCAGAGAGTTCTCTTATCCCTCCTAGTTTCAATAGACCCTTGACTTGTGCAGATTGATTATGGTGCACTAGATGCGTGCACATATACCAGAGGCACTTTTTCCCATTCGGTTTTATCCTCTAGACATCCAATTAGGAGACCTTAGTATAGGATTTGTTTTTATTTGCATTTAGGTAATAAAACTTTCATTTCTATGCGGACACACCTTTCTAGGTGGTAGTGTTTTATTGATTATTTTGCAGCATAGATGGACTTGCGCTTTCACCTAGCATGGATAGAGTGAGCTCCAGCATTGCATGATTATTTCCACATCTATGAAGGAGATGCATCACATACCTCCAGGTGTACTACTTTCCATGATTCATGCTTGTGGATATTTATATTTGCTGATTGTGGTTTTCCATGGTTTGATTGAGTGCATTTAGTTATGTTTTGTTATCTACCATTATAGATGTATAAACTTGTCTTTGCTTAGGTTGATTGAACTAGGTGAGTTTAGTCTTATAGATGAGTTTTGAGGTTAGGAGGCTGTGACTTTAGGTTAACTGATTTACTTCATTGTTAGTCCTAGTTGGTAAAATTATTTAAGGGTTTGAGACCTTATGAGTGTTTTAGGGATAGAGAGGATTGCTCACTTAAACAACAAAGAACACTAGTGAGAATACAAAGGAAATGGAAGCCAAAAAAGCAAAAGTGCCACAAATGTAAAAGCTTAAGTTGGAAGAGAAATCCCGGTTTCATTTTGGTTCTTCACTCACATGCATTGCCTATGGTACTAGAGCTCTAGAGGTTCCCAGTGTGGGCGATTTTCTTTGAGAAGCAAAAAGCCTTGGGAATACAAAATAAGCACACACGTCAAATGATTTTGAACCAATGTGAAAGAAAGAAAAATGAAGGGAAAAAAAAAGACATGAAAAAGACTTCCATTGAGTTTAAAGTGAAAAAATCAAGCTTTTGTTTGGAGTTTTGAGAGGTAGTTGGCCAATCAAAGCTGAAAGGCACAATGAGATCATCTTGCATTTAGATAATCTTCCTAGCTTAGCTAGTACTAGAGTAAATGTTTAACCCTTAGTCATAGCTAACTAATCAATAGACCAATCCATAAGCCCAAAACTCTTGATTGATTAATTTTTCATACTTCTTTGCATTTACTGATTTCCACATTTTCTTTACATTCCCCTCATGCTTTATTTCCATATAATTCACTGTTGCTACCTCACCAAAATTTTTCTTTTGTAGAAAAATCGTTCCTTGAACGTCTACCTCAACATTGCTTTGTCAAGGACAATAAAGCTTCGGAAGGGGGGAGTGCTGACGGGCGAGTGTCAAAGACATGCAGTGTGCTTCCATTGATGTATACACACAGGTGTATATCTACCTTTCTTGTATGTAGGGGCTCTATGAGAGTTCCAGTTTGTATTTGTGAGCCTAGGCCTTTTATGCGCATTTGGGCGGACGGCCACTTGTTTAAATCCCCTAAGTATAAATGTCAAATGCTACAATGTGAAGCTCATTCTTTTGAGAGCTCGGGGGGAGAGAAGAGAAGAGAGGTGGCTATGGAGATGGAGCTCCCCTATCACATTGTAGCTAGCATTGGGTTGATAATGCAAAGCTATTTTTCTCTCTATTCTTCTCTCCCATGTCTTTATGTGTTGTGATGCTTAGATTTGTGATTATTAGTTTCTAATCTCATCTAATCATTCTCTCCTCTTGCTAATTTCCTCATGTGTTGTGCATTTTATTCATGTGTGTGCTCGATTAGAGTGTGTGTGTTGAGGCAATGGAATCGCATATCTCTAATCTTGACTTCCATATGCTTGTGTGTGAATGTTAGTCATTAGTGAGAGATTAGCATCATGTCCTTGAGCTTGTGAGAGTTGAGTGATGGATCGAGGTGTGTGTGTAAAGAGCTTCCCATGTCTTCTTGCATTCCCTCTTCTCTAATCAATAACTCCTACTCTCTCATTAGAGTCCTCAATCCATTGCATTTGGTACATCCACTCCTCTATGCACTAGCTAGGTTCTGAACCACCGGATTGACATTATGTCGGTGGGTTGTGCGCTATGCTACAAACATTAACACTCTCTAACAATCCTCAAGTGATGGAGCGCTTCACCAAAGATTTGATGTATGTGTGTTTGTGTGTGTGAATGGGGGGGGGGGGGGGGGGGGGGGGGGGGGGGGGGGGGGGGGGGGAGGAGAGAGAGAGAGAGAGAGAGAGAGAGAGAGAGAGGTGAGCTTTGAGAGGGAGAGAAAAAGAGAATAAGGTTGCTTGTATGATTGCGGTAGGAGTAGAAGAGCAAGGTATGCTGCAAAAAATGATGCATACCTTGCTCTATTCCTTTTTGAAACTTTTAAGTTATCACAATAATATTCATAGTAAAAAGTGCAATAATATATGTGGTAATATTTAATTTACAAAAAATGTCCTTGCCGCTCCCCTCTCTCATCTTTGGCCATCCCATTTTGCTCTCTCTCTCTCTCTCTCTCTCTCTCTCTCTCTCTCTCTCTCTCTCTCTCTCTCTCTCTCTCTCTCTCTCTCTCCAAAACGCAATAAAGGACCGCATTAAATATTTTGAAGGATGAAGAGACATGTGAGCATCGTGTAAAAATTGTGGATGATGTGGATGAGTATATCGAGCTTGAAGTCGGTGCTCTTCGTGAGCAGATGCTCAAACCTAGATATGAGCAATTAGATACAAACATAGATGTAGAGATGGATGTAGCCGTGGAGTTTGATAATGAAGATGCAAAAGTTCAGATAGAGATAGATGTCTTTAATGCATTAGCTCTCATAGAAGATGAGATATTGACTATTGCTTTCTGTTAAGAACTCTCTTATAATGTCTACTTATAAGTAATGGATTTTAATTATTGTCCAATAGTGAATAGATAGTGATTTTCATTGCTTAAGTTGGTTATTTATGATTAAGTGAAATAACGTATTGTATATATGTGTTTTTAAATTAGTCTTTGCATCATACTCTCCGAGCTTCAGTTTTCTTGTTACTCCGGTTGGCATGTCACCTGAGTAGATGGCCATATTTTTCTCATAGTTTATCCATGTGCAGTGTGCATACACACAAAAAAATTGGAGAGTTGATCCTTCTAGACCACATAAATTGCTCCAACTCCTGCCGACCAATGTGCTAGTTACATCGATAGCACTATAAGAGGAAAAGTTGAGAACCACTTCTATTACCGTGGAATAACAAATAAAAAAGGAGAGAGAAAAAATTGTGTATGCGATAATGCAGTAATAACCGTCGCAATGGTTTATCAACAATAAGCGCGATGATAGACGGATAAATATATCTGCGACTATTACCGCATATATTGTCGCACATATTACTACAGATATTATCGCTACACAATTATTCAAAAGTAAAGGTGCTCAAATTAAGTGGCCCAAATGAGGACCTTTATTTTTTACCTACATAAAACATATGAAACATCAATTGTTTTTTGAAAAAGTGTAAACAAAAAAGTGAACAATAGAATTTGAATATAACTTACCTTGATAATTTACAGTGTAAAAGACTAACTATTTGAAAAAGTTACAATAAAGATGTTATTTTAGACAGTTGTGTATACATATGCTCATAAAGTTTTTCTTGTGCCACATTGGGACTTTAAGAGAGCACTACAAACAATTTTCTATCTGTCCAAGTCCTCCTTCTCCTCCACAGGCACGTATGTTTGATCGCCTTGACTCTAACCAAATTAAATAAATTAACAATGAAAACAATTAAAATAATATGATTTGTCTAGACTTATCGTAGAGATCCGACCGCTAAGTCAAATTGCTCTCGAGAGATATGATTGTTCTCCAACAACCATTGCCAGTTTTGAATTCTGTGTGCCTCTCCCGAAACTTGACCATCTCTCTGGTTGGTCGACTTAGAGTGATATTTTCCTAAGTTAGCAATAACAAAAGAAATTCATTAACTAAAACCTTTTTTGAACCCAAGTTTTTCCTCCTTAAAAGGTTCCCAAACTTATTTCATGGTCCATAAAGTATTTTTGACCTCCAAAAGTGAAAAATGCGCACTAAAAAATCCACAAAAAAAATCAAAAAAGTTCAAAACATCATTTTCCACCCTCCAAAGTCTTTCCAAACCTATTCTATAGCTAAAAAGTTATTTTCTCTCTCTACAAACTCTTTTCTAAGCTCTCCGTTGCTGCAACAATCCATGCATCCCTTTAGTCTAGCATTATCTCTCTGCTAGCTTTCTCCCACCTCCATTGTAGCACCAAGCAAGCTCCTCCCCCATCTCTTCCCCTTGCACACCACATAGTTTCACACCAAGCTAGCTCCTCTTCCTTCGCTCACCTCCATTACACCATGAAACAAGATTCTACTCCTTCTACTTTCATTCACTCACACTACATGGTCCAACATAAAGATAAAATGGTAAGAAAACTATCCTTGTAGCTTACATTCAGAACTTAACATCATCTCCATCTTTAAGTTTATCATGCTGGAGAGAATAAACCTCTTTATGGCTTTCAATGTTTAGGCTTCATACCTCATAACACTGGGTGGTGCTATTTTGTTGATGGCTTTGGTGCGCCATCTATAGTTATGTAGCATGTGATTGAGTCTCACAATGCAAGTAAGTTGTGTTATCTATGGAGAGTCATCAAAGGCTTTTCTTATAACTTATTCTTTGTATAGTTGTCATTAGATTATCATTTTGTACTTTATAACTTTGTGCTCACATAATCTGTTGTTTACTTACAGAGTCGACTTCTTTTCAGAGGACATGAGCAAGCAACCATGTGCAGAGATGGAAATCACTCTATTTTTGTTCCGTGAGAAACCTTTCACTATGATGATAAAATATTTTGATAAGAATAGTAGAATTTTTGTAGAATCTTGAATCGATAGGTACTCTCTAGGAGGTTTTAGAAAAGCCATCCATATAGTACTACTATCTTTCCTAGTGTCATAGACACACAAATACTCAAGTGTATATGAATCTCTAGATGAGGAAAACAAATACTTGTAAGAGAATCCTAACAACAACAACATTGTCTCCATTTGTAATTATTTTCATTAGGCTAGATTCCTCTATAAATGCAATATAAATATGTCTTTTTTGTTAAATGGTGTCACATTGAGTGAGAGTATTTAATTTAGATTACTGGAGTTTCATATAGATATGAGAAATATTGTTGACCTTTATGGATATTTTGATTTTCCTGTAAGATGTTTCAAGTCTCAAGTCTTAATCTCCACCATGAAGAAATTCAAGCAATATTTTGATTTCATTTTATCATTAATGGTTATTCTTATTAAAGTGGATCATAACCTTTGTCAAGATGTCCTCATTTGGGGATGCTGAATATAGATATATCATTAGCAACATTTCACAAGTTGAGAAAGCTAAATTCTTTCTTTCCACCATGTTATTGTTTCCATACTAAGTCTATGTCAAGCTTGACTTAGAGAAATGACAACTTGAGATAGAGGTGTCCATGTATAGGGGTGACTTATTATTGACTCGTGTTTCATCATACATATATTGTAAAGCCTTTGGGTTTCCACCTTTTTTAGTAGTGTTGACAAGTTTTTGGTATCAAAACTTCTTAAATATCCCTATTCATGAGCTATTGGTAGCTATTTCTTTGGTATTGCTAAAGATGATACCAATAGCTATTACCTTCTGAACTTAATATGTAGCTCATGAATAGGGATATTTAAGAAGAGGATTTGTTTTTTACTATGTAGCTCATTTGGATAGAGAAAGTGTAAACATAAATTATAGATACATGCATTGTTAACATAGAAGATATGTACCAATCGAGCCTATGTAAACTGCTAATCAAGAAACCTTTGGTTGGATATTATAACAACAGGGGTCACATGTGGTTTCAAATACCAAAGAAATGTCATAACCAAAACATTTCCAAGAACACGAGGTGGACACAAAGAAGTAAAAATTGGCTCCTCGTTTGGTCGATTTCTAGTGTTGAATGTTTAGCGCGGCACAGGATTTGTGAGGCCTTTGACCTGGGGAGTTCACTAAAGATATGTAACATAGCACACGTGTTCAACAGAAGGGACTTTATATTCTTGTAAAGTTACAAAAACATGTGTAGATAGGGCCTATAAGGGGTACTTTTAATCCATTCTGGTGAACCCACATGATATAGGAAAATTTTACGTAGTGAATGTTCCAGACCTTTGAACACAGAGAAAAAGGGACAAGGGGGGAGGGTTGCTCTGATTACATCAAACACTACACCTCTATCTCATGGCCATGCATTAAAAAAACGCCCCTATTTGTCATTATAAGGCCCCAAGGGGGGAGCTCTTGCTCTCTATACATCGAACTTACATCCTTATCTCATGCTCATATACAATAATTTTGTAAATTTTTGTCATGTAAAGGCCCCCTAGGCCCTCAACAAGAGTGTCCACAAGGGTGCGTGAAATGCCCATCCAAAAGTCTCAGATGGGTATTTTGCACGTCCTTGCGGTAACCCTTTTTCTTTTTAGTGTTGAACTTTTAGACTGTGATGCAAAAAAATCATATCTTGCTCGGATTCTCCAAAAATCAACGTGCAAGTTGGCAATTTCTTAAAAAGTGATATAAAACAGACATTTCTTACTTTTTCCTTAATTTGCGAGCTCCAACGAGCATTAAAACCATAGAATCTAAAAATACTCAAAGAATTAATGTTTTTTATTGTGTTAACGACTGTATTTCCTACATGCAAAACTTTCCCAAAATCTCGTCCTAACACCTTCAAAGGCCCCGGGGGGGGGGGAGCTCTTGCTCTCTGTACATCTACCTTACATCCTTATCTCATGCTCATACACAATTATTTTGCAAGTTTTTGCCATGTAAAGGCCCCCAGGTCCCTCAGCAAGAGTGGCCACAAGGGCGTGCAAAATGCCCATCCAAAAGTCCCAGATGGGTATTTCGTGCGCCCTTGCGATCACTTTTTCTTTTTGAACTTTTCGACTGTGATGCAAAAAAAATCATATCTTGCTCGGATTCTCCAAAAATCAACGTACAAGTTGGAAATTTCTTTAAAAATGATATAAAATAGACATTTCTTACTTTTTTCTTAATCTACGAGCTCTAACGAGCATTAAAACCATGGAATCTAAAAATACTCAAAGAACTAATGTTTTTTATTGTGTTAAGGACTGTATTTCCTACATACAAAATTTTCCCAAAATCGTGTCATAACACCTTCAAAGGCCCTAGGGGGGAGCTCTTCCTCTCTGTACATCTAACTTACATCCTTATCTCATGCTCTCATACACAATAATTTTGCAAATTTTTGCCATGTAAAGGCCCCCAAGGCCCTTAGCAAGAAAGACCACAAGGGCACCCAAACTCGGGTAGGTCACCTAATAAAATGTAACATATCACGTGAGTTCAACAGAATGGTATTTAAAGTTCTTAAAACTTACAGAAATATATATACAAAAGGGTATTATTTTTTCAAATTGAAAAAAACTTACAGATTTTAAAAGAAAAGAGTACATTATATTCTTAACAAAATTCAAAGATAAGGGGTTTGAAAAATATGTCTTGAACGCACGTGATATGGTAGTTTTACACATAGTGAACCCCCCGAGCGCGCAAAATGCCCATCCAAAAGTCCCAGATGGACATTTCACGCGCCCTTGCGGCCATTTTTTTTATTTTTTTATTTTTGTGTTGAACTTTTAGGCTGTGATGCAAAAAATTCATATCTTGCTCGGATTCTAAAAAAATCAACGTGCAAGTTGGCAATTTCTTAAAAAATGATATTAAAAAAACATTTCTTACTTTTTCCTTAATCTACGAGCTCCAACGAGCATTAAAACCATAGAATCTAAAAATACTCAAAGAACTAATGTTTTTTATTGTTTAAGGACTCTATTTCCTACATACAAAACTTCCCCAAAATCTCGTCCTAACACCTTCAAAGGTCCCAAGGGCCGGGGGGGGAAGGGGGGGGGGGGGGGGGAGGGGAGCTCTTGCTCTCTGTACATCTAACTTACATCCTTATCTCATGCTCATACACAATAATTTTGTAAATTTTTGCCATGTAAAGGCCCCCAGGGCCCTCAGCAAGAGTGGCCACAAGGGCGCGCAAAATGCCCATCCAAAAGTCCTAGATGGGCATTTTACGCGCCCTTGCGGCCACTTTTTTTTTCCTTTAGTGTTGAACTTTTAGGTTGTGATGCGAAAAAATCCATATCTTGCTTGGATTCTCCAAAAATCAAGGTGCAAGTTGGCAATTTCTATAAAAATGATGTAAGACAGACATTTCTTACATTTTTCTTAATATACGGGCTCCAACGAGCATTAAAACCATGGAATATGCAAATACTCAAAGAACTAATGTTTTTTATTGTGTTAAGGACTCCATTTCCTACATACAAAACTTTCCCAAAATGTCTCCCCCTAACACCTTCAAAAGTGGCTTCCAAGGAGTGCCCTCGGTCAAAATTTGAAACTGAAGGAAAATAATCAGAATGAACTCCTAAACTGTGTACAAACTTTAACATAACCAAAATTTCTTTCAAAAAAAGTTTATTGCTAAAATTTTGAAAATAGGTTTCCCTTGGACCTCCCACGATGATAGAAATCAAAGGGTTCAAGGAGAGGTGTGGCATCGAGGTTTATTCCGTCAAGACCTCTAGTACTTTATCATGTTTTCTCATGTACAATCTTACCAAACAAAAATAAATTTACACTTTAAATGACTACAAATCTTATTTAACTTATCAAACAGTCTAAAACATGGTAGACTTAGAGTGCTCCTACAGATCAACAAACAAAAAAGTCCAAATTTCTTCTCATTAAATTTGATAAACATACATTCGTGAACAACTTCCAAGGAGTAGTGCGGTCATGGTTCTTACATCCATTCCATGACATGGTATGGTATGTGGTGACCTATCACATAAAAATATTTTTGGTAGGAGTGCCCTCGTGTTAGGAAAGGGTGTGTTGTTGCTGATGAAAAGCTATTGCATTGTCCTACTAGGGATCTCTCCATGTAAGCATAATGATTTTTGGTGTAGTGGGAGCCACATTGTCGCTGAGGAGAGCTTTGTGCCACCGTAAAAGCTTTATGTTATGCCAGTTCCTTGAGCCATTCTTGCAAACAACGCCACTCAACTAGCATAGTAAGAGGTCACCTTGTAACAAAAACATGTATGAATTCAACATTTGCAAGCTGTATAATAGAGACACTTGTTAAGTATATGTTGTACAAATTTGCAAGTATTTTCATCCCACTGGGAATAAACAATCCTAAAATATACATTAGGATGAGATTACGCACAGCTAATATGCATGGATTTGAAGCACCTACCTGCAAGATGTAACATAGAAGACTGTTTTAGAGGGAAAAAGGTGACACTTGGCCTCTCTAACCTGCAGCCTTTCACTATCTGTGCACAAAAGCAACCTTTGTGCCAAGCACTACAAAACAAGTAGAGGCAACACCTTAGACTTAAAAGTCTATGATAAGAAGAACACAACCAAAAGTAAGAACTATATTGTTACCTTGCACAAAGGGGTGTTTTATTCAAATATGTGATGGTATTGGCAAGATATTGAAGAACCATCAACATTCGTCTCACCAACGGTACGACGTTCCTAGGATGACCTCTGCTCACCCTCACGTGCGGCCTTCGGTGCAAATGCCGCGGACAAGCAAATATGTATGCATACAATTTGTGATGTCCGTGAGCACCATGGCAGTTGTTGCATGAGGAAGCAAAGGATGAAAAGAGAGGGGGGAGAGAGAGGGAGGAACATGGGAGGAGAAAAGGGGGCAGTGGGGGAGAGGGAGAGGGAGAGAGAGGGGAGGAGGAGGAGAGAAGGGGACAAGGAGGGAGAGGGAGGAGAGAAGGGGGCAGTGGGGGAGAGGGAGAGAGAGGGGAGGAGGAGGAGAGAAGGAGGCAGGGAGGGAGAGGAGAGGGAGAAAGGAGGGAGGGGGAGGAGAGAACAAAGTTTTTTTTTTTTAAGGGGGGGGGGGGGGGGGGGGGGGATATTAAAAAAATGTACTTTTAGTGCTTGTAGATTTAAAAAAAGGTCAAAAAATGATTTTTTGATATGTATATATGTTGGGGGAAAGCATTAAGTAAAAAAGAAGTAAAAATAACTTTTTTGAAAAAAAAGTCAATTTTTGGCTTTTAGTGACCCACGTTATTGATGATGCGGCCACACCTCTTTACTCCCTTTACTTTCAAAAAGCTAGAGATAGAAGGTGACCTCATAGGTCCACATCCTACATGTGTCTAAAAAAAAGGCTAGAAAAGCCTACTCAAACTAGCTTCTTGAATGCCTTTGTCCCCTTAACCCTCCACAACATTAGCCTTAATCCCTAAAAATTAGGATTCCTTATAGGGTGAAAGCATGGTAACCTGTCGTGCTTTTTGTGGTAGTTAGCAGTTTCAAGTTAGCACATCTTCAAAAAGTTGGGTGTTCGGTAAATTTTTTACAAATAATATTAAAATTTGTCGGAGGTTGTACATTTGGATTCCTTGTTTCAAGTGCTTTCTATTGATATATCATATGTCATAAATCTTGGAGATGTAGCTCACGTTATTGTACTAGTTAGCATATGTCAAAATTGTGCTAGTTAGCATTGTCCGGGGCATGAAAAAGCATGACAGGCTAACATGCTTTCACCCTACAAGGCCCATGCAAGGTCCATATTTTTCCTAATGAGAGATAGTCAAAGACTAAAGCTTCGGTTACTACTTCTCTTAGCATTCGATAAAATGCACTCAACTAACTACACTCGTGGTTTGGAATATTGTTTATTGCAAAGAGTAGTGGAGTGGGTCTAACAATGAAAAGTCGGCACCGGTTCCTATTGAGCTTGCTAATAGCTCAATAGCTAATAACTCAATAGTGGTTAAGCCGTAGGCAAGTCTAAAAAGACTCCATTATGAAGACCATAGTTCTCGATGGTGTCCCCCGAACCCTATAAACATGCATGCTGTTGAACAACCACGCACGAGAGAGAGACAACACCACAATTTCAAGCCCCAAAGTGTGCCCAATGACTACACGAGATGAGTTTATATAGAGGGGACCAGGGTGCTATATAGAGAGACACTATATATAGCTCAACACCCCCACTCAAATGAAGGTCCCTAACTGTGGATGAAAAAACCCTTGGGGGCTCAAGGGAAAAACCCACAGCTCTATATATACCCACCGTTATATTAAAATATTTCAAATGTACATTTACAATGTTCAAAGGAGCTACATCACTCCTGTTTTATAATGTGCCCTTTCAAGGGTCTTCTTATAATCCAAGATATAGACGATTGAGCTACTGCAAATTCTTTGGTAGAGAAACTTCAATATCCTTGATCCCCCATACATATTGCTTGATGTGATTTAAATTCTGTAAACAACATCAACTCAAGAAATATATCGAAACATAAAGGTTGGAAATAACCACATCACATTGTCCTTGGAGACGGTTCGCGACGCCGCTCTGGAGACGACATAGAAACAAATGTAATGTCGATGCAAAATCACATGTACACACACATATACAATGTCAACATAAAATAAATGTGATGGGACCCAAACGAATTCAAATTATGTAATCATCATGGTATCACATACCATGGCATCAAAGACGCTCTTTTTATGTAATCATCATGGTGTCACGTACCATGGCATCATGGAACTCTCCATGGCATCAAAGACGCTCTTTTTATATAATCATCATGGTGTCACGTACCATGGCATCATGGAACTCTCCATGGCATCAAAGACGCTCTTTTTATGTAATCAACATGGTGTCACCTATCATGGCATCATGGAACTCTCCATGGCATCAAAGACGCTCTTTTAAATTTCTTATCTGGTCATCAAAAGTCAAATACAAAATGAGACGCTAATATAGACGACAAAATATGTGATAAGTATCAAAATGGACGAAATAAAAATTATGGCTTCACGAACCATAGCCATGAACAGAGAGGATGCAGACGCATAATTGTAACATCACCTTGCATTATCAGAAACCATAGCCATTGATGAAGAAAATAAAGACGCATCACGTAATATCACCTTGCATCATGAAGAACCATGGCAATGGATGAACAAATAGAGACTTGTAATCAATGATAACAATCCATAAGAAATCGACGATAAAATAACATAAACATCACTTTTAAAATTTTGACATAGAAGTGACGGAAGCAAATCTATAACATAAGCACGACTTTTTAACTTTTCACATAGAAGTGACGAAAAGTAATCGAGATCGAGTCCTATCGATACCCGGAAGTGATGAACATTGAGCGTCTCACAACCCTGAAGCCACATAGGAAAGATGCGGCAACCACTATGCCCATAGCAGAGAATAGTGAGATGATCACTATCAAGATATACCTAGAAGCCCAAAGGAGAAGCCTTAACAGAGGTCTGTTCTATGATGGAAAATGTAACGGACCACGTCAGGGCGAAATGTAATAAAACTGGTCATGCATGCTCTTTACTCTTAAAATAATGTGATTTCTTCTTCAATTAATAGCATGATCATAAATTTAGACAAGGTAAAAATAGCATGTTCCCTGACGTCTTGCCGCCAGTCGCCCGCAATGTGAGGCACCCCACTGAGTGGTGTCAAAGTCGCAAGGGCAACTAATTTCCTCTCTCTATGCCATCATGTTGAAAATTCGTGTGTGTGCGCATGGGTTGAGAAAATGCAAATTCTGCGATCTTATAGGAAAGAGCGCACTTGCCGTGTGATCGATGGCCATGGCGGCTGCAAGCTCATGTAGCGGCTCAGCTTATTAAGCTAGCTGCTTCTCTCTCTCTCTCTATATATATATATATGAACTTCGCTTCTCCAGAGGTGCACTAGTAAGGGTGAAAAAAAAAACCTGTCAGCAGTCCAGCCTGTTAATTAGCGTCCCCATAATTAATAGAGAAATTTCGCTGGCACTAAATAACTAGCAGAGCCTTGGTAGCAAACTGATCGATGACCAGGCAGCGATAACTCTGCATGTTATTGAGGGGGTCAGAGTGCGTTGCTGCTTTACGGCATGCTGCTTTACGACGCTTGCTAAAGAAATCTCACGCTAAACATAGTAAAGCCACTCATTCTAAATAAAGCATGTAGCTGCCTATGTAAAGATAACCTCTGCTGGCTCTTGCAAACTCACAGCAGTTTGATGCAGCGCTACCTTATAAACATAGACCTAAAGAGAACAGTACAAACAGTAAAGGATACGAACAGAATAATAAAAAAAGAACTTATCTTCCTTGTGATGAAGAACTTCAAGATTGTCGAGCATGCCCATGCGACCATCGCTCTGATATCATGTTGAACAACCACGCACGAGAGAGAGACAACACCACAATTGCAAGCCCCAAAGTGTGCCCAATGACTACACAAGATGAGTTTATATAGAGGGGACCAGGGTGCTATATATAGAGACACTATATATAGCTCAACATTGTTGAGCTATATATATAGTGTCTCTATATATAGCTCAACACATGCCAACCGAGATAATAAATCTTAGTCCCACTTACTCTATTGCAATGAACAACTCGAACCTTTCAGATTAAAGGAGTGCATCTCTTCTTAGGTAGAGAACAAAGAAACCTCAGCTCTAATCACTAATTGTCTATCGCTACACTCTCTTTATAGAGACGCACAGAGGTGTGAGACGAAGACAATAGAATAGAGAGAGAGAGAGAGAAGTAAGAGATTTTGTACTCCTACTGCTCTCTCCCTCCCCTCTCTCTCTCCCTCTCTCTCTCTCTCTCTCTCCCTCTCCCTCCCTACCTCCCTACCTCTCTCTTTTTCCCTTTATCCCTCTCTCCCTTTCTTTATCCCTCTCTCTCTCTCTCTCTCTCTCTCTCTCTCTCTCTCTCTCTCTCCCCCTAATCCCTCTTCCTCTATCTCTTTCTCTCCATCTTCCCTCTTTACCTCTCTCTGTCCTTCTTTCCCTCTCTTTCTCTCTCTTTCTCTTTCTCTCTCTCTCTCTCTCTCTCTCTCTCTCTCTCTCTCTCTCTCTCTCTCTATCTCTCTATCTATCTATATATATATATATATATATCCCCCTCTCCCTGTCTCTCTCTATCTCCCTCTCCCTCTCTCTATCCCTCTTCCCCCCCCCCTCTCTCTCTCTCTCTCCTTTTTTCCGCTCTCTCTCTATCTCTTTCTATCTTTAATTTTCACTTATCCATTAACACCATATTAGTGAATTTGGGAATTTATCAATTCTCACTTTTTAAGAAAGCTTAAGATTTGACCACATGACCAAATCTTAGCCAAAGTTTTGAGAGCATGGATTGGAAGAGATTTTCAAGTACTACCTTGTGGAAGTCTTTGACCTTGATTCCCAAAATGTCTTTAAAGTCTCAAACTCTCTATTATAAGGTATATTCTCTTTCTTTATTTTTTTTGGCCTTTTTTTAAATGTTTTACTTTTTCTTTGAAAACAAATGAAAGGGTCACGACGGCTTTCAAAAACAATAAGAAAGTGATAAAATTGTAAGGTTGAATTAAACTGGTATCAGTGTTTGGGAAAGGATTGCCTTAGCTTCGTCTTGAGACGACTGAAAATCAAGACTAGCTAGCTGCAAACCATGGTAAATGAAAGAAAAACCAATAAAATATGTGAGAAAGTCGTTCAAAAATTATACAAATCTCAAAAAATTTGCTAGTATTTCCGGTTTTCTTCTTTGTGAGGACGAAACTTGACCGGAAGCCGTTTAATAAAAGAGACTTTTTCGAATGTTAACACTGACTGGAATCAAGCTATAGAATGTAAGAAATGTAAAGCCATGTGAAGTTGTGAAATGAAAGGTGAAATAAAAAAACTAATTAATATGTGTGTGTGTATAGAATTTATTAGAATTATGCAAGGTGAAGCTTCATTTTAGCATTCTAAAACAATAAAATGCAAAAAAAAACACGTGTGTGTGTGTGTGTGTGTAAAATTTACTAAAATTATGTAAGGTGAAGCTTCACTTTAGTATTCTAAAACAATAAAATGCAAAAAAAGTAAATACATGTCAGTATGTGAAATGAAAGGTAAGTCTCCATCATGGCACTGAAAACAATGAAAGTCTCCCTAACCCAACACAACACTAAGGTTTCTTTTAGAAAGCCAAAAATTTCTTAACATCTTTTAAGTAGAACAAGTCTTTTTAACCTAAAATAACAATAACTTAATGTTAAACAATCAAAAGAAAGAAGCAATCATTTCTTCTCTCTATCTACTTTAACACTAATTTAAACATATATTGTCCATTAAGTATACACTAATCTCTCTCCCTCTCTCTCTTTTTTGGCATACCCCAAAGGGGGAAGGCCTTAGTGATGGTTTCCCTTTTTGCTAATGAAAAAGGGAAGCTTATTTTTAAAAATTTATACAAATTATTTTTAGATGAAAGAAATACAATATTCTCATTAGGAAGACTCCTCCGAGATAAGATAATGATGTTTTTATGGTTGGGTGGAATTGGTTGGGTGGAATTGGTTGATACTCTCAATAAATAAAACACTCATCAAAAGAATGAGTGGTAGGTGTGGTGGCCTAGATGTCGATATATCCCAGCTTAGAGAGAGGCTCCGAGGGAGAGAGATTAAGGTTAAACTCCAAGGATATCCTAGCTTGTAAAGGCTAAACTCCAAGGAAAGATGAGCGCCTGGGAATATGAGCTGGCCATAATAAATCAATGTTGGACTCTCGCTGAGTGTCCCAAGCACCTGTCATGCTCTCTCTCTCTCTCTCTCTCTCTCTCTCTCATATCATCATCTGAGAGGAGTGCACGGGGCCCTTCCCTTCCAGATGAAATAGAGAAGCTGAAGAAGGAAAAAAATCGACTCGCAGTTGAAGTTTGATGTTTGCGAAGACCTTGTCCTCTATATTAAAAACCATGCAAGAGCTTCTATTGAAGACATAAAGAGATTCTTTAGTCCCGACCCAGGTTGTAGAGGGCACAATAGACAACTTGCATTGCAGTCTTCTCCAAAGCTCACGCCCCGAATCCCTATACTCAGACTTCGTGTTTTCATGGATGATGGCTTACAGGCTAGCAACCAATGTTGCTTTGTTCTGAGAATCTCAGTGCTCAATGCTCACTCTCTCTTATCTCCCTTCCAACTTTGTTGGGCATTGCTAATTTACGGGCTGACCAGCGTCTCTCTTCGCCTTGAAGGTTAGAAGGCTTGAAAAATTAGAAGGCCGCACATTACAGAGTCCCGACTCCCGAGGGTTGGTGAACCTCCTCTGAACATATATCTCTCTTCTCTCTGTGTGTGTGTGTGTCAAGTTGCACGCAGCACGCCATTGAAGTTCTTCAAAATGCCACAAGAGAAACTGTTCGACGACTACAGCCATGGGGGGAACCTATCAAAACGCTAGGCATGACCAGTAGGACTAGCACGTTGCAACTTTGAACCCTTCCAGTGGGCCTTTTTCCATTCACGTCTTAGTTGGATCTGCTCAATGTAGCTGACATAAGTGTGCTGACGACCCAGCTCGCGGCATATCCAAGTTGTGTATTGTGTGTGCGAGGAGTCAACCAGGAAACAATGCCGGTGTAACAGGGGTTAGGTGGGTCCTGTGTGCCAATTGTGAAGTGCGGCCAAGATAGTTGTGACAGTGTTGCTCTCCGTGCCATTGAGAAGGAGGAGGCTGCCAAGCTAGCTAACCAACTACGTTTCCCCTATTGAGGCTAGGCAGATAGCACTAGCCGCATCTTCGATGTGTCTGATGTCCTATTTGTGAAGATTGTGCAAGAGGGGCCCTTATTGGTGCTTCCATGGTTTGTGAAGACTCCCTCTCACTCACTTCATTCAAACCCCTTGCTCTATGTGCTTGGAAGTGTAGTTTTCTAAACTTGATGATGGCTACCTCACGTGCTTCTTCGAAGGTGGATGGGAATTTTAGCTCTACTTTAGCCTTTAAAAGTGGATACAAGCCAACCATGAATCTCTCTTTTTTTAGAAAGTTAGGTGCACCACCATGATTTTCTAATGTAGCCTCCCACCTACCCCATAGATTGACAAAGGTTGCTTCATAAGAGGGATAGTCTTCAAGTGATACCTGCTTATGTCCAATAAGACATTTCCATAGTCCTTCAGAAGTATCACCTTGCCCGAACTTGGAGAGGAAGCTTGCTCGCAGTCTCTCCCAGTTGGACTTGATTTGGGGTTGCAAGGTCTCATACCATGCTTTAGCTTCTGCTTTTAGAACCAACGGGAAGGCTCGTAGCTTTACTTCGTCTTCATCTCTTCCCGATATGAGATGTGCCATCTCCAAGTTGTCAAGAAACTCTTGCGCATCTTCCCCACTTCTTGCATAAAACGTGGGAAAACAACTTGACATTTTGTTTAGACTTTTTGAAATTTTTTTACTTTTTTTTTAAAGAAACTTTTCTCTTATAGGCCGCACAAGATTGTTGACACTATAAATCTGATTACATTAAAATGAAGATGTACACATCCATTGTTAATTCGTACTTTATCATAGGTAGAATAAATGGATTAATTGAAGCATTGATTTCATTGAGGCGAGTGGATCCAAATATCCTCCTTATGATAGATTGAAACCTAAACTTAGTTGCAATGATTATGTGAATGGATTGCCGAGCAATAGGCCTAAAAGGTTCATTGCTTTGATCGTGATTCATGTGCTACTCCTCGTTGTTGGTTTGAAGACCTCGTTCCTTCATATGGCCCTTGAGCACCCCTTCACCACTCCTTGTTCCTGCCTTTAAAACAAAATGAACACGTGAACATCAAAAGAAGTTTCATAATTGATGATTGGAAGTATAATTGGATTGTGTGATGCCAGTATTTCTCTAAGTCTTTCTGCACCAAATATAAAAACAATGCGTTGCTGGAAAAAGACTTTTCTATCTATGTGAACATTTACTCTAATGTGTTGTGCAAAATGAAATGGATAGATGGGAACTCCATTATTCATCACTAAAAATTTAAAGGTAACTTGGAAATATGTTTCTCAGTGGGGGCACCACTTTATGAGGGCGAGCTTTTTGAAATGGGGCCTCTAAACCCAAACCAATGGGCCTACCCTCACAAAATGTTTGTAAAGAGGTACGCACACTACTTGGGGAACCACCTTCTTTTGGGAGTGGAGAAGGAAACCAATCAAAATAACACTTGCACTCACCTACTCAAGCAACACACTTTGAAAACTCCCTTACTCTATATACACTTTGGACACTTGACACCATCAATGATTATGCAACCCAATGCCGTGCATCAAATGAAATATGCAATTTGTGGAATAGCATTCACCTTCTCC
Source organism: Adiantum capillus-veneris (assembly GCF_014529385.1). Classification (NCBI taxonomy): domain Eukaryota; kingdom Viridiplantae; phylum Streptophyta; class Polypodiopsida; order Polypodiales; family Pteridaceae; genus Adiantum; species Adiantum capillus-veneris. The sequence goes on from NC_140932.1 coordinate 49,650,987, forward strand.
CCATAAGAATACCCATAATACATCCAAACTCCTCCTCTCTCAAGCACTCATCAAAAAATCATGCGCACAAGACTTGCCTCTCAAAACACACAAGAGAATCACCTACATCAAACTAACACACTTTGCATAGAGAGCTCATCTCCATCTATGCAATGCCATGACACAAATAAAATCACCATGAGAGGTAGCCACATGCATATGTAATGAAGCAAAAGAGAGTTGAAATGAGAAATTTTTTTAGACCAATTTTGAATAAGTGTGGAGAAACAAAACCAATGGTAAATTGAGAATAGAACACTTACTTGATGTCTCGCACACCTTTTGAGGGGAGGACAGACGCTGGCTAACCATCACGAATTGCGACACTTGAATGTTTTGAATATGATTTAATGATCATTAACATAACCATGAGAGAGATCATGATGTATTTACAAGTTATTGAGGTGCTACAAATGATTTATTGGGTTGATGGAGTGAGAGATTGTAGAGTAGAAAGAGTGGAGGATAGAGTTGCACTTCCTCCAAAGAGGAGGGTTAGGAGGGAGGATGTGAAGGAGGAAGAGTTGGGGTTTTCTCTACTATTGATCAAGAAACAACATGAAGTTGAAAATATAGGTGTGTGTCCTTGAGTCTCTCCAAGGGGGGCTTTTTATAGTTGTGTAGGAGTGGGATTATGCTACACTTAATTAGGGTGAGTGATTAGCCCTAATTAAGTGTCCTTTGACCACTCATTCAATATTGTACATAAAATGGACTATTTATTCACCAAAAATATCATTTTATACCGTGAAGGCTCCATAGGGGTGCATAATGTAGGTGGGCCTCACCATGAGGCCCTACGGGTGGCTCCTTCGGGGTATCTCGACTTGTCTGTCCTGGCATTTAGAAAGCATCTTTAGGTTGGTCCCATCACATGCAAGTGACCTTGAACACTCATTGCTCTTCTAGAAGATGAGTAGGGGCAAAATAAGATCTCACCCTCTTGATTTACTTGATTTATAGTTCCCTTTTGCTGCGAATCTGACAGATTTACACTATTTTGACCATAACTTTTTACCTGTAGCTCGGAATGACATGCTTCAAAAGGAAAATTTGACCTTCTCAACATGTTTGATATGAATTTGGACTATTCTTCACGCCCATGCACCAAGGAATTCGGTTTGGAAGGTCCACACTAGGCTAGGGAACCTTTTGCTTCCAAGTCTTCTTGTATGGGCCCTTTGCTTGTATGCATCCAAGGGGAATCATGCTTTTTCAAAAGGGTATGATGCTTAAACAAATAGAGGAGGGCCCAATATTATTTTCTTGTGAAAAGAATATACAATTTGAGTCTTTTTGAAAGGAGAAAAACTATATGTATATTCTTAAAAGATATTGGGCCACCTAAGTAGGGGGCATAGAATACTTGTAGAGATGGACCATAATCTTTGGTAAAGACAAGTGGATAGTTGATTTCCATGGTAATTTATCTATATGGGATGGAAGATGGATATATTTTTTTTCTACAACTAATTTACAAGAGGTAAGAAAGTTTGGGGGTAGATAGTCGGTTATTGTATGCTTAATTTTATTTACAAAGCAAAAAAGAAAAGGGTGGTAATATAAATATATGACTAAGGTGACATTTTTGGGAAGAGTACAATGTATGTGTCGCCACAAAGGTTAAACGAAGAGGGAGAATTTACTCTAGATAACTTAATAGCGTAGAAAAATATATACACATATGAGGAAGAGGATGTTGAGTAGGCTGAAAAAATGCTGCAAAAAGATGGTTACCATTTTATGCCACTCAGTGCATAATATAACGGTCATGGGATCAGAGTGGAAATGGTTCTTGCTTGAACAATGGAGAAGATTGTCTTCAAGTCATAAATCCTTTTGAATATTGAGAATCTGGACTCTCTAATTAGTGGCCCTTTCAATTGCCTTGTATGCCTCATTTGTAGGCATGCTACATTTTATTGCCCTTCAATATAGCGTTGCAATTTGTGCTATTGATGATATTGTTGATGATTGTGTTGTTGTTGGAGTTGTTATTTGGCTGCAGGGGGAAAACAGTTGGTTTTCCACAATGCTATCTCCGTCCTCTCTCAAGTTTTTTGGCCCACTGACATGCTCCAGTTTCATGATACTCTCTTGCATCCACACCATCTTTGCAAGAGGAAGTATCAAGAAGCAACTGTCGCCCTCCACCTTCATACCCCATCACACATGCACCTGACTAGTCTCTACAGATTTGCACACAAAGAGCTGTGTGTGTGTGCAAGTTGTGATATATAACATTTTTCCTGATCTAGAAAGTTGGTAGAGACTACTGAGCTGTGAGGAATTATCAACGTCCCTTTCTCTCTCCTTGTGCTTAACATGTCATCCATGCTAAGGACACACCCTTGCATGAGTCATCATTGAAGAAAAAGAGTGAGTTGTGAGGAATTATCAACGTCCCTTCCTCTCTCCTTGTGCTGAGATGCCATCCATGCTAAGGACACACCCTTGCATGAGTCATCATTATAGAAAAAGGGTTGGTGGGTTGCATGATGATGTTGGAAGGGTTGCACAATGGCGGTGATAAACAAAGGGATTGTTGGCCCTGTCAAGAAGATAGGGATTTCTCCTTGTGGAGGTATTGCTCTTACGTGAAGTGTGGTTAGGCTCTCTATTTTTCTTTTCTTTGGCATTGGTCGTGTGACTACAAGTCCAAATCTAGTTGCAATTGCAAGTTTCTTTGATCGAAGTGGTTTAAAATAGGGTTGTGATTTACTGCTCCGTCCCTTCAAGGCAGTATCCCTAAAGTTGCATATATTGCCAAGGAGAAAATCTTCAATGTTGGCTTTGGCTTCATATCAAAGAATATAAAAGAAGAAGAAATGGTATTCTTAATCCTTGATCAACCCTTTTATTTTCTACTTTGCCATTTTTTATTCTGAAAGGCAAGGCGCTAAGCAAGGTGTTTTAAAAAACATTTGAAAATGTACTTGGCACTACTACTAGATCAATGCCTTTACATGGGGATTGCATGGTGTTATGCATTGTCATTGATTAACTTGTCCATTACCTTTATCACCTTTTCACAATCATAGGGGCATGCCTTGTCTATAATCGAGGAAAGGCACTACTCTCCATCTCCATCATCACGACCTGAGAGTGAGTGAGAGAGAGAGAGAGAGAGAGAGAGATAGAGAGAAAGAAAGAGAGAGAGAAAGAAAGAGGGAGAGAGAGAGAGAGAGAGAGAGAGAGAGAGGGGGGGGGGGGGGGGGGGGGGGAGGGAGGGAGGGAGGGAGGGAGAGAGAGAGCTCAAATTTAGCTCTTGCAGCCAAATAGATGTCTTTAATGGTTTTCTTGGCAAGGCAAACCGTGCTTTTCTTTGTTTCCATTTGTGCTTAGGTTCATCGTATGCATGACCACTCTTTTCAAGCTTTGATTTTGTTGGAGAATGGAGCTCAACGCATTGGTCGTATGGCCTATTATAAATCCCATGTGGGCAATGCATGAATATAAAGCATAGATGTGACGATATTTATGTATGTCACTGAAAGATGTGAGCATATGTACATTTGTGCAAGCCTTGTGATTTATCAGTCGTTTGTTAAAGATTGCAATGGTGGTATTAGCCTTCCCCTATTCTTTTCAAGGTAGGCCTTGTGATTTTATCACTTGTTTTCTATTCTTAACATCACACTGACAAGCTAATCATTTTCTAACCACAAGCTAATCACAGTCTCTCAAGCATTTCCACGCAACCAGTCGAATACTCAAGAAACAAGCAAAGTGAGGCAAAGAAGCAAACATCGTCTACAAATATGTAAGAGGTATGCGATTTTTCCATTTGCCTATCCTAATGTATGCGTGTTTAAGACAACAGGGTAGGGTGGGCTATTAAAAGAGCTTACCTCTATTCAATTTCTCCGCGGTTGTATCTTCTTTCGTCCTCTAGTGTATAGAGCTTTCACGCAATCTTTTCTTCTATCTCTCCAACCCACTCTTTCTCCTCACGGCCCAATGGCATTGAGAAGGCGCTCCACCAAAGGGTCTTGTGTGTGTGTGTGTGTGTGTGTGTGTGTGTGTGTGTGTGTGTGTGTGTGTGTGTGTGTGTGTGTGTGTGTGTGTGTGTGTGTGTGTGAGAGAGAGAGAGAGAGAGAGAGGGAGAGGGATCTAGAGCTTGATAGCGAGAGATGGAGAGAAGAGAGGGAGCAAATGCAATGGCGGCAAAGCAAAGAGAGCAAGGTATGCCCAAAAAATGGGGCATGCCTTGCTTTGTTCCTTACTTATGAGCGCCAAAAATTATTGCGAGAATTACCGTACCAATTACCACAAGTATTACCACGTACATGAAAATCAAACGTTCAAAAAAGGTATCCGAGGTTGAGGCCTTTCCTCAATCCCCAACCCATTTGGTACCTTTTTTTAATTAATTTTTAGCACCACTTTTCTTTTTTACTCATTGCACCTTTAAAAATTATATTTTTGGTACTATATTGGATTTTTTAAAGTGTCGCTCCCTCTTTCGACTCATTGTACTTTATTTAAAAGTATTTTTAGTCATTTCACTCAATTTTTCTGTTGAAAATCTAGCTGACACCTAACCTACAAATTGATCATTTTTTAGAGCTCGTGTTATTTGTAATAAGTTGTACTACTCATTGCAATTTATATAAATATGTATTTTTTGTCATTTCTTCTAATTTTTTTATTGAGACTATATCTAACACCTAATCTATTAAGTAATTGTTCATTTTTTTAACACATTTGATTTTTAATAGCATTTTTTAATTAAAATTTTGTTGTGTCACGCATGTGCAAAACGATTGGGATGATCGTGGCCCTCCGAATGGTCTCGAACGTGATCGGTGGCTCAAGGAAGAACTCTCTTGTCCTTGTGCCAAGTGCAAAAGGGAAATCCCTTGCTTGAGGAGGCGCATTGCTTTGGAGAACGAGGGGCTTTGGCTCCCTCAAAAAAGCACTTGAGTAGATAAGAGCGCATCTGATCCCTTGTTTGAGGAGGTTCCCCATTGGTCTGTGTTCGGTGGTGGTGATGTAGCACGCAAGGCCGAGAGACAACGGCAAGAGCTACTAGGTGAAGGCATGGCACGTTGTGACGTGTTTTTACGGAAGGATGCAAGCCACCCCAAAGACTTTGGAAAGGGTTTTTTAATGCTTTTGGATCCCTTATATGTAAATAAAGCATGCTTGTACAAAGTGTACAAAGGCGGTGTGTGCCAGCTGTCTCTACGCATGCGGGCTAGTTGTGCGGGGTGCATAGTTTTGCTGTTTTTGTACATAGACGTGTTGAGACTTGAAAGAGTCACTTAGTACTTGAAAAATAGGAACAAAACTGAGTTTTTATCAGCTTGAGGTCGTGACTGAGTGGGGGATTTGACAGAGGAAGATCTAGCAGCAAGCAGCCATGATTGTCGCGAGGGATAGAGGCGTTTGGGAGTAGAGCAGCCTGTCTTGCTAGTCGAGGGCCCGATGTGGTGATTTGAGAGTGTGTCTCTCCTCAATGGTCTGATGAAAGTGGGTGCTTAGCTTTGCATATTGACATCTCTTCATCTTGTTTTGAGGTATGGTGGCTATGGTGTGTGCAGTTCCTTGTGCAGGAATAGAAGAGAGGGTCTTTCGACACCCAAAACAGCACCGGCTCCTGTCAAGCTTCTAATAGCTCAATAGTGGTTAAGCCGTAGGCAAGCCCCGTAGGACTCCACTATTAAGACCATAGCTCTCGACGGTGATGCCCCGTTAACTGCACAAAGGCAGGCGCACTGCAAGGCTGAAAAATCCCTATTCTACTTACTCACAGGCAATTAATAATACCAACCATTTGTAGCTAGCTTGAGGACCTCCCTTCTTGAGCAAGAAAAGAGAAACCTTGAGCTCTGATACCAATGTAACATTTAATGGCCTAAAATCTTATGTGTAGCGGAATTTAGCATGAACATAGTGGGCATTTCATTAGAATAGATTCCTAATGAGAATTACAAGAGTGCTTGGGTGGAGAGAGCAACAAAAAGCATAACACCTAGTTAGATAGCATCGACAATACTTTCAAAAGAGAGAGCAATTAAGCTATTGACAACAGTTGAGGACCGGATTTGCATGGAGCCGGTCCCCCCTCCAAAAGGCTTTGTATTATGGTTTCTCCCATCAAGAGAGACATTGTACAATACAATTCTTTGTGTTCCTTCAAGACTAGCTAGTGCTATGAAGATGGAAGCTTCATACACCAAGCAAAACACTTAATCAAACACAACTTGAATTATCCCCGTTCTCAGACCCAAGACCTCACACACCTTCGAAGATGGTGAGAGCTAGCAGGGTATGAGAGTAGATTGAGAGGAAAAAGAAGTATCTTACGAGAAAGAAGTACATCTCCTCACATAATCACTCATATTAGCATAGCTTAGCTTAGTAATTAGCTTGGTAGAGAAGATGAGCATGCATTGAAGCTTGGCTCTTGGTTGGATTTGCATCCACATGCCAAGAGAGTGTTGATGTAGGCTTCTATCTCACAAGCTTGGAGTAGGTGATGAGCTCTCCATTAAAGCTTGGGAGGAGATAGAGTATTTTTCCCTTCACACATGGTCAAGTGTGAGAGTGTGAGAGTGTGAGCCAAGCAAAAATCAGCCCCCCCTCTCTCTTGGGCGAGCCCTAGCTGCTAAGTTAGGCTGGCTTTTTCCTCATTGGACCTCCCCAGGTCAAGCCAATAGGAATTAAGCAGCATAAGTGATAGCCTTCTGACATGTGTCCCCCTTTCCCCTTTTGTGAGAGCTTTAGATAATTAAATAATTAAACTAAACTCTCATTGGACCCCTTTGCCTCCTGGCCAATAGGAATCAGGCAAGCCATGGGGCTTCTGAATGCTCATTGGACCCCTTGGGAGACTGCCCAATAGTCTTCTAGGACACTTAATTCTTATTGGTTTCTTTTATTAAATGTTTTTAAATTAATTAAACTAGATTTACTCTAGCTTAATTCTCATTGGTCCACTTCAAGGGTCTTCCAATAGGAATTGGGCACACCTTGTGGGCATCTGGCCTAGGGAGCTGACATGTGTCCCTCATTCCCTTTGTGTAAAGGGAGCCTGTGTGTGTGTGTGTGTGGTTTTCTCTCTCATCCCCTAGCTTTGGGGCTCGCCCCCTCCCATGTAGGGATGCAGAAAGACTTTTTGGGCACACACTAAGCATCCAATTTTCCCTAAGGTTGACCTTTGGACACAACCTTTGAATTTTGGAACCTTAGCATTTTGGAAGTCTTAATGGGCTGAACCTTAGGGTCTTTTTAGCCCATTGTTTCACATGGCTCTTTTGCAGATGGCCCCCCCTTTGGATCCCTATTTTCCCTCCTTTGGATCCCTACTGTGGCCGGTCTGCTAACTTAACCAATATTCTAGCTTTTTCTCCCTTGGCACTTCCCCACATTAAATGATCAGTTTAATATGAGAAAATCATTTAGGAGAATTAGATATTGATTATTATGACATTACCTCTCTCTTGAAATCATAGTCGTCCTCGACTATGGTGTAGAGAAGATAAAGCATATGCATGAGTCCTTTTCTTAGCGGGTAAAGGATCCCTATGTTACCCTACGACATCATTCCATAATGGATGACTAGTCCATTTGGCGCTTGAGAGCCTGAGGCTGCCGCAAGCATGTCTGCACATTAGTCCTATCAGTCTTCCATAGTAGAGTGACAAGCTCTACTTGGTGTTCGGGAGACGTCGTCTCCGCAAACTTGATCTAAGCATGCATACTACTTCATTTTTGTGCACAAATAAAGAAAAAGAAAGTCTTATAAGACAAAAAATTTTGTTCATTTTTAACATTTTGTACATTTGCTTACTCTTGGGAAGCATTGTAAGCATTGACAAGGTTTAGGTTATCCTTTAATTGTATGCCTTGCATCCATCTAGCATCTTCAAAAGGATAATTCTTAAACTTAATAAGATATCGTCGGATAGTCTTACTGCCTCTTAATACCTTGTCTTCATGTCGGAGAATGGACTCGGGCTGCAGCACCTCCTCGTGGTCCTCGATCTCCGGTGGGTCTTCAATAGTTGGTTCTTGAGGTGGCTCTCCTTTGTAAGGCTTTAAGAGGCTCACATGAAAAGCATTGTGTATGAGCCAATGATTGGGCAACTTAAGTTGATAGGCCATCTCATTGATTGGCCTAAGAATCTGGAAGGGACCATAGTACCTTTTTGCTAGTTTAGCATAGTACTTTTGGTGGCCCGTAGGATTCTTGCCCGTCGTGTGCCTTAATCGAGCCTTAGGAAACTTTAACAAGACCCAATCGTTTTCTTTAAAGGCTTGGGCTCTTCTGTGCTTGTCAGCAGCAGCCTTTTGCCTTTGCTGTGAGATAGAGATAGCATCCTTAATCTTTTGGAAAGATTCTTGTAGGTCTCGGCTATACTCATCTGCAGCGAAGATCTTCCCATGTACCTTAAGTAGCAAGGGACTTTTTGATCTTCCCTCAATTACCTCGAAAGGTGCTTTTCCTGTAGAAGTATGTACAGTGTTATTGTAAGCATACTCTACTAAGGGTAAGTACTTCTCCCATTGGGATCTTTGATCTACTTCCGTTACATAGGCTTTTAGTAGATCGAGAATAGTTAGGTTAGCTATTTCACTTTGGCCATCAGTTTGTGGATGATAGGCCGAAGAGAAGTTTAGCCTTGTTCCTAAATTCTCAAAGAGACCCTTCCAGAAATTACTGGTCATTCTAGGATCTCTATCCGACACTATGGACATTGGCAAGCCATGGTACTTGAAAATTTGCGAAATGAAGAGGGTTGCCATTTGATGGGCTTTGATAGTCTTTTTGACAGGTATAAAATGAGCTTGTTTACTGAACCTGTCTACTATCGTCCATATTCCCGTATTCCCATGGATAGACTTAGGAAATCCAAAGATAAAATCCATGGATATGCTCTCCCAAGGTGAATTAGGGATTGGCAAGGGTTGAAGCAATCCAAGTTGCTTCCCTCTATCAAATTTTGTCTTTTGACATACCACACATTTGGAAACATACTCATGTATGTTCACTTTCATGGTAGGCCAATAGAAATATGTTTCAATTCCCTTTAGGGTAGACTGAATCCATCTATGCCCCGCATATGGGGGAGCATGAGATTCATACATTACTTTCTCACGTAGTGAGTTAGTAACGCATAGTCTATTGCCATAGAGAAGATAACCATCTTGTAAAGTAAATGGTTCTTCTTTCTTTCCTAATGCAAGGGCTGAAATCACATCTCTAAAATCGGGATCAATAGCATACTCATCTATCATTAAAGATAGATCATTGTGAGTTGCTATGGAAACCGCATTCACTCTCGGTCGTCTTGAGAGTGCATCGGCTACTTGATTATGCTTGCCAGCAATGTGAGCAATATGAAAATGAAATTGCGAAAGGAAATTTGCCCACCTCATTTGTTTGTCGGAGAGCTTGGTCTGCGTCATGAAGTACTTAAGACTTTGGTGATCCGTTCGCAGAATGAAAGGAGTCCCCAATAAATAGTGCTTCCATGAGTCTAAGGCATGTAGAACTGCAAGGAGTTCTTTTTCGTATATGCCTAGAGCTTGCTCAACAAGGTCGAGCCTTCGACTCTCATAGCCTATGGCGTGCCCTTCTTGGAGCAAAACAGCCCCAAGGCAATCACCACAAGCATCACATTGGACCTCAAATGGTTTTGAGAGATCCGGTAGTGTAAGCACAGGTTGAGAGATAAGCTTTTCTTTAAGCTTTTCGAAAGCATTGTTCTCCTTAGCAGACCACGTATACCTAACATTTTTCTTTGTTAGGTCATGTAATGGTCCCGCAATTTGTGAGAACTTTTCTATGAAGCGTCTATAGTATGCACACATACCTATAAAGCTTCTTAGTTCATGAAGATTCCTTGGTTTAGGCCATCCTTTTATTACCTCTAACTTGGATGGATCCATTTGGATTCCATCTTGAGAGATAATGTGACCTAAATATTGAATCTCTTGCAAGAAAAATTCACTTTTCTTTCGATTAACATAAAGTTTATTCTCTCTTAAAACTTGAAATATTACCTGGAGGTGTTGCTTGTGTTCCTCTAATGAATTAGAGTAGATGATAATATCATCAAAGAACACTCCAGTGAAGGTTCGATGAGGTCTGAACAGCTTCTCCATCAAGCGGTTAAATGTGGCTGGTGCATTAGTCAAGCCAAAAGGCATGACAATGTATTCGTAAAGACCAAATGTAGTACGAAATGCGGTCTTTACAATGTCTTGATCAACTATCCTTATTTGATGATAGCCACTTTTTAGGTCAATCCTACTGAAGTAGGTCGATCCTTGTAGCTTATCAAATAGGTCTTCTACCCGTGGAACGGGAAACCTATTCTTGATAGTGATCCTATTTAGTGCTCTATAGTCGACACACATACGATATGTGCCGTCTTTCTTTTGCACTAATAGCACAGGTGAGCAAAATGGAGATGAGCTAGGCCTAACCATGCCCTTCTCAATTAACTCATGCACTTGCCGCATAATCTCCTCTTGTTGAGCTTGAGAAACTCTATAAGGAGGTTTGTTAGGCGGTGAACTTCCTGGAAGAAGTTCAATTGCATGGTCGTCATTACCTCGTTTAGGAGGTAGCTCACAAGGGATGTCGTCAATAAAGACATCTTGAAACCCCTTGAGAAAATTGGATAACTCTAATTCCTTTTGGTTGCTTTTATTTTCTTTTGCTAAAGCATTAGGTTCATTTTGAGAATCTTTAACAAAAATCATGTACACGGAAATAGAGCTCTTTATTGACTTGTTGAAAGCTGGTGTATGTACAATGGGGATGGTGTTACCCATCTCCCTAGCATCTATATACATGTCCTTTTCCCTGAACTTAAAGGAGATTCTCCTTTCAGGAAATTTAACATGGGCAGCCAAACGGTCAAACCATGGTGCCCCTAGGATTACATCCTCATGCTTGAGAGGAGAGATAAAGAAATCCTCTTTGTCCACATAGCCTTGGACATGAAGCCTCAATTTCCCGATTAAGGGAGTGACTGAAGCTTCTTGCCCCTTGAAGGCACTGTCTGCGGGTAGGATATCTCCCATCTCGTAGGATTGTATGCCTAGCTTGGTGGCTAACTCCATAGATATGAAATTGTGAGTAGAACCAGGGTCAAAGAGAATAAAAGCATCATGTTCTCTTACCTTTCCCCAAGCATGGCATAGAGGAGATCCTTTGTGGTGAGTTTGGTGAATCTCCTCCTCTTGGATTTCAACCAAAGAAGCTCTAGGAGGATCTTGGCGGTTGTTCTTTTGGGGACAAGCGCGGTACGCATGCCCTTGTTCGCCGCACTTGAAACACCGGTTATCTTTACGATAACGCTCAAGCTCTTCAGGAGAGAGTTTATTCTTTCCTTTGTAAACTCCCTTCTCTTTAGCTTTGTTGGAATTGCCCTTAGGAGACTTTTGGACATTGTCCTTCCCCTTAGGCTCATTGGAACCTTTGTTTTCCGGGGGCTTATTATTTCTTTTACCCCCCGTTTGGAAATTGATTCGCGAGGCCACCATAGTATGGTGTATTACCGCCGATATGGTACGTGGCCTTTGGGAGTTGACATACTCCGCCATTTCTTCGGTTAAGCCCGCACAAAATTGTTGCTTTTGCTCTCCAAAATCCAACTTTTTGAAGACAGTGGCTTTGAGTTGTAGGTCCCAAAACTTGTCTACATATTTGTGGATGGATTCATTGGGAGAGAGCTTTAAGCTTCGCCATTCGGTGAGTACTTTGTCTTTGGCATCGGTGGCCAAAAACTGCTTCATAATGGAAGCTCTTAAAGCCTTCCATGTTCGTGGAGCTTCACCGTTGGCTCGTAGGCTAGACCACCATTGTCTGGCGGACTTTTGAAAGTGCATAGCTACATGGCGTAGCTTAGAGGACTCCGTGAAGCCCTCATCTCCAAACGCCGCATCGAATTGCTGGATAAAGGCCAAAACTTTGTCTGTAGCACCGAAGGTGCCATCATAGGTAAGGAAAGAGATGCTCTTCCCTCCCTCTTTGAATTTCTTCAGCTTGGACGACCTCTTCCATGCGGCATAGGATTTTCTATGGCCTCTTCTTTTTGATGGTTCAAAAGTTGCACCATCACTTTCTTCAGAAGATGAAGAATTTGAAGAAGGTGGAGAAGAGGGTGACCTCTTTCTCGCCTTTTTCTTGTCTTGATCTTTGTCGTCTTCACCATAGCTTTCATAAGAGGAAGAGGATAAAGAAGATGGAGAAGAGGGTGTCCTCTTTCTCGCCTTTTTCTTCTCTTGCTTTTTATCATCCCTCTTTGAATTATGGCGTGGAGAAGAGTGTGATGGTCTTCTCCGCTTTGGTGGTGATGGAGAGCGTTTAGCCCGCCGTCTTCGTGGAGCCATCTCCGCCGAGGTGGCGGGAGACTCGCTTCTTTCTCGTTCCTTCGGTGGAGGCTCTTGAGTTCTCCTTTGGGAAGGAGATGCATCATCAAGAAGTAAGTTCTTGAGCCCTTCATATGGATTCTCTTCTTCTTCCCGAATCGGAGAGAGACCTCTTTTGGTAGTCTCACAAGGAGGCTTCCTAGGTGTTCTCTCGTCATGGTGATGAACTTGGAGAATCCCGTGAGCACGGAGCTGCCGTTGCACTTCACTTTGGAGAGATGGATTGCCCATGGCTTGTTGAAGCCTAGAAACAAGATAATTAACAAGCATTGAAGCATCATTAGTAGCTTGCTCATGAGCAAAATCAAAGTTATCAACATTAATTTCACTCTCTTTAATATTGTCAGCCATTCTAACAATTTTTAGGTGTAAACTTTTTAGGTGTACTTTGGCACTTCAAGCCCTAGTTGCTACTCCTCTTTACCCCTTTAGAAAAAGCACTCAAGCTACTGTACCCGCGGCTCGAATACCATTAATTGCAAGGAATAGAAGAGAGGGTCTTTCGACACCAAAACAGCACCGGCTCCTGTCAAGCTTCTAATAGCTCAATAGTGGTTAAGCCGTAGGCAAGCCCCGTAGGACTCCACTATTAAGACCATAGCTCTCGACGGTGATGCCCCGTTAACTGCACAAAGGCAGGCGCACTGCAAGGCTGAAAAATCCCTATTCTACTTACTCACAGGCAATTAATAATACCAACCATTTGTAGCTAGCTTGAGGACCTCCCTTCTTGAGCAAGAAAAGAGAAACCTTGAGCTCTGATACCAATGTAACATTTAATGGCCTAAAATCTTATGTGTAGCGGAATTTAGCATGAACATAGTGGGCATTTCATTAGAATAGATTCCTAATGAGAATTACAAGAGTGCTTGGGTGGAGAGAGCAACAAAAAGCATAACACCTAGTTAGATAGCATCGACAATACTTTCAAAAGAGAGAGCAATTAAGCTATTGACAACAGTTGAGGACCGGATTTGCATGGAGCCGGTCCCCCCTCCAAAAGGCTTTGTATTATGGTTTCTCCCATCAAGAGAGACATTGTACAATACAATTCTTTGTGTTCCTTCAAGACTAGCTAGTGCTATGAAGATGGAAGCTTCATACACCAAGCAAAACACTTAATCAAACACAACTTGAATTATCCCCGTTCTCAGACCCAAGACCTCACACACCTTCGAAGATGGTGAGAGCTAGCAGGGTATGAGAGTAGATTGAGAGGAAAAAGAAGTATCTTACGAGAAAGAAGTACATCTCCTCACATAATCACTCATATTAGCATAGCTTAGCTTAGTAATTAGCTTGGTAGAGAAGATGAGCATGCATTGAAGCTTGGCTCTTGGTTGGATTTGCATCCACATGCCAAGAGAGTGTTGATGTAGGCTTCTATCTCACAAGCTTGGAGTAGGTGATGAGCTCTCCATTAAAGCTTGGGAGGAGATAGAGTATTTTTCCCTTCACACATGGTCAAGTGTGAGAGTGTGAGAGTGTGAGCCAAGCAAAAATCAGCCCCCCCTCTCTCTTGGGCGAGCCCTAGCTGCTAAGTTAGGCTGGCTTTTTCCTCATTGGACCTCCCCAGGTCAAGCCAATAGGAATTAAGCAGCATAAGTGATAGCCTTCTGACATGTGTCCCCCTTTCCCCTTTTGTGAGAGCTTTAGATAATTAAATAATTAAACTAAACTCTCATTGGACCCCTTTGCCTCCTGGCCAATAGGAATCAGGCAAGCCATGGGGCTTCTGAATGCTCATTGGACCCCTTGGGAGACTGCCCAATAGTCTTCTAGGACACTTAATTCTTATTGGTTTCTTTTATTAAATGTTTTTAAATTAATTAAACTAGATTTACTCTAGCTTAATTCTCATTGGTCCACTTCAAGGGTCTTCCAATAGGAATTGGGCACACCTTGTGGGCATCTGGCCTAGGGAGCTGACATGTGTCCCTCATTCCCTTTGTGTAAAGGGAGCCTGTGTGTGTGTGTGTGTGGTTTTCTCTCTCATCCCCTAGCTTTGGGGCTCGCCCCCTCCCATGTAGGGATGCAGAAAGACTTTTTGGGCATACACTAAGCATCCAATTTTCCCTAAGGTTGACCTTTGGACACAACCTTTGAATTTTGGAACCTTAGCATTTTGGAAGTCTTAATGGGCTGAACCTTAGGGTCTTTTTAGCCCATTGTTTCACATGGCTCTTTTGCAGATGGCCCCCCCTTTGGATCCCTATTTTCCCTCCTTTGGATCCCTACTGTGGCCGGTCTGCTAACTTAACCAATATTCTAGCTTTTTCTCCCTTGGCACTTCCCCACATTAAATGATCAGTTTAATATGAGAAAATCATTTAGGAGAATTAGATATTGATTATTATGACAAAGAGAATCAAATGCCCCCTGATTTCTTGAATAAAGATAGGTTTGTGGTTGTCTTACATCAAAGCATTAGAGACAAGGTGAAGCTCAAGGACCCAGGGACCTACAATGAGGCAGTAAAGGTTGCTAGAGAGCAATGGAGAAAGAAGGTGAGAAGGCATGAAATGGCAAATAGGGAAAGAGAAGCAAATGTACATCAAAGGGATGGTTATGTATCAACAAATAATGTGGTCGAGCCTTTGCCTTTGGATATGCATGTTGAAAGGGAAATCCATGTAGAAGCTCCAAGAGTGTACAATAGAGGACAGGAATCCTTTCACCAAGACATTCAAAGATTGACAAAGCAAATAGGAAACCTCAACCTTGCTATGCAAGCTAGCCAACAACAAGTAAGAAGACCTCAAGGAGAACGGCCTCAAAGGAATAGAGGTGATAATGTGATGTGTTACAATTGTGGGGAGAGAGGGCATATATCTCCCAATTGCAATCAACCAAGGAGAGAGCCAGGAGGTATATATCCTATCATACAAAGACAAATAGGTAATGAAGGAAATGTAAATGGAAATGTACAACATCTCCAAGTTCAAGGAATTGCACAACAACAGGGACAAAATCAAGCTCAAGCACCTCCACAATTTAACGTAGGAATTTTGGAGGCAGTTGAGGAGGGAGATGAAGATTATGAGGTTGATGTCTTTGCAAATAAGAGAACAAGGGCACAAAAATCAGGGAGTGAAGTCCTTTTCAAAGAGGAAAGAGCAAGGACAAAGCCAAGGAGAGATGTAGATAAAGGCAAGGCACCTATGGAAGAGGCTGAAAGTAGTAAGCAGGCAAAGGTAAGGGCAAGAAGAAGGAAGATAGGCATGGATGATTTTCAGCTTGGGAAGGGTCAATCAGCATACAATCTCTTAGAAGACTTAAATAACAAGAGGGCCGACATATCATATGGGCAACTCTTGCATTTGAGCTCAAGTATGAGAAGGCACTGGCATAAACTAGCTAGTGTTAGAAGGGTGAAGGTAAAGACACGCGATGCACATGTAGTGCAGCTTCATAAAGTTACTGATGTTTTGCTTGTGGTTGATGCTTGGATACATGGAAGGAGGGTGAATTAGGCGTACATGGATGGTAGAGCCCAAGTGTGCGTTATGACAGAGGAAACAACGCAGCAATTGGGATTGCAGCTCACAGGCAAATCCTTGTTCAGTGTAAAGATGGCAAATAGTAGTAGAGTGAAATGCTTGGGAGTTATTCATGACTTGGAGCTTAATGTTTTGGGTCAACGGGCTGTCATGGACATTCATGTGATGCCTGTAAAGCTTGGGGAAAATCCAGTTATATTGGGTAGACCTTGGTTGATTGCTATGAGGTCACGGCAGGACTGGTACAGGGGATGTATTGACCTCTTTGTGGACAGGCCTAAAGAGAAGAGGATTAGATATGATATGAAAACATGTAAGGTGCTGGACATTGATGATGAACCAGCTATGCATCAAGATTTATCGCCATCCACTTATGACATGTGTGACAGTTCTTCTAGTGCATCCTCTACATGTACTGACGATGAGGTTTATGATCAAAGTCTTCTTGATCTTGATGTAGATCTTTGTGGGATACATGTATATGATGAAAATTGTGATAAAGGGGATGCTATGAGATCAGAAAATGACCATGGGGCTGATCATGAGCCGAATGTACCAAAACTGAATTAATGGATATGCTTGCAGGTGACCTGACTAGTCGAGAGAGAGAAGCATATGATGCATTGTTTGATAAGTATCCTAAGTTTTTTGCCAAAGATTATGCTCAAATGAGGGGAACAAAGAGTGTTGTTCACGAAATAAAGTTTAAAGAAGGTGCAAAGCCTGTTGCTCAAAAGCTAAGGAGATTGGGCACCATTCAACGAAAGGTGTTGGAGATAGAGGTGAGTAAGCTTTTGCAAGCTGGTTTTATCTACCTTGTGGATGATGCAGAATGGGTTTCCCCTATGGTTATAGTTCCAAAAAAGGGAAATAAATGGAGAATATGTGTGGACTATAAGCCATTGAATGCGGAAACAAAGCGGCATCACTATCCCCTTCCCTTTCAGGATGAGATTTTGGACACTGTTGCAGGTCATGAGAGATATTCGGTATGTGATGGGTTTAGTGGGTCTTTTCAAATTGGGATTGCATATGAAGATCAAAAGAAGACCAACTTTTTAACCCCATGGGGAGTGTTTTGCTATAGGGTGATGCCCTTTGGCTTGATGAATTCTTATGCGAGCTTCCAAAGTTGGATGGACAGAGTATTGGGGCCTTACCTTGGAAGCTTTGTAAAAGTTTTTATGGATGATTTTTGTGTTTACAGTGATAGAATGCTTCATGTGAAAAATCTTGATATGGTGGTTAAAAGGATTGATGATGATGGGGGTCAACTCAATCCTTTGAAATGTAAAATTGCAAGAGCTAGAGTGATACTTCTTGGCCATGAGGTAAGTGAGAATGGGATAGCTACAGATCCTGCAAAAGTGGAATGTTTGCTTATGATGGAGAGTCCTAAAAGTACAAAGGAATTGATGAGTTTTGTACAAAAGTTAAGGTACTTGTCAAGGTATTTTTGTATGCTTGCTGAATATGTACACCCTTTGCAAGAAGCAACACAAAAAGACCCTTTCCTTTGGACGGAGCATGAGCAAACAGCTTTTGAGGACGTCAAGGAAAAGCTATCTACATTACCTTTGATGATGCCTCCTTGTTGGGATGAAATGTTTTATTTGAGCTTGAGGTCGTGAGTGAGTGGGGGATTTGACAGAGGAAGATCTAGCAGCAACAAGCCCTGATTGCCGCGAGGGATAGAGGCGTTTGGGAGTAGAGCAGCCTGTCTTCCAGCTTTTGAGGACGTCAAGGAAAAGCTATCTACATTACCTTTGATGATGCCTCCTTGTTGGGATGAAATGTTTTATTTGAGCTTGAGGTCGTGAGTGAGTGGGGGATTTGACAGAGGAAGATCTAGCAGCAAGAAGCCCTGATTGCCGCGAGGGATAGAGGCGTTTGGGAGTAGAGCAGCCTGTCTTGCTAGTCGAGGGTTCGATGTGGTGAGTTGAGAGTGTGTCTCTCCTCAATGGTCTGATGAAAGTGGGTGCTTAGCTCTGCATATATCACCTTTTTTTATTTTTATTTTTGAACTTTGTGGATTTTCAAATTAAGCTTGATTTGAGTGGGTTTTGGTCAAGCTATGTGTATATATGGGAGCGCCTATGGAAGCCCTACTAGCACATGGAAGGGCGTTTGAAAAGAAGTGAAGCTCTTTGAGTTATGGTCAAAAGTGCAGAGATTTACATGGTTTTTTTGTCACTTTTTTCCTTGATTTTATTGCTTCCTTGGTGTCTTTGAGTGCAATGGAGTGTAGTGGGAGTTGTAGCGGTGTAGAGGGGAGCTAGTCGAGGCTAGTCGAGGTTGAGTGTGTGTGAAATTGAGAAAATTAGTGAGAGAAGATCAGCCCATATTATCTCGAGAGAGCTATACTCTTCATCCTCTTTTCTTGGTGTTGGTTTGAGGTGTTGTAGAGGCCAGCCCCCCAATCCTTCACAACGTGGTGACACTCCCACTAGATCTACTTCAACAGCTCCTCCAAGTGCGTCTTAGGGACACTTTGAGCTTGAGGATGAGCACATTTTCGACATGGTCGATGAGTTATTAACTCACGAAGGCAACATGTGCGAGGAGGATTGTCAACCCTACACTCGACAGGCAGTCGCAACAAAGGATAGATTGCTAACAAGTATCCAAACACCTCTCTACGTTGGTGCATAATACTCGGTGCTCCGGGCATCATTGGAAGTCCTCAGCCTGCAAGAAAATTTGGTTGGAGCAATGCAAGTGTAGATGCACTTCTTTGATAAATTCTATCCATTGCTTTTTATACATGTTAACCACTTCATGCAGTGGGCTTGCATGCAATCAAAGAAGGGCTAGATCGTATGTCACTGTACTTGGCATTGAGTCTAAGCACATCCACATGTGCGTCAATGATTGTATACTATATCGCAATGATCACGCATATGCTACATCATTTCCTGTGTGTGGGAAAGCACGCTACAAGACCGGAGTCAACGGGGTGCACCTACCTCATAAGATATTGAGGCATTTTTCACTAATCCCTCGCATTCAATGCATGTTTAAAAGAAGGTCTATCGTGGAGCTACTCACATAGCACGCCAACCACTGCTCAAATGATGGAATGATGCGTGTCTCGATTGATTCACCTGCATGGAATCACATAGAGACACAATGGCCAGAGTTTGGGCTAGAGCGTCGGCACTTGAGACTTGGACTGGCAAGCGACGGTGTCAATCCCTTTGCAACAAGTCCACTTCATGAAGCACATGGCAATCGGCATGTGGTGATCATCAACTACAACATTCCTCCATGGGAGACGACCAAGAAGGGCACTATCCTTCTTTCTTTGTTTGTGCTTGGGAAGTACAAGGTGTTAAATATGGATGTCTACCTCGAGCCCCTTATCGAGGAATTGGAGGAGTTATGGAGAGGCATCCTTGTTGTAGATGTCTCGATTCCAAAGAAGAGGAGATAAGACAATGTGAGGGGAATCCGTATGTGGACCATGCACAACTATCCTGGGCTTGGAGAGATTTATGGTATGAATTCTTTCATTCTTCTCTCTAGTTACCGTTTGTAGTTTGATACTTCTCTCTAATGATGTGATATTTGTGCAAGGTTTTCCACATCGGGCCACAATGCATGCCCCACTTGAGGACCATCATTGGTGACGGAAAGGCCAGATGCCTTGCGCAAGGTAATCTATCCAAACAACCATCATTTTTTTCCCCAAGTTCATAGCAAATACAAGGCTCTAACAAACGGAAAGACACCTCTAAAGCGCACACCTGGGGAGTCCACTATGTGAAAATTTCATATAGCACGTGCGAACAAGAGGTATTTAAATAATCCCTTACCTATATATTTTCAAGTATTATATGTATCCCTTATGTATGCATTTTCGTTAAAAACTAGGCCTAATGAATGAAAAATTTTAATTTCTCAATTAAAAAACCCTTTATGTAAGTACATCTTTTTGTACATGTACATAATTATAAATCCCTTATTTTGTCCGCACGTGCTATTTTACATATTGCGTAGTGGATGCCCCGGGAGTGCACGATGGAAGATTGAGTAACTACTTGGGAAGAGCACTACAACAATGATATTACATATTTCGTAGTGGATGCCCGGGAGCGCACGATGGAAGATTGAGTAACTACTTGGGAAGAGCACGACAACAATTATCCGGCTCGGACTACTCCACCAAAAGGCATATCAAGGTATTCCATATTTTTAAGGCTTCCATATTGGAAGGACTTAAAGATACAACACCTCTTGGACCCCATGCACATATTCAAAAATATAGCTCACACCTTTATTGGCAAGAAGGACTCATTGGCGGCGAGGGAGGATGTGAGGGCCTTGAAACGTCTCCCCGCCTCTACCACTTAATGTCCACACTGGAGAGAGTCGATGAAGTACAACCCTAGGATTTTCTTATAAGTGATTTAGCAGGAGTCATCATTATATTGAATGGGCTGGCTGTAGAATCAAAAGGGTACAAATAGACCTTAGCGAAGTTATTTGGATTTACGAGCCATGTTCAACGAGCTTGGCAGCACTCAAGATACTTTTGGGCTCATATCGACTATTGTAGACCACCATTGGTGATGAGAGAAAAAGCACCAAGATAGGATGTTGAAGGCTTTTGAGTTACAAAAGAAAGCAGTGACGGAAAAGCGGATATAGAAAAGACATGTTTTGCAAGTTTAATGGTTGCTTCTTAGAGAAGAGTAGTGTGAGAAAATTAACGAGCATTAGCGGCAAAGAAAAGCACAAAAAGACAAAAGGAAGATACGTACTTGTTGAAGCAAATGGGAAGAGCAAGGTGGAAAGAGGATGAGAAGAGCCTTTCTCATGCTTTCATTTGTCAAAGGCGTCACTTCTAATGCTTCTACTCACAATTAAAGACAGTGCCACGTTCATAGCTAGATTTTGTACTTGATTCCATAAATTACCAGCAATTTAAATTCCAATTTTAAGGTTTTATTTGTGAGTAGTTTCTATTTGTTATGTCTCTTCTCTCTCAATTTTTTCCCATAGCGAGCATCATTGTGCTGACCCAGCTCACCTCGCGAACACAAAATCCCTCAACAACGCATGCACACCAACAATGAGAAAGAGG
Source organism: Adiantum capillus-veneris (assembly GCF_014529385.1). Lineage (NCBI taxonomy): Eukaryota > Viridiplantae > Streptophyta > Polypodiopsida > Polypodiales > Pteridaceae > Adiantum > Adiantum capillus-veneris. The sequence goes on from NC_140932.1 coordinate 49,672,005, forward strand.
AGCGAAGGACCACACACAACACTAGGTGCAAGCTCTCTCCTGTGCAAGAGTGAGCATTTCACTCTTGCATACGTCTACTTATAGATTTCCTTCAATGCTAAAACATGATCACAAATGTCCACCTGGACATAAAAATGACCCTTGCTCATAAAGAGTTCTACATAAATAAATTATGGCATAGATTAAAAACGAAATCATAAATCAACCATGCTTTTCCACATGCTAGCTGCAATAGATAACTATGAATCAAATCCCATTACAACAACCTGGTTAGAACCCCAAACAAATCTCCTAGCTAGAACAAAAGTATTTTTGGGTTAATAGGCTACTAGTTTCCAACAAGAGTCAACAAACACAAGAGAAGGCAATAAGTGATGGTTTAGAACAAAAGGTCTAGCTAGTAACTACCTTGCATATCTTGACATATGAACAATTTTTCTCTAAATCTGCTTGGGATCCTATCCCATCTTTGTATATATGTACCCAAACCCATCGGGAACTGAAAAAGCCTAAATACTTGCCCATTAGGCACCTAGGCTGTTGGACAAGACCTGAAGTTCTTTTAGTGGAAGACCAATAACTTGTCTTTGTGTGGTTTACAAAATCTAATTATGAACGTGGCACTACCTTTAACCATGAGTGGAAGCGTTAGGAGTGATGCCTTTGAAAAATGAAAGCATGAGAGAGACCGTTCTCATCGTCTTCCTGCCTTGCTCTTCCCATTTGCTGCTCCACACAAAGGGGTTAATCTATCCCTGTAATTTATTTTATGTACACAGCCTTGAGCAAGCCAACCCGACTCCCAACCCAAAGAGTTGGAGGTCAATGCAAACAAGAGTGGAGCCAAGGGATAGCCCTATCTTATTGACCTTTTCGAAGAGCCTTCTTCAATATCGTGCAAAGATTGTAAAATGAAGTCCCATTCTATCCTATCATCATAGGCTTCTTATAGACACAAGTGAGACGTGTTATAGACAGATCCCCTTTTTCACTATGAAAATCTCCAAGTGTTTACCGTGCTGTTTTGCCGCGTTTTGTAGAGAGAAGGTGCAAATTCAAGTAGAGAAACAAGAGAGAGGAGGACGGGGGGGGTTTTGTGTTTAAAATATTACCACGACTATTTCCGCCATTATTACTACATTTATTGCCGTTGTTATTATCGCATCTATTACCATTGTTATATCTGACAGAAGCCAAATTTAGCGCCTAAACTTTCAACTTCTGGCTTAACCCCTCCCCCCCTAAACTTTCAATGGCTTAACCCCTCCCCCCCCCCCCCCCCCCCCCCCCCCCCCCCCCTTAAATTTTGGTGTTTCCCTCCTCTCAATAAAAATTAAAGAATTTTGTATATAATTTTCAAATTTAAAAAACAAGAGAGAGAGAGAGAGAGAGAGAGAGAGAGAGAGAGAGAGGGGGGAGAAGGAGGCGGGGGATATAAGATTACACTTGGTTACAACTAAAAAAATTATTGTCAATTGATTAACATAATTGAGCATATTCTGAAATCTAAAGAGGGGAATTGGGGGAGAGAGAGATGAATGGATTACACGACCAAAAAACTTTATAACTGCAAAATGTTTATGAATCATCTTCCAAAATATCCCTACATGAAGCATCATCCAATTCTAAGCCCATGGCTCCTAAATCAATAAAGAGAGAAACATAATTGTCGCTTGTGGATGCATTGCCTGCATCATCTTCTAGTTCGTCATCCTCCATCTCATCATCTTCATCATCATGACAATAACCATCGCTAAGACTTGTTGCCACAGGACTTGATTCATCGACCTCCCTCTCCTCTATTTCCACCTCATCCAAAGTCAAAGGTGGAAGAGGGTCGAATATATTCTCCACTTCATTAGTTGAAAAAATGGTTCTCCCCCGAGGTGTTATGGGAATTACGAACCAAAGTTTGGTTGGTGGATTGTTGGGATATAGATGACCTATAAAATAGAAGCTCAAAGTGAGTAACATTGGTATAACTAATACTACAAGAAAATAAGAATAAAAAGGTACATGTCACTCACCTGCTCACAATTGCGTGGTAAAACTAAATTGTCATACCTCCCTATGTGATGCAGACCAGAGTCCATCATGTAGAGGCCATTCTCATGTCATCTAGACACATTTGCAAACCACTTGCACTCAAAGATGAAGGTATGAAAGGTTCTAAAATCAACCTTTAGTATCCTTTCAATAGTTTTGCAGTAACTGGCTTCATCACCTAGCTTCATCACGTCTGTGTCAAAGTTGCCCATGATGGCACAATCCATGGTGATTCTACACTCGTCAATGTGGCGCGTACGAAAGTGACGACCCTTTGACCACATAGAGTTAAAGGAAAGGCACTACAAAATAGAAAAATATATTAATTTATCAAATACATATTAAAGATAATTTTAAGAAATAGTGTTACAATATGGTTTAGGTATATGAGTACTCTACCTTTGGTATGCAGCCTCGTGCATACTCCCATTCTTTGTTGGTGATGTCTTCTCTCCGTGCTTTTGCTCCGTCATTCTCTCATGAATCCACTCTGCACTAATGAGATCTGGGAAACATGCAAGGTGTCTAGGCACTGGGGGTGCCCTCCTTCCTCCATGTACTTGTTTCCATTCTTCCCTCTCTTGCAAACGCCTTGCCTTTGCCACTATCCACAAGTCCACCCACTTGGTCATAATCTTTGGATTGAGAATGCAAAAGTTATCGACCACTCGGGATAGATTCATATCCATGTTAAGTAGTTTCCCCTTTCCACTTGGAAAGTGTGAAGTCATCCCTACATCTTCCTCGTCTGACCACATGCAAGGCATTGAACGATCAACTTGTGCCAAATACTCTGATATGTAAACAAATGCCTCTTGAACTATCCACCCTTCAGCCATACATGCCTCTGGTTGAGACCGTAACCGTACAAAATCTTTGAGAGTCTTTAAAAACCTCTCTAAGAAGAACATCCATCATGCGTGCACTACTCCACATATAGCGATCTCCTCCACCACGTGAACCAAGAGGTGAATTTGACTAAGAAGGACCGATCGAGGAAATGCATCTTCAATGGCACACACAGTTTCTATTGCAAGTGTTTGAGCAGCAGGGATAGCATCTATTTCGATTTCCTTGGAGCTCACAAATCTGCAAGAAAACACACAAGGATACACTAAGTGCTAGTTGAAATTATCGTGTACATAAAAAAGGTGTAGTTGAGTGGAGTCTTGTGGTGTACCTTACTAGCTCTCCTAGTTTGAAAATAGTGTTCCTGACTTTCTTGTCCCGACAGATACACATACTCACCGGCAGAATGAAATACAATGTAAATCAGGGAAAGAGAAAGTGAGTGATAGTCATACACACAAACTATAGATAGAATAGGAAGTATGAAGATTACATGAAGCATCTTGTGCCAATCATGGGACTTCAACTCATGCAATTGAACGCTTCCACCCTTCTTTGCTTTTGTGAAATCTCCCTTTAGCAACCTCATGTATCTTGTTGGTGTGCGAATAGACGCAATGGTACCCTTCACCTTGTCTAATTCTTCTTTGGCTAGCATCCATGGTGCTTTAGAAAGCACAATATTTCCATTTGGGGCACGCCGTGGTGTAGCAGAGGCGCGGAGACATTTTAAAATCCTCAAATCCTCCCTGGTACCCAAAGAGTCCTTCTTGCCAATAATGTAGTCCCATAGTGTTTGGGCTACATTCTTGAATATGTGCACGGGATCCAAGAGGTGTTGTATTTTTAAGTCCTTTCAATATGGAAGCCTTAAAAATATAGAATACCTTGACATACCTTTTGGTGGAGGACACGGAGCCGGATTGTTGTTGTGGTGTTCTTCCCCAATGGTTGCCCAATCTGCCATCATGAGCTTTAGAGGAGTCTTCTGATTTGTTGGAGCCTTGTGCTTGTTATGCCCTTGGGGTAATAAATGATGGTTATTTGGATAGATTACCTTGCGCAAGGAATCGGGCCTCTCCGTCACCAAAGATGCCCCGCAAGTAGGACATGCATTGTGCCCCGATGTGTACAACCCTGCATACATATCATATGGTTAGAGAGATGAGTGAACTAAAGGGAGAGAGGGAAAGAGGGAAAGAGAGATAGAGGAAAGGGGTTACCAGAAATCTCTCCAAGTCCAGGATACTCGTGCATAGTCCACATAAGGATTCCCCTCACAATGGCCTCTCTCCCCCCTTTGCAAGTGAGACATCGACAAACAGGAATGCCTCTCCATAACTCTTCCAACTCCTCGATGAGGGGCTCAAGGTAAATGTCAATATTTGACACTTTGTACTTCCTTGGCACAAGCAAGGAAAGAAGTATATTGCCCTTCTTGGTTGTCCCTCATGGGTGGAATATTGTAGTTGATGATCACCACAGGCCAAGTGCTCCATGAAGTAGACTTAGTGCCGAAGGGATTGACATCATCACTTGCTAACCCAAGCCTCAAGTGTCGAAGCTCCAACCCAAACTCTGGCCATTGAGTTTCGATGTGTCTCCATGGAGGTAATCGGCAGGGACACGCATCATTCCATCATTTGAGCGATGGTTGGCGTGCCACGTGAGAAGCTCCACAATAGACCTACTTTTAAACATGTATTGGATGCGAGGAATTAATGAAAAATTTCTCAATACCTTGCGGGGTAGGTGTGCCCCGCTCACTCATGTCTTGTATCGTGCCTCCCCACACACGGAAAATGAGGTAGCATGTGCGTGCTCATTGTAGTATAGCATGCAATCGTTGACGCATGCATGGATGCGCTCATACTCCATTCCAAGTGCAGTGACATACGATCTAGCTCGTGGACGATCTGGAGGCATATGGTGATCTTCTGGCAACATTTTGCCCATCAAACTACAACAAACATGCGTATTTGTATAATTCCTAGAAGACGGCACCATAAAGCGAGTGCAGAGTATATAAAAGCCACATCCCATACTTACAGAAGTAGTGCATCGACACTTGCATTACGCCAACCAAGTTTTTCTTGCAAGTTGAGGACTTCCAACGATGCTCGGAGCACCGAGTATCGTGCACCATCGTAAAGAGGTTTTCGGACACTCATCATCAATCTATCCTCCGTTTCGGCATCCCATTTAGTGCAGGACTGACAATCCTCCTCACACACGTCACGCTCATGAGCTAGTAGCTCATCACACACGTCGAACATGTGCTCATCCTTTGCCTCAAAGTGCGACGGAGACACCATAGGAGCTGCCGACGTAGAGCCAATGGGAGGATCGCCATACGGTGCACCCAAATCGCCCAGTTGCTCTTGCCTCTACCGTTCCGCCTTGCGTGCCGGTCACCACCACCGAACACAGACCAATGGGGCACCTCCTCAAGAAGCGATGGGTGAGTCGCGCTATCATCTCTCCAAGCACTTTTTTGAGGATGCCAAAACCCTTCGTTCTCCACGTGCTCCAAAGCAATGTGCCTCAAGCGAGGGATTGCCCTTTTGCACTTAGCGCAAGGACAAAGGAGTTTTTCCTTGAGCCAACGATTGCGATCAAGGCCTCTAGGGGGACCACGATCATCCCAGTCGATGTCCTGCACACGCGAAATGTTGTTTATTTAGTCATGTGTCCTAAAAAATAAATAATTAAAAAAGCACTTAATTCCATTAGAAAAATTACATATAGTTAAATTCAAAGGGAATAAATGACAATGAGTGCTAAAATTATTTTTAACTAAAAGAGAACTTAAAAAATGAAATTACTAAAAATTTAAAACTACTATAAAATAAAGTATCCATAAAAAATTAAAAATCTTCATCAAAAAACCCAAAAGGCTAAAAATGAAATAATGTATAGCTAAGGGTAGAGGGGGTGGTTTGTCCCCCCCCCCCTCCCCTGCAACCTTGGATTCGCATGTATCCGTTTGAAATGACCTGTCTCACAGTAATAGAGGCAGTAATTGACACGGTAATTGGTGCGATAATAGTCGCGGTAATAACTGGCGTCTAAAAAAGTCAAGAAGACAGAGTATGGCACGTTTTTGTTGCATACTCTATGTTATTTCTCTACACCATCGCTCCCAAGCTTTCCCCCCCTCTCCTCCACCACCACCCCTCTCCCTTCCCTCTCTCTCCTTCTCCAAGCCCCCCCCCCGTCCTCTCCCTCTCCCTTCCCTCTCTCTCCTTCTACAAGCTTCCCAAGTTTCTTCGAAGGGGCTCCAAGTTTCGTCGAAGGGGGTTTTCTGTCATCGTCTTTGGAAGCTCAACCGCACTACAAAGAAAGAGGTAAACACAAAACAAAGCACATCTTCCCTCTTTCCCGTTTGTTTTCTACTACTACTACCACACACACACACACACACACTCATAAATACAAGAAAAATAGAGAAAATAAAGAATCCATAACATACCTCGTTTATTTGAAAATGGTTGCTTTGCACGGCTTGTTTGAAATGGTTGCTTTGCTACGCTTCTTTGAAAATGGTTGCTTTGCTAAGCTTGTTTGAAAATCATTGCTTTGCTCGGCTTGTTTCGATAGAATGTTAGATAGAAATAGAGAGAGAGAGAGAGAGAGAGAGAGAGAGAGAGAGAGAGAGAGAGAGAGAGAGAGAGAGAGATAAATTTAAAGAGAGGGAGATAAATGGAGGAGGATAAATAGAGAGAGAGGATAAGGGAAATAGATAGATAGATAGAGAGAGAGAGAGAGAGAGAGAGAGAGAGAAATTAAGAGAAAGAGAGAGAGAGATAGATAAAGAGAGTGAGAGAGAAAGAGCGATAGAGGTAGGTAAAGAGAGAGATAATTAATGAGAGGGAGATAAATAGAGAGAGAGAGAGAGAGAGAGAGAGATAATTAATGACAGGGAGATAAAGAGAGAAAGAGACAAAGAGAAAGATAAATGGAGAGAGAGAGAGAGAGAGAGAGAGAGAGAGAGAGAGAGAGAGATAGATAAAGAGAGAATGAGAGAAAGAGAGGGATAGGGATAGAGAGAGAGAGAGAAAAAAAAATAGAAGGAGAGAGAGAGAGAGGGAGAGGGAAAGAGGGAGAGATAGAGATAGAGAGAGAGAGAGAGAGAGAGAGAGAGAGAAATAGAGAGGATGAGGGATAGACTCGGGGGGTTAACCATGTGTAAAAACACCATATCACGTGCGTTCAAAACATGTTTGTAAAATCCCTTATCTGTGAATTTTGTTAAGAATATAATGTACCCTTTTCTTTTAAAATCTGTAATTTTTTTTCAAATTTGAAAAAATAATGCCCTTCTGTATATATATTTGTTTAAGTTTCAAGAACTTTAAATACCTTTTTATTGAACTCATGTGATAGGTTACATTTTTATTAAGTGACCTCCCAGAGGGGATAGATTGAAAGAGAGAGAGAGAGAGAGAGAGAGAGAGAGAGAGAGAGAGAGAGAGAGAGATAGGGATAGATAGAAAGAGAGAGAGAGAGAGAGAGAGGGGGGGGGGGGGGGGGGATGAGAGAGAGATGGAATAGAGGAAGAGATAGAGAGAAAGAAATAGGGAAAGAGAGAGATAGGGAGAGAGAGAGAAGAGAGAAAGGAGAGAGAGAGAGAGAGAGAGAGAGATAGGGATAGATAGAAAGAGGGAGAGATAGAGAGGGATAGAAGAGATAGAGAGAAAGAGTGTGAGAGGGAGGGAAAGATATAGCGAGATAGGGAGCATTAGGAAAATTTTGAACTCATTTTTGGGTCTTTTAAGAGTGCCACATCATCAAAGTTGTACAAAAGAAAGCAACCCGGTAGACCTCTCTAAATATTGCTTAGAACCCCATGATATGACCTATCATTGGAAAGTTCTTGAAAAATAGATTATAAAGAGCCAAGGTCCGAAAAGTTTGGATGACTTCTATGAAAGTTATGCCATTTGTTTTCAATCAGCCATGTTTTGTCACCGTTACGGTAATCTAAAATCACATTTTTCTAGATCTACATGAAGGCAATGTCCGATACATGAATACTATATATCAATAGATAGCATTTGAAGAGTAGATTCTAAATATCCAACCTCCGACAAGTTTGGATATTATTTACAAAAAATTTACCGATTCCCACTTTTTGAAAGCTATGCCACATCAACAATTCTTACAAGGCCCATTTTTGAGTCCAAACTTTTCCTAATGAAAGAGTGTATGAGAGAGAGATAGGGATAGATAGAAAGAGAGAGAGAAAGAGAGGGAATGGGGGAAAGTGAGAGAGGGATGGATAGAGGGAGAGATATAGACAGGATGAGGGATAGATTGAAAGAGAGAGAGAGAGATAGAGAGATAGGAAAGAGGGAGAGATAGAGAGAAAGAGAGAGAGTAGATAGAGATAGAGAGAAAGAGAGGAGTAGAGATTGATAGGGAAAGAGGGAAAGAGAGAGAGAGAGAGAGGGAGGTAATATGCGCGGGAAAGAGAGGAATAGAGAGAGATAGGAAAAGAGGGAAAGATAGAGAGATAGGTAAAGAAATAAAGTAAATAAGAGAGGAATAGAGATCGATAGGAAAAGAGAGAGAGAGAGAGAGAGAGAGAGAGAGAGAGAGAGAGAGAGAAAGGGGGAAAGAGGTAGGGAGAGAGAAAGAGGGCGGGAGAGAGAGAGAGAGAGAGAGGTAATATATGCGGGAAAGAAAGGAATAGATAGAGATAGGGAAAGAGGAAAAGAGAGAGAGAGAGAGAGAGAGAGAGGCAGAGATAGGGAAAGAGAGAGAGTAGAGAGGGAGAGAGTGCTTGCTTTACATGGAGACGCAGGCAAGACTCTGGGATGGATCTTCTGCTTCGTAGTTCAACTACACGACCGAGAGGGGAGAGCGAGAGGGAGAGAGAGAGAGAGAGAGGAGAGAGAGAGAGAGAGAGAGAGAGACTCAGTGAGAGAAATGGAGTTACTTATTGCATTACATTAGAATTGTAATGTTACGATAAATTGATCACTTAGACGTTGAATCTAAGTGCAACCAGCACAAAACGATGGCTATAGTTACAACCATAACATATATATGTGTGTACATATATATTTGCTTATGCATGTATGTAGGCACTAAGTACGGGAGCATAGCACCGGAAGGTTAGACGCTTCCTCTTGGGTATAATAATTTTTTAATCGTGGCGTTGCGATCATTGATCCACTCATGCATGGATTATCGCAATGTAGCTTTGGTTTTACCACGGTTGAGACTGCGATAATATCTAAAGAGCTGCAGTTGACCTTTGGTACTACTAGCCTCTACTTAGGTCTACTAGTATGTATGTATCTACTTGTTTGTGTGCTAATATATTTGTGTGCTCTTTGTAATGTAGATGTTAGACGAGAGATCAACTGGTGAGAAGCAGCTAGCTGGCCCTTCTTTTGGTTGGTTCACATTCCAAGTGGGCTCCCACCCGGGGTGGACATCACCTCCAGCGGACCCGAGTCTTGAGTCGGTGAGAACAAGCAAAGAAATAAAGAATGTTTCTATGTAGTTAACCCTAAACCATGAGTGTCATAGGTTTACTTTTTTTATTTGCAGGCATGGCCATCCTACATCTACCCTTCTCAGGTTCCTCCACCGGTCGTAAATTCAGACCTACAGTGGGCTATCTCTTTACGAGAGCAGTACCTCCGTTCGACGGAGGATTTGTTTAGCCGCTACACTCTGTAGCAGCTTGCGACCTACAGTATTTCTCCGCAAGGCTACACCATGGGGGAGTCAGGAAGGGACTCCTTACCTACAGATCCTCGCACCGACGGCACCTTCCTCTACTTTACCTTCCTATCGTCCTACTCCCCTTGCATCGCAGGGTCCCACTCCCATGGCATCATAGGGTCCTACGCCACTCCATTCTACTCCTGCTTCGTCAGAACATCGTCGATCGACGGACTTCCTCTAGCAGCGCACGTCGACACTCATCTCAGGACAACGAGCGCCGTGAGAGACGAAGCGGCGGCGGATCTTGTGGTTTTGCATGTTTTGGTAGTGGCTGGGGAACGGAGTCCCCACTTTCAGAGCGTGTCACCGCTAATGCAGAGGACGAGGATACTGACGCACCCGTGCCAGACACACATGGGCGCTACTACTACAGGGTTAAATATGGCAGGGAGGTGGACTTCGGCACAGCACAGGATAGAGCATTTCGACACCATCTACAAATTCTTATACATTCAATGTATAAGAACTATTTTATGAAGTTTAGAGACCAACTGCTCGATCATGCACGGTACATTGAGGACGCTCTGTTAGCTAGATTTTCAAACGCCCCCGATCAACGTTTTTCACAATAATGGTTGGAGGGCTACATAAAGACATTTCTAAAAAACATTCCTACCGCATGTGCAACCCCTCTCGAGGAGAGGGGATCTTGTGAGAGAATAGGGGAATCTCTCCACAAATGGCATTCTAGAGAGATTGCAGAGCATTGTAAGCTCATGAGTAAAGGGAAGCCAGTCGACATCGAGCAGAGCAGTCAAGAAGAGGGAAATTGTGTGTGCAATTGAGCAACTCGGTGACTCAACAGTGAGATTTTGTAGAGCTTGAGAAGAATCAAGTAGGGAGCAGGGGTTCCAAAGCTTGAAGAAGTCGGGCCACAACAAGGCATCAAAGTGAAAGCATGGCAAGGGAAGATCTTTGTCAAATTGCAGATCTAAATTGAAGTCGTTAGCAGCATAGAATTAAAGGACAGGAATCGATTGCAAAGCAAGTGGGAGCTCGAAAGTGCAACAAGGGGAGGAAATTGAACAGCTCACATGCGAGAGCTAAGAATTGGAATTGCTCACAATCGACCATTGGAATTGCTTATGTGTGAGACACTTCTTGGCAAAACCTGCAGCAATTAACATCGCTCGTCAAAATTGGCAGCGTGTGCAATTACAATAGATAGTGTTGGAGAGAGGGAAGCGAGCAAAACGACGGTGTGAGAGGGGTTGCAGATTTCTGCAATTTTGGCAAAGAAGGCTATAAATTAAAAGCAAAAGAAAAATTAAAAAATGTTTAATCTCTCTAAGGGTGTTCACACACACACACACACACACACACGACTCTCAAAATCGAGAGAGAGTGTGAACAGAGATTAGCAGCCAACCAGGTCAGAGATCCAGACAGGAGTTATCGTGGTGGCAACATGACAGACGCGGAGTGGGAGTGGTCAATTCAAGAGAAGAGCGATCAAGCTGCGATACAGACACAATGCGAGGCTCGTGCAAGACAAACTCCCACGTCCTATGGCTTAGGAGGCAAGGGAGCTTGGAAGGATAAATATGTAAGATTAATTGAATTATAACTTCGACCGATGATTATAAAGATTGTATTTGATGATTTGGTATTGTTATTGCTAACTTAGAAAAATATCACTCTCTCTCTCGACCAACCAGAGAGATGGTCAAATATCGGGAGCGACATACTGAATTTGATACTTGGCGATGGTTGTTCGAAAACAACCACATCTCTCGGGAGAAATTCGACACAGCGGTTGGACCACTACAAGCGGTAAGTTTAAACAAGTAAATTTGTATCAATTGTTTTGAGCTGTTGATAATTGTTTAATTTGGTTTTGTTTTATGTAGAGTCAAAGTGATCCAACGTACGTACCTCTAGACGAAGACGAGATAGAGGAGGATTAGACAGAAAAATGTTTTGTCCAAACTTTCATAAAGTCCCAATGTGGCACAATGTATATACAACTATTTACTTTTTATTGTAACTTTTTTAAATAGTTGATCTTCTGCATTTTAAATTGTCTATGTAAAGTTAACTCAATTTCAATTCTTTGGTATTTTTTATACTCTTCCAAAAAACAATTGATGTTTCATTGTTTTATACAAGTCAAAAATAAAGGTGCTCATTTATGCCACCCAATTTTGGGTGACCCAAAGGAGCACCTTTATTTTTTGAATTAGCGTGTAGCGACAATAAGCGCGATAATAAACGCGGCAACTAGCGCGGTAATAGCAACGGGTATATTACCGCGACTATTACCGCGCTTATTGTTGAGAAACTACTATCGCGTCCATAGCCGCGGTTATTGCCGCCCCCACAAATTTTTCTCTTTCCTTTTCCCTTTGTTTTTCCGTGAAAATTTATAAACAACTCCTCTTATAGTGTTTGGCTTTTCAAAAGAAACCCTTAGTGTTGTGTTGGGGTAGAGAGACTTTTATTGTTTTCAGTGCATAGTGCATGATAGAGACTTACCTCTCATTTCACATTTTGACATGTCTTTACTTTTCTTGCATTCTATTGTTTTAGAATGCTAAAGTGAAGCTTCACCTTGCATAATTTTAGTAAATTTTACACACACACACATACACACATATATAATTTTTTTGCATTCTATTGTTTTAGAATGCTAGAGTGAAGCTTCAACTTGCATAATCTATACTAATAGATAATGGGGGAGGGAATTGCGGCTCCCTACCCCCCCCCCCCCCCCCCCCCCCCCCCCCCGCCACGTGGCCTCACCTCCTGCATCCGGCGCTCCTCCCCACTGTTCCAAAAGACAGCGGCTGTGTGTGTGTGCCTCTGAGGACGCCGTCGCGCGACTTCCACTACGTGCAGCAGGGAGGTGAAAGAGATCGGCTCAGGAAGAGAGGGAAAGCCAGGGTAGTTGACAACTTCAGTTTTCACTCACTTGCAGATTGGCAAGGTGAGAGAGAGCCGGCTGCGACACAGATGAGAGAGAGAGAGAGAGAGACACAGAGAGAGAGAGAGAGAGAGAGAGAGAGAGATGGTCGACTGTGCGAGTATGACTGTCTCTCTGGACCTCTGGATGTCTGAGTGAAATATAGAGAGAGCAAGAAAGCCTCCCAATCTAAGACAAGCAGCCAAGAGACTCTAACGAGACACTCTCTCTCTCTCTCTCTCTCTCTCTCTCTCTTCCCTTCTTAGCATGAAAGAGGTGTGTGCACACTACGTGAAAGAAAGAGATATGGAGAGGTGTGTGCACTGTGTGACCTGGTGTGTGAGAGTCTAGAGAGAAAGAGAGGGCGAGACAGAGCCGCAAGTTAACATCGTGTGATTTTGGCTAGAGAGAGAATGTCTCAATGATCACCTGCCTGAAAGAGAGAGGAGGACGTACGAGAAAATTGCACCTCCCTCCAGCTTATCATTAGCCTGTAATAAACATTGCTAATCCACTGACGGCGAGGGCAGACAGTGACCAGGCAGAACCGAGCACGGGCCCAAGCCCCATGAGAGAGAGAGAGAGAGAGAGAGAGAGAGAGAGAGAGAGGCATCGCAAAACAGAGAGACTCGAGAGAGACAGAGAGAATTATGGGGAGCTGAACCAGCCCAATCTCCGCTGTAGCTGCTGAGTTTGGCATCTCGCGCTAGAGAGAGAGAGAGAGAGAGAGAGAGAGGGGGGGGGGGGGAAACTTACCAAAATAACCCTCTAATTTGTGGAAATTTCAAAATACCCTTCCAATTGAAAATGGCACGATATTAAGCTGATACACATTTTTGGCCCGTACAAGAGGAGAGAGAGAGAGAGAGAGAGAGAGAGAGGGAGGGTACTGATGAGACGCATGTAAATTTTTCGGTGTGTGCTCCCTGTAGCTCGACGATCGCACATGCATACAACAGAGACACATTTTTGGCCCGTACAGGAGGGGGAGAGAGAGAGAGAGAGAGAGAGAGAGAGAGAGAGAGAGAGAGAGAGAGGGTACTAATGAGACAAGCGTGTAAATTTTCGGTGCATGCTCCCTGTAGCTCAATGATCGCACATGCATACAACAGGATTCCGCGAGAGAGAGAGAGAGAGAGAGAGAGAGAGAGAGAGAGAGAGAGAGAGAGAGAGAGAGAGAGAGGCTTCTTCTGAGTGAATGCCCAAGGATGCACGGCATCGGGCAAGGGGAAAAGGAGAAATTCCACCCCAAAAATGTAATTGGTCGGGACAATCGCGCCGCCTCATGCTCGGGCAGTGTTTGGGAAAAACGTGTCTCAGCTTAATATCGTGTCGTTTTCAATTGCCAAAATACGGGTTGAGTGCAAGAGGAAAAGGAGAAATTATGCCCCAAAATAGAGAATAAGAAAAATAGTGTAAAAACCTAAAAAGTAACCTAATTTTCTAAATTTTCCTCTTGGCAAATTCAAGGAAAGGAATTTTGTATGTTTGGAAAAAAATGCATGTTGGGGGCAAGGGGAAAAAGAGAAATTCTACCCCAAAATAGAGAAAAATAACCTAATTTTTAAAATTTCCTCTTCGCAAATTCAAGAAAGGGAATTTTGTATTAGTTTTTCGGAACATATATCTCGGCTTAATATTGTGTTGTTTTCAATTCCTAAAATGCATGTTGAGGGCAAGGGAAAAAGGAGAAATTCCACCCCAAAATAGCAAAAAATAACCAAATTTTTAAAATTTCCTCTTCGCAAATTCAAGAAAGGGAATTTTGTATGTTTGGGAAGATGGTTTTTCTCAAACACTAGGCCCGGGCAAGGGGAAAAGGAGAAATTCCACCCCAAAATAGAGAAAAATAGTGTAAAAATTTGAGAAAATTAATAACCTATTTTTTTAAAATTTCCTCTTCGCAAATTCAAGAAAGGAAATTTTGTATGTTTGGGAAAATAGTTTGGTTTTTCTCGAACACTAGGCCCGGGCAAGGGGAAAAGGAGAAATTCCACCCCAAAATAGAGAAAATTAGTCTAAAAATTTGAGAAAATAACCTAATTTTTTAAAATTTCCTCTTCACAAATTCAAGAAAGGAAATTTTGTATGTTTGGGAAAATAGTTTTTTTCGAACATTTGGGCCCGGGCTACTGGGGTCAAATTCAAGAAAGGTAATTTTGTATTAGTGTTTGGGAAAAATGTGTCTCAGCTTAATATCGTGTTGTTTTCGATTCCAGAAATGCATGTTGAGGGCAAGGGGAAAAGGAGAAGTTCCACCCCAAAATAGAGAAAAATAACCTAATTTTTAAAATTTCCTCTTCGCAAATTCAAGAAAGGGAATTTTGTATGTTTGAAAAAATAATTTTTCTCGAACACTGGGCCCGAGCAAGGGGAAAAGAAGAAATTCTTCCCAAAATAGAGAAAAATTTGAGAAAATAACTTGATTTTTAAAAATTTCCTCTTCGCAAATTCAAGAAAGGGAATTTTGTATGTTTGGGAAAATAGTTTTCTTCGCACATTGGGCCCGGGCTGCTGGGGTCAATCGTCGCAGTGCCGTAGCAGGTTGTGGGGACGCCAGCTAGAGCATGGTGAATCAAGGTAGGTCAGCAACTCAACGACAACGAGCCAAGGTGCATGAACCAGAGAGAGAGAGAGAGAGAGAGAGAGAGAGAGAGAGAGAGAGAGAGATGTGTATCGGAGTGACCAGGGTTCAAGAAAAATCCATAGAAAATTTGCAAAATAAGTGGCAATTTTAATAGTTTACGCTATTTTATTGAAATTTTTACGTGATTTTTTTTCCTTATCTTCAATGTTTGGGAAAAATTTGTCTCAGCTTAATATCATGTTAATTTCAATTTCAAAAATGTGGATTGATAGCAAGGAGAAAGGGAGAACTTCCACTCCAAAATAAAGAAAAATAGTGCAAAATTTTTAAAAAAACATAATTTGTAAAAATTTCCTCTTAACAAATTCAAGGAAAGGAATTTTGTATGTTTGGAAAAATGATTTTTCTCGAACACTGCCCGAGAGAGAGAGAGAGAGAGAGAGAGAGAGAGAGAGAGAGAGAGAGATGCTCTTCAAGTTCAGGCTGAGGAGATTATGGGACAAGGGTAGCTCGACTACATGAGTAGCTATTTTATTGAAATTTTTACGTGATTTTTTTCCTTATCTTCAGTGTTTGGGAAAAATTTATCTCAGCTTAATATCATGTCGATTTCAATTTCAAAAATGTGGATTGAGAGCAAGGAGAACGGGAGAACTTCCACTCCAAAATAGAGAAAAATAGTGTAAAATTTTTATAAAAAAAACATAATTTGTAAAAATTTCCTCTTGACAAATTCAAGGAAAGGAATTTTGTATGTTTGGAAAAATGATTTTTCTCGAACACTGCCCGGGATTGAGAGAGAGAGAGAGAGAGATGAAACCATGTGGTAGGAGATGTCGTCGATATGATCATCATCATCCTCATCATGCTGAGAGAGAGAGAGATGCTCTTCAAGTTCAGGCTCAGGAGAGTATGGGACAAGGGTAGCTCGACTACATGAGTAGCTGAACTTCAGGAGACCTCATCAACATGATGATGATATAAGAGGAGGAGAGCTTTGCTAGCATGTTCAGCAGCACGTACGATGGCAACACGGACACTCAACATTGAGAGAGAGAGAGAGAGAGAGAGAGAGAGAGAGAGAGAGAGAGAGAGAGATTATATTTAGGTTTGGGATGAGGAGAGCATGGGACGGGGTTGATAGTAGAGCAGTTGCTAGGATGGCAAATGACATCGTCGTGTCATCCTCATTAGTGGAGCAAAGCTTGGCCAGCAAGACAATGAGCAGGCACCAACTCCCAACACACACGAGGAATACAATACGTATACGTTTATGTGTGTGTGTGTGTGTGTGTGTGTGTGCACGAGAGAGAGAGAGAGAGAGAGAGCCATGCCGCCGCCGAAGGCGGCGCCGTTTTACTAGTTCAAATAAATTCTATACACACACCCACAAATATATTAATTAGTTCTTTTTATTTAACCTTTCATTTCACAACTTCACATGGCTTTAATTTTCTTGCATTCTATAGCTTGATTCCAGTCATTGTTAAACGTTCGAAAAAGTCTCTTTTATTAAGCAGTTGTGTTGATCGCGTTTCCTCCTCACAAAGAAGAAAATCGGAAATACTAGCATAAATTTTGAGATTTGCAGAATTTTTGGACGACTTTCTCACATATTTCATCGGTTTTTCTTCCGTTTACTATGATTTGCAGCTAGCTAGTCTCGATTTTCAATCGGCTCAAGACTAAGCCGAGGCAATCCTTTCCCAAACATTGATACCAGTTTAATTCAATCTAACAATTTTATCGCTTTCTTATTGTTTTTAAAAGCCGTCGTGACCCTTTCACTTCTATACTCTTTATAATGCAGCTTAAAATTTTGAAGGAAGGAGAGAGCCTCCACGTGTCACACTCTGGTTCATTTCAAAGAAAACCTTTGGAAACATTTCATTTGAAATGCAAAAGTGAAGAGTTTAAGTACTTAGA
Organism: Adiantum capillus-veneris; assembly: GCF_014529385.1. Taxonomy (NCBI): domain Eukaryota; kingdom Viridiplantae; phylum Streptophyta; class Polypodiopsida; order Polypodiales; family Pteridaceae; genus Adiantum; species Adiantum capillus-veneris. The sequence goes on from NC_140932.1 coordinate 49,689,056, forward strand.
TGGTAAAAAATTAAAAGACTTTCTCATTGATTGATTGCTGACAATGTAAAGTCAAAAGATTAGAACTTAGTCTTGGTAATTCAAAGTCAAAAAAGTAGTACTCTATCTTATATTATTTATAGTTCTTGGGAAGGCCATGGAGTTTCACTTCTGTCCTCAAATATCAAGGGTGACAAGTGATTACTTGTTCAAATGCAGCTCTACTTTGCATTTTGAAGGCCATGGAGTTTCACTTATGTCCTCAAATGTCAAGGGTGACCATTGACTACTTCTTCATTTGAAGAGTAGTAGCTCTACTTTGCATTTTGAAGGCCATGAAGAACTCCCTCTACGTGTCGTCAATTTAACCTCTATCAACACGCTTGCATAATGAACCTCTCTCAACACTCTTTCACAATGAACCTTCCATGCGGTAAATGATCTTCGATCTCGGCACATTCGTGTTAGTGTGTGTGTGTGTGTGTGTATGGGTGTGTGTGTGTGTGTGTGAGTGAGAGAGAGAGAGAGACCCGTTGCAAGTGTGTGTGTGAGTGAGAGAGAGAGAGACCCGTTGCAAGTGTGTGTATGAGAGATAGAGTTGGCGTGCCATTTGTTGTGGTATTAGAGCGTTGCGGAGGTCTTCCACATTTGTATTGCATTAATGAAGTGCAATGAGCTTGAAAATTCATCCATGGGAGTCTAATAATTTGTTGTGGATGTCTTAGACACATTGTGTGTGTATATGTGCGTGTGCACGCATACGTGCGTACGTGTGTGTGTGTGTATGTGTGTGTGTGAGAGAGAGAAAGAAAGAGAACCATTCTATACTTTTATGTGTGGATGAGTGTGCTGAGAAATAGAGAATGGTCCATGCGAATCATGCTCTGTGTGTGTGTGTGTGTGTGTGTGTGTGTGTGTGTGTGTGTGTGAGAGAGAGAGAGAGAGAGGGATCTCACACCGGAACTAGAGTCAGAGGGAAGGGAGAATAAACATTGATCTGACATCAAGAGTCGATGAAATTTACAATCGAGAATCGAGAATTGACAATTGACATCTACAGAATCAAGAATTGACGTAATAAAAAAAGTTTGATCCACTAAATCCAAAGCAGAAAGCGTGCATACCCAAGGCAGGAGCGGACCTCAACAGATGGCAAAGGCGACAATGGGAGGCAACTCCAACAACTCTTCGATATTTTTGAAGGTTTTTACGCTACATTTTTGTGAGCTTTGTGGTTTCCTTTGGTTCACTTAAAATTTAAAAGTAAATCTTAAAATTTGTAGGTGGGATTACACATAGCTTAGATTTTTTCAACCGCTTAAAGGCAAATTAGAATTTTTGAGGCAAACCATAAAAATTTGTAAGAGGGGTTACACTAAATCGAGTTGAAGTGCAATGTTTTTTCCCAAAAACATGAAAAACTTAGCTATGAAAAATTTTAGGGGTAATTTTATTATATTTGAAGGCTTTTACAGTCAATTTTTTAATACTTTGTACGCATAGAGATAATTTTCTAAATCTGTAGGTGAGATTATACTAAATCTATCCTTTTTCGAGTATTTGTCTATACTATGATTTTTTCCAAAAGAAAATTAGAGGCAAATTTACTATAAAATTTGAAGATTTTTGCACTAAACTTCTTTGCACTTTATAGATTCTCTAAATTTTGATTTAGGTTTTTTGAACTTTGTAGTTTCTTTGAGCTTTGGAGGTGGTCTTTCAATTGAAAAGTTAAGGTTGTGATGTTAAGTGTCATTCTTTTTGCATCCATGGCTCAGTTGGAGCATGGCGATGTTGTATTTTTTATGTTTCTAATTCAGCATCATTGAGTGAGTGCTGTTGAAAACAAAAAAAATTAAAAATTAGAGGTAAATCTTGAAATTTGTGGGTGGAATTACACTAGACCTATGTTTTTTTTGCAATGTTGTGGGTGTCCTAATTTTCAAATTACATTTTACAAGTGTGTGGCCTGTCCGAGAGAGAGAGAGAGAGAGAGAGAGAGAGAGAGAGAGAGAGAGAGAGAGAGATGCCCCTTTCCTTGGCACCCAATCCTTTCTCTCTCTTTCTTTGCCCCCCCCCCCCCCCCCCCCCCCCCCCCCCCCCCCCCCCCCCCCCAAAAGCTCTTTCCTTATGTCACATGGCAGGGGCCTCCAAGGTGCATAAGATATAGTTGAAAAATTTGTAGGTGGGATTGCACTAAACCTAGGTTTTTCTCGAGCACTTGGGTACAGAATAGTTTTCTACTATTAATCAATAGTCCATTATCCATACTCTTTACAATAGTCCAGAGGGCCTCCACATGTCACATTTTTGGTTGATTTGCATGGCCCGTTTTCAACATTTTCAACAACATACAGATTGTAGTAGCCAAAATTGTGCACCTGATAGTTTGCATGTGTGTGTACAAGCTCTGTGTGTGCGTGCGTGTCACTGTTACTCTGTGTGTGTGTGTGTGTGTGTGTGTGTGTGTGTGTGTGAGAGAGAGAGAGAGAGAGAGAGAGACTTTCCTTGGCAACTTGGTAGCCCCCCAAAATGACTATGAAGCATCAAAATTTGTCTACCTCCAACCAAGCGAGGGTCATGAGAAGCCCATATATTAGCAAGCCATGGTTTTGATAGCATGGTGCAATAGTAGCAAGTTGCTAGAAATTTGGTACATTGTCATTGATTGATGAGTGGGGAGATATGACAACTCAAATTTGTTAGAAGGATAAGTTGATCACAACCGATCGACTGAAAGCACTCCATGTGAAGAGAGAGAGAGAGAGAGAGAGAGAGAGAGAGAGAGAGAGAGCGCTATTGAGCAAGTTGAAGACTTAAAAGAATTGAGAAATGGAGGAAAGAAAGTGATAAAAGAGATGTCAAAGACCTACTTGTGATTCCTAAGACTACTATTCCATTGTGTGTGTGTGTGTGTGTGTGTGAGAGAGAGAGAGAGAGAGAGAGAGAGAGATCCAATTACCATGTTTTTCTAGAGAGATAGAAAGATAGAGAGAAGGCGTACATATGCATTGTTATCTTTCTATAGTGATTCCAAGGACTACGTTTCATTGTGTGTGTGTGCGTATGTATGAGAGAGAGAGAGAGAGAGAGAGAGAGAGATCCAATTGCCATGCTTTTCTTGGCCACAGGAACGCTCGGGTCACAAACTAGTGTTATTGATACATCTTGAAAGTATTTGTCAAGATAAAGTTTTGCGATACGTAAACCTGAACTTTAAAAAATAGGTTGAGTGGCAAAAAAAATGTGATGGGACACTCGCACGCACTCTCACACAACACACAGAGCCTATCGAGTTGTTGAGGGTTCAAACTCTCCACTAAGGTCTGACTCTCTAGTGTGCAAGTATAGCATAAGGCCACATAAATCTTCATGTCAAACATACAAGGCATACAAGGCTTTCAGTATATGTTAGAAAACTAAGGGTGCATTCAGACTGCACATCACCCCAGCATCGGGCATTCCCTCTTCCAGTAACCTCCCATTCAGCTGTTGTAGCGAATGTACTTAACATAATATGGCGGAAGAGAGTCCCCTTTACACATGGTGCAAGCTGCGAGATGAAGGCTAGATTCCCTGGACACGCGATAAAGAGGGAGAAGAAGAAGAAGAAGAAGAGAGTTTTAACGTCGTAGAAAACTATCCCAAGAGACCTTATAGATCTAGCCGACGAGGAGTTGAACTCAAGACCTGTTATTCAAATGGCATCCCCAATCTACCACTTGGGTGATAGAAAGGTTATGCTAGAAGCCACCGAAGGCGGCCGACCGTACCAAATAAAACCTCAACGATTGAAGCAGGGAATCTCATTTGCTGCTGTGCAGACGAGGGTAAGAGATCAAACACTTGTCCGTGTTCTACGCCAAAAAGTACTCGGACTTGCCCCTGTTCCGAGGGGGGAAGGCCACCCGTCCTTGTGGAGGGTCCAGAAACTGAGCGCCTTTTCTTGAACCAATGGAGGATCGCCACCTCGATTGAGGGTATGAAGGTCCAGGCAGTCTGAAGTTCTGAACCCCCCTAGTAGCTGAAAATCTTCAAGATGTCCCCCCCGCCCCCCCACCCAAAAAAAAACAATAACACAACCTTCACTTCTCAGAACATGAAGGCCTCTGTGGTCAAATAAAAGAGGCACCAAAATATTCTCTAGTACATTGTAAGCACCAATTCATGCCAAATATTCAGCATTTCTTGATTATCTGTGGCACATTAATAAATTAGCTGGAGGAAAAGCAGGTTATAACACCATTACATCTGTCTACTTTGTTTTGCTGTTTTATGAGAAGCAAAAATCAATGTTGCAATGGCTTGAGTTGCCATGAGTAGGACTCCACAGCTTTACTCTGCTTAGCACATGTCAATCTGCATCGCATGATGCATGCACTTGACCTACTCCACTGCTCCTGTCGGACAAGGCAAAAGTAGAAGCTGCTGCAGAGCTTGTCATGTTGAAAAATGATAGCGTAGACGATGAGAGAGATGGCGATGTCGAAAGCTCTTTGCAATTGGGGAGAGATTTAGACAGGTGAGCAGGACTGGAGAATGTTGATCTCGATGCCGAGTATACCACATCAGTACATGGCATCATGGATGCTTGTAAATTAGGGCTACAGAACGATGGTGTAGCCGAAGCTGTGGGGTTAGGACAGGAGAAAACGGCGGTTATAGGAGAGGAGGCGTGTGTAACAGCTTCTTGTTTTGGTTGGATCAAGCTGGTAATGTAGGGAGAGCTCAATTGATAAAGCTGACTATGATATGATGGAAGAAGATGCTCGGATGGTAGTCTGCATTTTTGAGGTTCAAGAGGATCACTGCCAGCCTGTGCCTTCAATCTGCAAAGCTCAGATCTCGCCGCCATAAGCTCCTCTTGCAATTGCGCTACCCTGCATTGGAGGATGGAGATGGCACCCGCACAGCCGTAGACCGGGTCCTTCATGCGTGCATCGGCCTCGTATGCCAGAGAATTTACTGCATCCTCACGCGCGCACAGAGGCAGCTCGATGAGTAGCTTGCCCACGTTGCTGGCCCCAAAGAGCTTGTGGACATTGGCAAACTTTTGGGGGTCCTCTGGGGGGAAGTAGGGTGCAAATATGCACTCTGCAGTGCATTTTCGTCTGAGAAACTTGCATGCGGCGCACGGTGAACCGGTCGACAAAGCCATGTTGTGAGAGAGAGAGAGAGAGAGAGAGAGAGAGAGAGAGAGAGAGACACAGAGAGAGAGAGAGAGAGAGAGAGAGAGAGAGAGAACAATCTCACCTAGATATTGGCCTTCTGTCTAGTCCATGGCTGGTGTTCTTGGAGCTTAGATGAGCTATAGAAATACTATGACAATATAGGAAAGCAACAGGCTGATGAAGCCTTTCTAAAGATGGGATAAAGTATAAGGAACTGCGAAGGGAGACTCCAAACCTGAACTTTTGAAGCATCACCTGTGAGGCTGTGAGGAGGAGGAACAAGAAAGCAAGGCAACCTGCACTACTCTTGTACAGTAGGTTGTAGGCTAGTACTAGTAGTAGTAGCAGAAGTTAGAACAGGTTTGTTTAAGGGAAGACCCACATGGCCTTTTGATCATGGATTTGACTAGTTGGGGCGGGAAGGGGGGGGGGGGGGGGGGGGGGGGGGGCTCACATGACATCCTCGTCTCAACAGGAAAATATTGGCTTCGGATCTTGATTATTAGCAACATGATGAACCACAATTAGAGAGCCCGCCATCTCCCCCCTTCTCTCTCTCTCTCTCTCTCTCTCTCACCCCTATGGAGTCCAAGGCTGAAGAAATGAACCATAATTAGCCACAAGAAGATTTAGAAATTTTCTCAATTGATTGTTTGTGGCCTTTTCTAGCCACAAGAAGATTTAGAAATTTTCTCATGTAGTGTTTTTCATACAATGTATAACATCATGAGCTTATCCTCAAGAGGCACCACATACCTAGTTAGGTACGATCGTGGACAAGGGGACAATCGGTCCCCCTATCGGGCCGGCAGTCCCCAGCTCCCAATCGTACCTAGCTAGATATACGGTGCCTCACTCACAGAAGCCCCCCCATCGGCCCGGCGGTCCCCTGCCTCCAATCGTACCTAGCTAAGTATACGGTGCCTCCCTCCTCGTCGTCAGTATATGGCACGCACGGCTCCAGTCAGGGAGGATCTATGGTGGGAAAGAGAAACAGGAATCACAATACAATCTCAACGATCTGTCGGCTTGATGAACTAGGGGTGAACTCGAGGCAAAAATGATGTCTCAAGTTTACTCCTAGTTCACTCGCTTCACGGGGTGTGAGTCGAACCCGAGACTTTCGATTGCCACACCAATGCCCTACCACCACGCTAACGCGTGTCATTGCCCATGTTGGCATGGCACATGAGCACACTAGTTTATCCGTCCCTAGTTCATTTCTAGTTCACTGCATGATCCGACGGCTAAGATTAAAGCCACCTCGCCCTCCTAAATTTGGGCCCTAGATCTCCTCTGAGCCTAGAGCCGTGCCATATAGTGACAAGGCTCCCCTGCCTCACATAAGCTCATAATGTTGAGGTAAGTCACAATGTGGGAATAATTGTGAGAATTTATCCAAAACTTCCTTGTGCGCGCACCAACCACCTTCTTTACAGGTAAGTTGCATCCCCTCTGGCCTCTTATGGTTATCTCATTATCATATCAATTTTCTTTGGTGAGTATACTCTTGAGTATAATAAAGAGAAGGGGGTCCTTTGCCCATAGATAAGCTGATTGGTTTATCCAGAACTATAGTCTACACAATAGGCTATAGCATTATTATTAGTGTAGAATATAGTATAGGCAGACTTAATAGTTTATACGTTTCTTAATTTACAATAGAATAGCTGGCCACATAAAAGTCAAGCTTCAAGAGAGAGACAACATAGGTACACACGCCGCTCACTCACACACTTTGATGGCTTCTTTTTCTCTGTTGCTTCTCATGCATGGAAAGTTCTGGTGGGGCTCTCTCTGACTTTCTCTCTCTCTCTCTCATGCATACATGCTTGCATGTCCTTTTGCAATTGCAAGCTACTATCGAGATTGACACAAAGCTGACATAGCATTTTGTATGAGCGCATTCACACCGGCATTGTTTTGCCCTCAAATGCCAACTCTATCGATTTTGGCAGAATTGGAAAAGCCCCTATTCTATTACCACCACATATGGCCCTATATAGCATTCACAATAAAATCGTTCCAATAGGAAACGACAATTTTGATGATGCTCGGTGGGGGTTAACCCTATTTTGTGCGAAACCACCCTATATGACCATATGAATAGAGTCATATAGCCTATAGCTTTACATGCACCATGCAAAGCTCATCCAGCAATTTTCCACACGTCTGTGAATAATTTCATTTATCAAAGTTCAAACTTAGTGAAGAAGTGCTAGCTTATAGTTGATACAAGATAGAGCAAAAGGCTAGAGCCTCTTGGTCCAAGGTCCAGGGTTCAAATCCCCTTGACAGCTCCTTCAAACCCTCTTGATAGCTCATGTGGCATGTAGACCTTAAAAGATTGCTCCCCTAGTCTATATGATGGGTTGGCCTACCTTATCTGGTTGGGATGCTCCACTTCATAGAGTGGGGTGTGTGAGTTGTAGTTTCAAAGTTGCAGGTATCTCTCTATAATTGTTTTTAAAAGTTCAAACTTATCTTGGAATTGATGTAAACATGACAATGATATAATTTTATATTTTAGCTGCCCATTGACGCTAACAACCTAGAATACAATCTCTACGCTTATGTTTAAATTTTCAAAGAAAAAAAAACCTAGAATGCCCTACTCTGCATTTAATAAGATATACTTATGGGTGGGCCGCGGGTGTCCGGATGGATGCCGGATAATTAAGCACCCATACACACATCTCGCCCTCCTGCCTACATTGGTGCCGTTCAGAGATCAAATAATGCAGGTCCGAGAGCAAGAGAAAAAGGAGAAAATTCCCACAAAATAGAGTAGAATTATGATAAATTAGGCCAATTTTGTACAAGGTGCAACTCTACCTCCATCCACAAGAAGATTTAGAAGTTTTCTCATGCAGGAAAATAGTGTTTTTTTCAGTGTTTTTCATACAATGCATAACATCATGAGCTTCTGCTCGAGAGGCACTGCATAGCTAGCTAGGTACGATTGGGCCTGGCCCCCCACCGGGCCGGCGGTCCCCTACCCCGGAGTTATTGTGAGAATTTATCCAAAACTTCTTGTGATCGACAGAAGAGAAGAAAATGCAGTCTTGCCTAATGAAGGAACATGTAGGCAGTTTTTCTCTTCATTTTTCACAAAAGCTCAGCATCTTCAGCATAATTTGCTACCTTAATTTTAAATTAAGGATGCAATTTCCAACGAAAAATTTGGATTGATACTGCAATAATATTCTGTTGTGTACCACAGCTGCATAGCAACAAGGGTACTAGACTACTAGTTTTAAGGTTCCCGGAGTGGGCCGCTAGGGTGGCTTGTAGTACACTCCTTCTTTTGTGAAAGCGTAAAGCTGGCTGAAAGTGAGGATAGCAGCGTGCAGCAGAACACTAGTCTTTCAGAAGCCTCGCTTTCCTTAACTGCGCCGAAGTGACCCTCACAAGAGTCGTCGTTCAAACTTCAAATGCCCTCTTGTCTCGCCCCACGCTATGCATTTATTAGATGCAAATCCTCAACCAGGGAAAACTTGAAAAGGAAAAGTGTGCGCTGTGTCCCCCTGGGGCCTCCGCTTAACTCCTTACAATAGTAAAATGCCATTTGAGAGGAGATTTTGCGAAAAACTGTGAAAATTAGCTCAAATTTATCAAAATTTCCTCTTAGAAATCCAATAAAAAAAGTTTTGTTAAAACTATTTTTCCCAAACACTGCTCTCAACACACCTTTGCCTTGTATGCATGGTGAGCCCCCCCCCCCCCAAAAGACCCTCCAAACGGCTATGTGGCTGTAGAGTCCTTCATACACTCGAAAACTTTGCGTTGCCGCCAACCCGTAGCCTTGAATAGTACAACCCTCAATAGCCAGTTATAATGGTGATCCATTGGTGTAGGGGGTGGTTGAGGCACCCCCCAGCAAGAAAGCAATTGCTTTGTTGTCGTTCATGTAGTCAAACTCTCGCTGTTGCTCCACTGAACCAACGACTAAGGGGCACAAATACTCCAGTTCAGGGCCCTCCCACTGCGCCTTTAAAGGGCCTATGGGGAAGCACTCTTATGCCCGCCCGACGTTGTGACTCCCTTACACTACTCCGTGTCAACTTCACACATGCACTTGAAAGCAAGGTGCATTTTTTAATTTGTCAAGAGCGACTGAATTGGTGGGTTATCTTTATGTGCATGGGGAGGTGGATTTAGGGTTTCAAGATTAATGCCGAGATCAATGGACACACAAATGTTGAAGGAGAAGAAAACTCTCAAGTATACACAATAAAAGAAGTAATATCGCTTTGTGTACCAACACAAAACGATGATTGATGTGTTAGGGCTATGCCCCATTTATACAACTTGGGAAGGAAAAACCTCCTATTGAGGGAAAACGTATCCCAACATTCCTAAGTATGTTCATACATATCACTACCATCATGGCGACAAATCTCCCCTAGGAGTCATGTGATGAACATAAATTGACACTCATATACATCAAGTATCAAGTCCTATGAAATGTGGCCAATCCACAGAGGAAAGTATGCCCAAACCATTATCACAAACTTTAAACGACGCACCAGGCATTTCCATTCAAAAAAGCTCTACAAGGTTGTCTTGCATAGGCACATAGGGTAGAGGCGCCAGTTGTGGTACGGCCCCCAGAAACAGGACAAATAAGTCCCTTTTATATTACGCTTGATGACCAAAAAAGGCACGAAAAAGAGAAGCCCAAACGGCTAGCTGATTTGAAATAACGCCATTCCATTTGCCAGTGCATGGGCTCAAGCCTCCGTGGGTGCATTTTACCTCTTTTGGCCCTGGTTGGTGTTCTTATTCATGCCAATTTTTGATACACTGGATTCCGAAAATCGCGCCGCGACTACCGGTTCTCAAACCCGACCAATCCCAAATTATTTCTCCTGAAAGCTTGTGAAAAGGCGATTAAAATGAGCTAGGGTAGAGAGAGATTCAAGCTCGGAGGAGAGAGATTCAAGCTCCCCAAGTTACCCGTCCCCCTACTAGCTCCTCTACCATAAACCAGGCTAATCTCTCTTGGAGAGAGTCTCTCCACGATATAATGGACCTAATGCATCTCAATGTGCTTGGCATCACCATGAAACATTGGGTTCCTTGCATTTGTCAATGCACTCAAACTACCAGCGATGATAACGGTGGTAGCAACACCTGAATCATCATTTTAAAACTAGCTTTGAAAATGGTCTTGTACTCAACTTCACAATTAGAGGTGGTGGTAGTAGGCTCCTTCTCGACCATGATATACATGCATTATCGAGCATGAATGAAGAACTACTTGTGGACAACGAGTTCTAAGAAACTAGAATCCTCTAAGTTTTTCAAAGCATAAAAAGTTGGTGGAAATGATCCTTCTTTGGGATAAAAACAACCTTGAAGGAGCTACCCGAGTCGTACAAAGGCCTACTTATGGCAGTTGTCACACAAAGCATAGTTATTGGTTACTTTTTGGGATAAGTATGTCTCACGCATGGTCACACATGAATGATTCATTTGTAAGTTATAATTTTATCATAATTGCATCAATTATATCTTACAGATAACTGGTACTAGTGTGAGCATTAGTACTAACTTGTTAATGACTAGACCTTGGACTATGGATAATTCCACTCACTTGTGAGACCGCTATCGTGTCGTGGCACGTGCATAATGTGAAACTTAAAATATCTACCTCACTCTCAATGTTTTTGTTATGTGGGGCCAAATGCTATAATGTATATTGATATATGCGAAAACAGATGCCACGGTTGCAGTTGCGTCTATACCTTGTCGAGACAGCAAGGCCCTGGACATGGCACTATGTAATGTTTTGTCACATAAATATATGTCTAGTTTGATTTTAAAATGTACGAACGTAAAGTGTATCGATGTGGCACACTCGTTTTGCCTAGAAAGCTCAATGCGGGCGATCTCCATAAAAAATAGCAGGTTTTATGCACGGGCATAAGAGATGCATCTAGAGTGCTTTCCAAGTAGATAAATAAGGATCAAGATGAAATTTAAGCCCCAATGGATTTTTCCATAATTTTAGGGATTTTTCCTAGGTCGTTTGCATTTTTACGAGCAAAAAATGGCATTTTTGGGTTAAAAATGGTCATAAAATGGTTAAAAATGATCCAAAAATGGCTCAAAATGCCACATCACTCATGATGCCATGACTATGAGGGTTGAAGAAACTTTTTAGAAGAAGAATATCAGCACTTTGAGCTCCTCTGTGAAGGGAGATAAAGCATGCACCTATGGTCTATTAGTGCAATCCCGTGGTGTTCCAACCCTATATTCGAAGTTGTGAGGCACCAAATTAGGGTTCCCCTCTTCATATACTTACTTGGGAATGTCTAATAAAGTTCTGAAGATTCCATGAAATGGCTACAATGGACAATTGAAGCGTTTGTTTAGGGTTTTTATTAAGGCGTAAGAGCACTACAACTGTGCAGTTGGCAGCCATGATACATCAAATCATGCTACATCAACTGTGCAATTGGCAACCATGCTACATCAAATCATCATACACACAAAGACACAAGTTTGGTGAACCCGACGTGAAGTAGGCTAGGGTGACGATTCAAAAGCTTCATTGAAGGTCTCAAATTACATTTCTAAAGCTATGGATCAACAAGAGCAATAGGGGGTTCAATTTGATCCAATCACAATGCAAATGTTTCAAGCCTTTGCGGTGTTTATGCAACAACGGTAAGCTGCTGAAAGGAGGAAGCTTTCCTCAACCAAAGTGCTTCAATCTGTGGTGAAGAAAAGGGACCAATTTAATGGTAAAGATGTAACAAAGTATCTTTGTGGATATGTAAAGGAGATGGAGCTTCATCAAGTGCTCGAAGCATTGATGGTACAAAGTTTTGAGCTAGCTATGGTTCCTGAGGTAAGAGAACATGTAAGGGGTATTAGAAATGAGCATGGTGCAACATGGGAAGCATTCAAGTTAGCCTTAAAAGAAGATTATTTCATGGAGGACTTCGAAAGGGTGACAAAGAGGACCTTTTTAGAGTGGGTAGTTCAACCAAAAGAGGGACTTTCTCCTACCAACATTAGAAGAAATATGGACTTTGCATGGGTCTTTTAAAGAATCCTAATTTTTAGGGATTAAGGCTAATGTTGTGTAGGGTTAAGGGGATAAGGGGTATTCAAGGAGCTTGTTTTGAGTAAGCTTTTCTAGCCTTTGGGATTTTCTAACCTTTTTTTAGACATATGTAGGATGTGGACATAGGAGGTCGGTTTCTCTCTCTAACTTTTCGAAAGTGAAGGGAGTAAAGGGTGTGGCCACATCATCAAAAACATAGGTCACTAAGGGCCAAAATTTACTTTTTTCAAAAAAGTCATTTTTACTTAAAACTCCTCAACATATATAAATATCAAAAAAACAAAAATTGACCTTTTTTCTAACCTACAAGCGCTGAAGGTCCACTTTTTTGAAAACTTTGTGCCCAAAAAAAAAAACTTTTATTCTCTCCTCCTTCTCCCTCCTCTCTCTCTCCCCTCTCCCTCTCTACTCTCCTCCTCCTCCTCTCTCTCTCTCTCTCCCTCTCCCCCTTGCCCCCTTCTCTCCTCCTATCTCTCTCTCTCTCCCTCCCTCCGTCTCTCTTTTCATCCTTTGTTTCTTCACGCAACAGTTGTCATGGTGCTTGCGTACATGTAGCCGGGCTACAGTGTCACTTCACAGGACATATAGTTGGACAGTGGGTTACACTGGGACTGGTTCACACTGGACGCACCTTGGTCTGGGAGTGACACGTGGTAGGGTACCTACCTACGACCGACGGTGGTCTAGTGGACCTCGTGGCCAGGTCACCACATGGCTGACATTTATGAGCCGTTGGTGGCTCTTTACGGTGGTACATATGAGTAGTAGCGGTTGGTGATCATGATCTTCTTCTTCACCTTTGGTCCAGCATCGTGGGGAGGTAGCGAGTCTTACACAGAGCACTGCTTACCATCCCTGCACATCTGAGCCTCGACACCCCCATTTGTACTTGTGAGTCCTAGGCTGGAGCTGAGTGTGCTGCCACGCCAGAGTCTGTACATGGTTCTTTGAGCTAGTCGAGTCCACATGTTCTGGTCCACTGTTGTGTCTCTGTTGTTATCCATTGTTTCTGTGTTTCATTCTGTTTGAGAGAGTTTTCATTTGTTTGAGTGAGATTGTCACGCACATTGCACTGAGGGGCACCCACACTATAGAGAGCACGACACATTATCCGCGCTACAAGTGCTCTCATTTTGGCGATCACGGTGGGACCTCAACTGAAGTCTCACTCTGTGGAGTAGCTGGGTTCTTCGCTTCGCCTGTGCAACCTGTTGGTCTGGGCCAGTTTCACCCTTGACAACTTAATCTAGCTGGTCTAGTCTCTCGCCTTGTTGGTCTGGTCCTCTCTCGCCCTGGGCCACCCAGTGCTCGTCCTGGTCTAGTCCTTCTCATCCCTGGTCTAGTCCTTCCTTGTCCTAGCCCGGGCCAGGTGGTCTAGTCACTCGCCCTAGAGTCTAGACCAATGTTCAGCCAAGTGAAGGTTGTCTTGCCCAAGTGAAGGTATTCTTGCCCAAAGCTTGGTGGGGTTGGCAGTTACTGCATGACACATACAAGGAGGTCTTTGGAGCGTCAAAGTGCACTACTGAGTCCTCTGAAGTACTACCACAGACGGCGTCAACCCTTGGTGCCTAGTAGAAGCATATTAACCCCATCACCCATACCTACTCATACGGCTACCTCCATTCCTTTGACCGGTTCTACATCCTCCAAGTCACCTTCTCCTGTAAGGCTCTCCCCCATTTTGTTACAGCAAGCTAGTGAGCAACAGACTCAGGAGCAAGAGGCCATGGAGGAGCTCACAAGTGTTCTGGCAAAGGTGAACATCAAGTTCCCTACCTTTAAAGGTCTCTCCGCAGAAGATGCAGACGACCATGCTCGGAGTTTTGTCTCTCTCTGCAGAGGTCGTGGCCTCAACAGAGAAGACGCATACTTGGTGCTCTTCCCGTCCACCTTGGATGGTCTTGCAGATAAATGGTACGGTCAGTTCGCTGAAAACCACTTTACTACTTGGACCATGTTAAGACAACAGTTCTGTGAAGCTTTCCGACCAGGGGATTATCAAGAGAAGATTCTAGATGAGTTGGCCAACCTGTTGCTCCAGCCCAAGGAGACATTTGCAGAGCTCATGACCAGAACAAAGTCCCTGGTCGCCAAGCTGCCTCAGCAACCAGGGGAATTCATGGTGAAGAAATGGGTAGAGAAGGCTCTGCCTAAAACGTCTCAACAAAAGCTCAGAGAAAGTCTCCGTCCTGAAGCCAGTCTGGAGGACTTTGTTGCTACTGCTACTAGAATAGAGGGAGCAAGAAGGCATTTCACTAACTCTCAGTTAGATACTGCCCCTGTACTCGTGGACAGTCCATCAGATCCTTTAACTTCTTTACGCAGGGAACTGGAAGCCCTAAAGTTACAGCGAGCTCTTCAAGAGGAGAGGTCCTTCTCTCTTAAACACGAGAAGCCTCCACATCACGAGGCATTGGAACAGATTAAGCGCGAGCTAGAAGAGCTCAAGTGTCAGCAAGAGACTAAGGCTACGGTTTGGTGTAGCTCATGCCGCTCTCCAGGGCACCCTCCGCAAGAATGCCCCCTTCGGGTTTACTGCCACTTCTGTGAAAAATCTGTACATGAGGACAAGGATTGTTACTACCTAAAGGGATTGCACAAAATACAGCAAAGTCTTGGTCCTTCTCTCCAACAAGGGTTAGCACCATCATCCAACATGGTTTCCCACTACGGCCATCCCAACTACATGCCACCTTTGCTCAATAACCCTGCTATCCAAGGTATGTCAAGTACTTTCCCGACTCAAAGTTTTTATAATGCTAATTCCACCTCAACCCCTCAAAGCTTCTACACTTCAGCCTCCAACTCCATGCAGCAACCACCTCGTCCCCCGTTTCGTCCTCCCAATCGGCCCATACTCTGCTACAGATGCGGAGAATATGGGCATTTTCAAAGCAAATGCCCTCTGCCAGAAGGCTCTTCTCCGTGCCAACTTTGCCCTGAGGCTCAGGATCACTACACTAAGGATTGTCCAAAACTACGCGCCTCTACCTCTGCGAGCCCAAGTCAGAGCCAACCTGAATTCACCTTTCCCAAGATCAATTTGATAGCAGTTAATACCAATCCCAAGCCACCACTTTCTGCCCATATGATTGCCTCTCAAGACAAGTTGGAGCTGGTAGAGGAGCCAGCTGGTGTCCTCACACGAGCTCAGAGGGCAGCCCTCGGCCTCAATCTTCCAGCAGGTACAGCCCTTTCCTCCCCAATGCCTACACCTCCTCCAGCAGCTGACATGCCATCCCCTAGTGCTAAGAAAGGATCTTTTACTATGCTCTCCGATATTGATGGGGCTTTCTTAGAAGCAGTTGCTGACTTACAAAAGATCAAGGAAACTGAGAAGACACTGATCCCAAGAGAAAAACCTACAGCAGAGACTATATTGAAGAATACCTTTCACCAAGTGTCATTGTATGACATGCTTCGACTAGATGCGAGTTTCAGAAGTGACACCCTTGCAGTTATTCAGTCACTTTACCCTGGAGCAGGTCCTAGTGGCGGGCACCTCCCAGTGCGAGAGTGAGAGTCCTATATGATATCCAATCCTGTTTCCCCACTCACTGATTATAGAAGCCCTCGCCTGACAGTGTCTGTTTTGGGTCGACAATTCTCAGAAGTGATAGTGGATGGTGGATCTGGCATCAACCTGATGCCCGAGTTCACTATGTTAGCTCTAGGTCTACAACCTACTCACCCTGCCCCCTTCACAGTTACATTGGCCGACCAGCGGACAGTCTACCCAATGGGTATAGTGGACAATGTGCCTCTGCAGGTACAGGACTTTACTTTTAACTTGGATTTTGTTGTGGTTCATCTTCCACAAGTGGAGGGTGGATTTCCCTTGCTCATCGGAAGGCCATGGCTGCGACACACTAAAGCACTTCATGATTGGGGCAACGATGCCATGTGGATACATACTCCTGGCTCCCCGATGCAACCAATTTGCCTAGAAGGAGGAATGGATCCCGTCGTGCAACATAGTTCCTTGTCTTTAGCAACCAGCCTCGACTTGGAACAGCCTACTCCACCTGATGGGTCAGATGAGGATCTGTTGGAATGGTTGGATGCTACCAAATCTATGCCTTGTTTTGGAGTTTCAATTCACTCTTTGCTTGAAGGTACACCCTCTTCCAATGTTTCCAAGGTAACTAAACCTTATGAGCCACATGAGCCAGCTCAAGAGTTGAAGGTCACAGAAGATACTCCTGATGCGCTCTCGGTGAAAGCCCTCTTGATAAAAGCCGTTGAATTTGGAAAGCCGAGGAAAAAGTATATAAGCAAAAAGAAATCTCCCCTACAGGAGTTCAACCCCCTTCAAACATCAGCCCCATTGGTGTCTGCTTCTCCAACCAGAACGAAGCTAACCTCTGTGTCTAGCCAACTCCCTTCACAGAGCAGGTCCTGCTTGATGTGCCGGATGAATTCCCTACTCCTGCTCTTTGTCTTGCTGAGAATAGTTGGTTCTGTCCTCAACCTGTACTTTCATAATGCTCTGACCTTCCTTGCCCTTACCAACACACCCTCGCCCCTACCCACCCCCTCACACACTCTCGCCCCTACCCTCCCCTACTCGCCCCTACCCACCCCTTCACCCTCGCCCCTACCCTCCCCCTCCCCCTCCCCACTCTCGCCCCTACCCACCCCCTCCTTCACCCTCACCTCTACCCTCCACACCCTAGCCCCTACCCACCCTTCCCCCTCGCCCCCACCCCCTCCCCCTCTCGCCCCTACCCTCTCCTACCCTCACCCCTATCTAGCCCTTCCCACCCTCGCCCCTACCCACCCTTCCCACCCACTCCCCTCCCCCTCGCCCCTATCTAGCCCTCCCCACCCCTCTCAAGTTCAGCAAGTGAAGGCCCTTTCATTCTGCATTCATCATGGAGCTTAACACTATTTGCGGTGTTACTCGGGTTTATGGTTATCCCTCTTTTCGAGAAGAGTGTTGTTGCAAAAACAGTGGCAAGGGTCATCTGCAACTACAAGCATGGCCCAGGCTATGCAATCATACATACTGGGGTTCCTGCCTAGTTAGAGGCTTAAGGCGATTGCAAGCAGTGCAGTGTTTTTAACTCCACTTTTGAGGTATGTAAGGTCATGGGCCTAACACCTGCTTCAGAAAGATGTACGGATGCAGTACCTAGTGGTTTTCCTTCACAGTTTTTTCAGTATTCCTCACCGAGACTGTGAGCGGTCTTGTGGTGGGCAACCTGTAGCCGGGCTACAGTGTCACTTCACAGGACATACAGTTGGACAGTGGGTTACACTGGGACTGGTTCACACTGGACGCACCTTGGTCTGGGAGTGACACGTGGTAGGGTACCTACCTACGACCGACGGTGGTCTAGTGGACCTCGTGGCCAGGTCACCACATGGCTGACATTTATGAGCCGTTGGTGGCTCTTTACGGTGGTACATATGAGTAGTAGCGGTTGGTGATCATGATCTTCTTCTTCACCTTTGGTCCAGCATCGTGGGGAGGTAGCGAGTCTTACACAGAGCACTGCTTACCATCCCTGCACATCTGAGCCTCGACACCCCCATTTGTACCTGTGAGTCCTAGGCTGGAGCTGAGTGTGCTGCCACACCAGAATCTGTACATGGTTCTTTGAGCTAGTCGAGTCCACATGTTCTGGTCCACTGTTGTGTCTCTGTTGTTATCCATTGTTTCTGTGTTTCATTCTGTTTGAGAGAGTTTTCATTTGTTTGAGTGAGATTGTCACGCACATTGCACTTAGGGGCACCCACACTATAGAGAGCACGACACATTATCCGCGCTACAGTACATCACAAATCGTGTGCCTCCACCACCATGTACTTCGCACACCAAAAACGTACATATTCGCTTGTCCACTGCATTTGTACCGAAGGTCGCACCTAAGGGTGAGCAAAGGTCATCACAAGAACGTCGTGCCGTCAGTGAGACAAATGTTGATATCTAGGTGGATGGCCATTTGTACCCTTATGATCCTATGAGCCGCTTCCATCCATCCTTTAATAGCCTTTTGACATTTCTTCAATACCTTGGGAGGGAAGAAGCGGACTTGTTAGGTTATTGCAAGCGGTTGTGTATGGGTGCAGGTGCTTCTTTGCATTCGTGGATGCATGAATGTCAAGCTCTTGTGCTCAAGACAATCGCATTCGAAGAAAATATTGCCTCTTCAAAGAGGGAGGTTGAAACTCTCCAACAACAAATGCAGGAAAAGGATGCCCACATTATGAAGCTTGCCAACACCATCACATATTTGAAACAAATACCCCTTGGTGCAAGAGAGAGAAAGTGCACATTTTCATCCATTGAAACCTTTTCACTGTCAGGACAAGGATCCTAAGGAGCAAGGCTCGACCTAGGGGGTCAGGGACCCGAGCCAAGGGCTCGGACTGGACTAGTGTGGACTGAGGATCCGTATTATGCTAGGGCTAGGAGCCGGCCTATATATAGGGTGGTAGGGCGGTGGATCCAGCATCTCAATCTCCTAGGTCTTATATTCGTATCAGAGCTCAGGAAGGAGGAGCCATGGAGGAGGGGAGAAGGAGATTGGGTGCATGAGGCATGCCTGGTCTTGCTCTCTCTCTTTCCGGCGAGCTCGTCATGGAAGGAAGGGCAGCAAGTTGTGATGCATGAAGCTTCTCTCTTGAAGGATTGCATAGCTTTGCTCTCTCTCTCTCTCTCTCTCTCTCTCTCTCTCTCTCTCTCTCTCTCTCTCTCTCTCTCTCTCTCTCTGTGTCATAGAAGGCTATGGCGCTATCAAGAGGGGGGATTTTTCTCTCTCGGCATTTTTCTCTCTCTCTCTCATGATGTGCTTGCATTCCTTTTCATGCTCAGGAACAAGGGCAAGGCACGACCGTGGCCAGCTTCTGTAGAGGTTGAAAGGAGACGGCTGTGAGAATGATCACTTGCATAGAAAAAAGGGTCGGGATCCAACTCCACGAAACCTCCCGCATGTAGCTTGATGGGCTCACGCTGCAATAGGGAAGGCTTTTTGACATAGGGGCATACACCCTCACAACTTGGAGACGACACCATTGTCTTCAGTCATCCGACGCTGTAGATCCACCATCGCCATGCTATTTTCACATTTATTTTGTTTACAAAGACGATTTGGGCGCCCTCACGATGCCCTAAGGCCACCCTAAAGGGTCGCTCCCACAACATAGCAGCAGAAGGCGGTCTCGGTTGCAGGCATGGATCATGCAAGATGTATAACGTGCAAGGTGCAGCATGACAATGAACGTACATCAATCATGAAAGCAATCAGCTTGTCATAGGATTAGCAGATTTGGCAAAGTGCATAAATTTGACATGCAAGGGAGGTAAGTATGTCACTAAGGTTTAAAATTTTGCATTTGCTTAAAGTTTTCAAGTGAAATAGGAACAAATGATTAATGAATACAATAGTACCCGAAGGTGGACTACAATTGTTACCATATACATGTGGTAGTGATGTGTGTGAACACACTAGGACCGCCGAGGCATTTTTCCCCTCTTTAGGAGGATTTTTCCTCCGAGATTTGTATATACGCCCATCACTCTAGGGCTATCTATCTTTCCATTGCACACTAAGTAAAACACTCTCTATTGTGTGCCTTGAGCTTCCTTCGTCTTCTCCAAGCTGTGGGTGTTTCTCTGCAACCCTAATTCCAACAATTTGTATCAAAGCAAGTTGCATCCTCCCGGGCTCAATCGCCAACTGCTCCAGCACACGCCTGCTCACTTTCTCCCATTTCAGTGAGCTTTGGCGAGCATTTACAGGTCCACAAATATTTCAGGAGATCTCGAAGAGCTTAGTCTGCTCAGATTTTTTATTCGGGCTCATTTCGGCCTCCGTTTCCACTACAGGCAGTACTGCACATGCTATTTCGTCATTTTGTGAAGAATTTCTGTCATTGCCGTTTTCTGCATAACAGGTGCCTTATAGTCTTCTACGATTTGTGCTATATAGCACAGGTTGTTCCCGCTCCATTTCTCCTATTTTCGGGCAGTTTTCACATCAAGTGCAACATTTACCATGGATGACAACAAATGGCTGACAACAACAACACAGATGTGTTCAAGATGTTTGCTGCTGAGGAGAGGTTGGATGGGGACAATTACCCTATGTGGGCTTATATGATGCAACACATTCTTGTGTCAAAGGGCGTCTGGAATATTGTGCAAGGCATTGATGTACGTCTTGGTTCTGAGGATGTAGGCGATGCTGAGGATGTTGCACGTCTTGCTGCAAGGATTTCTACTGTTAGAGTTGTTTTGCCTACAGTAGAACAAGCTCGTTGGGATGTTAAGGATGCGCAGACTCATGCACTGATTGCGTTGTCTGTGAAGCGCACCATTGTTCCTCACATCCGTTCAGCAAAATCTGCAAAACAGGCTTGGGATATTCTAGTAGGTCTTTATGCAAGCCGCAATGAGGCCAAAATTCTTTGCTGCGTAAAGAGCTGGAGTCGAAGATTATGCATGAGGAAGATGATATGGACACTTTCCTTGCTAGTGTCAAGGATATCAATGAGCAACTCATTTCTGTAGGTGAAGTCATTTCAGACAGTTCCCTAGTGTAGACTGTTCTTGATGCCTTACCAGATTCCTACCAGACTTTTGCTAGTACTTGGAGACTTATGACCCAAGGAAATCCAGAAGTTGTCAAGTTTGATTCATTAAGCACATTGCTGTTGTAAGAGTCACTTTCCAAAAAAAACAGGACTAGACAGCGTGCAGTTGAACAGGCTTTTATTGCTTCTCAAAGAAAGTGTGGTAACAGCAATGAAGCCACTTCTTATGGTTCTACTGCGAGTGGCAAAACTTATGTTCCTAATGCTTTTGCTGGCAGCACTTCGTCTGGCAATTTTGGTGATAAGGGCAAAAAGAAGATGTGTTGCCATTATTGTAAAGCTAATGATCACTTGATCAAGTCGTGTCTTAAGTTGAAGGCCAAAGAGGCTAAGAAGAAAGAGGGTGGTTCCACTGCAAATGCTGGTTCCACTACAAATGCAGTCATTGTTGAGTCTTCTATGAAAGGAGACTATGTTGTTGATGTTGATGCAGAATGGGCTTTTAGCGCAGAGTGCACTTACAATCATGATGTCCATGATGCATGCTTGTCATTTGCTGCAGATTCACATGTGTGGTATTTTGACAGTGGTGCTACAAAGCACATTACCTCACATTGTGAATTATTCACCTCTCTCGAGTCTGTCCCTCATGGGAATTCTGTCACTTGTGCCAACAATCCAGTTCAGGGAGTTGGAAAGATTGTGCTTACTACTGCAAATGGCAGTTCCTTCACACTTGTTGATGCACTTTATGTACTTGGGATCAAGAAGAATCTCTTGACTGTATCCGCACTTGCTAGACTTGGACTTGTAGTCAAATTTGTGGATGACAGATGTACAGCTCATGATCTCAGTTTTGGTGATGAAATTGTTGCATCTGGCCTTTTGTGCCGTGGGCTGTATAAGCTCACTTTGTATGACAACTGTGGACAAAATTTTGCAAATGTTGTTGCAGATTCAAGGGCTATTTCAGATGCAAAACTTTGGTATGCACGTTTTGGTCATCTGAATTTTGCCAGTTTGCTGTGTTTGCAGAAATCTGATATGGTTGTTTCTTTGCCGCCTCTTGAAGCACCTGTCAAACATGTTCTAAGTTTTCAAAGGATGGTTCAGTTCGGGCCACATGCAGGTTGCAGCTTCTGCATAGTGATGTTTGTGGGCCCATGCAAACTCCGTCCTTGAGCAATTACCTGTACTTCATGACTTTCATTGATGATTACTCCAGGCATGCATGGGTATTTCCACTTAAAGCGAAGTCCAAAGTTTTTCTATGCTTCAAACAATTTCTGGCTATGGCTGAAAAATGTCTCGAAATGTACTATGGGCACCCTCCGTTCCGATCGAGGGGGAGAGTATATGTCTCATGAATTTAATGGATTTTTGGCTAGTCATGGGATAAAACACCAATGTATAGTGCCTTATACACCTTAGCAAAATGGTGTTGCTGGGAGGAAAAATAGGTCGCTGACGGAAATGGCACGATGTATGGTCAAAAGTCAAGCTTTGCCGCATTCTTTTTGGCTTGAGGCCATCATGTGTGCCACTTATGTACTTAACAAGTGTCCTACGAAAGCTTTGCAGTCTATTACTCCATATGAAGCATGGCATGATAGAAAGCCTTCTATTGAGTACATGCATGTTTTTGGATGTTTGGCATATGCTTTGGTGCCACAAGTGCAGCGCAGAAAATTAGATGATAAGGCTGTCAAATGCATTTATGTTGGTTATAGTGTTGAAAGCAAAGGTTACAGGTTGTATCATCCGTAAAAAAAACGTATTCTCGTTTCACGGGATGTAGTGTTTGTGGAAGATTCTATTCAGCCCTTGTTGTCATGTACTAAAGACAGTAATCTAAGCTCACAGGACATTTATGACACTTTGTTGCCTCTTTTCAGTGGTGGAAATACGAATGTAAATTCCAATGAGGCAAATGTACAGCCTATGGGGGTTTTTGAAAATGTTACAGATCAACCTATTACTGATGCAGATGTACTTGATGAGGAAAGGGCTGAAAATGAGCAGGCTAGAGGCATGCCAAAATGGCTGGTGCACACTTTACGTGATAGTAAATTGGATGCACCTTTGTCTAGTCGTACTCGTTCAGGCTTTCGCCATGCATCTTATGCATCAGATTGTTATGCTTTGGCTAGCTTACATGATGTTGAGGAGCCTCTGTCTTTTGATGAAGCACAAAATTTAGAAAATTTGATGGCTGCCATGCAATCAAAATATGATGCACTTATAGAAAATGACACATGGACTTTATGTGATTTGCCTCCTGGCAAAAAGGCCATTGGTACAAAGTGAGTTTACAAGTTGAAACGCAAGCCGGATGGTGAGATCGATCGCCATAAGGCTCGACTTGTTGCAGGTTATGCACAACAAAAATGTATAAATTATGAAGAGACTTTTTCTCCCACTTGTCGTATGACTACTGTGCATTTTCTATGTGCATTGGTAGCTCATTTTGGTTGGGATGTACATCAATCAGACATTGTTACTGCTTTCTTGAATGGTGACATATTTGAGGAAGTTTATGTAATGCAGCCTCGCGGTTTTGTCATAAAAGGACAAGAGGACAAAGTGTGTAGATGTAAGAAGGATTTGTATGGGTTGAAGCAATCTCCTCGTGCTTGGTATGAGAAAGCTGACACTCATTTGGTCAAACGAGGCTTTCGTAACAGTCCAACATAAAGCACATTGTATGTAAAGCGTGAGGATGATGTACTTCTCATTGTGGTTTTTTATGTCGATGATTTGCTGATCACTGGACCAAATGAGAGACATGTTTCTGAATTTAAGGCTGATTTGAATGCTACTTTCAAGATGAAAGATTTGGGGTTGTTGCATCATTACTTGGGTATACAGTTTAAGCAGTGTGATGGTGGTATTGCCTTGTGTTAGAAAAGTTACATAGAGACATTGCTATGTAAGTTTGGACTTGAGGATTGAAAACCTATTGCCACTCCCATGGAAACGGGTTTGAAGTTGAGTCTACATGATGCTGGCAATCTTGCTGATGTCACTCTTTACCAAACTGTTGTTAGCTGCCTCATTTATGTATGCAACACGAGGCCAGATATTCAGTTTGCAGTCTCACAGGTCAACAGATTTATGCATAGCCCAGGGTCTAAGCATTGGCAGGCTATCAAGAGGATTTTCCACTACCTTAGTGGCACTTTACATCTTGGCTTGTTTTATCCCAAGGGGGGATCATTGCCGCCAGACTTACATGCTTTTTCAGACTCAGATTGGGCTGGTTGTTTTGACACGCGAGTGTCCACAAGTGGTTTTTGTTTCATGCTTGGCAGTTCATGTATATCATGGTTGAGCAAGAAGCAACCTACTGTGGCCACTTCGAGTTGTGAGGCTAAGTACAGGGCAGTCTTCACAGCTACGATTGAGTGTGTATGGCTCGGACGCCTTATGGTTGATTTGGGTGTTGGACAGGACACTGCCAACACTATCTACACTGACAGTCAGAGCGCATTGTCAGTTGCGAGGAACCCAGTTTTTCATGCTCGCACAAAGCACATTGAGGTGCATTACCACTATGTCAAGGAGAGGCTCTCAGCAGGAGAGATCAGCTTGGCTTATGCGCCAACACAGGACAACCTTGCAGATCTTTTCACAAAGGCATTGTCTCGAGAGAAGCTTGAAGATTTCCGCAAATCTTTGGGCTTACTTTCCTTTGTGGACTGATCATGTCCTCAGGGCATGGCACTTCCCTTTACTCATGTGCCAGCTCTCGTTCACCGCATCACTCCAGGGGGGATTTGTTACCATATACATGTGGTAGTGATGTGTGTGAACACACTAGGACCGCCGGGGCATTTTTTCCCTCTTTAGGAGGTTTTTTCCCCCGAGCATTGTATATACGCCCATCACTCTAGGGCTATCTATCTTTCCATTGCACACTAAGTAAAACACTCTCTATTGTGTGCCTTGAGCTTCCTTCGTCTTCTCCAAGCTGTGGGTGTTTCTCTGCAACCCTAATTCCAACAACAATGTCGACACTCATTCTAAATGGTGACATGCAAAGACTTGTGATTTTATTTAAAACGGTCACGAGGTTGCTATCAATTGGTATTGCCATCAATTTGCATTAAGAAAAGTACAAGCAAGGCCTACAGTTGGTAAGGTACAGATGTTGGCATGGTCGACTAATTGTTTTTGTTTACGAAAACGGCAACTCAGGTACACTTTGTTTGTGCTCATTAATGTAATTGTTTATATGCCTTGACTACGACATTCTGTTCACAAAATCAAAAATTGGCGGGAATTACTTTCTGTATAACACCATCATAAGTTGCACGATGGTGCTTCCATCATGTTTTCACAATGGAGCAAGGCTCCAACAAGGCAAAGTTACCTAGCAGTAAGGGCAAGGCAGACATGGCCTCTGACTTGTAAGCCTCCTCGGCAACTTCTCTGGCGTTGATCCAATATGGTCATCGGTTCTTGTTGTTAGTTTTGGTCATGCAATGAGGAGGAGCAAGGCCCCATGCATTTATTAGCCATAGATCTTGTTACCTAACATCTCTTGATACGTCTTGGAGGGGGGAATATGTCAAGGACAACATAATCAAGCCAAGAAGGTACATGGTACATATTTTACAAGTTTTTTTGCTTTTCAATACGTGGTCCAATTCGACAAGGTCGATTATTAGTAAATTCTCAACAAGGTCAAATTTCTTTTGATATGACATTGTAAATTGGCAGGAGTATATGTTAGCTATGAGCACCAGAACTCCATGAGTATTTATGTGAAGCAAGGCTTTCCTTTCAATATTTAGCATCGCGGTTTCTAAAGTTTGGAATATGCTATTAGCCTACGAACTTGGGGAAACTTGCCAAGATGTATGGAGGTTTTTACATCCCACAAGGTGTATATGATATATATGCTAACTCACTCAAGCAGTACGTATGGCTATGATCCGGATTCGAGCGAACTACCAGAAACCTGGCCACAAGTGGGTGACAAGGTTAGTAAATATCAAGTTATGTTTGTTTTGTTTCTTCTTTTTTTTGTTTTTGGAAAAGATATCTCTGTTGTGCAAAGAAAAGTGCTTGGCAGACTCCATAAGAAGTCGTTGTAAAAAGCTGCCCAACTTCATGTGAAGTACGGCTTCTCTTATGCACCACAATCTTCTTGATTGATTTTAGATCAATGATATCGGAACATATCTTTGGCACTACATGGGTATAGCCTCACAGTTTATGCAATTCCACATTGTGATGTATCTATGCCAGTGTGATCGTGCAAGGGTGCACGTATACTAGAAGCTCACATGGTTGAGACTGTCATTGAAGCCACAATGTCTTATTATTCTATTTTTTTCTAGGTATGCATGGCATACTAGTATGATGGATGTACGACACCTATCATTGTGTACGCTTCCCTATAGCACTAGCTACTCAGTCAAGGATGAGGTCAGTTATTGATGTTTTAAAACATTTTGTGTTTATGTTTATTCACAAAAAAAGTTCCATACATATGCACCCTATTACATTCACGATCACATACAAGGTAAGTGAGTCAAGATGTGACTTATGGTACCTCTCTCTATGAGAGTGTGATACAAGTACATTGTTGTACGTTTATAGGATAAGTTACCACTGAAACTAGGCATGATTTTGTTAAAATCTTTCTATGTCAATACGGTGACTGGAAGGGCTAAGAGCGATCTATTTCTACCTATTTTGGAATGGCTAAGAGCCATCTGTTTGTAATCCATCGGTGATTACTTTCAAGATCGAACAATTCTATTCACTTGAGTACCCATTGATTCTAATGGACAAGCAAGAGTCTTTCCATTAGCGATTTTTTGGGTATTATTTTAGCACTACACACTTTAAGTGTGAAGATCAAGGCAAGTTTTTGAACGTCTTAAACTCGTAAGGTTTTATCTCTAGCAAGGTGTATAGATGAAGCCAACATTTTAGACGGCATGGTTGCTCATAAAAATCCACGATTATGGATTTTTGAGTCTGGAAAATATCTAGTTGTGACTACAATTCCAAATTTAATGGATCTCATATTTTATCTACAGCACTAAGAGTGTCTGTATGAGTACCGTGTTGGAGTAAGACCCAGCTAGTGATTATTAAATCACTTATTAAGTGTTGATGATCTATGCTTGGAACCATCACACTTGCACTTTCAAGGAAAGAAGTACACCAACTGCCAAGGGGGATAGTGAAAAATTTTAAGCTTTCCAAGTAACAAGGGAAAACGCAAGGGGAGTCACGGACACAAGCCAAGAACCAGGTGTTAGTTGAGCAGTTTTCTCTGCAAACTTTACCCAAGGGTTTTGACAATGTCCATTTTAACCAAGGCGTTTTGATTGCAAAGGCAATACCCAGGGTTATATGTGCCATACTACTTGAATTTCACTAATTTTCAATTAGTGTTCCTAGGCCTTTGCAAGCGGGAAATTTGGGTAGGTGCGTTTGCCTACAGGTAAGTGAACCATTAGGGAAAATTTGGACTCACAAAGGGGCCTTATAAGGAGTTTGACTTCCTCTCTCATGTCCAAAACGGGCGTGCGGTAAAATTTTTGCAAATCAACTCCAAACTTGGCGGAGATTTGGCAGTTAGAATCTCCTATTCAAGCTCTTTCTAATGATATATAGCACGCCATGAGATTCCTCATATTTTGAAAGATCTTATTTTTTATTCTCTAGATTCTAGACGGAGTTGTCACATCACAAGAGAATCAAAAATAGAATCTTTCAAAATATGAGGAATCTCATGGCGTGCTATATATCAATAGAAAGAGCTTGAAGAGTAGATTCTAACTATCAAATCTCCGCCAAGTTTAGAGTTGATTTACAAAAATTTTACCGCACGCCCATTTTGGACATGAGAGAGGAAGTCAAACTCCTTATAAGGCCCCTTTGTGAGTCCAAATTTTCCCTAATGACTATGTTCAACCTCCAGGTACGCATCTATTTTGGTTTTTTTTCTTTTTTTAATATGTTTTAAATGTTCCAAATACGATGTATAAACTTCTATGTTTTCATCCATTTTTGCTCTTAAGAGAGATGACAAGGTCATGTTAAGAGCCAAGAAATTTGGGTTGTAGTGTCCAAAATAAATTTATGCATACGCAGTTATGTACCCACTTGTAGGGTTTGATTTGGCACATGTTGTCACATAGGATACAACATGGTCTAGAAACTCAAGGAGTTCGGTTTAGCCAGTGTGGAGCATGGCTAACGAGGGTCCCTCTTACGCACGTCGCATGCGTGTTTACAATTACCTCCACACCTAAGTACATCTCGTACTTGAAGGATGTTCTTTTTTCAGAAATCCTTACGTGAGCCATATTCCACATGTGGAGAATATGAGTCGTTAGGACTGACAGTGGCACCGCTACTTTAATTATGTGTTGCGACGATGTCCCTAGGTGCTGGTCAAATCCGTTTTCTAGACCATTTTCAGCACATCGTATCAAGAACAATTTCAGTGGCTAGACATTGTTGGATACTTAGAATCACTTGTTAAGTTACAAGTGTTGTTAAACAACTCTAATGGATGGTTGTTTATGCTTATAGTAGCAAGGCTATGTGTTGTTAATGAAAAAGTTTCATTGTTTATACCTAGAAGTGATTTATGTTTCACCTTCTATTATGGTTCAAACATTTCAATAATACTTTCAAATGATTGCAGTACATACAGTTTAGTTCTTTCTTGAACCATTTACACTCCTCTTTCATGTGTGCTATTGATGAAGGAAATTTGGAATGGCAGCCTCTACACCAAAACAAACTCCATTGCGCCACAAGGGAAATGAGATGAGGGCACCACCTAGTCTTGTAAGCGTGGACTAGGACCGCTACACACACACACACACACACACACACACACACACACACACAGAGAGAGAGAGAGAGAGAGAGAGAGAGAGAGAGAGAGAGAGAGAGAGAGAGAGAGAGAGAGAGCTATCACTATGAATGAAGCATTAACCTTAGTGTGTGTACAAGGAATGGATAACTTCAAGCACTCCCAACACAAATAGCATGTAGATTACTAAACAACAACTCAAGAATTAGCCAAAATCACATCAAGCACTCTCACACATACATAAAATATCTCTCTTAATTAATATAAGTAAGAGGAGGGGAGGTTACTAGCATAAAACAATTTGCACTCTAGAATGTGCAAGAATAGAGTGAATGAATGAGCTTTATGGGCTCATGATGAGTGATACAAAGACTCAATGGGGCTGAGGGAGACTTGAAATTACAAAGGGGGGGGGGGGGGCTCTTTATATAGGAAAGAGAGTGATTAGGAGTGAGGTTAAGATCCAAGTGCAATTTGTACAAATGAAGCTTGATTAGGGACATTCAACCAATGAAGAAGCTCCTTCCAAGTGATTTGTTGACCAATTTGCAACTAATTGGCTCCATCATCACTTGTGTTGTCTTCACTCCTTCCTCCATAGCTTGACTCCAAGAGCTTCCTTATTTTAAAATGTAAAGAATCTACATAAAATCAATGCATATCTAGTAATAATAGAAAGGGGTTGAATGAGAACTTATGAATTACAACAAGATTAAGCATGATTTGAGAGGTGATTAGAAGAGGAATTTGTGATGGTTTTTTGAGCTTGAGAGAGAGGAGGAAGTAGGGGAGGGTGAGAAGGCTAATGGCTGATTTTTAGAGAAGGACTCAATGTGGAAAAGGAAGGGTGTGTGTGTAAAGGTAGAGGGGGTGGTCTCCACCGCAGTTGAAAAAACTGGCGTCCGCCATTTTGGCCATATCTCCTAGACCGTAGATGTAAAAATTATAAAAAAAATATGGTCGGAATCTCCAGCTCATCAGCTACAACTTTGATGGAGACAATTTTTCTTGGATCGGAGTGGAAGTATTTTTTTAAAAATCCAGCAAAATCATGTGTCTGTTTCCTTCCTTTACCAAGTCTTCCACCTGGGTCCCATCTGTTTGAATCATCATATGGCTCCAAAGCCATGATGATATGAGCCACTCATGACCCTTGAATCATGGGTGCATGGCTCCACAACCACATCATATCTTTTCTTTTCACATTTACATATTTTTCCTTCCCTTTACCACTAGGTTCTACCTTTCACCTCCGGTGAACTAGTCAAGGAAAAATTCCCATCAAATCATTTTTTGAATTTTTCCAAGAGGTTGTTCTCACTCTTTCTTTTATTGTAAACCTCTAGAAGCAAGGAAAACCAACAAAATATAGCAAACAAAAATTTGTGATAGGCTCGGATCACTATGAGCAGCACATTCGCCATAAGTATTGGCAAATATGATCATGGATATGCAGTTTTGGATCTTTTTTTGCTAAATGCATGCACACTAGGTGTTATATGCCCTAGTGTTTAGCAAAGGCTAATTTGGAGCGGCATGCGCATTCATCAGATAAGTTGCTTATGAAGTATTTTTCACTCTATGTGCAATATCTCTATGAGATTACTTTTGGATATACCAATCACCAATAGAGGTCATGGTTCGGTTTGGGTGCTTGTGGATCTTTGAAGTTAACCAAGATGGTTATGCATGTCATTTTTGATTCGTCAACAATATAGTGCGACATTGTGATCCCTGTTTACTAGTCATTTTGGAAGACTGTCTGTAAACTATGGGGCAACACATCTCAACACTGTCAGTATCCAAGGGGATAGGAAAATTACACAGTGTAATCTTGTGCTAAAGGATACGGGAAGTGCATACATTAGCACCAAGCAATCCGATTAGAAAGCATTTATGACTCTAGTTGGAGTTTGCTTACCATAAGTTAAAGAATGTTTGTGACTAGGTTTAGTCTCTTCATGTTTAAGTCGGGTTCTCAACCTTGAAAACTAGTTATGGTTGGGTCTTATATGCACATTCGGGTGGAGCACGCAAATGACGAGTGATAGCCACAAGGGGATTTGTTCTTCACTTGCAAGATACATTTTTAATTACTTCACATTATTCGTATCTTATTGGCTGCTAGAAACTTCATCCAGGAGGCATGCAGTGGAACAAGCCAAGATGATCCAGTCAACCTTCTCACTAGTCTCAATACCCATGATGTAATTTTTATCTTACGATCACCTAGGGGAAGCACATTAGGGATGCAGTCACCAAGGACCTTATGCACAAATTGAGAAATGTGGTTAGTGAAGATGATGTACAACAAGCTTGTGATGAGGTTGGGATCAGCACCAAATCCTACAATGCTATTTTTCAACTCCTAAAGGATACCCTCAAAGAGTGTGGTATTGTGGAGAACCTATTTTACATTCCACACAAGGTCAACCTCTTGCAAAGAAGGCCACAAACGAAGATGTGTTCTCCCACATTGGGGCATACCTACACATTGAGGACACAATGCCAGCTTCGCTTTATGCTTCATGCACACCAAAGGCAAGGGAAAAAGGTAGGAAAAGCTCCATAAGACCTTCGGAGAAGGGCTTCCCTTACATAATGTAAAATAATATTTTTGAGGACCTTATTAGAAGGCTTCAACAAGCTATGCTTAGATTCTATGAATTACCTCTAGAAGGTGACACAATATACTTCTTTATTTTGGTTGTGTTCTTCTTATCATAGACTTTGAAGTCTAAGGTCTTGCCTCTACTTATTATGCAACGCTTGGCACAAATGTCTCTTTTGTGCTGAAACTCGATGAATGTCAAAGAGTGACAGGTCGAAGGTTAGAGAGGTTAAGTGTCACTCCAATGAATGAAGCCTTGTTGCAAATCAAAGGTTGCAAATCAAATGAAGGGATTCAGAGGAGCCATCTCCCACCCTGTATTTTAGTGTGCAATCAGCGAAAGACATTTGGTGGTTGGGTGCTATTGAGGTTCCCAAAGAGACTAATGGAGTACTTTCATGGATTTTTGAGAGAATTCCATGGATCATAGAAGTAATACACTCCCAACTTGCAAGTGAGAAGTTGGAGGTTGAGGGTTTTGGTAGCTTTGATGTGGAGTGGCACCTAGGTGGGGACTTGAAGACCATAAAGTGTTTGCTTGGCTACAAACAAGGGGACATTTTCTCTCTTTCCTTGTCCATTTTGCACTCAATAGACAAAAAGCACATAAAAACTATGCAAAGGGCGGTTCAATGCTTCCCCATGGAAAGAAGGATGGAGACGAAGGATTGGACAATCTTGATGTCAGAGATGAAGGCAGAGAATGGGAAGCATCTGTTTCAAGATGTCCCATGCTCAATGCCCCAGATCGTGCACAAAAGGACAAGGCTTGGAATCCAATCTTTCCTTTTCCTCTATCAAATGTACATTTTTGTACATTATACACACTCATGTGCATTTTGATAGGCTATTGAAGCTCCACATTGACTATGCTTTCACAATGAAGCCAATGGAAAAATCCTAGGAAGCGATCAAAAGGGTGGAGGTACTTCTAAATTTCATTGGCTCTCACGGTGGAAATCTGTCAATTGGTGCTGCAAAGAACACAGGGGAGGCCCATGAAATTGCACAACAAGTGTCAATGAGTGGACAAAAAGCCAAACACTTTTTGAAGAAAGCAACCCAAGGAAACCCAGCCTGATATGATGCTCAAAACAGCTCCAACCACAAGGTAGGTAACCCTTGGGAACTCCGAAAGAAATTATGCAAAGCTACTACTGACAATGACTGGAATGGCGAGCTTGCAAACAAGCGCAAGTAAGTCTGGAAACTTTTGATAAAATGTTCAAGGTTACAGGTCTTATCAGCACAACAGAAGAACCACACCAATCATTTCAAGAAGTCTTGGCGGATTTCACCAAGGTCTTTACCCTTTCTTGGGGTGAAAATAACACCACACATTACATGGTAAGCCACATCACATAGTGAAATTATTACAAGAGATTGTTTTCATTTAATAAAGTGCATCGTTTTCTTATGTGAACAACATACCTTGTTTACGCATGGTACATTCTTTTATGCACAAATATGGTTCGCTTGAGGTTTTTAGCACGCAAGGCATGGAGAAGTCCCATTATCAAGCAAGGGGGCTGTAATTTAAAAATATTTGATCAACCTGGTGGTGGGATGGTGCAATCTAAATATTAAGAAGAGATTTTCAACTAGTTTTTTCGCACGACATTTGCTCGTAAGCTCACAATGGAGCGTGCGTGACAATCCAAGATTGCAAGGAAAGTGCACAAATTGAGTCGTCAAGAGCACAACAGCAAGTGGCAAATATCGCAAGGCCCCCGCCAAGCGTGCTGCATGGCGCCAACGCAGAGTGCGGCAAGGATCAAGGTGGATTTTGCGTCAGTGACTACACGTGAACGCATGGTCCAACTCTTCTTTACATAATTTTTTAAAAAGTTTGGGGCACCCTTTTAAGAAATAATAGCTTTTTGTTAAAATTACAGTAGTGTGAACAGGTCCTTTTAAAATGGGACCTTATAAATATTAGATCCACTCGTAAACCACTTATTTCTTCAGCATAAGTGAGCTCTTATCATATCCGATGGCATGCACCAAACAAACAGCCAAAGAGAATCCGCCTACCAGCAGAAACACTCTCCAAGGATGTGAGAAGTCGGCGTGGCTTAAAGTCACAAGGAAACGGCTGCAAACACCTAGCCGTTCTAGGTTCTCTTCAAGCAATGGGCATGGTAGTCGGGCCCAAGAGTCATCTCAGACAGAAGATTCATTGTGTGCACAACAACAGACACCACCACATAGAGTTAAGCAACACGATGAGCACTAGCAAGAAGAAGAGGGCCTAGCATCATCGGAGCCTGATAGGGAATAGTCCCATGCCAACAATCACAAGTAGGACCATCTAGAGCTCGGGTGGTTCATACAGATACTGAGTCAGAGACAGAGCCACCATGGCAGCGTGCTGAGATACCGTGCACACAACGGGTGCCAGTGGCCGGGAAGACACTACCCCATGGCTAGGGAGCTCTCCCTACATCACAAGATCAGGAGAGGCAAGGGGAGAGGAGGATGATAAGCATCCAGAAGAGGCAACATATCCAACATAAAAGCATGTAAATAGGCGCAAGTGAAAACATTTTAAGAAGCCCAAACGCCGCCCACCTATAAACATGCAAGTGTCCCCTAGACAACCTCAGCGGCGTCGCAAAATAGCAAGGGAATTTGCAAAAATCCGGCACTACAAAAAGTCAACCGAGCTGTTGATTCAACGAGATCCCTTTGCTCGCATGATGAGGGAGCTTCTCAAAAGATATAACAATCAATTCAGAATGCAAGTAATGTTGATGGAGGCGATTCAAGAAGCTGCAGATGCCCACATCATCTTTATATTGGAAGATACTAGGAGAGGTGCTCAAAAGATATAACAATCAATTCAAAATGCAAGCGATGTTGCTGGAGGCAATTCAAGAAGCTACAAATGCCCACATCATATTTATGTTCGAAGATACCAATATCTACACCATAAATGCAATGAGAGTGACGATACAACCAAAGAGCATGCAGCTTGCACGCCGATTGCAACAGGACTTTGAGAATTAGGCAAAGTGACGCCTACCTTTTTGTATTACCCACCCTGCTTTTGTACTCAAACAATTTGACGATGACAAAATGATTGAGAGTTTTGTATCTAATGTCTCCAAAATCATTTGACTTTTTGGATTCTAAAGGTTTTTAGGTTAAGCGATATCTATGCATTGAATAAACTTTGAGTCCAAGAGTAAGGCAAAAAGTGCATAGACTGGTAGATGTGTGTGACAACAAAAAATGAAGTCGACTGCTCTAATTCCTCAATGTCAATTAGAGTAATGTCCATCCAAACTTGTCTGGCAAGGGGATACTGTCTTGAGTGCCATAATTTCCCACTAAACACCTATAGCCTGATAGATGTGCCATAGTCGCCCAGTAGGTGGCTAGATGTATGTGACAGTAGAAAATAAAGGCGGTTGCTTTGATGCATCAAGCTCATTTAGAGTGATGTCCATCTGGACTTGTCTGATAGGGGGCTAATGTTGAGTGCCATAATTGCCCACTAGACACCTACAATACACATCATAGTGCTCACCATGGCTTGCAAAGTTCTACCCAAGGTTGAACATTTCACACTAGCCCATAAACTCTCGTAGAGAGAAACCCCAAAAAAATCGGCCATTTCATAAACTTTGCTAAACTATTATTATGCTTCTAGAACTTTAATCAAAGGTGTATGTAAACAAATTTTACAATGGCACTGACCTCAAGGCTTGTATGTAGACATACTTCACAACAAGACAATCACATATGTAAATGTTCTTGTGTTCTAAGGCACACCCCTCAAGGCACAAGGATATGTATTCGTGGACTATTGCAAAAGCCATTCTTGTGCAAAGTACCATCACAAAGCAAAGTACTGATGAGTCAGCATGTTCCCATTTTTTAGCTAAACATGGATTGTTTTGCTCTCTGATAACTCCACACAAGAGAATGGTGCAAACAGGGCGCTAACACTTTGAGTTGATTGAGATTTTTGTTTCCATTCCACTGTGGTTAGCCAGTTCTATAAGTTTTTTTAGGTTGATTCCATATACCATTCCCAAAAAATATGCCCTAGATCAACACCAATAGATCTTGATGTAGGGGATATGACTAAAAATAGCAAGTCATCAAAAAGTGTTTTAAACATGATAAGGCCACTAGCGTGCAAAGCAATGTACAAGTTGCTTTATCTCAAGTATACAAAATTGATTTTGTCCAAGAACTTCCTAATTACTATGATGGTTTTGTTGCAAATGAGTTTCCACCAATAACAAATAAATCTTCCATGATTAGAATATTGGAACAAAAGTATGATAGTCATCTTCGGATAGAGTATGTGACAAGCAACAGTGATAGTTGTTGCAGTACGATGAGGTGTGGTAAATGTTTTCTTCAACTTTGATGTGGAAATCTTGATTGTCCTCACCATCATAGGACAACCATGGCGTAAGGAATCAATTGTGGTTTTGAATTATAGCCATGTTTTTAATATCACTATTGATGGCTCTCTTGCAAAGGGTGTCACTTATTTTGTGACCATTACTAGCTTCTCATGATGCACATGCAAGGAGTTTCAGCTACGTGAGAGCAAGAGGTTCACATATGTGGGATGTAAGCCTTTGTACTTTGTTATTTTGCAGATCCTAGGTATGGATCTTATGGCACGTGAGTTTATGCATCAAGCATCACTTACCAAGCTCGAGTTGTTCCAAGACCTAGAAAGTGCAAGAGCATCCACACAACCATAGAATTCATCACTTAGCTTGTACCTCTTTTGAAAAACATGTAAGGTTTTTTATATATATCTAGTTAGGTCTACTATGTTCTTATCATCTTGTGTGGCATGTTAGACCATCTATACAATCTTGGAGTAGTATTTTGAGCTTATGTAATTGTCTCTTGTTTCAAAATTGCTACTATGTGACCACCACAAGTTTTGAAAGGACTACTTTTTTAATTGTCGCTTTGAATGATAGATGAATGGGTCCAAGAAATTAATCTCATTTTGCTTTTATAAATCCATTTGAATTCTCTTTAGTTATAGCCCTTCTTTGAAAGAACTTGCTTGGCTTTGTATTAACGCGGAAATTTTTGCTCGAAAGGTGTGATTCCTCGAAGTCAAAGCACCCATACACCTCTATACATAGCCTAATTGCAAGGTCGTGATAAGAAGGAATCGCCAGTAACCTCTATCACCAAAAGTGTCTCAACAGTTGAGAACACCCTAGCTCAAGAAAACCTTACGTAGGGCCCTCCAAAGGTTATGCAGACTCAAGAATAGCCATAGTTTCCAAAAGGGCTCTTCTGGTCCGAGTCTCATAAATAGTCAGGTAACTACCAAAAAATCAAGCCAAATTGGCTCCACAGACAACGTACATAGGCAGTAACGACAACTCAACGTACATGAGTAATCGAACACAAATAGGCGCCAAGAACTATTGCATGTAGTAAACAAAGTCCCTGCAAGGATACTCTCTCAAAAGAGCTCACAATAGTACACATGTACTGTTTAAAAAAACCCATAAATCTGATATGCAAAACTCCCACTAAAATTGAGTGGTACTGCAACTTGTACATGTAAACCTGTGAAATCTATAGAAAATTCCACCTGTAATGTCAATGTTGAATCTACACCTCTGAGCAGTGTGCTTAGGAAATCACGTCTCTCGAGTGATCGCTAGCACCGAGGATAACTACTCTCTCTATCCATCTAATTGAGACAGTGTCTGTCTCGCGGTGGGGATTGTAGACTCAGGAAATATCCACGTGTATGCATCAACAATCCACAAAAGACCATATATCCAGTCTCTATCTCTGTCTAAGAGTGATGCCGGTGCCAGAAAACGATGTCGAAAATGTCGAAGTTGGAGAGGATGGTGCCGATGTCAAAAATCCAAAGCGGAAAGAACAAAATCCGGGGATGCACATACACACTATATGTGTCGAAAACAAGGAAGCTGGAGTTAGAATAGGAGAAGCCGGAGACAATGTCGGAGAAGCCAAAGATGTCAGAGAAGCCAAATTCAACGTCAATAGAACCAAAGATGATGGCGGAGAAGCCGGGGATGTCGGAGAAGAAACCGGAGTTACACACACACACACGCGAGGTGTGTTGATCTCTCTCTCTCTCAAAAAGTCTGAAAATCTTAGAGATTCTTGGTTTTCTTCTCGGTTGCAAATTTTTTTATTATCTAGCAAGAAATTACTTTGTCAATTTCAAGCAAAGCAGTAACCTTTATTGTTGCTATTTGTTCGGTTATTACAATTGCTATCATAATCAAGGTAAACGTAATTAGGAAATTGGGGGCTTCTCTTATCTATTCCAAACGGTTATTTAGGAAGAAATTTTAAAGAGATAAAGGTCATTACCGTCACAGTCTCTGGTCGGCTGCTTCTGCAACCAATGACCTGCTACAACAGGGGGACACCAGCGAAATCTGAGCTTAAAATTCTGCCTGCTGACGTGTAAGCAATGCACAACATTCCATTTTCCGCTTGCTGACTTGGCATCCTCCCAGCGACCGTGACGGCCAGGAATGGGCATTGGTCGACCCATTCTGCAGCAGGCTCCCGGCTGACGCCGATCGCCTGACCTGCAGAATGCACCTCCCAATGTCCATTCCCTACACCTTCACAGTTGGGGGTCAGGGGACGTGCAGTCTGCACCGTACATCTCCACGACATTCCTGCGCAGAAAGCAATGCTACAATCGTCAGATTGGCACCATGTTAGCATGCGGTTGCTCCTCGAATCAGGTGCTCCCATATCAGCAGCCGGAATGGGCTTAAGGTGACGACACCTCAGCAGCTGTAATACTGTCGCACTGTGTCGTCAGTGTGCACTACACCTCCTGTAGATTTTCGCATCAGATGGCCCCCCTCCCCGCCAACTGTGAAGGCCGGGAATGGCCCTGCAGTGGCCATTCCTGGGATCGCCCATTATTTCAAGGAATGGCCACTGCAGCCATTCCTGAAATAATGCGCTCCCACCATGGCTCCCGGCCTCCGCCGGTCGCCATGGGGTCGCCCATTATTTCAAGGAATGGCCACTGCAGGGCCATTCCCTACACCTTGAAACCATTCAACACAGATTTGATTTTGGCATCAGCAAATTAAATTTGCACTTGTGGCTTTGATTTGGCATGGCCAATCAACATCTCTATTGCAGTTGCTCTTCTATTATCATTGTTGCTCTTTCTTGCTCACATAGTATTGTTGCACCGTGGATTCAAACATAGACATGCATCATGCTTTTGATTTTGAAAACACTGCGCCTTTCAGCCTACTCTTTCCCCATAGCCAGCCCTCACGACAATTGGCATAGATGACAGCA
Source organism: Adiantum capillus-veneris (assembly GCF_014529385.1). Taxonomy (NCBI): domain Eukaryota; kingdom Viridiplantae; phylum Streptophyta; class Polypodiopsida; order Polypodiales; family Pteridaceae; genus Adiantum; species Adiantum capillus-veneris. The sequence continues at coordinate 49,727,602 of NC_140932.1, forward strand.
TTGGATTTCTTGATTTGAATGAATCTATAGAGGATTTGGGGATCTGCAAGAATAGAGAAGAAACAAGTCTGCAGAGTAGGAATCAGCAGCCTCTGGTTGTGTTGTGTGTGTGAACACACACTCACACTCACATTGGAAATCAAGGCAATTAGCAATCTGCAGAGCCTCTTGAAGAAGAACCTCAGAGCGCTAGACACCATGCTCAGGTAGCTCATAGGAATCGAGGGCATATTTTGTGAGCATTGAGAGTTTGTGTGCAGAGTTGCCTACTTTGTTTCAGGTAACGAGCAGTGCCAAGGAATGGGAGCAGCATATGAAAATCGGGCAAGGACACAAGGATACACATAGTGTGTGTGATTATGCGCGCGCGTGCGCGCACACACACACACACACACACATAGTGTTGATAATGGGCAACGAGAAGCCCCAAATTTAGCAGTGCTATAGCTAGTGTGTGGAGAAGAAAATCAATACAAAAGAAATCGACCAACGAGCAAGGAGAGGGAGATAGGGTTGTGCGTGTACACACACACTGGCAAACCATAGTTAGTGTTGTCAAATTGAGCTTCGCATGCACACACACACACACGGTGATTTTGTACGCGAGAGAGAGATAGACTGCGCACATGCAGACCTATCCGCAGGAAAACAGTGAGGCTATGAACGGCAGGCCATCGGTCGGCACTTGCAGCACATGCAGGATAGTTGATGACGGTCGATTAGATTTCCAAAGTCAATGAGACCTGCAGAGGGCGTACGCAATCGGCAATGTTCACGCTTCCCCACCGGTGCCAAGCGGCTATAAACGGCAGTGTAGTGTGGACTGCAGTTCCGATAGCTGTGATGGAGAAACGGTGGAAAATGTGCAGGGGCGTGGTGGGTCTGTGGCGGGCTCTGTAGCTGTTTTCCACCGGATGCAAGCCGAGGAGGGTGAAATGTGCATACCTAAGAGACAAGAATCAAAAGAGAATATCAAAGAAGTAGTGTGTGTGTGTGTAAGAGTGTGTTTACACACTCACTATCAAGAAAGAGAGTGAAGAGACGACATCGACGGAGGAAAGATAGAGAGAGAGGAGAGATAGCGTATGCTCTTGGGTGCATATACACACGAGAGTGAGCACTTCCTCTTGGTCTCGGTCTTTGACATCGGCGTCATCCTCTCTTGGGTTTGCGACAGTGCATCGGCTTTGCCAGTCTCTCCCCACGGCGACATCGGGGAGCTAGGACATCCCGGTTGAGAGAGCTTCTTTCAAACGGCTTCTTCTCGGCATCGGCCATTGGCATTGGCTCGACATCAATTTTGACACTGATTCGGTGGCTACAACATCGGTGAGCACTTCTGTCTAGCGGCAAAAGGCAGCGTCGACCGTTTCCTCTCGGCTTTGGCTGAGCGAAAGCGAGTGAGTGATTTGGATCTCCTTCGGTGTAGCCTCGCCATTGACTACTCTCCCACGCACTCATCCAGAGTGTTTTGGCTTTGAGGATTTTCCTTGGCATCCCCATGATCCCCGACCTAATTTTGATAGGAGACAGATGTGAGAGCGGCATCGGCTCTCCTCTAGCTTGCATCCGGAGCATCTCAACTCCACATTGTCTCATCGATGAATCCCCCCCCTTGATGGCGTTTCGGCTTTGACAAGTCCCCATTTTCCAACTTGGCCACACATACCGACACATATGGCTTCAACAAACCATTCCAAAGCAATTTTCCCTCGAGGATGCTTATCTTTTGGACAGCGTTTATGGCCACAAGCGGTTGGTTGTACTTTGTGTCTAGATTCCGGTCGACTTGTTTTTTATTGACGAGGTAGTGTGTGCTAGTTTAGATGTCACCAATGTATCAAACAACCATTACTTCAAATATGGCTCACCTTCAATGTACTCCCAAAATAGCATCTACTCATTAAAGAAATTGGTCATTTTGAACTTCCAAGTATGGAAGTTGTTCTTCTCCAATTTATCACGGACAATACCATTGATTCCACCATTGTTAAGACATGTTTGCAAAAACTCAAACTTTTGCACAAAATATGCAGTGGACCAAAAATATAATGTCTTTGTCAAAACTTGTGATCACAATATGCATACATACACCCAATACAATACTTTACACTCCTTTGTAGTAGTTATGTAAATTGCAACTTCAGTTGAGCTTCCAACTACAGAGAGTGGAAGATTTGTAGAAGCCCAAACCTTTGTGTTATTGCACGTGAACACACTCTTAATTCCAAAATGGAGGTCGAAGCATGCTTGAAATCAAAGTCTGGTTGTAAAAATTCAGCTCTGAATCCCAAGCCACACAATCTCCCACAAAAATTACCGAAATTGGAGATCCTTGTTGACACCTCCCAAAAATCTTAAGGGTGAGTGTAGTACCAACACATGAGGGAGGAGAATAAGAAACCTTTACCTTCAATTGCTTCTTTCGTTGGTCAATGTTGTGACAACTCTCCCTGTAATTCCTTTTCCATATGACATAATCTTGTTGGCAAGAACTCACAATCTTCGTCCCAAACCTCACCACATAGATTTCTCATTTAGCATCATCTTGCCCTATTGCCAAGTCCTTCTATCATAAGGACCACACATATGTCCCACAATCAATATTAACTCCAAATACAGACTTTTGTCCTGACAGGGTAAGATTAACTTCTTCCAACCTTGAAAAAATCTTCTCACAGTTGTCAATATGGTCTCTAGCATGAGCACATGCGGAATTGTGTCTCCTGAGATCAACTCATCAGCCTCCAGCATCAGCATATCAAAGAACTTCATGTGAAACTGTGTCTTGGCATCAACTCATCAGTCTCGAGCATGAGCATATCAAAGAGCTTCATGTCCGTCATCTCTACCTGTGTCTCTAGGGAGTAAATCCGCTCTACCTTTCTTGCACACACTCTGACAACACCTGCCGTATCTCACTAGAGCACTGTTGCTCTCCCTCTATCTCTATAGAGTCTACTCGGACATCCTGTATAGCTAAATGATCTGTGTTCAGAGCATGGTGGAGCTCACCTGCAAAGGATCCCACAAGAAAATTATCCGCATAGATCTACAAAAAACCTGGAAAATCTGTGATTGCATGTAAGTTGTAGCCACTCAAGCATATGCACCTCTCACTCCTACGAGAGTGAGTACAAGAACACAAAATTGTGTCCCAACTACAAAACCTATCAAAAGTGGGAGTCAAACTGATCGCTAAACCATCAGAGAGTAAAACTGCAGATACGCATAGAACATAATGAGAATCTAAGGAAAATTTGATAAATTTTTCCCTAAAAATTAAGCAAAAAACTCACCAAAATCTCATGAAAACAGATACTCAACATCTTAGTAAACAGATCCACAAATGGTAAACATGCACTGCCAAAAGCGTAGCGAACTTGCTCACATTTGAATGAGCAGCTCTATGGACGATTGCACGTGTCCAAAAAAACCTGTAAACTTGTGAATTTGGTAACTATGAGCTATACCTAGCTCAAGTTGTATCCGCAAATGCATACATAACATAAACTGCACAAAATTATGCTAAAAACACTCTAGAATGCCCCATTCAAACTATGAGCAAACTGCATGGATATAATTTTATGGGGTACAAAATTGGGGGACCTTGTCTAAAACATTGTAGTCGATCCGTTTGGACAAGGGATGATAAATGAGATATGGAGAACCCAGTACATACTATGATCTTTGGGATGTTCATATATAAGATTGGCGTGCCACACCAAGTCACTAGAGAGGAATTGAGAGCTATTGTAATTAAGGCACTTACAAGATCAATAGCACATATACATGGCTTCAAATTTATGCTAGATTAGTCCTCAAGTCCTTCGTGCAACTAGACATCGGGAGACTTTAGATGTTGGTGTGGATGGATTTTAACCTGGTTTCAAGTACATGGCTTTACAATGAGCAAATTGCACCCGCTCAATACTCCTTGGCAAACCATCGCTCGCATTCCCACATTCACTGATTAAAAGGACTATCAAACAAGATCTTGTGAAAATTGATATAGATAAGACATGGGTGCTCTACCAAATTTTGGGAAGAATATGGCTTTTTACAAACAGCATTTGCTTCATATTGCCGAGGACGGATTTACCTCATGGCCAAGATACATGGATTTGCAAACCTCGCACGGGCATTGATGTATCATAGGATCATAGGACAGCTTCACACCTCCCATTAGTTGTAGATAAGAGACAGGTATATATATATATATATATATTTCAGTACCTTTGGAGCAAAGGATATTTCAGCTATGCTACTTGGAGCCAGAGACACAAGAGCATTACATATATCCATGCCCAATAGCCTATTCATGGCCTTTTTAGATGATGATTTTGGGTCCCTTTCGAGGGCGATGGATTATACTGATCAAAGATGCCTTGGGCCATTATTGTTGGAGTTACATACGCACATACATGCTTTATAAGGAAGTTCAGCACGATCTAGCAAAAGACCCATTCACAGGCTAGTGATAGATTTCTTCCATAGCAGCAGCTCTTACTATCTCGAAGCCTTCGTCCCTCTTGCGGATCACGCACCAATAAATTTACAATCTAGAGGCCTACAGGAACTCCTATGAGGTTCACCGATATATTTACCATCATTGCATCAAGGCTAAGGGGCATATAGCAACTCTTATGAAAAGGAGGAGATAGATGTCGTGGTGCAACGAACCCTGCGTGTTTATGTGATGTTTACAGGGGCAACCTAAACAGGAGATTAGGCTTTGGGAGACATACTACCAGGTTCCCGGTTGGTTTACTTATTTGTTTAGCATTTGTTACCGTAATCTTTGTTTTTTTGTACAAAACATTTGGAACATATGACAATGATGTACGTTTTTCAGTCTCGATAGGATTTTAGGCCCATTGCAGACGTAAACATTCCATTGGCTCTCTCTCCTTCTTGTTGCTAACATCCTTGCTAAAAGAAAGACATTCTGCAAAATCAAGAATCACATGGGAATACAAACGATTACAAACATAATCTTCACTCAAGAAGATTAGATTGCTAAAAAATGCTGCTACAAGCTACACAGCATTTTCATGAACCTCTCCTTTGCTTGAAGGCCTTATCAGCTTAAGTTGCACAAATCGGATGCACACAGCGACCTCAATTGCCCATCTTTTTTGGAATACCGGAGGCCTGTGGCAACTCAGCCTCAAAGCATAAACACGAGCAACATCCTCAACTTGCAAGGTGCCTCCTGACATCAGCATCTGATCACAGAGTGCTATTGTTAGCTCTGCAGTCCTCCAATATTAAGGCATTGGACCTCCAAAATCGATGAGGCAGACTCTTCCACACCACCAAGCTCTGTTAACGCTGGGACAATCAATGTCTCCATGGCATGAGTTAAGTCCCTGAGTTCTCCGCCCAAGGCCCGAAACTCTCGTACAATCTTTTGCATCTTATGGTCATGCTTGAGCTGTTCTTGCTTGTGCAAAGCATCAAGGTCCCTTATGATGTTTTTGTGGCGCTGTAACATGACCGACAATGACAAAAGACTCACAAAACTGATCAATTGCACACTTTATGTTAGGAAAAAAATCATGAAGCATGCCTGAGCACAACAGGTGAGGTTTTGCTCTTTGTTTTTCCTAAGCTCATCCCGCGTTTGTGCAGCACGTTGGAGAAGAATCCCCATTTCTGTTCGTTGCTTCGCCCGCAAAGCTTGTTCCTTGAGTCCAACTTCTGCTTGATAAGCTGCTAGTGTAGCTTGGAGCTCTTTCACCTCCTTACAATCTGCATGTTTCTTCACTCTTTGTGCTTCTAGGTACTTGCCTTGCTTGCCAAGGAATGTCTGCATTGGCATAAGAGTTGACGCACAATCACTGTGTAGAGAAAGAAAATCTTGGAGCTAAGTGACACACACTGAAGGTCCGCTAGTTAGAACTAGGCAATGTTCCACTTTGTTCCCCATGTTTAGAAATTTGGATTTTACCAGGGAATGAAAATAACAAGTTTTAGATCAAACCTTTATCAATCGCTGACATACCTGCACCTTCCGTTCATTTAGAAGCTCTCGTGACAATTGTGGCTTTTTTGGTGTTCGTGTGTCCATTTTTGTCTTGAAGTTTTGCAATGCTAGGAGATGTTGTTGCTTCAGAAATTGTGCATGTTCGATAACCTCACTCTGAAAGACCTTAAATCTCTCACTCCAAAGCTGAACATACAAAAACCAGAACCCCATATGACCTTCAAATGTTCCAGACTACAAAAACATTAAGTGCGGCTTCCAAATCACCTGTCTTAAGCTTCAAACTGTAACATTCTTTTAATCTAAACAACTATAACACTCAAGCATCAAATTACAGAGCACAAGAAGATTTCAAAATCTACACACTCACAACAACCATGTAGACTCAAAGAACGAGAAAAAAATAACCGAGGGATTGAACTAAAGCAACCCTTAAGTGGGGTAATGCAACCACTCTCCCTCAGCTGTACAAGCTCTGACTGCAATCAGCACCTCTATCTACGTGAAAGCCCCCCATCCAAACTGGGGCCTGGCACTCGAAAGGTATATGCCACTCTGTAGAGAGCTACCCAAATGTCCTGCCACATAGCTAATCGTCCCCAAATGAGGCTCAATTTGTTCGCTTGAGCCTTGTACGTCCTCAATCATGCTATAGAAGCCAACCCACTACCCAAAATTCTATAAGGATCCAGCTGCCATTGGCACCCCAAGCTCATATAGTCTACTGCCTAACATATGTTCATGCTCACAAGGTAGCAAGGGGTTCCAAATCAGTGGCTGGCGAAGTCTCTCCTCCATGCAAGAGGGTCATCGTTGCAACAGGCCAGGTCACCTCTCCCAAAACCTCTACAAGCTCAGAGAAAATCTGTCCTCCAGCTCAAGCAGACCTTGCGCATCTCTGTGAAAAGACATCAAGTCTCTGGGCACTGTAGGCCACCTACTACGAAAACACGAGCCCGGTCGGAAAGAGCTCCTTCCAAGGTTCAGGGTTTTCGTTAAATTTCGGCCTGCTAGCCCTCGTGGCAAAGCAACTGAAGCCGGTTGCCGGTTGTTTTCAACCGGCTGGCAAGGTTTGACCAAAAGGTCAACACCGACTGCACACGGCCAGGTCGAACACAGGACCTCTAGCCCAGGATGAGAGGCCCTCACCGCTACGCTAGATGCGTGCGCTTGCGATGTCAATGACGCCTGCACCTTATATTTTAAAAGCTTGTGGTGCCCCCCCCAAAAAGCGCCGTTACCGGCTGTGCAGGTCAGCTTTACCTACACGCATGCAAGCTAGCCGAAATTTATCCATAGCCCTTCAGCACCCCGGGAGATGTATCACTTTGTCAAAAGAGCATATGGTTGGCCACTACAATCCTTTTTGTTAGGGAGAGTCGAGCCAAACTCTAGTGTAGAAGCTTCTTCTGAATGCTCAAGAGGAGGGGGACAATTTGATGCTCTGGTGTCAAGGCTGACTTGACAGGACATTCCTGATCTAAAGCCTTCTCCAAGAGACAAATACGGATTGGGTGACTGACTGAACCAAATTGCAACTGTCTTGCACCAATGATTGATCAGTACAAAAAGTCTCAAGCGCATGCTGGCTCTTCTAGAGTTTGGCCTCCTCGCCAGCCAAGTACAATGCAGTGTCAGCACAATTCACATCCAAAGCTGCTCCTCACATACACAGGTATATGCAATTCAGTGAGACACAGAAACGCATTTCGCGGCTCTGAAACCCCAGAACCCCAAAACGGGGAAAATGTTTCGATAAAACTGGCGAAACGCAAAACTTGCTGCACGTCATGCGTATTGCAGCTCTGAAACCCCGAACTCCGAAACATTTCAGGGAAACAATTGAAACACAAAACTTGACTTTGAGGTTTCAACCTTTGCAACATGAGCTTTGTATTCAACTAGTATTGGGCAATATTTAGCAATAGAATGATTCAAAAATATAGAGTTTTCGTAGACACAAATTAAAGAATAGATTTGATTTTTTTCTCATGCAAGAAAATTGATATTTGCTTTTTTTTCTTTCTCAAGCTTCCAACAAAGTGGGCACTCCATTTCTCTATCGCTATCTTCCTTTGCCCCTCGAATTGTATACATATCTAAATATTTGAGAGTGGGTGCATAGCTAGCAAGAAATAAATGTATATGTATGTATGTGTGAGTGTCTATACTTATGCAGACACCTATATATGTGTGCACTTATGAATATAGATGTGGGTGTCAGATGTCCACTGTGTACATACACACATACATATATACACACGTATGTGTGTGTAGGCACGTGTATGTGTACATACACACATACATATATACACACGTATTGAGGCGGTCCGGGGCGGGCAACAAGAGAGGCGACCTCTAAACACCCCTCAAGGCTCCCGTGCTGCTCAATTGGGGCTGGGGCAACCACAAGCACAACACAAAAACAAACCCACAGCCAAACCCAAACAAGATAGGGGCACCACCTAGTTATGGTATGCGAACTAGGACGCAAGAGAGATTTTGGCACAACCAAGAAGATGCACCACACAACATACACAAGCAACCTCACACCAAGACACACATGAAATGGACCAGAGAGAGCTAGAGCAAAGGGAAGAGAGAGAGGGAAGGATCTTGCATAATACCTTATTTGTGACTTGCAAATGGAGATGGTTCGTTATGATGCTATCGTAGAACTTGTACAAAACTCACTCAATGCTTAGTGATTGCTAATCATTGCCAAAACACACACACGCTGTCTTAGGGTGTGGGAGACCTCTCACCACAATACCCTCTTACAATGGACACAAAACTGGCAATGAAAAACACACTAAAACACTTTCTAAAATCAAGATCAACCGATAAAACTCAAAATACACAAGTCACCTTGAATTCACCAAACCGTATTGCACAAATGGAAGGACGAAGATTTAAACGTTGAATCACGCCTTTGATGCACCAAACCTCAATTTATTGATGATGAAGGAGCACGTACAATAGTGGTTTTGAGATTTGTGGAACTCACGCTCTCTCACTTGCAATGTGTAGCTTGAAGGCTTCTCTCACACCAAGAGTGAAGCTCACAAGTGGTTGCTACACCTAAGTCTCTCCTCACGCATAGAGTGTTGGGGTGCTATGTGAGATGTTGGAGGTTGTTTTACAAGAAGGAGAGGGGCCTATTTATAGGTTGGAGACCCCTCATTAATATTATTGAAAATCCTAATTTACAAGCTAACAAATCAGGATTATGATTTTTTTGAATATCAAAACATTGCGGGCCTTCTTTGTCTGCTTGAGTCATGGGTGTGGGCACAAAAGAGAGCATTATTGATGGTGAATAAGGTGAAAGTAGAGTTTTAAGGAAAAGGAGAGAGAGAAAGAGAGAGAGAGAGAGAGACAGAGAGAGTTACTTTGTACATGTCTTGAGGTGAGGTGTCTTTTATGGTTAGGCCAATGCTATTTTGTGTTAGTATGTTAGTGGTTAGTGTTGATAATCACTAGAAAGTTAATGATGAATTTACAATGGGTAGAATGAGGTGGATGGTTGAAGTAAGAGGGGTGAATTAAAAGAGAATCATTGAGATAGTGAAGCTTTGAAGAAGCTTGAACTCACCCTTGTGTAGATTGTGGAAAAAATGACCGTTGGTCTTCTTCTTCTTCTTCGCTTCTTTACGCCGCCGCCACGGTTGACCACCACGATGAAAAGAGGATTTGTTGATGAAAAATTCTCAATTTGCAGAAGTTATCATGGTTAAGATGCTGAATTTTAGATATTTTTAGGAGAGGTAAATGAAATTGTAACATAGAAGCAATAGAGAGAGACATGGAGAGGGTTTATGTATGTACATGGAGAGCTCATATGAGATCTATGGAAGTAAGTGGGGAGGTTAATGGTGAAGAAGGTGAGAGAAACCATTGAAGGTTCAGGTTTGAGTGAGGGATTGAGAGGAATGTGTGTGTGTGTGTGTGTGTGTGTGTGTGTAGAAGTGTGGAAAGAGGTGAGAGAAGACTATAGGCTACTTGTGAGAAAAGTGGGCAGACTGGGGTCCACTCTAAAAATCATATCTCACCGTTGGTAGCTCCAAAAATCATGAAAAAATTTGAGGTGATTATTCAGAGCGTGGGCTACATTTTCTCTTTTGACCACCGCTCCAAATTCGGAGTGGAGATAGGTGCCAAAATTCTCACCAAAAAGCCTGTTTTTATGCCTGCAAAAGTCTTTTAGTGGACCCCTCCTTTGTTGAATTTGTACAATGCATCCAAGAGTGAGCCCCTCCTTTGTTATATTATAATACAAAGCATCCAAGTTGCCCTTGACCCATGCATGGAGGAGGATTATTGGTGAATAAAGAAATATATACATGGTGGGACTAGTATATGGACTATTCATGGACTTTAGCTCAATGAGCACATGGTGTTAAAATAATGAGTAAAAATAATAATAAAAATATGGAGGAGTTATGGATATGGAAAGATATTGGAATCATATGATATGGTCCCTCCTTGAATTATTTTGGGTGAAAGAGGAAAAGGTATGCAAGTAAATAATATAATAAAAGTAACCAATGAGTAGAAATCAATTTTTTGTTTTCACGAGGGTGAGGGTGAAAATGTGGGAGTGATTTGTATAAAGGAAATATATGAGGTTAGAGTATGTACATATTGGCAAAAAATATAATTATGGTGTAAGAGGATGAAAGAAGGTGTACATAGGTTTAATAAAACACACACCTAAGTAGAAATATTTAAATAAAATACCAAAATAATTATAAAAAATCCCTATATTTAGGCCATATATACAATGAAATATTTACACACAAAGAAGCCATAATATACTTTTATTTTTTTATTTTTTTATTTTTTTTGGCTCACCTAGCCCAGTGACTAGCTAGCTGAGGGTTTTTTAAGAAGATATGGAAAAAGTCCCCTAATTCACACACGCCTATTTACAGTGAAATGGTAGGGATAGCCATAGTGTTTGGGTGATTTTGGTAGGGTGAGGTAGCTTACTATGGCAATTATGGAGAGCCGAAAAACGGCTATCAGTATGTGTGTAGACACGCGTATGTGTGTGCTGGTCTGAATGTTCGCGAGCAGGTCTGAGTCTGAGTTTTGTCAGCTTGGTCTGCATCTGTGTTTCGCGAGCAGCTTTCTCTGCGTGTTCTGGTGCGTTCGTTTGTGCGCTGTGAGCAGGTGACCCAGAGCATGCTGGAGTTTGTGTGCTGTCTTGTGGGTGTCAGAGTGTTCAGCGGGTGTGTGTCTTTGCGCACGCTAGTGTGTGTGTGTCTGTGTCTGTGTGTTATTTTTCCCTTCTGTGGTGTCTATCTTCTGCCTTGTTAACCTTTGTGTATTTCTATGGAGTCCTCTTCCACTTCCCTTGTGTTTTCTCGCCGGGAGAAATCAGTTGAAGCGAAACGTCAGCACTTAGAACCTTTCTCAGAGGCTTTGCCAAATGAGAAATATGTTTATGATACTCTTCATCAGGAGTTTGAATTGAGCAGGTCCCAATGGGGCAAAGCAATACCCCAAATAAAGTATAAAATGAAATTACCTGCCATAGCTGCCCCTCTGAAAAAGCTACCGCAATCGGCCGTTATAATTTTCTTCCCGGGCAAGCTTCCTTCAGCCAATGATGTAGCTCAATGGATAAAATCCCTTTTGGGTGGGTTCTTTATTGATGGGGTTTACTTTGCTTCAAGGGGGTTTTATGAGGTGCATCTTACAAAGACTCCTTATAAAACAGAAGTTATTGGAAATGTCTCCTCTGTTCTACGGCAAACAGATGGTTCATGTACTTCCTTGGTCTCCTAACAAGATTTACCATAGTTTGATTTGCCATTCCTGTCCGGTATGGGTAGAGGTGGTGCATTTTCCCAGGTCTGGGTCTCTTGGGCAGGTGATATGTCCTCCATGCCCTACTGGTAATAGAAATCGATTTTGTGTCTTATGGGATATGGATATACCTACTGCCACCTCAATAGCAGTAGAGGTTGAAGATCTTGGTATTGGGGAGAAATATTTTGAATTAAAATGCAGATCGCTTGACCCACTATGTTGTGGCGTTTAACACCATAACTTTGGTCTTGCCAAGGTTCACTGACAAGCCTCTATCACTAGCATAAGTGTGCAATGCATCCACATGTTGTCAACTCAGGCGAATCTGAGATCAACACAATATCATCTACATACTGTAGTAATCATATCCAGGTCCCTGCTAGTTGTGCTCCTCTGTCGACTCCCCTCTCAATGTAATGTGAAACCTCATCTACATACAAACCAAACAATGTAGGGGAGAGTGGGCATCCATGTTTCACTCCAATAGTGGAGTGAATATGCTAAGATAACCCCTCCGGAGTACGAACCTGCCCCACGACTGTCCTGTATAAAGCATTACTCCCCATATCAGCTCTATGGGTACTCCCATCTCCTGTAGTCTTTGAAGAGAAAAATGAAATGAAATGTTATATTAAACGTCTTCAAAAGGCCAAAATGACCTAAGAGACCAAACTGATACAATCCTTGTGGATCTAATCCAATGTCTAGGTACAAAAAGAAAATGAAGTGAAGTGAAAGACTAAAAAACTAAAAGACTAAAATCGTCAGCGTGAAAATCATGATCATCATCATCCTTGCCCAAGGATGCCCGGCATCGGGCATTGTCCAAGAAAGTATTGCATCAGTCGCTGAAGAGCTTCATCAATGTCCGCCTCTGTAAATAGTCGTACTGGGTGTCTCCCATGTCGTGCTAGAATAGTCCTGATTCTCTGGTGGAGCCTCCATCGATGTCGTGGTTTCCCCCGTAGGGGTGGGCGTCTAGCTCTCCTGAGCTCAGTGGCTCTCTCCACCAATATACCTCTGGTAGAAGTGGGCTCTGAAGTCTGCTGTGAATCATGCTCACCTGGCTGTTGAGTCCCTGCTCTAAAGAAGTCAGTGATCTCTCGCTGTGAATGTCTCCCACTACCTGATCTCCTCATGAGACTTTCCTTGTGTCTGTGCAGCTCTAGCAAAAACAGCCCGAGGCATCTCTGATCCTGATATCTCATGACTCTAGCCAACGGTCCAAAGCCCTCTCTGAATAGACAGTGAAAGCGCCCTCGTATCTCATAGTATACCGGACAATAACAAATGTGATGTAACTCTGTCTCTAGCTCTGTATCGAAGGCTCTGCGGAAGTCCACAAACCAACAACAGAGCCGTCTCCCACGTGATCTCCCCTCCTCAATAATGGCTCTGAGTGTCAGAATATGATCAAGAATAGAGAAACCTCTCCTGAAACCTGCCTGTCCTGCTGCCCGTACACCCTCTCTCTTTGCCCATCTACTCAATTGTTGCTCAAGGATGGCTGTGCATACAACCGTGCCAATGTGTGTCCAATCATGATAGTGCGGTAGTTCCCAAGCTCCATAGGGTCCCCTGACTTGAAGATAGGTACAATCGTGGACAAACTCCAAGTATCAGGTAGGCCCTCACACATGGCACGGTTGAACATCACTGCTAGAAGCTCTGCAAGCAAATCTTGGGCATGTATAAAAAGCTCTGCTACCATGCCATTGTGATCATATGCTCTCCTAGTCTTCCTCCTATCAATGGCTTTCTTTACCATCTCGGCGGTAAAGAAAGCACATGTGTGTGGGCATGGCTCTATTGGTTCTAGAAGAGTTGGCTGCCTCAAGACACTGTAGAGAGATGATGTATACTGACCCAATACCTCCGTAAAAGTGATGATCAGTGGGGGGGAGTGCTCATGGAAGAGTCGCCATGCCTCGCTTGAATTCTGGCTCAAAAACAACTGATATAAATCCTGCTCTAGCCAAGCTAGAAACACCCTCTTCTTTCGTCGTACCAAACGTCGAGAAGCAATCTGTGACTGCCTGTGAGTAATGACACTTAGAAGTACCTCCCTCTGAAGTCGGGCTCTCATCTCTCTGCACTCCTCATCATACCAGCTATTTTGGGGTGTGCTTCCAGAACGTCGGCGCTTCCCAGGCTCAGTATGGGGGTATGCCTTTGCTGCTGCATCCTGTAGTGTCTCTGTCAATATATAAGTGATCTCTCCTAAAGGTCTCCCCGGATCCTTTGTGCATAAGCGTCTGTAGATACCATCTATGTAGACAGAACCAACACCACTACTCTCCCTCCCTTGTAGAAAGCAATTTTTCCTTTCTCCCTCGCCGCCTTGATCTCTGGCATCAGCTCTTGCATGTGTGCTACCTGTGTTAGAGTGAGGTCATCACCCAAGAATATCCCAGTTTGCTTGAGTGTCGGTCTCTTCTTCAAGAATTCCTTCCTAGCTTCCAGTGTAGGGAAACATATAATGAGTGCTCTTTCCTTGGGCCTTCCTTTCTCACCACTTCCCTTCTTGCCAACTCTCCAATCACCTATGTGTGTGGGTTCAGAAATACCCATACGCTTTTTTTTTTTCACCAAGAAAAAGATCCTTCTATTAGTTAATGAAAACTGCCTGCCCATAGGGCTACATCCACCTCTACAAGAGAGGGCTACAACAAGCATGATGGGGAGACTCTCCCAATGAAGAAACAACATATGTACAATGAGGCTAAATCAAGAGATGGGAGGAGGGAAGAGCCACACAAGTGGACAGTAGTGCCATCTGAGCACCCCCTGGACTATGGTGTAGAAAGGCCCAAGGCGCCAGAGTCGAAGGAAAGCCTCGCGGCGCTCCCGCATGCGGTCGGAGATACCCTGTAGTCCCTCAATCTGTCCTCTGAGAGTATGGATCAGCTCTAGCCAAAAGTCACGAACAGTCTCTGTTGGTGGCACAGGGCGAGCCTCAAAGATGCGGAAACAGCGGGCCCGCCAGATGAACCAAAGTGTCAGGCCACTGATGAGCTCCCAACACTCCTCTCTCACTGCACCACTCCTATGGAGTAAGCTCTATAGCAGGCTGGAGTGTAGGTCGCCCCCCCTGCATCACTATCATCCTGTTGGTGGAAGATGGCTCAAACTGAAGTGCCGGGCCCGTGAGTGTGGACCAGGCTGTTGCCCCCCAAGTGTACTATCGAGCCGTGGAGAGAGTAGGCATCAGCTGAAGAACTCGTATCCACACCCGCTGGGCTGAGAGACAGTCCCAAAGACAATGACGCTGACTCTCCACCAACTGGTCACAGGCTGCACATGCGGCCAAGAGACCACTATGCACAAGCCAACTTCCTACTGCTATGGCTCTGTGTGCAATCAACCACTGAAACAAAGTGACGCGCCTCGGCTGTCTGGAGTCCCACAGCCTCTGCCAAAAGGCTGCCAAGAACTCGACTATGAGGCCCTCCTCCTGCCAATGACGTGCTGCAACGGGGCGGGCCTCTCTCTGTGCTGCAAGTATATGACATCCAAGCCGAACAATGTACTGAAAGAAGGGGACTTCTGGGCGGTCTGCAGAAGAGAAGGGGTCCCTCCATAGCCACTCACCAGGATCCCACTGTACTCGTGCCAGTGGACAACACTCCCAAGCCCATAGCCTCCGGTGTCCTGTCTCAAGAGCTGCTGGGTCAGGGTCTATGACGCAAGTCCTCCCACAGATGCCCACAACTCGGATCCTCTGGAAACAGCACTCTGCTACCTTCGGGGCCTCTACTGCAACTCGCTGTAATCGTCCCCCACCCTGAAGCTCGAAGAAGAGAGCTGGGACAGTCTTTGAGCAGGCCCTGACTGAAATGAGAACCTCCAGTCGTGTGAAGGCTCCCATCCACCGGGGTGCTACTGGCTCGAGAGGCGTGAGCCACTCAGCTGGAACTGACTCTGAGATGTCCTGACACATGCTCTGCACCCCTCTCATGCCCTGTAGCTGGAAACCCTGCACCTCCTCTGACAAACCTGTGAACTCTAGCCAGTCACCTAGAGAGCGCGCTGGACCTGCTCCCATGGGACCCCAAGAAACATGAGGCCGACTCCCAACCAAGTGGCCTCTCTGAGTGCTAACCATGGGGTTCCAGACGAGGGGCTGCTGTAGGCGCTCCTCCGTGCACGTCGGCTGTCTCTGCTCTAGGCCATGCCGTAAGAGCTCCCAAGATCGAAGCAAACTCACATCGAAGCGGTCCTCCAGTCTCCTGCTCAAACCAACTCGGCGCATCTCTGTAAAGATCCATCTGGTCGAAGGTTGCCAAGGGCCTCCTGACTAAGGCACCCTGGCACAAAGCCTCTGCAGCAAGAACTCCTTCCAGGGCTCCTCTCCTGGAAGAAGTCCTCTGACTACGAACTTCCCAAGAAGGGCTCTGCTCTGCTGTGCTGGATCAATGATCCCAAGCCCTCCCTGAGAACAAGGAAGTGTCATGACCGACCAAGCCACCTTGGCTCGGGCAATCTGAGTGTCACATCCTGACCAAAGGAAGTTCCTGATCAGCCTCTCTACCTAGCTGATACAAGAACTCGTAAAGATCCAGCAAGAAGTGATGTACCACATAGTCGCCAACAACACCTGGTTGGCAACTACTACTCTACCAGCCAGCAAAAGTCGTGTTGAGCTCCAATGTAGCAGCTTTCTCCTGATGAACAGGAGAAGAGGAGCAATCTGCTGCTCGGGGGATAAGTCCAAACCAACCTGACAACCCAAGTACCGAACTGCAGTCCCTTGGGAGATCCACCTGAAACCCTCTCTGAAACCCTCTCCTGGCATCCAATCTGGCACAGGAGCACTGCCAACCGAGAAAGCCACTGTCTTTCTCCAGTTGATCAGTGCGCCCGATGCACAACAGAAGGTCTCCAAAGCCTGCTCACATCTGTGTAGATTGGCCTCCTGGCCCTCTAAGTACAAGGCCGAGTCATCGGCAAACTCAGCGTCCAGTAGCTCATCTCCCCGAATAGGGAGTGCTAAGCCCCTCAGACCAACCTGCTGTGACACCAAAAATCTGTTCATCGCCTCCGCATAGAACAGAAAGAGAAAGGGGGAAAGAGGACAACCCTGTCTGACCGAGCATGTGAGAATGAAGCACTCACCTCTACCTCCTGCCAAAATCACCTGTCTGTGAGCCTGTCTGTACAAAGCTGACACCCCTTTGATCCAAGCATCTGAGAAGCCCATCCTGTGCAGAGTGCCCTCTAGAAAGTCCCAGTCAACTCTGTCGTATGCCTTCTCAAAATCGAGAAGAAGAATCACAAGGTCCTCCCCACGGAGCCGTGCCAGGGCAGAAGCCTCCCAGAAAGTGAAGATGTTGTCAAGGATACTGCATTCCTTGACAAAACCTGTCTGAGTCCCATGTATAAGGCTCTCCAAAAGTGGCTGAATCCTCAAACTCAGAGCCTTGGCAAGAATTTTGTAGGCTGAGTTGAGGATGGTGATGGGGCGCCACTGTTGAATCTCATCCAAGGAGCCACCCTCCTTTGGAATGAGGTATTTCAGGCCCTCACTCATGCTATCAGGCATCACTCCTGTGTGCAAAATGTACTGAAAGGCACTACACAGATCTGGGCCAAGCAGGTCCCAGTACTCCGAGAAAAAGCTGGGAGTCAGCCCATCCTCACCTAGACAGCTACCACGAGGGAGGGCCCTAAGAGCCGTGTGCAGCTCCTCAAGCTGAAGTGGCATCTCTAGCCTCTGGCGCATCTCCTCAGTCACAAGACAAGGCATATGTGCCCAAACCTGCTCCCTGCATGCATCCTGCCGCTTTGATTGGGGCTCAGCCGACAGTAACTTACGGTAAAAGTCAGTAGCAATTGCACGCATCTCCTCGGGCTCACAAACAACTGACCCATCGGGTCTCCCCAACTGATTGACATTGGCGTGCGAGTGCCGAGGTCCCACTGTCTCAAAAAAAGCACCTGTCACTCTGTCACCCACCTTCACTCTGTCACCCACCTGAGTCCACTGAGATGCCTGTCGGTGAAAGGCAAACTCATGACGCCTCTCCTCTGTGCTAGCAAGCTCCTGTCGAGCCTGCTGTAACTGCTCCTCCAACCATGGACTGTCTGGATGCTGCTCCTGCATCCTCTATAATGAAGCAATGCCTCGTCTGAGACGCTGCTCCTCCTCTCTCGCTGCAGCCCGGCGAGCCAGAGACTCCTGGAGAAAAAAGTGGCTAAGCTGAGCTAGGCCTAAGGCCACTCTGTCTGCAGGTAGAACCTGGCTGTCCATGCCCTCTGTCCAGGGAGCCTCTACCCTCTCTCTAAGTGCTGAGTCCAACAAGACCCGCTCTGGGATGCGAAGCATCGTGCTCCCACTCCTCTGCCTGTCTGCCACTGTGAGGATCACTGGTGCATGGTCCGAGAAGGATGTCCCTGCCAGGATGCCCACTGATCCCCCCAAGTCACTGAAGTGGTCACTAGTTGTAGCGCGGATAATATGTCGTGCTCTCTACAGTGTGGGTGCCCCTCAGTGCAATGTGCGTGACAATCTCACTCAAACAAATGGAAACTCTCTCAAACAGAACGAAACACAGAGACAATGGATAACAACAGAAACACAACAGTGGACCAGAACATGTGGACTCGACTAGCTCAAACAACCATGTACAGACTCTGGCGTGGCAGCACACTCAGCTCCAGCCCAGGACTCACAGGTACAAATGGGGTGTCGAGGCTCAGATGTGCACGGATGGTGAAGCAGTGCTCTGTGTAAGACTCTCTGCTCTCGAGAACGATGCTGGACCAAAGGTGAAGAAGAAGCTCCCGATGACCCATCGCTACTACTCCTATGTACCACCATAAAGAGCCACCAACGGCTCATAAATGTCAGCCATGTGGTGACCTGGCCACGAGGTCCACTAGACCACAGTCGGTACCTGCCACGTGTCACCCCCAGCCCAGAGGGTCCGTCCAGTGTGAACCAGACCAACTGCACTAACTGTGTCCTGTGAAAGTGACACTGTAGCCTGCTACACTAGTGTAGAAGCGATCTATCCTCGATAGATTCACTCCTCCCACTCTGCGGTCCGATCTAGAGAAGGCAAGACTAGCTGGGGGCCTCACAAAGCCAGAGTGCTGCCATGTATCCGAGACCCTCAAAGTCATACACAACCTCTCCCAAGCTGCTAACTCGACTCCATGCACAGTAGCATGGCTGCCTCCTATCCTGTCAGAAGGGTCCTCCAACATGTTGAAGTCCCCTCCTACACACCAATGGTCAGCTTGCGGCAAAGACTCAACAATCTGTGACCAAAACTCTGCAAGAGCACTCGCCACATTGGGCGCATAGATGTTCAGGAAGCCCACAATGCCACCCTGAACCTGCATAGTAATCCACTGAGCCCTGCCTTGCACAATAATCCCTCTACCCACAATGGCCTGCTGCAATGAATCCGCAATAGTCATACATACCCCACCCTGGATGCCTCCAGGTCCAAAACCAGCTGACCAAAAGGTATCATATCGTCCACACAAAATCTGACCACATCGCCGAATGCGGCTCTCACACAGATGGTGCTCCTGAAGCATAAGGAGATCAATCTCTCCTCCCACAAGGCAACGCTGAAGTTCCTGACACAATCGGCCCCGCTGGCCCACCTAGTCCCTGCACGTTCCACGAGACGATCCTCATGGGGAGCGAGAGAGAACAGATGCTGCCACAGCAGCAAGACGGGCTATCTTCGAGGCTGGCTTGGATGGGGAGTAATCCGCATCCGAGCGTCCTCTAGATAGGCGAGACTGCAGTGAGTGCCTAGCCCAAGCCCAAGCCCAAGCTGAGCGAGCCATGCGTAAAGCAACCTCCTCTGTCCAGGAGTCCTCATGAATGTATACATAGCACGGCAAACACTGCGTATCAACAAAGAAGTACACCACAATGTGCCTACATTCTGCTGAGTCTGGGGGTGTCACCGCAAGCTTAGCCAATGGCCACAAAGTCTGTAGCAAATCTGTAACTCCAAGTTCTCCCATGTGATGAGAGAACTCGAGAACCTGTGTATGTAGCCATCCCACAACTGAGTCGAGGGACCACTCTGTCTCGACCCTACCACAGAGGGGGAAGGAGAAACCAACTACTGAGTCCAAGGCCTCTGTCCCCCTAGCGGCGAGCAACAAGCATGGCCTGAAGCAGGCTGCCTCGTGGTCTGCTGCGGAATCGCCGAGAAAGCGAGTGAACCCGTAGTCGAATAAGTCCCAGCGGCGTCGGAGGTCAATGCTCGTCAGACCACGAGGGATAGCTGCAAGGGAAGATGTCTGAATCTGCAGAGGGGGCCGCAAGAAGGGCTGACCCTCTCTCGCTAGGCGACTCGTGGCAAAGGCGTTGCCAAGAGATCTCCTGGCCGCCGGCGAGGGACCAGTCTCCTGAGCCGACTGTGGAACTGGAGCAGGAGGGGGGGGGAGAAGGAGCTGGGGGGAGCGGGGGAGAAGAGGAGCGGGGTGGGGCGACAGAGGTAGAGGGGCGAGGTGGAGAGGCAACGGGAGCAGAGGGCGGGTGGGAGGATGATGAGGAGGAGGGGAACTCTGAAGGGGGGGCGGCTGTCGAGGGTGAAGCGGAGATGGAGGCTGGCGTAGGGGACTCCTCCTGCTCAAGAGGACCAAAGCGGTTCCCCGTGGGAACCCACTGCTGCTGAGTAGGCACCTGAGGGCCACTCTGAGTACCAGGCTGTCGCTGTGGCCCCTGGCGTCGACGGCCACGGGCCTGCTGCCACCCCTCCTCCGCTGGAGCCACAGGCTCGGGGGGTGGCTCTGAATCTTTGCGCTGTGCCGCTGACTGAGGCTGCGGCCCAGCCTTGGCAGGCTGAGGCTGAGGCTGAGGTGCAGGTCGTGGCCTCCTCCATGGACAGGCGTTCGCAAGGTGGCCCATCTGTCGGCAAATGAAGCACTGGTTCGGGAGGCCCGAGTACTCCACACTCTGTCTAAACCAACCCCCACTCACCCGAGGCAGAAGGATGACCTTCGGGAGCGTGTGGGTATCTCTGACCAAAACTCGAACTGAGGGGATGGGATGTCAGCTGCCTTGGCAGCTACTGATGCTGCCGTACGAGGTGACTCCAAGATAGTCCCGATGGCGGAGCCAATCCTGGAAAGAAGTGGTAGGTACTCCCTCCGTAAACCCGGAAAGCAGACTGAGATGGGGATGTCTGCCTCCTCAACTAGAACATCCGAAGTCGGGTCAAAACCATGTCGCCACTGTCGAAAGTGGGCGCGTGATGCTCGGATGGCCAGTGGACTCATAGCTATGACCTTGGAAGCCATCTCGGAGGTCTCGAACTCGATCTGATAGTAGCCCCGTCCAAGAATTGGACATCCAAGATCTTGCCCACCTTTGCGAGAAGGCGGGCCTGGAGAAGGTCTCGCAACTCTCCTCTGCTAGGTCGGGTGCCGAGAACCTTGGAGATGACCGAAGTCGCCTGCAAACGCTCCACCTCTACGGCAAGGCTCGCTTGCTCTATCGGCGAAAGAGCAAGTCGAATGGTGGGCTCAGCGGGGTCGGGCGAGGGGGCTTCGGGCGAGTCCCTCTGTGGCGAAGCTGGAGCCTCCATTTATGTCTACTGCTGTGGTGTAAGAAGAGGACGGCGGGCGGAATCTGCAACTTGGCATGCAAAGCACTACCCCAAAACGGACTCAATGTTGTAGGTACCGATTTGCAGAAAGCAACTAGGAGGAAAAAAAACAGGCGGGCCGGGGGCGGGGGGGGGTAATGCGGGAGCGCTGGCAGCAAAAGGCGGGGGCGGCAATGGCGGGAGCGACTGCAACAAGGGGAGGGCAGCTGGCGGCAGAGGCGGCAGGGGCGGAAAAGGCGGGTGGGGCTGCAGCAGCAGCAGCAGTAGCGCGAGCTGCTACAGTAGGGGAGGGGCAGCGCGTGGACGAGCTCGAATCCTTTGCTGTAGCCTCCTTCGAAACTGTGTAGCTCCTCTTCTCCATCGGGGTCGTCTAGATCTCCCTAGCTCCAATGCTCGGTCTATGAGAATGCCAGTAGTGCGGGCATACCTCTCCACTGTTGGCTGCTCCTCTGTCTGTTCTTCAAGGTGTACAATATCTAGTGTAAAGCAATATGTGATCTGTCTCTGGGGTTGTCTCTCTTCAGTTCTCCTCAGTAAGGTTTCTCTATGCCTGTGTAGCTCAAGTAGATATAGCCCAAGACATCTCTGATCCTCATAACTCATGACCCTAGATAGAGGCCCAAAACCTTCTCTGAATAGACAATGAAAACGGCCTCGTATCTCATAGTACACTGTGCAATGACATATGTTATGTAACTCTGTCTCTGGCTCTAGATGGCATAAGCGGCATATCCTACTATCTGTTGGTGTCCCTCTGAATCTGCCAGTTTGAATCTCGAGCTGATGTGAGGACGTGCGTATCTGGCCAATGGCACAACGCAAACCATGAGAAAGATGCATGTCCATATAGCTAGGTCGAATCACAAACCCATCCCCCGTGAGGTGGAGAAGATGCTCTCTATAGAAAGCCATCTTTGTGCCCAACTCCTGTAACGGCTCTATCCATGTCCTCCTCGTGTCCAGCTGGATCAGATCCTGATGAACGAGTCTATTAATCTGTACACGCGTCAGAGACCTCAAGGGTGCCTGTAGAGAGTATTGAAAAGGAGGCAACCTGTCCATGGTGAAACCATGTGTCTGAAACCATGATGCTATCTGTGCATACCAGCATGATGTATCCCTATTAAGAGCTAATTATCTGGAGGACTCTAGAGCCACCCTGGCATATTTGTCTCTGGTAGTATCCCACAGACTCTGTACAAAGGAGACTGATCTAGTAAGCGCCTCAACCTCCATAGGGGGGGCAGCTAATTCCGCTCGGATGATATCATGCGGTACGGAAGCCTTGGCTCTAATCAGCCGAGAGATCATAGATACCAGGGGCTTCTCCATACGCCTCCAACCATCCTGGCCTACAAAGGTCCCCAAACCTGCACCCCATATAACATAGTAGAGGCAACCAAAGTATCAAAGAGCCATAACTTTGTCCTAGGTTCCTGGAACTAACCTGCGAACACATCCTCTCCATTCCTCCCAGAGCCGCACCAACTCTAGTTAGTCTAGTCTCTGCTGCTCTTCTCAAAGAAAATTTCGGCCCAGTAAGACTACCCCCAGGTAAGTGTATGCATCTGTATACTCCACAATCTCCTGACCATATTTGAAAGTAGGTACTGATCTCCTGACCCATTGCGGTGTGGTGTTAAACACCATAACCTTGGTTTTACCTAGGTTTACACACAATCCACTATCCTCTGCAAAACTGCGTAGTGCATCCAAATGTCGTTGCATACCTTCTGGTGAGTCAGATATCAACACAATATCATCAGCATATAGCAACAATGGGATCCACGTCCCTGCCAATTGGGCACCCCTGTGTCAATGTAATCAGACACCTCATCAACATACATACCAAATAGAGTAGGAGACAATGGGCAGCCCTGTTTCACTCCAATAGTAGAGTGAACTAAATCAGATACCCCTTCCGGAGTGCGTACATGTCCCATCACTGATCTATACAAAGCCATAATCCCCCAAATCACCTCTATGGGCACCCCCATCTCCTGTAGTCTGCGCATCAATCGAGCTCTTGGTACCATGTCAAATGCTTTGCGAAAATCCACAAAGCTACAATAGATCCATCTCCCATGTGCTCTGCCCTCCTCAATGATGGCCTTGAGTGTCAGAATATGATCAAGAGTGGAGAAACCCCTCCTGAAGCCGGCCTGACCCTTTGCTCGTACACCCTCACCCTCTGCCCAATTACTCAAGTGTTGCTCCAGAGTAGATGCATACAACCGTGCCAAGTGTGTCCAACCATAATAGTGCGGTAGTTCCCAGGCTCTGTAGGGTCACCAGCCTTGAAGATGGGCACAATATTAGACAACCTCCAAGTCTCAGGTAATCCCTCACACATGGCACGATTGAACAACACTACGAGAACCTCCATCAGCATATCCCTGGCATGTATAAAGTGCTCCGCTACTAGACCGTCATGATCATATGCCTTCCCGGTCCTCATCCTGTCGATGGCCCTTTGTACCATCTCAGAGAGAGAGAGAGAGAGAGAGAGAGAAATGAAATGAAATGAAATGTTATATTAACGTCTTCAAAAAGGCCAGAGTGACCTATGAGACCAAACTGATTCAAAAGTGGTGAATCTGTTACAATGTCTGAAAAGTGTGAGTGTGAAAATAAATGTGAAAAACTAAATACAAAGTATTAGATAGACTTCTTAGGAGCATTCTGGGTGTCTGGCTAGAATGCTTCTAATCCTTTGTTGTAGTCTCCTCCGGTGAAGTGTGCTTCTGCATCTCGGTCGTGGTCGTCTAGATTTCCTAAGCTCAATCGCCCTGTCAATGAGGGTGCCTTTGGTATGAATGTGGGTACTCCTTTGTGCTCGCTGCTGGCCTCTTGCTTCTCCTTCCATTCCTGCTTCTCTCGATCCGAAGAAATCTGTGATCTGCCTCTGAGGCTGTAGTGCTCTTTGTCTTCTCATTAGATTATCCCTGTGTCGATGTAGTTCCAGTAGGTACAAGCCTAAGCACCTTTGATCTTGGTATTGCATGACTCTATCTAGAGGTCCAAAGCCTTCTTTGAATAGGCAATGGAAACGCCCACGTATCTCATAGTATACGGTCAAATGGCATATGTAGTGTAATTCTGTCTCCGGCTCCATTCCGCATAACTTGCAAATTCTGCTCTCAGTGGGATTCCCCTAAATCTGCCAAATTCAGTTTCCAGCTGGTGTGAGGATGTATGAATCTGACCAATAGCACATCTCAAACCATGAGACAGGTGGCTATCCATGTAGCTCGGGCGAATCACAAAACCATCTTCAGATAGCTGTAGGAAGTTTTCTTTGTAGTCGGCCATCTTCGTGCCCAATTCTTGTGTAGGGTCTACCCATGTCCTCTTAGTGTCTAACTGTATAAGATCCTGGCGGATGATTTTATTAATCTCCATTCGTGTGATTGCCAGTGATGGAGCCTCAGGAGAGTATTGGAAGGGGGGTAATCTTTCCATACTGAACCCGTGTCTCTGAAACCACGAGGACAGTTGCGCATACCAGCATGATGTATCTCCTTTCATTGCTAATTGTCGAGAGGATTCGAGGGCCAAACTAGTATATCGGCAATTATTTGTATCCCATAAACCATGTATAAAGGACACTGATCTGGTAAGAGCTTCAATTTCTATCGTAGGGGCAGCTAGTTCCGCTCGGGTAATCGCGTGTGGTACGGAGGCCTTGGCTCTAATCATTCGGGAAATCATAGATACCAAAGGTCTCTCCATTGACTTCCAATTATCCTGATCCACAGATGGTCCCCAAATCTGGACCCCATAAAGCATAGCCGAAGCCACCACAGTATCAAAGAGCCAAAGTTTTGTTCGTGGTTCCTGAAACTGCACTTGTGAACACATCCTCTCCAACCCTCCCAAGGCCGCAGAGGCTCTGGACAATCTAGCATCTGCTGCTTTCTTAAGAGTAAACTTCGGTCCTGTAAATATCACACCAAGGTATGTGTATGCATTTGTGTACTCTACTATATCCTGACCATATGCAAATGTAGGTGCCGATCTCCTAACCCACTGCGGTGTGGTGTTAAACACCATAACTTTGGTTTTACCCAAATTTACCGACAGTCCGCTGTCCTCCGCGAATTTATGTAATGCATCTAACTGCCTCTACATTCCATCTGGTGATTCTGCTATCAATACAATATCATCTGCATATAACAACAAAGGGATCCATGACCCTGCAAGTTTAGCACCTCTGTCACCCTCTCTATCAATGTAATCTAATACCTCATCTATATACATATCAAATAAAGTAGGGGACAGTGGGCATCCCTGCTTTACTCCAACGGTGGAATGAACAATGTCGGAATCCCCTTCTGGAGTACGTACATAACCAGTTACTGACCCGTATAAGGCCATGATCCCCCAGATAATCTCTTTGGGGATCCCTAACTCTTGCATTCTGCGCATCAATCTGGCCCTTGGTACTGTATCAAAAGCTGTCCGAAAATCCACAAAGCAGCAATACATCCTTCTCTCGCTTGCTCTTCCTTCCTCAATAATGGCTCTGAGCGTAAGAATATGATCTAAAGTGGAATAACCCCTCCTGAATCCAGCTTGTCCTGTTGCCCTTATGCCCTCATTCTCTGCCCATCTACTCAATTTTTGTTCCAGAATGGATGCGTACAGTCGGGTCAATGTGTGACCCACCATAATGGTACGGTAGTTCCTGGGTATCATAGGATCCCCTGACTTGAAAATAGGTATGATAGTAGATAATTTCCAAGATTCAGGTAATCCTTCACACATGACCCGATTAAACAGACGAGCAAGGACTTCTGAAAGTAGATCCCTTGCATGGATAAGATGTTCTGCTACTAAACCCTCATGATCATATCTTCTTGTCTTCATCTTATCAATGGCTTTTTCCACCATTTCCGTAGTAAAGAAAGTACTAGTAGCAGGGCATGGCTCTAGCGGATCTGGTAATGGAGGCTGTCCAGATACCATATATAATGATGTTACATATTGACCCCAAATCTCAGGAGAAGTAATTGTCGGAGGCGATGAGTGCTCGTGAAATAAACGCCAGGCCTCATGTGAGTCCTGACTCAAGAAGAGCTGATATAAATCCTTCTCCAATTTGGCTAAAAATTCCCTTTTCTTGCGACGTACTATACGCCGAAGAGCAATCCGAGACTGCTTATATGTGATGATCCCAAGTGTAAGCTCTTTCTGGACCTGGGTTCTCGTCTCTCTGCATTCCTCGTCGCACCAATTGTTTTGAGGCATGTTCCCAGATCCTCTCTTCTGATCAAGCTGAGTATGTGGGTATGCCTCTTGTGCTGCTCCATGTAGTATCTCTGTTAGCTGAGAAGTAATCTCCTCTACAGTATATACTGGCTCGGCTGCCCACATCCTATTATAGATCTTTTCCACATAGACTGAATCACTCTCTGGCGTGAAAGTATATCTTGTGTGTGTCTTCTTCCTTTGTACTTGAGAGGCATTGTATTGGAAGGAGATTGATAAGGTCAAGAGAGCATGATCCACTGCAATCCCAACCGGTCTGGGTCCCACCTTAAAGTCCTCGATACTAGAAATAAAGCTTGGTGAAGTCATGACATAATCCACTGTACTGGCCCCATGCCTGTGCGGGAAGCATGTGAATCCCCCAGATAAAGGGAAATTCTCTAGACCATTAAGTATGGCCAAACCATATGTAGTTGCCATTTCCATGAGATGTCTCCCATATTCAGTGTGTTCTTTATCCTATGAGTTTCTAGTAAGCCCCTCCTGTGATAAATCCACTTCTCTGAGCATTTCCTCAGAAGTATCATAAAATACTGCTTGAGAGTTGACTGTTCTGGCATTAAAGTCTCCTAGGAGAACGATCTCCATCTCTAGAGAACTCCCATATGTCATTATTCAATATGGAGAAAGGGGATTGTCCTTTAGGTGAGGAGTAGACTGATGTACTTGGAGGGAAGTAGCATATAGCGATATATAGAAATCTACCTGTCTCGGCTCTCATTCTCACCCACATATACCTTGCTTGTTCATCTTTCCTGATAATCTGTAGTAGTGGTTTCAGCTCCTCTTTAAATAAGACTGCTACTCCTCCTGAACCCCAGCTACCTCGCAGAGATCTCTTGTCTGGTCGACCAGCTGTTTCCCATAAATACCCCTTCACATGTGGCATAAGCTGTCCCGGTATCTGGTGTGTCTCTGAGTAGAAAACTATGTCTTTGCCCCTAAAGCTGTCTTCAAAGGCACCTACATCTAGCCTATATGATCCATTACAATTCCACGCCGCTATCCGGAGCGTCACCCCATAGGTCTCGCACCGTCATGATGAGCGCTTTTCCAGAACCACTACTTTCCCTCCTCTATAAAAGGCGATTTTCCCCTTTTCTCTTGCTGCCCTGATCTCTGGCATCAACTCTTGCATGTGTGTAACTTGTGCCAATGTAAGGTCATCTTCTAGGAAAATACCGGTTTTCTTAAGAGTTGGCCTCTTCTTTAGAAATTCTTTCCTTATTTCTATATTCGGGAAGCGGAGAATAAGTGCCCTATCCTTTATGTTTCCCTTCTCGTCGATTCCTTTCTTGCCCACTCTCCATGCACTTGTGTGAGTAGGCTCTGTGATGCCCATGCGTTGTAGCAGTTCCCTCACTTCTTCATCTACATTCTCTTTGTCTTTGACTCCTGTGACCCGCACATGCAGAGCCCGATTCTTCCTTTTCTGCTCTTCCTCAATGGTCATATTAATAATGGTGGAGGTAGGTGTGGTCTCAGGCATCTGGGCCTTTCCTTTCTTCGCATCCTCAATCCATTTCTCTGCTTCATCAACCTTTTCTTGTGTCTTAACAAGACGTTCCGCCCATGAAGATGCCGTTTTCGATTTCTGTTCATCTCCTTCCTGTAGAGCTTTCATCTGACCCTTCATGTCCTCCAGCTCCTTCAGCACCGAAGGTTGATCGTCTCCCTTCTCCTTCGTTGCAGATTTGCAAGCCGCAAGTTCTCCTTTTAGCTCCTCGATTATTGCATTTAGAGAGAGAGAGAGAGAGAGAGAGAGAGAGAGAGAGAGAGAGAGTACCCTATTCTTTTCAGAAAGCTCAGCTTTGTATGCAGCTTCAGCAGCTTCCGTTTCTCTAGCATGAGTTTCTGTCATTGTTGTTCTTTTCTTATTTTCCAGAAAAATCTGTGAATGGACTTTTTCAGGCATTAAGCATCTCCAGACATGACAAAACAAATGCCAAAGATGGTTGAGGGCAATAGACCTTCAGAGCCTGAATTTGCTTAGCTACAATTGATGCCTGCACATAGTTACCATCATTCTCCCATCCCTTTCTGCAATTCTCAAGGCCCTTAATGATGTCCCTCAGCTGTATACAACAAATCTTGTAAGAAATAAAGTCTCATGTGCAAGCTTTCAGGTCACTAAGCTTTGCTTATATTAGATGATTACTTGAAAGGAAATGCACGCACAGGTGCACATACACAAAACAAAACAAGACTAGCTACTAATCCTTCCAGACTTTATTAGAGATGCATTAGTACAAATTAAGCAAGACAATCTACAAGAATTATTTACAACAGGCTGTTACAAAGGAATTCAACCTTGAGTGCGAGTTTCATCAACCATAATACATCAGTGCCCATTCACCTGTTCTTCATGAGTCACGACACCAGCCTCGTATACCCACTTACGACCAGGACTCCTTTGCATGCTCCTACGAGAATTTGTTGAGCTGCCACATGGACTGCAAAATAACCACGCAAAATTTTTGGCCCTTCTTTCTGTGCTCAGAGGAATAAGAGCTTGCATAACCTTTTCATTAGCTGATGCATGCAAACAGGATAAGCCAAAACTTTGCAAATGATTTCTCATCTTGCCCATGGTAAGACTAAACTGCAATACACAAAGACTGTTCCCAACAAAATCTAATCATGCTTGGAACTTTGCTGTCTAGAAACTGTCAAGGTTTCCAACGGGTCACAGCACAGATCATTTTCTTTTACAAAACAAGTCCACCATATGAGTAAGTTTCTCCAATGGGAAGCAGATCATTCCTAAATTCTAATATCTTGCACATGACAAGACAAAATGGTCTTACACTCCTTGAAAAACAAATATTTCCCTATTTGTCAGAGCTCAAGGTCTCTGGAAAAGAACTTTTTAGAGGAGCTCAGGGTCTCCCAAAAAGGGGAAAAATTTTTCAAAAAAGATCCAAATTATGTATGAAACATTTCAGAAACAAAGACACTTTTAAGGAAATGCGGCCCAGGACATGTTTGCAATACCTTGGACTTGCAATAGATGTGTTTCTATTCAACTTCTGGGCTGACTGCAATGTTAACTGCTTTACGGTACATGCAAGAAAAATAGCCATACATACATGAGAGATTATTTTTTCAAAGATTGAGGCAATTATTCACTAATATTACTTGCAGCTTGAGAAATCATAGCCATGTATTTTAGGACGCGGATAAACCAGGTAATGTGTCCAGTGAAGCTCAAACTAACAATCTTCTAGGCTTAATTGAAGTAATATTTATTTGTTTCAATATATGCTCAAATAATGATTAGTAGCGAATAGCATAGAGAAATACAACCTCTGCTTTGATGTAATACTTTTCCAAACAAATGGAATTACAATAATAAAAATGCCATCAATCAAAATTCTTAAAGGAAATAACTTATTACTTACCTACACAAGTCAATCAGCATTTAAGAATCTATAACTCCGCTTTGATTTCCAAAAGAATATAAACGGTGGTCTATACAGGTAACATGGAGAGAAATCCACGGTGATAGTCAGTGAGCTGTTAAATTTATCTTGGCAGAAAAGGAAATTTACTGAAATAGGGCGAGGCCCAGTGACAAACATGTACCACTTAAGCGCCCGTGCCTAGAAAGAATGTGTGTCCAACCCAGAACTCAAGGCCACTGGAGCAAAGGAAGGAATTACCAGTACAAGACATTTAAAAGGGGAATCTCTAGCATTTGATTGGTCAGACCATAATTTTCATTTAACATATCACTTAATGGATTCACGGGGGGCAAAGTGTAGAATAAACAATAGATAGTCCATCACAAATCAAACGTCTATCCAGGATACACATCTTGTAATCACTTCCGGCGAGTAACCGGATGGAAACACAGAGATAACTGCAAACTTTACACTTGGCAATACTCTAATACTTCAAAACACTTGAATAACTAAGAGAGACGACATGACTCGGCGGAGTTCCGAGCCAAGACACACTGGCCCCAAAGACTGGTGCCCCTTTCGGTATTTCTTCATTATTAGGGTTCGCAAAGTACAACTCCCAAGGGTCCGATTCTCTCTAAGAATCTACGTCCAGATGCTCTCAAGGAGTGGCCTTTTGGGCACTTATAAAGAGTACAAGGGATGCCAAAATTAGAGCCCCATAAGCAGCAGATACAAAAGCACTTAATCCTCAAAGCATCTGCACCAACAACTGGTGCTAAAATCTGCCAAAAACAGCGGCACGATTTGCGGAAATCTATACAGTTGCCACGTGGCATGTCAGGGCGAATCACGGAAAGGTCCGTACAGTCTGCCACGTCATCATGTTAGCATAATTTGCGGGCTGTCTGTATTACAACTGCCATATCATCAATTTTTATGAAGTTTTTGGTTTTTGTGTGTGTGTGTGTGTGAGAGTGAAATTACGCGAGGCAAATCTCTGCACTCTGTCGCGAGCCTTTCTGCGCGCTGCTCCAGCCCACTACGCATGCGTCAGCAGGTGTGTGAGTGTGTGTGTGTGCCCTTCGCAAAAGCCTGCTCGCCTGCCACTCTGCCCAGCCTATGAGGGCCTGTGTGTGTGTTCGCGTGTGTGTGGGTGTGACAGTGTGTGAGTGTGCGTGTTGCAGTCAGCGGCAGCGCGAGTAACAAGGCTGCACCATTGTAACCCTGGCAGTGAACAAGTTCTGTGCACGATTCTGTATACTGCGCGCAGACAGTAAGTGGAGACAGCCTGCTACCTAATTGCGTTCTGCAGATTTGGCCTAATTGTATCTGCTCATTGCTGTCAAAATTTAGTTCGAATTGTTGCAGTATCAGTGCTAGACAATTTACAATTACGCACAAATTACAATATTACAGGCAAAGTTTTAGCAGATGTATGAGTTCTGTGGGAGATGTACATATCTCTGAGGTCTTTGTAAATAGATAAAGTATCAAATTACCAAAAAAAAAGGGAAAAACAGTATTTGCTTTAGTTCTCGGTCGTGGTCCGGTTGATGCAGTCAGAGTTCCCGTGCATCTTCAAGCGTCGTAGAGCCATGGAGAGTGTTTCGGAGAGTGCTTCCGAAATCAAAACTTGTCTGTATGAAGACTTCGAAGAGGCCCGAAAAGCCTGGAATGGTTAGGAACCTCCCTTGAGGTGCGAATTCCAGTACAGGACCTGATGGATCCGGTAGCGCAATATGCCATGAATGCGGTCATTTTGTTTTTCCCTGGCAAAATGCCTGTTGCACAGGATGTCGGACAGTGGGTTGATTTCCTACTCAAACGCCAGGCTGTCCGAGGCGTTTATTTTGGTGCTCGGGGTTTCTATGAGGTATTATTGGCAAATAATGAGGCTAGAAACCTCTTGCTGGAGATGTCTCCTTTTTTTGGCACGCAGATGACTCGTGTTCTGCCTTCGGCACTTACGAAGGACTATCAAAGTCTTATTCGTCACAAATGTCCTGTGTGGGTGGAAATTGTTGATTTTCCCCGCACGTGGAGGCATTTTCTTCCTTTGTTGGCTGCTCAACTTGGCAAGGTCATTTGCCCGCCAAAATTGGACGCGAACACTAACAGGTTTTGCATTCTGTGGGATACGGATAAGCAAACCCCGGATGGAATTATGGTGGATTGAAGGGATCCTTGGGTGGGCAAGCGCCCTTTTAAACTTAAACGGGGCAAATTTGCTAACTCGGCCACATGCAATCTGAATGTCCTGAACCTGTTTTGCAGCCCCCTCTTTCGGCTGTTCCTTCCTCTGCCCCTGCCCCTATAGGCAAATCAGTTGGTGAAGCTAACTTGAATGGAATCCCTGCAATGAAGGTGGCTTCTAATGCAGATAAAGGGAAAAACAAAAATCCGCCGTCTGCGAATGTTGGGAATGTAAATGCAGGGAAAGGAAAAAATGTTGCGTCGACTGATGTTGGCTCGTGGGCGATACCTAAAAAGACAGTAAAAATTCGTACTCCACCTTCATCCCGTAATTATGTTCCTCTGGTTAATGCCAATAAGAATGTATCATTTAAGCAGCTTCCCTGCAATGACAATCGCACGTTGATTGACGCTTGGGAAAAAGCGATGCACTCTTATAAGGATGTACTTTTGGACGAGGCTTCCACTTCTCAGGCAGTCTCTATGGACAAGTTTCCTGCTTTGACTCAGCGGATGGGTTCTGGCATGGATGTGGTGGATGGAGATGTCCATATGGGCATCTCGACTTGATCCTTCCATTTCGTGCCGTTGTAAATATGGTTTTAATGCATAGTCGCATTAAATGCATTTCATATAATGTGCGTGGGTTACGTAGCCTGGACAAATGGCGGCTGACCTGGCACTATGTGCATACATGTAAGGCAGATATCGTGGTTTTGCAAGAACACAACTAGGATGACTTTGTTGATCAGTGTTCTATTTCGCAGGTTACTGGATTGCATATGCTGGTTTGCATGATTACTCAGGTTTATTGATGTTGGTTCGGCATGAGCTTCAGCCAGTTCTCTTGTATAATGATCCGAATGGCCGTTGGATGGTGATTCAATGCTTGTTGAATGGTCAGGTGTATGAATTTGGAGGTGTTTATGCGTATACACCATCTGGACAAAGGGCTGCTCTATGGCGAGACATCTCTTCTCGCTCATGGACCTCGAGTGCATTCCTTTGCGGTGATTTTAATAATACCCCTGAGATGGATGATAGTACCACTGGCAATTCACATATGTTGTTTGCGGAAAGGCAAGAATGGGATAATCTCTTTGCTGTTACTCAGATGATTGATATATGGCGGCATTTATATCCAAATGCATCTGGTTTTACTTTTCAGCATGTTGCCCATTCTTCTTATCGAGCGCAGTTGGACAGATGGTATTTGCTTAATTTGCAACAATATGAGGAATTTGTATGTGAGGTCAACATCGATTACACCTTGCAGTTATCGGATCATTAACCCTGTTTTGCTGTATGTGAGTTTTGGACAGACTCGTTGTGATCGGGCTCTTCCCAGGAAACGTATGCTACTTGTCAATAATGCTTATCTCACACATGAGGTTTTTCGGGGAATGATCTCTGAGGTTATTCCCCCTAAGCTGGTACATATGCATCTTGATCTTGATGCCGCTTGGTATCACTTTGTTATGAGGGTGCAAAGTGTTATTTGTGACTATGGCAAGCATTACATGCAGTGCACTCGAGGGGAAGTCAAAGATGCGAAGCATGCTTGTCAACGATTGCAAGAGTTGGCTGATTTGCGGCCTCTGTCTAATTCTGAGATGTTGGAGCTATGTGAAGCTTCTGTGTGTATTCAACGTAATGACAAGCGAAAGCTTGCTAAATGGCAGACGCGTGCTCGTCAACAGGCTTTCATGGATAAAGGCTGTGCTTCAAAGCAATTTTTTCTCATGTGCAATCAAGCGCGTTATGCTTTCCTCGAGTGTTTGGACTTCTTCAAAGCAGGAACTTGCGAATGCCATGGTTTTGCATTATCGACAGGTGTTTGCTGCTCCTTCTCAGACATCTTTGGCTGCTTGCCATGCGCGTCAATTGATGCTTTCCTTTTTCACTCCGATTATATCCCCGCAAGATGCATGTGATCTTGAGGACCCCTTCACTGCTTCAGAATTGCATAGTGCGTTGCTTGCTTTGGGCCGTTGGCGGTCTCCCAAATGGGATGGCTTACTGTGGAATTTTTCCTCTCCTTCTGGGAGGATCTTGAGCATCCACTGCTTTACATGATTAATGCGGTATGGGAGAAACAAGATTTGCCGATATCTTGGAAAGAAGGTTTACTTAAATTGCTGCCTAAGCAAGCGCTTTGTGAGCGATTCTCTCATTGGCGTCCGATTACTTTGATGCCGGTGGTTTATAAGATATTGGCTAAGATGTTGGTGCACCGCGTTAAGGACCATCTTTTTGCAAGACTCCATCAAGCTCAATATGGTTTCATTCCACGTCGCCAGATTATGGATAATCTGGCTAATGTTTTGATTGGCATGGAGTACGCTAAGTACACTCAACAAGATGTGTTGGTTATGCAAGTTGACATTGAAAAGGCCTTTGACACTGTACAGTGGGACTTCATTGCCGCCACCATGATGTGTTTAGGGTTTGGTCCTGAATTCGCCAATGTGGTTTATTTTTTGTATGCATGTAGCACGTTTTCAGGGATATTAGAAGGTGACTTAACTGAATCTTGGCCTCTTGGTTGTTCGGTCAGGCAGGGCTGCCCTCTTAGTGTTGCTGTTGCTACTCACCCATTGTTGACTTATCTTGATCACTTGACCTCTGTTCAGAGTCTGCATGGTCTACGGTTACCTTCGGGTCGTACATTCGTTGGCCAGGCTTACGCTGATGATTCGTTGTTTATGCCTCGTAATCAGCAGGCGGATGTCAAGGTGATTATGGAAGCCTTGGAACTGTTTGGCATTGCGGTTGGGCTTAGAGTCAACTTTTGTAAATCGAAGCTTCTGCCTCTCCGTTCTTGTGATTGGCATAGTCTGTTGTGGCCAGGTGAGATTGTGTCTTCAAATGTGATCACTAGGCATTTGGCTTATCCAATTGGATGGAATGTTACTCACTCTCAGAAAGTCGATTGGGTCATGCAACGCTTGAATGTCAAATTGCATTACTGGAAGCTTTCTACTTGGCCCTTGCATGTTCATCTGCGAATTGTTCAGAGTATCCTGTTGGCATATGTTCAGTTCTTTTTCCACTGATGGATTGGCCTCGCCGATGACTTAATTCTCTTATGTCGGACATTATGTCCCATTTGTGGCGGACTCATGCAACGAAAAAAGGCTTACTCTTGATGTCGATGGAGAAGCTTTTCACTCCTAAACGTCTTGGTGGACTTAATATCTTAGATTTGCGCAGGCATGTGTTTGCGCGGAAAGCTATGTTGTTGCCCACTCTTGTGCAACAAATTCAGCCTTGGACTTTGATGTTTGCATTCCTCGGTCAGCACGTTGTTACTCCTGCTTTTGGCCATTGGCAACCCTCTCTCTGGGAGGTGGCAATGAAGTCCCATTCCTAGGGTTGTCTTTCAAAAAAGGTTCTGGGCATTTGGCATTTTCTCACCGACGTTGCAGCATTTTGCGGTCTTCTTCATGTGGGTCAGATACAGGGCTTTCTGGACCGTGTGGAGTCAGCGTAATGCTTACATGTTCCATCGTACTCATGCGGATCCATTCCCTCTCTTCAGGATTTCTCTTAGGCAATCGTTATGGTTTGCTTTGGAAGTTGGTGATATCACCTTAGAGATGCATCAGCTTTCATATGAATGTTTTTAGCTATGCTCTACAGATGAGGAGTTTCCCACTAGTAATTTAATCAATCGATTTACAAAAAAAAAGTGTGTCCCTAGTTTTAGGCCCCTCGGCAAAGCTTTATAAGTTGGGAAACTTCTATTTCTTCTAAATTTTAGGCTTCTCAGCTGGTTCATGCAGAACTCAGTCAAGTTAGTCCAAGACCGAAAGGCCTCTCAGAAGTCCTAACATCATGTAAATGGCGTTCAAATGCAACTGTTTCCTAGAAAATTGATCACAGCTCAGAGGATTCCGGTTTTAACCAAGAGATGAACCACCTTTCTAGGGGGAGTGAGTCTGGGGCGCACCAAACGAACGCATTGATCCAATGCATCTATGACCTCGACGCAGAAACCCTAACCCTAAAACCCATCACATAGCGCCTGCTAAAATCAAGCAATCGTCCTCAATTGTGGGTTACAGTAAAAATGCTCACTCTTCTAACATTCACGCAACTTAAAATCTCACAATCAGTCATGTATTCTTGTGTCATGCTGGCCATGCACACATAAAAGCTAGCTGCAAACACCTCGGGTGCATCTGAAAATCTGCCTTATGGCTAGTTTCTTAGCCAATGCCTATAAAGGTCATTGGATCTTGCTTGGATGTCGATCACACCCCTAAGATCTTAGCCAATGCCTATAAAAGGTCATTGGATCTTGCTTGGATGTCAGTCACACACCCAAGATCTTAGCCAATGCCTGTAAAAGGTCATTGGATCTTTGCTTGGATGTCGATCACATACCCAAGATCAGAGTTCTTAGTCATAACCATAATCTTTCTTGATCGTAAATTCGTACAAAAAAAATCTTTGTTCATCACTAATCTTTATTCATAGTTTCTTTCCTTGATCTGCCGTCGCTCCTTGTGTAGTTTGATTACCAAAGTTCAACACCAACTCTTTGTTCTTGTGCTTCAATTGGATCATTCTCTTGTGTCAAATTGGGCATGATACTCATAAAACCAAGGCATGCCCAATAAAACATCACATCCTCCCAAATCCATAATGTAGAAGTCAACCGGATTTGTAAATGTTTGAACTTGTAGTCGAAGTGATCCGATCAATGGTGTTGATGACGTGTAGGTTCCATTAGCCATTCGTGCTTCAATTTGTGTCTCGTTGGCATATTCCTCAATATCAAATCTTGCAACTAATTCTAGAGAGAGAATTTTGTATGGAGCCTAAATCAAAGAGGATAAGGGCATCTTGATCTTTAACCTTTCCCATATCTTAAGATGGTTCATTGGACGGGTCGACGATAGGAACACGTATCAAATCAGAAATCAATCCAAGTGAGTGTCGAAGTTTTTTGTTTTCTGTGCTTTCATACATGGCTGATCTTTTGTTATTGGGGTTTTCCGGGCAATCCCAAACAATATGGCCGTGAAGGCCACATTTGTAACACCTCCTAATCGATACTGTGCCATCTCTGCAGGAGTCCATCGTCCATCAAATGTGTTGGCAACTAAACTAGTTCGCAGTTGTGTGGTATCTTGGGTGGAGGATTGAGGATTTGGGTTTCTCTTCTAGGAAGGGGCGGTAATGTCAATGAATACCAATTATTTCTTCATAATGTGATAGCCCACTCTTGCATGTGACATAAGCCGTCATATATTTGATACCACTTTTCTTATGCAGTGAGCTTGCAGTGTAAGGGGTAGGCCAACAGCGTACTTCTAATTTGTTATGCAAAAGTAATGTCTCAAAAGGTGCAAAATGGCAGATAGGTGTTCCAAAATCTTTGGTTGTAAATTGGAAGAGTGTCCAAAGGGTACATCCTGAGACCAGACCATGCTAGAATTATATCTACTTTGAATGTCTCATCAAGGAAGCTTGGATAGAAAATGAGCTTGAAGTCATGCCAAGTCTTTGGACTGTCTGGTTTCTTGGTTAGGGCAACCCACCATGTCAAAGCTTTATCTTTGAGGAAAAAAAGTGACTCATAGCAACTTGGATTCTTCTGTAAAATTTCCATTATTGAACAAGACATCAAACTGTTGTAAGAACTTGAGAGCATTGTGGGAATCTTGGACACCTAAGGAGGTGAGAAAATTTCCCCTCGTGTTTGTAGATCAGGTAGCGTGTTCCAACTTTCCCTTGCTGTAGGTGGAAACAACACCTATAGGGAAATCAAGGTGGTGAAACGAAACACCACCAAATAAACTAAAACATTTCAAGATTAAAGAAAAGATAAATGATGTCTACTTTTGACTCAAGCTGCCCGATACTTGGAAGATTCACAATGCATTCCATGCGAGTCTCTTGAAACCTTTCAAAGGTGAGGTGCCAGTTCATGGGGAGCCTGATGAGCAACCTGAAGTGGAAGAGAGCGAGGAGATACTCGTTCCTGAACAGATTTTGGCACACAAGGAAAGAAAGATAAAAGGTAAAGTGATTCGGCGGTTCTTGGTTAAATTCAAGAACTTTCCGGCATTAGATGCGAAGTGGATGGAGGAGGAGAACCTAGCAGATACTCCTCAGATTTTTGAACTTTACCTTGTAGGGCCTCTACCATCCTCAGCTGGACAGCTACCATGGGGAAGTGCTCTAAGGGCCGCGTGGAGCTCCTCTAGCTGAAGAGGCAGTTCAAGCCTCTGGCGCATCTCCTAAGTCACAAGACAAGGCATCTATGCCCACACCTGCTCTCTGCATGCATCCTAACGCTCTGACTAAGGCTCTGTTGACAACAGGTCACGGTAAAAGTCAGTAGCAACTGCACGCATGTCCTCTGGCTCTGAAGCAACTGACCCGTCAGGCCTGTGCTGGAAAGCTCCTGGCAAGCGTACTGCAACCGCTCCTCCAACCAGGGACTGTTTGGATGCTGCTCCTGCATCCTCTGCAAGGGAGCAATGCCTCGTCGAAGACGCTACTCCTCCTCCCATGCTGCAGCCAGGCGGCTGTAGCCTCTTGGAGAAATAGCCGACTAAGCTGAGCAAGTCTAGAGGCCACTCTGTCAACAAGAGATTCCTGCATGTCTAAGCCCTCTGTCCAAAGGGCCACCACTCGCTCTCTGAGCGCAAAGTCCAACAAGACCCTCTGAGGGATGCGTAGCATCGTGCTCCCCCTCCTCTGTCTATCTGTCACTGTGAGAATCAGTGGTGCATGGTCCGAAAAAGAAGTTCTGGCCAGAATGCAAACTATCCCACCCAAATCACAAAAATGGTCGCTAGTGTAGAAGTAATCTATCCAAGATAGATTCACTCCTCCCACTCTGCGGTACGAGCGAAGCTAGAATGCTGCCACACATCTGAAAGCCGCAGAGTCGTACATAACCTCTCCCAAGCTGCCAACTCAACTCCATGCGCTGTAGTGTGGCTACCTCCAATCCTATCAGAGGGGTCCTCCAACATGTTGAAGTCGCCCCCAATGCACCATTGCTCTGCTTGCGGCAAAGACTCTACAATGTGAGACCAAAACTCTGGACATGCACTTGCCACATTGGGCGCATAGATGTTCAGGAAACCCAAGAGTCACCCCTGAACCTGCATAGTAATCCACTGAGGCCTGCCAGGCACAATAATCCCTCTATCCACAATGGCCTGCAGCCAAGAGTCCGCAATAGTCATACATACCCCTCCCTGGATACCACCAGGTCCAAATGCAGCTGACCAAAAAGTCTCATATCGTCCACACAAAAGCTAACCACAACGTCTAATGAGGCTCTCACACAGATGATGCTCCTGTAACATAAGAAGGTCAATCTATCCTCCCACAAGGCATCGTTGAAGCTCCTGACGCAGTCGGCCCCTCTGACGTTGAAATCGGGGCCCACCTAATCCTTGCACGTTCCATGAGACGATCCTCATGGGGAGCGAGGGAGAATTGATGCTGTAGCAGCAACTAACCATGCTATCTTCGAGGCAAGCTGGGATTGGGAGTAATCCGTATCCGAGCGTCTCCGAGATAGCCGACTGCAAAGAGTGTCTAGCCAAAGCCCAAGTAGAATGAGCCGTGCGCAAAGCAACCTCCTCTGTCCAAGAGTCCTTACGTATGTGTACATAACATGGAGGGCTCTGCGTGTCAGCAAAGAAGTGAACCACAATGTGTCTACATCCTGCCAAGTCTGGAGGTGTCACAGAAAACTTGGCCAACGGCCACAGAGTCCGAACCAAGTCCGTAACCCCTAGGTCTCCCATGTGATGAGAGAACTCTAGGGCTGTGCCTACAGCCACTCCAACACTGAGTCTAGAGTCCACTCAGACTGGTCCCTGCCGCATAGGGGAAAAGGGAAGCCAACCGTTGAGTCCAAGGCCTCTATCCCCGTAGCTGCAAGGAACAATACATGAACTCTGAAGCAAGTTTCCTCAAGGTCTGATAAGGGGTCGCCGAGAAACCGTATAAAGTCGTAGGAAAAGAAATCCCAACGACGACGAATGTCGAAGCTCGTCAGACCACGAGAAACTGTTGCAAAGGGGGTCGTCTACACCAAGAGAGGGGGTCGCAAGAAAGACTGTCCCTCTCTCGCCAAGCGACTCGTGGCAAAAGCGTTGCCAAGAGATCTCCTAGAAACCGAGGAAGGTCCTGCCCCCTGGGATAGCTGTGGGGATGGAGCGGGAGGAGATGTGGGAACAGGGGGCTCAAGGGAGAAGGGGGGAGCGGGGGAGCGGCAAAGGGAGGAGGGCGAGATGGAGAGGCAGAGGGAGGAGGTGGAGGAGGAGGGGCAGGAGGGGGGAAGGAGGGGTTGTCGAGGGTGAGGCTGAGGTGGAGGCTGGAGCAGGGACCTCGTCCTGCTGAAGAGGGTCAAATCGGTTCCCTGTGGGAACCCATTGCTGCTGGACAGGAGCCTGGGGACCACTCTGAGTGCTACGCTGGCGCGGTGGCCCCTGTCGATGTCGACCACGAACCTGTTGCCAACCCTCCTCCGCTTGAGCCCCAGGCTTGAGAGGGTGGCTTTGCCTGCGTACCCTGAGACTCTGTCTGCTGTTGCTGGCCAACCCTTGAAGGCTGTGGCTTAGCCTGTGGTGTAGGTCGGAGTCTCCGCCGTGGACAGGCCTTCGCAAGATGGCCCATCTGTCGACAAATGAAACACTGATTCGGGAGGCCCAAATAATCCACGCTCTGTCAGAACCAACCACCGCTCACCCGAGGTAGTAGGATGACCTTCGGGAGAGTGTGGGTGTCCCAAACTAGAACACGTACTGTGGGGATGCCGGCCGCCTTGGCAGCTACAGAGGCTGCCGTGCGAGGTGTCTCCAGGACAGTCCTACTCCCTCCTCAGGCCGGGGAAGCAGACTAAGATGGGCAGGTCTGCCTCCTCGACAAGAACGTCGGTAGTTGGGCCGAAACCGTAGCGCCACTGTCGAAAGTGTGCTCGAACTTCGCGGATGGGCTCATCATAATGACCTTGGACACCATCTCGGGAGTCTCAAACTCTATCTGGTAGTAGCCACGTCCGAGAAGCTGAACATTGAGAATCTTGTCTACCTCTGCGAGAAGGCGGGCCTGAAGGAGATCGCGCAGTTCCCCTCTGATGGGTCTGGTGCCGAGAATCTTGCAAATAACAAAGGTGGCCTGAAGGCGCGCCACCTCTGCCTCTAAGCTCGCTTGCTCTATCGGCGAAAGAGCAAGTCGAATGGTGGGTTCTGCAGGGTCGGGCGAGGGGGATGCAGTGGAGTTCCTCTGTGGTGGAACATAATCCTTCATCTGTGTTTGTTGCTGCAAGGGCGAACAAAGGGGTGTCGAAGGCGACGAAACGAGCGTTGAGAGTCGAAGCCGCTGTGAAACCGGTTCTGACAACGACAGAGACTCGAGGCGGGGGGGATGGCACAAGCAGGAGGAGCAGGGGGAAGGGAGCGAGATGATGGGCAGAGGCAGCGGGATAGGGAGGGAGGGGGGCAGCGCGAACAGGGTGGGAGGGGACAGCGAGGGACAGGGTGGGAGGGCCAACGGGACAACGGGAGAGGAGGCAGCGAGGTGAGGCGATATGAGGAGAGCAGCCAGGGGCAGCAAGGCGAGGGGGGAGCGTTGTGAAGGGGGGAGGGCTGGGCCGGGCTGGCGATGGCGGGCAGAGCAGGCAAGGCGCGCGAGGGAGCAACGGCAACGAGCGCGCGTTTTCTTTACGAGCCAGGACACAACTTATGCTTCAAGCAGTTGGAAGCCTCGTTATTGCTGTCATCTCCAAAGGATACAAGACAATTGGCCACTTCCATGAAGAAGGTTAAATATCTGTCTCGATTCATACCTTTGGCATCACAATTATTGTATCCATTGTAGCAAGATCTTGAGCACGGGATGGATGCAAGACATAAAGAACTGGTTTGGGAGATGGGATGCATTACACTTGCTACATGATGCTTCAATTGACTCCCAAGTGAATGAAGCTTTTCTACAACACCAATGTATTACGGCTTGGGAGAAATCCGGTGGGTCACGCTTCATACATTACACCACCCATATTGCCCCCAACTACAAAACTATGTTCTTCGCTGAAAGAGGAAACCGTACTCACACTTACAAGCTTGAACCTATCTCCTTGTCGGTGATACGCACTATCGCAGCCATTCGACTTAGCTCCCACTCCCTTCGATGCGAGACACGGCGTTGGGGCAATGGAGAAGAGTCAAATCAATTGTGCACATTATGCTCACTGCAAGTTTGAGGGTCTATGTATCACACACTACTAGAGTGCTCAGCTTTTGGTCACATCCGAACTTGCTTCTCTCACATTTTTAGCCATGACTTAGACCTACACACTTTCCTCTCCCAGCCATAGTGTGGGCTCTCCATTGCAACTCTCATCACCACAATTTTGGAGCATCAAGTCACTCATCAGCCATACACATACTACATCACATGTAACTTTGATCCCATAGGTCATATTTGACCTCCGAGGACGATACTAAAATCTCTCTCTCTCTCTCTCTCTCTCTCTCTCTCTCTCTCTCTACAGATATGCTAGATTGGCCCTTGAGTCTTCCAGACAGTTAGCTCTACAGGGGGACACTTCATGCTGGTATGCACAGATGACTTCATGGTTTCAGACGCATGGCTTCACCATGGACAGGTTGCCCCCTTTCCAGTATTCTCTTCAGGCACCCTCGCTGTCTCTTACACGGGTGGAGATCACTAGACTCATTCGTCAGGACCTGATCCAGCTCGACACCAGGAGGACATGGATAGAGCCGCCTCAGGAGTTGAGCACGAAGATGGCTTTCTATAGAGAGCATCTTCTCCACCTCACAGGAGATGGGTTTGTGATTCGACCCAGCTACATGGACACACATATGTCTCATGGTTTGCGTTGTGCCATTGGTCAGATACGCACATCCTCACATCAGCTCGAGATTGAGACCGGTAGATTCAGAGGGATACCAGCAGACAGCAGGATATGCCGATTATGCCAGAGAGAGCCAGAGACAGAGTTGCACTACATATGTCATTGCACAGTGTTCTATGAGATACGGGGGCGTTTCCACTGCTTATTCAGAGAGGGTTTTGGTCCTCTATCTAGGGTCATGAGTTATGAGGATCAGAGATGTCTTGGACTATATCTACTTGAGTTACACAGGTATAGAGACACTTTACTGGGGAGAGCTAGAGAGAGGCAGTCCCAGAGACACATTACAGATTTCTTTTCACTAGATATGGGACAGCCAGAGGAGCAGCCACCACTGCAGAGCTCGTCCCACACTCATTCGACCACTACTGGCACTCTCATCGACCGAGCACTGGAGCTACAGAGATACAGACGACCGCGAC
The DNA here is from genome assembly GCF_014529385.1 of Adiantum capillus-veneris. Classification (NCBI taxonomy): domain Eukaryota; kingdom Viridiplantae; phylum Streptophyta; class Polypodiopsida; order Polypodiales; family Pteridaceae; genus Adiantum; species Adiantum capillus-veneris. The sequence goes on from NC_140932.1 coordinate 49,771,203, forward strand.
TGAGGAGAGGAGCTACACAGCATCGACGGAGACTACAACAGAAGATTCGAGCCATACTCTCTCGACATCCAGAGTGCAGATGAGGATGGATCCTCACCATTTCTTCCATCTTTGTTTCACACACTGTTACATCCAGTTTACCGGGTACCTATTGTATCAGCTGCTACACCCACGTAGTTTTAGATTGTAGTAGTAGTAGTAGTATTTTGTTCCACTTCTAGTTCTTTTGTACCCAGACATGGTATTAGATTCACTATTTTGTAACTGATTGGTCTCATAGGTCATTTTGGCCTTTTGAAGACGTTAATATAACATTTCATTTCATTTCATTTCTCTCTCTCTCTCTCTCTCTCTCTCTCTCTCTCTCTCTCTAGTTAAAGTGATTTTGCAGTTTCTATTCATGTGTTGCTGATGATTTCTCGCTTGGAGCCTCTAACAGCATGTACGGACAGTAGGTATCATTTTTAGTGCCAGTTTTTGGAGAGCAAGTACTTTTAGAATTGAGATGCTTTTGGGGCTCTGCTTTTGGGCATCCCTTGTACAATTTATAAGCATCCCTTGGGGCCATGCTCAAAGAGCATATGGACGTTATCACGATTGTGACTATGTTACAGTATTACATCTACTCCTAGTTGCAGATACGCAAAGTGCCATGCCAAGGAGGACCCCTACGCTTGGATGGTCACAACCTTTCGCTCAAGAGACATGCCTCTTCGCCAAAAGCCACACTCCTTTGAGGACTAGTCACACCCCTTAGCTCTACGGTTGCGAATCTTCGTCCAATGGTTGCAGTTCTTCGCCGAAAGGATGTGTCTTTACGTCTAAAGTCGTGTCTCTTCACCATGAGACATGTCTTTCATTTGTGTCTCTTCGTCTCCTATATAAGGAAACTATTGTACTCAGTTTTCAAGCATTCATTCAATCAATCAAACACACATTCAGTCTCTTGAGTCTCAATTTGATCTTAAGTATGAAGTCTTAAGTCTTAATTATAGGATTAGCGCCACTAATCCTCACAATGGTATCAGAGATAAAAATTTTCCCGGGACCCGAAGGTTGTGAGCCTCTCACCCTCGCCGCTTCCCTCTCCCCCCTCTCCCGGAGTTGCATGGAAGCAGAAGACAGGTGGTACACACACCCAAACATACAATGAGGTAACTTAAATTTGTTTCTGTTCCTATTAAATAAATACAGAACAAACTACAGATGTGTGTGTGCGTTGTACCCAGAGAAGCCCTGCACCATGACATTGGGTTGCACCCTTTCACGCTTCGATGCTCATACCCATTCATGTGAAAGGGCACTACCTGGAAACCCTTTGCCTGGCTCGCATCCCTTCCGGCAAGTCGCGACTACCCTTTGTGCAATCGCTAAGTGTTGGCTGAATGTAAGGTGCAGTGGAAGTGAATGTTGATCTTGCTCAAGATGAGTGCTCCGAATTGTGCTCAAGGGTTCCTTTTACTTACGGAAGGGAGAGCCTTTTGTCCTTTAGAGAGAGAATGCAATGATCACAAACAAAGTGAATGCTACTGTGAGTGGAAGTGCTGAGACTGAGAGAAGATAGAGAAGAATATGACACCAGGCGGTTCTCAAACCCTCCTCCAAGGGCCCATCTCTCGATGGCGAGAGAGGTCTATGCTATTGATTGCACAAATCTGGTACAATGGTGATGATGCAATGACTTTATTCTATGATGCTAGAAAAAGGGCTAAGTCGATGTTGACGGCAACGAGGGCGGTGACGACTAATGGTTGGAATCTGGCTGCATTCAGAGGCTGAAAACGCTGTTGATTCTTACTGAAAAACGTTGTTGAAGCTGGCTGAAAACGCTGTTGTGATCAGGCTAAAAGTAGACCTGCTGAAAACGCTGTTGTAGACAGGCTGAAAACGCTGGTGTAGACCTGCTGAAAACGCTGTTGTGGACAGGCTGAAAATGCTGACTCAAAATGGTTGGAAATGCTGGCGCTGAAGGGCTGATGGTACTTGCTGAAAACGCTAGGTCTTGCTGAGGAGGAACGCTAGAGGGCCTGCTGCAAGAGATTGCATGTGCTCTCTTTGTTTCTCCTTCTTCTACTAAGTGACTGCCAGGTTTCTTTTATATTTCCTTAGAATTTTCCCTACTCACTTTTCCAATAAAAGTCACTTATTAATAAATAAGTGAAAAAAGTGTATTTTGGGAGAATGGGCTCTATGCTCTGTAACATGCTCATGATGGGTATTGAATGCCATGCTAATGATTATGAGGTGTGCAACCAGAGGATATGCAACTAATCTAAGTGCCTGGACATGCACGGCCTGCTCACAGGCTCACAAAGGTGCCAGAACACTTCCGAAGCTGACCTAAACCCTAGACCAGAGATAGCTTGTCCACATGCACATAGGGTTAGATGTGCACGTGACATTGAACCCAATCGTTGGCCACCTTGCACCCCTTCAGGCGTCGTGGGCAAGGCGTTTCCACATGCACATAGGGTTAGATGTGCACGTGACAATGAACCCAATCGCTTGCCACTTTGCACCCCTTCACGCGTTGTGGGCAAGGCGTTTCTCTCTCCCAAGCGGCAACGCACGGCTCTTTTGCGTTAAAATTTGTACATTGGAGTATTTTAACGCTGATGGCAGCCCACTTACATTTAAATTATTAAAGGTGCCCAACTTGGCCGGTCAGTCCCAAACTTTTTAAACCTTATGTGAACTCACCCCTTCAATATTCACACACCATACGTAAACATGCCTGCCAGCCAGCGATCGCAACACGTAGACGGTTTGAAGTAACAGATTTACCTTTGGGAGAAGGCCAAACAACTTACAATTTAAAGAAAGACCTGATTGGGAGGAAAGTAGATTGTACTTTTGGATAGTTGATGAATATGGTGCCCAAACTTAAGAGGTAGTGGAAGTCATTAGTGAATCCAGAGAAAGAGCCGAAGCATGGTTAAGTCAAAGTGTTGGCTGTGGGAGAGTTACCTAGCATCTGTCATGTGGTGAACGCTTGGCACAAAGGTGTGGGCATGGGAGAGGCCTACATTGATGGAGGTGCTCAAGTTTGTGTGATTACACAGTCATGTGTCTAGAGACTGGGTCTCATTACATGCGGAAGCTCTGGGTTCAAGATTCGACTGGCAAACTATGCCAAAGTGAAGTGTTTGGGGCTGATTAAGAATTTGGAAGTTGAAGTCTTTAGCGTGAAGTTTATAGTAAACTTTCATGTTATGCCAGCTGGCTTGAGAGCTTTTCCTCTCATTTTGGGACGACCTTGGTTGAGAGTCGTCCGTGCTGTGCAAGATTGGGGCAAGGGCACAATCTGTGTGTATGGCAAGAAGGGTGAGAAGAGGGTGTTTGATATGACTATCAACCAACCTTTGGCACTAGAAGATATGAGTGAAAATGATGAATCCGAAGTCACCAGTGAAGACAGTTCTGCACTACTTCTAGTTCCAGTGATGAGGGTGAAGTGTCATTCTTGTTGTTGGACGAGGAGAAGAGAGAAATTGGTGAAGTACTGCAAGTGTCAGAAGATATAAATGCGTCAAGCCGTTTAGAGAAACTTGAGGAGTTGATTGTCGCCTAAACAGGAATTTCCAGTGAAGAAGGGGTTGATTCAAAACATGTTGAGTACTGATTTGACACAAGGAGAAAGAAGGGAGTACTTAACAATGTTGGACAAGTTTCCAAATCTTTTCATCACTTCATATCAAGAAATAAGGGGTTTTGTTGGAGATCCTGTGAAGATTGAACTAGTTGAAGGGGCAAAGCCAATAAGACAGAAATTGAAAAGGATGGGTAAGGAGCAAATGAATGCTTTAAAGGAAGAAGTGGATAAACTTTTGGATGCAGGGTTCATTGTGCCAGTTGATAATGTTGAATGGGTGAGCCTTGTAGTGGTCACTCCAAAGAAAGATGGGCGTTGGAGAGTTTGCGTTGATTATAAGTCATTAAATGCAGTGACTAAGAAAGATCCTTATCCCTTACCTTTCATTGATCAACTTTTGGATGTCATGGTTGGCTTTGAAAGATACAGTGTCTGTGATGGTTATTCAAAGTATTTTTAACTTATCCTTGCTCTTGAAGACCGGAAAAAGACTACTTTTATCACTCCATGGGGTTGTTTCTGCTTTTGCTGCCAACCTTTTGGGTTAACAAATGGGCCTGGAGATTAAAGAAAAGTGGGTTGGGTCCTTACCCCAATCCTTAGGAAGTTTGTCAAAGGGTTCATAGATAATTGTGTGTATACAGTTCAAGGAAAGAGCATGTTCAGAAGCTTGAAATGACTTTTGCAAGGTATGATGAATGCGGGGGTCAGTTGAACCCTAAGAAGTGTCATTTGGCACAGCCAAGAGTGAAGCTCCTTGGACATGTAATTTCAAAAAATGGGATTGAGGCAGATCCAGAGAAAGTAGAAGCCTTGTTATTTTTTATTTTATTTTTTGAGAAAACGATCCTTCTATTAGTTAATGAAACTGCCCATAGGGCTACAACTTCTACAAGAGAGTGCTACAACAATCATAAAGGGGAGACTCTCCCAATGAAAAAACAACATATGTACAATGAGGCTAAATCGAGAGATGGAAGGAGGGAAAAGCTACACAGGTGGACGGTAGTTCCATCTGAGCACACCCTGGACCATGGTGAAGAAAGGCCCACGGCGCCAGAGTCGAAGGAAAGCCTCTCTACGCTCCTGCATGCGGTCGGAGCTGCCCTAAAATCTCTTGAACTGTCCTCTAAAAGTATGGATCAGCTCTAGCCAAAGATCCCAAACTATCTCTGCTCGTGATATAGGGCGAGCCTCAAAGATCGGAAGCAGCCCGCCAGATGAACCAGAGTGTTAGGTCGCACATGAGCTCCCAACACTCCTCTATCACTGCACCACTCCTGTGGAGTAAGCTCTGTAGCAGGCTGGAGTGTAGGTCAACCCCCCTGCATCACTATCACCCTGCTGGTGGAGGATAGCTCAAACTGAAGTGCCGGACCCATGGAGTGGACCAAGCAGCTGCACCCCAAGTGTACTGCCGTGCTGTGGAAAGAACTGGCATCAGCCGAAGAACACGAAGCCAAACCTGTTGTGCCAAAGGACAGTCCCAAAGACAATGGCGCTGACTCTCCACAAGATGGTCACAAGCTGTGCATGCTGCCGAGAGACCACTATGTACTAGCCAACTCCCAACTGCTGTAGCTCGATGTGCAACCAGCCACTGGAACAAAGTGACTCGCCTCGGCTGTCTCGAGTCCCACAACCTCTCCCAAAAAGCTGACAAGAACTCAGCTATGAGACCCTCCTCCTGCCAATGAGGTGCTGCAGCAGGACGAACCTCTCTCCGTGCTGACAGTTTATGACGTCCCAGTGGAATAGTGTACTGAAAGAAAGGGACACCTGGATGGTCGGATGAGGAGAAAGGGTCTCTCCAAAACCACTCTCCAAGATCCCACTGCACTCATGCCAGTGCACAACTCTCCCAAGCCCACAGCCTCCAGTGGCCAGTCTCAAGAGCTACTGGGTCGGGATCTATGACACAAGTCCTCCTGCAGATGCCCACAACTCGAATCCTCTAAAAACAGTACTCTGCCACCTGTAGGGCCTCTACTGAAACTCGGTGTAAACGTCCCTCACCCTGTAGCTCAAAAAACAGGGAGGGTATAGTCTCTCAGCAAGCCAGAACTGCAATGAGAACCTCCAGTCGCGTGAAGGCCTCCATCCATCTGGGCGCTGCTGACTCCAGAGGTGTGAGCCACTCAGCTGGTACTGCCTTTGTGATGTCCTAACACATGCTTTGCACCCCTCTCATGCCCTGTAGCTGGGTGCCAAGCCTGAGAACTGTAGCCAGTCACCTAAAGTGTGTGCTGGACCCTCTACCATGAGACCCCAGGAAACATGAGGCCTACTACCAACCAAGTGGCCTCTCTGAGTGCTAACCATGGGGTTCCAAACAAGGGGCTATTTCAGGCGCTCCTCCATGCAAGTAGGCTGACGCTGCTCCAGGCCTCTCCGCAGCTGCTCCCAGGAGCGGAGCAGACTCACAACGAAGCGGTCCTCCAGTCTCCTGCTCAGGCCAACTCTGCGCATCTCTGTGAAAATCCATCTGGTCGAAGATCGCCAGGGGCCTCCAGCCTGAGGCACTCTAGCACTAAGCCGCTGAAGCAAAAACTCCTTCCAAGGCTCCTCCCTTGGAAGAAGTCCTCTGACGACAAACTTCCCTAGAAGGGCTCTACTCTGTTGTTTGGGTCTATGATCCCCAACCCTCCCTGAGAACAAGGAAGAATGATGACCTGCCATGCCACTTTGGCCCGGGCTATCTGAGTGTCACGCCTTGACCAAAGGAAGTTCCTGATCAGCCTCTCTACCTGGCTGATGCAGGAACTCTAAAAGATCCAACAAGAAGTGATGTACCACATAGTAGCCAACAACACCTGGTTGAGCACTACAACTCTGCCTGCCATAGAAAGTCGTGCAAAGCTCCAATGTAACAACTTCCTCTTGATGGACTGGAGGAGGGGAGCAATTTGTTGCTCAGAAGTCCAAGCCAACCTGACAGCCCAAGTATCGAATTGCAGTCCCTAGGGGAATCCATCTGAAACCCTCACCTGGCAACCAATCAGGCGTAGGAGCACTACCAACCGAGAAAGCCACTGTCTTTCTCCAGTTGATCAGTGCGCCTGATGCACAACAAAAGGTCTCAAGAGCCTACTCACACCTGGAAGGTTGGCCTCCTGGCCATCCAAGAACAAGGCTGAGTCATCTACAAACTCACCATCCAGTAGCTCATCTCCCCGAATAGGGAGCGCTAAGCCACGTAGACCAACCTACTGCGAAACCAAAAACCTGCTCATCGCCTCAGCATAGAACAGAAAGAAGAAGGGGGCAAGAGGGCAGCTCTGTCTGACCGAGAGTGTGAGCATGAAACGATCACCTCTACCACCTGACAAAAGTACCTAACTGTGTGCCCGTCTGTAAAGAGCTGACACACCTCTAATCCAAGCATCGAGAAGCCCATCCTGCGTCGAGTTCCCTTCAAAAAGTCCCAGTCAACTCTATCATAGGCCTTCTCAAAATCGAGAAATATCACCAGATCCTCACCACGGAGGCATGCGAAGGCAGATGCCTCCCAAAAAGTAAAAATGTTGTCAAGGATACTACACTCCTTGACAAAACCTGTCTCTGTCCCATGTATAATGCTCTCTAGAAGTGGCTGAAGCCTCAAACTCAGAGCCTTGGCAAGAATTTTGTAGGATGAGTTGAGGATGGTGATGGGCCGCCATTGTCAAATCTCATCCAAGGAGCCACCCTCCTTGGAAATGAGGTAAATCAGACCCTCACTCATGTTGTAAGGCATCTCTCCTATGTGTAGGATATACTGAAAAGCGCTGCAGAGATCTGAGCCAAGCAAGCCAGGTAGAAAGGTACGTAGTGTACGGTACGGTTTAGGTACGTACGGAACGTACTTCCGTACTAAACCAACCTTTAGGACCTAGGTACGTGATAGGTACGTACCATTTGTAAAAAAAGAAAATTACACTAAATTTAAGTTCACAGACCTTTCAAAAGAGAGATTGTAATCCTGGTCGATTAAAAAAGCCTAAGGGTCTCTCCCTTTCACCCTATTATCCCAATCTGAAAGCGCCTCTAGCGCGAGTGGTCCGTGGAGAAAATGGCCCCAAAAAAAAACGAAAAAACAAAAACAAAAAAAACACCCCCAAAAAAAAAAAAAAAAAAAAAAAAAACTTGCCGTACTGTACCGTACGGAATCGTAAGGTACGTACGTACGGATTCCACCTTGCAAGCAAGTCCAAGTACTCCAAGAAAAAACTGGGAGTCAAACCATCCTCAGCTGGACAGCTACCATGGGGAAGTGCTCTAAGGGCCGCGTGGAGCTCCTCTAGCTGAAGAGGCAGTTCAAGCCTCTGGCGCATCTCCTAAGTCACAAGACAAGGCATCTATGCCCACACCTGCTATCTGCATGCATCCTAACGCTATGACTAAGGCTCTGTTGACAACAGGTCACGGTAAAAGTCAGTAGCAACTGCACGCATGTCCTCTGGCTCTGAAGCAACTGACCCGTCAGGCCTCCTCAACTGGTTGACCCTGGCATACGCACGTCTGGGCCCCACTGTCTCAAAGAAAGCCCATGTCCCACTGTAACCTACCTGGGTCCACTGCGATGCTTGTCGATAAAAAGAAAACTCATGGTGCCTCTTCTCTGTGCTGGAAAGCTCCTGGCAAGCGTACTGCAACCGCTCCTCCAACCAGGGACTGTTTGGATGCTGCTCCTGCATCCTCTGCAAGGGAGCAATGCCTCGTCGAAGACGCTACTCCTCCTCCCATGCTGCAGCCAGGCGGCTGTAGCCTCTTGGAGAAATAGCCGACTAAGCTGAGCAAGTCTAGAGGCCACTCTGTCAGCAAGAGATTCCTGCATGTCTAAGCCCTCTGTCCAAAGGGCCACCACTCGCTCTCTGAGCGCAAAGTCCAACAAGACCCTCTGAGGGATGCGTAGCATCGTGCTCCCCCTCCTCTGTCTATCTGTCACTGTGAGAATCAGTGGTGCATGGTCCGAAAAAGAAGTTCTGGCCAGAATGCAAACTATCCCACCCAAATCACAAAAATGGTCGCTAGTGTAGAAGTAATCTATCCAAGATAGATTCACTCCTCCCACTCTGCGGTACGAGCGAAGCTAGAATGCTGCCACACATCTGAAAGCCGCAGAGTCGTACATAACCTCTCCCAAGCTGCCAACTCAACTCCATGCGCTGTAGTGTGGCTACCTCCAATCCTATCAGAGGGGTCCTCCAACATGTTGAAGTCGCCCCCAATGCACCATTGCTCTGCTTGCGGCAAAGACTCTACAATGTGAGACCAAAACTCTGGACATGCACTTGCCACATTGGGCGCATAGATGTTCAGGAAACCCAAGAGTCACCCCTGAACCTGCATAGTAATCCACTGAGGCCTGCCAGGCACAATAATCCCTCTATCCACAATGGCCTGCAGCCAAGAGTCCGCAATAGTCATACATACCCCTCCCTGGATACCACCAGGTCCAAATGCAGCTGACCAAAAAGTCTCATATCGTCCACACAAAAGCTAACCACAACGTCTAATGAGGCTCTCACACAGATGATGCTCCTGTAACATAAGAAGGTCAATCTATCCTCCCACAAGGCATCGTTGAAGCTCCTGACGCAGTCGGCCCCTCTGACGTTGAAATCGGGGCCCACCTAATCCTTGCACGTTCCATGAGACGATCCTCATGGGGAGCGAGGGAGAATTGATGCTGTAGCAGCAACTAACCATGCTATCTTCGAGGCAAGCTGGGATTGGGAGTAATCCGTATCCGAGCGTCTCCGAGATAGCCGACTGCAAAGAGTGTCTAGCCAAAGCCCAAGTAGAATGAGCCGTGCGCAAAGCAACCTCCTCTGTCCAAGAGTCCTTACGTATGTGTACATAACATGGAGGGCTCTGCGTGTCAGCAAAGAAGTGAACCACAATGTGTCTACATCCTGCCAAGTCTGGAGGTGTCACGGAAAACTTGGCCAACGGCCACAGAGTCCGAACCAAGTCCGTAACCCCTAGGTCTCCCATGTGATGAGAGAACTCTAGGGCCTGTGCCTACAGCCACTCCAACACTGAGTCTAGAGTCCACTCAGACTGGTCCCTGCCGCATAGGGGAAAAGGGAAGCCAACCGTTGAGTCCAAGGCCTCTATCCCCGTAGCTGCAAGGAACAATACATGAACTCTGAAGCAAGTTTCCTCAAGGTCTGATAAGGGGTCGCCGAGAAACCGTGTAAAGTCGTAGGAAAAGAAATCCCAACGACGACGAATGTCGAAGCTCGTCAGACCACGAGAAACTGTTGCAAAGGGGGTCGTCTACACCAAGAGAGGGGGTCGCAAGAAAGACTGTCCCTCTCTCGCCAAGCGACTCGTGGCAAAAGCGTTGCCAAGAGATCTCCTAGAAACCGAGGAAGGTCCTGCCCCCTGGGATAGCTGTGGGGATGGAGCGGGAGGAGATGTGGGAACAGGGGGCTCAAGGGAGAAGGGGGGAGCGGGGGAGCGGCAAAGGGAGGAGGGCGAGATGGAGAGGCAGAGGGAGGAGGTGGAGGAGGAGGGGCAGGAGGGGGGAAGGAGGGGTTGTCGAGGGTGAGGCTGAGGTGGAGGCTGGAGCAGGGACCTCGTCCTGCTGAAGAGGGTCAAATCGGTTCCCTGTGGGAACCCATTGGTGCTGGACAGGAGCCTGGGGACCACTCTGAGTGCTACGCTGGCGCGGTGGCCCCTGTCGATGTCGACCACGAACCTGTTGCCAACCCTCCTCCGCTTGAGCCCCAGGCTTGAGAGGGTGGCTTTGCCTGCGTACCCTAAGACTCTGTCTGCTGTTGCTGGCCAACCCTTGAAGGCTGTGGCTTAGCTTGTGGTGTAGGTCGGAGTCTCCGCCGTGGACAGGCCTTCGCAAGATGGCCCATCTGTCGACAAATGAAACACTGATTCGGGAGGCCCAAATACTCCACGCTCTGTCAGAACCAACCACCGCTCACCCGAGGTAGTAGGATGACCTTCGGGAGAGTGTGGGTGTCCCAAACTAGAACACGTACTGTGGGGATGCCAGCCGCCTTGGCAGCTACAGAGGCTGCCGTGCGAGGTGTCTCCAGGACAGTCCTACTCCCTCCTCAGGCCGGGGAAGCAGACTAAGATGGGCAGGTCTGCCTCCTCGACAAGAACGTCGGTAGTTGGGCCGAAACCGTAGCGCCACTGTCGAAAGTGTGCTCGAACTTCGCGGATGGGCTCATCATAATGACCTTGGACACCATCTCGGGAGTCTCAAACTCTATCTGGTAGTAGCCACGTCCGAGAAGCTGAACATTGAGAATCTTGTCTACCTCTGCGAGAAGGCGGGCCTGAAGGAGATCGCGCAGTTCCCCTCTGATGGGTCTGGTGCCGAGAATCTTGCAAATAACAAAGGTGGCCTGAAGGCGCGCCACCTCTGCCTCTAAGCTCGCTTGCTCTATCGGCGAAAGAGCAAGTCGAATGGTGGGTTCTGCAGGGTCGGGCGAGGGGGATGCAGTGGAGTTCCTCTGTGGCGGAACAGAATCCTTCATCTGTGTTTGCTGCTGCAAGGGCGAACAAAGGGGTGTCGAAGGCGACGAAACGAGCGTTGAGAGTCGAAGCCGCTGTGAAACCGGTTCTGACAACGACAGAGACTCGAGGCGGGGGGGATGGCACAAGCAGGAGGAGCAGGGGGAAGGGAGCGAGATGATGGGCAGAGGCAGCGGGATAGGGAGGGAGGGGGGCAGCGCGAACAGGGTGGGAGGGGACAGCGAGGGACAGGGTGGGAGGGCCAACGGGACAACGGGAGAGGAGGCAGCGAGGTGAGGCGATATGAGGAGAGCAGCCAGGGGCAGCAAGGCGAGGGGGGAGCGTTGTGAAGGGGGGAGGGCTGGGCCGGGCTGGCGATGGCGGGCAGAGCAGGCAAGGCGCGCGAGGGAGCAACGGCAACGAGCGCGCGTTTTCTTTACGAGCCAGGACACAACTTATGCTTCAAGCAGTTGGAAGCCTCGTTATTGCTGTCATCTCCAAAGGATACAAGACAATTGGCCACTTCCATGAAGAAGGTTAAATATCTGTCTCGATTCATACCTTTGGCATCACAATTATTGTATCCATTGTAGCAAGATCTTGAGCACGGGATGGATGCAAGACATAAAGAACTGGTTTGGGAGATGGGATGCATTACACTTGCTACATGATGCTTCAATTGACTCCCAAGTGAATGAAGCTTTTCTACAACACCAATGTATTACGGCTTGGGAGAAATCCGGTGGGTCACGCTTCATACATTACACCACCCATATTGCCCCCAACTACAAAACTATGTTCTTCGCTGAAAGAGGAAACCGTACTCACACTTACAAGCTTGAACCTATCTCCTTGTCGGTGATACGCACTATCGCAGCCATTCGACTTAGCTCCCACTCCCTTCGATGCGAGACACGGCGTTGGGGCAATGGAGAAGAGTCAAATCAATTGTGCACATTATGCTCACTGCAAGTTTGAGGGTCTATGTATCACACACTACTAGAGTGCTCAGCTTTTGGTCACATCCGAACTTGCTTCTCTCACATTTTTAGCCATGACTTAGACCTACACACTTTCCTCTCCCAGCCATAGTGTGGGCTCTCCATTGCAACTCTCATCACCACAATTTTGGAGCATCAAGTCACTCATCAGCCATACACATACTACATCACATGTAACTTTGATCCCATAGGTCATATTTGACCTCCGAGGACGATACTAAAATCTATCTCTCTCTCTCTCTCTCTCTCTCTCTCTCTCTCTCTCTCTCTCTCTCTCTCTCTCTCTAGTTAAAGTGATTTTGCAGTTTCTATTCATGTGTTGCTGATGATTTCTCGCTTGGAGCCTCTAACAGCATGTACGGACAGTAGGTATCATTTTTAGTGCCAGTTTTTGGAGAGCAAGTACTTTTAGAATTGAGATGCTTTTGGGGCTCTGCTTTTGGGCATCCCTTGTACAATTTATAAGCATCCCTTGGGGCCATGCTCAAAGAGCATATGGACGTTATCACGATTGTGACTATGTTACAGTATTACATCTACTCCTAGTTGCAGATACGCAAAGTGCCATGCCAAGGAGGACCCCTACGCTTGGATGGTCACAACCTTTCGCTCAAGAGACATGCCTCTTCGCCAAAAGCCACACTCCTTTGAGGACTAGTCACACCCCTTAGCTCTACGGTTGCGAATCTTCGTCCAATGGTTGCAGTTCTTCGCCGAAAGGATGTGTCTTTACGTCTAAAGTCGTGTCTCTTCACCATGAGACATGTCTTTCATTTGTGTCTCTTCGTCTCCTATATAAGGAAACTATTGTACTCAGTTTTCAAGCATTCATTCAATCAATCAAACACACATTCAGTCTCTTGAGTCTCAATTTGATCTTAAGTATGAAGTCTTAAGTCTTAATTATAGGATTAGCGCCACTAATCCTCACAGTGGTATCAGAGATAAAAATTTTCCCGGGACCCGAAGGTTGTGAGCCTCTCACCCTCGCCGCTTCCCTCTCCTCCCTCTCCCGGAGTTGCATGGAAGCAGAAGACAGGTGGTACACACACCCAAACATACAATGAGGTAACTTAAATTTGTTTCTGTTCCTATTAAATAAATACAGAACAAACTACAGATGTGTGTGTGCGTTGTACCCAGAGAAGCCCTGCACCATGACATTGGGTTGCACCCTTTCACGCTTCGATGCTCATACCCATTCATGTGAAAGGGCACTACCTGGAAAGCCTTTGCCTGGCTCGCATCCCTTCCGGCAAGTCGCGACTACCCTTTGTGCAATCGCTAAGTGTTGGCTGAATGTAAGGTGCAGTGGAAGTGAATGTTGATCTTGCTCAAGATGAGTGCTCCGAATTGTGCTCAAGGGTTCCTTTTACTTACGGAAGGGAGAGCCTTTTGTCCTTTAGAGAGAGAATGCAATGATCACAAACAAAGTGAATGCTACTGTGAGTGGAAGTGCTGAGACTGAGAGAAGATAGAGAAGAATATGACACCAGGCGGTTCTCAAACCCTCCTCCAAGGGCCCATCTCTCGATGGCGAGAGAGGTCTATGCTATTGATTGCACAAATCTGGTACAATGGTGATGATGCAATGACTTTATTCTATGATGCTAGAAAAAGGGCTAAGTCGATGTTGACGGCGACGAGGGCGGTGACGACTAATGGTTGGAATCTGGCTGCATTCAGAGGCTGAAAACGCTGTTGATTCTTACTGAAAAACATTGTTGAAGCTGGCTGAAAACGCTGTTGTGATCAGGCTAAAAGTAGACCTGCTGAAAACGCTGTTGTAGACAGGCTGAAAACGCTGGTGTAGACCTGCTGAAAACGCTGTTGTGGACAGGCTGAAAATGCTGACTCAAAATGGTTGGAAATGCTGGCGCTGAAGGGCTGATGGTACTTGCTGAAAACGCTAGGTCTTGCTGAGGAGGAACGCTAGAGGGCCTGCTGCAAGAGATTGCATGTGCTCTCTTTGTTTCTCCTTCTTCTACTAAGTGACTGCCAGGTTTCTTTTATATTTCCTTAGAATTTTCCCTACTCACTTTTCCAATAAAAGTCACTTATTAATAAATAAGTGAAAAAAGTGTATTTTGGGAGAATGGGCTCTATGCTCTGTAACATGCTCATGATGGGTACTGAATGCCATGCTAATGATTATGAGGTGTGCAACCAGAGGATATGCAACTAATCTAAGTGCCTGGACATGCACGGCCTGCTCACAGGCTCACAAAGGTGCCAGAACACTTCCGAAGCTGACCTAAACCCTAGACCAGAGATAGCTTGTCCACATGCACATAGGGTTAGATGTGCACGTGACATTGAACCCAATCGTTGGCCACCTTGCACCCCTTCAGGCATCGTGGGCAAGGCGTTTCCACATGCACATAGGGTTAGATGTGCACGTGACAATGAACCCAATCGCTTGCCACTTTGCACCCCTTCACGCGTTGTGGGCAAGGCGTTTCTCTCTCCCAAGCGGCAACGCACGGCTCTTTTGCGTTAAAATTTGTACATTGGAGTATTTTAACGCTGATGGCAGCCCACTTACATTTAAATTATTAAAGGTGCCCAACTTGGCCGGTCAGTCCCAAACTTTTTAAACCTTATGTGAACTCACCCCTTCAATATTCACACACCATACGTAAACATGCCTGCCAGCCAGCGATCGCAACACGTAGACGGTTTGAAGTAACAGATTTACCTTTGGGAGAAGGCCAAACAACTTACAATTTAAAGAAAGACCTGATTGGGAGGAAAGTAGATTGTACTTTTGGATAGTTGATGAATATGGTGCCCAAACTTAAGAGGTAGTGGAAGTCATTAGTGAATCCAGAGAAAGAGCCGAAGCATGGTTAAGTCAAAGTGTTGGCTGTGGGAGAGTTACCTGGCATCTGTCATGTGGTGAACGCTTGGCACAAAGGTGTGGGCATGGGAGAGGCCTACATTGATGGAGGTGCTCAAGTTTGTGTGATTACACAGTCATGTGTCTAGAGACTGGGTCTCATTACATACGGAAGCTCTGGGTTCAAGATTCGACCGGCAAACTATGCCAAAGTGAAGTGTTTGGGGCTGATTAAGAATTTGGAAGTTGAAGTCTTTAGCGTGAAGTTTATAGTAAACTTTCATGTTATGCCAGCTGGCTTGAGAGCTTTTCCTCTCATTTTGGGACGACCTTGGTTGAGAGTCGTCCGTGCTGTGCAAGATTGGGGCAAGGGCACAATCTGTGTGTATGGCAAGAAGGGTGAGAAGAGGGTGTTTGATATGACTATCAACCAACCTTTGGCACTAGAAGATATGAGTGAAAATGATGAATCCGAAGTCACCAGTGAAGACAATTCTGCACTACTTCTAGTTCCAGTGATGAGGGTGAAGTGTCATTCTTGTTGTTGGACGAGGAGAAGAGAGAAATTGGTGAAGTACTGCAAGTGTCAGAAGATATAAATGCGTCAAGCCGTTTAGAGAAACTTGAGGAGTTGATTGTCACCTAAACAGGAATTTCCAGTGAAGAAGGGGTTGATTCAAAACATGTTGAGTACTGATTTGACACAAGGAGAAAGAAGGGAGTACTTAACAATGTTGGACAAGTTTCCAAATCTTTTCATCACTTCATATCAAGAAATAAGGGGTTTTGTTGGAGATCCTGTGAAGATTGAACTAGTTGAAGGGGCAAAGCCAATAAGACAGAAATTGAAAAGGATGGGTAAGGAGCAAATGAATGCTTTAAAGGAAGAAGTGGATAAACTTTTGGATGCAGGGTTCATTGTGCCAGTTGATAATGCTGAATGGGTGAGCCTTGTAGTGGTCACTCCAAAGAAAGATGGGCGTTGGAGTGTTTGCGTTGATTATAAGTCATTAAATGCAGTGACTAAGAAAGATCCTTATCCCTTACCTTTCATTGATCAACTTTTGGATGTCATGGTTGGCTTTGAAAGATACAGTGTCTGTGATGGTTATTCAAAGTATTTTTAACTTATCCTTGCTCTTGAAGACCGGAAAAAGACTACTTTTATCACTCCATGGGGTTGTTTCTGCTTTTGCTGCCAACCTTTTGGGTTAACAAATGGGCCTGGAGATTAAAGAAAAGTGGGTTGGGTCCTTACCCCAATCCTTAGGAAGTTTGTCAAAGGGTTCATAGATAATTGTGTGTATACAGTTCAAGGAAAGAGCATGTTCAGAAGCTTGAAATGACTTTTGCAAGGTATGATGAATGCGGGGGTCAGTTGAACCCTAAGAAGTGTCATTTGGCACAGCCAAGAGTGAAGCTCCTTGGACATGTAATTTCAGAAAATGGGATTGAGGCAGATCCAGAGAAAGGTGCCCAACTTGGCCGGTCAGTCCCAAACTTTTTAAACCTTATGTGAACTCACCCCTTCAATATTCACACACCATACGTAAACATGCCTGCCAGCCAGCGATCGCAACTCCCCCTTTCTTCCAGTGCTCGCAACCCTTTGCTGTCTATGCCATGGCCACCGAGGAATACGTACACATACCCTTCCTCTCGTACATAGACGCAGTTCCGAAGGAACCCCCCCCCCCCCCCCCCCCCCGGCACCCGAAGTGATAAGTATTCCAAATTTCCCCAATTCCAGAGGCACTTTTCGCTCACGAAGCACCTATCCAAGAACCTGTTCTTGAGCCAGAACCTACTCCTACACCTGGTCGTGTTCCCTTTGAGACGTAACCATGCCGAATTCTCACGACGGAGGTGGTCAATCTGAAGACGCCCTTACTCTTATCAAGGAGCAGATGGCCACACTTTCCACAAGCTTCGCATCACTTCACACTCGCTTGGATCAGATGCAGACGCAAAACACTTCACGAAGTCATCCTACAACTTCTCGGACGACTAATGCCGCTTCTTCTACACCTTCCAAAGCTTCAGTAAACAAACAAAACGAACCAAATCCAACTGATGAAGTAGACAATAGCGAACTTTAATTACTTTATAAAAATTTTAATGCTGCACAAAAGAAGGAGCTTGATGTTAAACTGCCGAAACCATATAATGGTCGCCACGACAAGCGCATGCTGGACCAATGGCAATTCAAAATGGAGGTCTACTTGTCCAACACGGACTTAGTAGAGAGTAAAAAAGTTGCACTTGCTAGTTCTTTGCTCAAGGATACAGCATTTCTTTGGTGGCAATGATGGGTTATTGATGGTAAACACACACCTTCTTGGGATAAATTCTGGCGGGCTATTCGCAAGGCGTTCGAACCTGCCAATGCGGATTTTCATACCCAGTCCTCTCTTCGCCGCCTGAGCCAAACTGGTTCCTTGGCCGCGTACATCACAAAGTTTCAGAGATTTACTCTAAAGATAGAGGATCTCAGCCCCTCTCATAAACTACACAGTTTCATTGACGGACTTGAACCGACCTTGAAGGACGATGTGCACAAATACGACCCTACCACCTTGGGTGCTCGCTTTTCACAGCGCGATCGCAGAGAAAGCTATAACCAAAATCAGTGTAGCAAACTCCAGTGTCACTTTCACAGAACACACAGTTAGTACAGTTGGTCTGGTCTGGTTCACACTGGACGGACTCTCTGGGTTGGGCAATGACACGTGGCAGGGATACGGACAGTGGTCTAGTGGACATCGTTGCCAAGTCACCACCACCACTCAGTTTGGGGATAGACTTAGATGGCTGACATTTATGAGCCGTTGGTGGCTCTTTATGGTTGTACATATGAGTAGTAGTTGTTGGGTCATGATTATCATCTTCTTCATATATGATCCAGCATCGTCGTCTAGAGTAGTGAGTCTATACAAATAGCACGTCTGCACCATCCCTGCACATCTGAGCCTCGACACCCCCATTGTACCCTTGAGTTCTGGGCTTGAACTGAGTGTGCTGCCACGCCAGAGTCTGTATCAATTCCTTTGAGATAGTCGAGTCCATATGTTCTAATTTGCTGCTATGTCTCTGTGTTGATTTACTGTTATCTATTGTTTCTTGTGTTTTCATTCTGTTTTGAGTGAGATGTCACGCACATTGCACTGAGGAGCACCCACTGTAGAGAGCACGACACACTATCCGCAATACAAGTGCTCTCAATTTTGGCACACCCGATGGGACCTCAACTGAAGTCTCACTCTCTGTTGAGGTACAAATCGAGGAGCTAGCTGGTTTACCTAGCCTCGCCTACTTTGCCTTGCCTAGTGCAGCTTGCTGGTCTGGTCCAATTTCACCCTAGACAGCTTAGTCTAGCTAACCTAGTCTCTCGCCCTGCTGGTCTGGTCCTCTCTCGCCTTGGTCCAACTAGCTCTCGTCTTGGTCTAGTCCTTCCTCGTCCCTGGTCCAGCCACGTGTCTAGTGACTCGCCCTGGTCTAGTAGAGTCTAGACCGGTGTTTAGCCAGTTAAAGGTCTTCTTGCCCAAAGCTTGGTTGGGTTTGTGGTTACTGCATGACACATACAAGGCGGTCATTAGTTACAGCGTCAAAGCGCACTACTGAGTCCTCTAAAGTACTACCACAGACGGCATCAACCACTGGTACCTGGTAGAAGTCCACCAACCCCATTACCCATACCTCCACATACGGCATCTTCCATTTCTCCATCCGGTTCTACATCATCCAGGTCACCTTCCCCATTTAAGCCCTCTCCCAATTTGTTTCAACAAGCTATTGAGCAACAGGCTCCTGTGCAAGAGGCCATGGAGAAGGAGTTGACCAGTGTTTTGGCCAAGGTAAACATCAAGTTTCCTACTTTCAAGGGCCTCTCCTCAAAAGATGCAGACGACCATGCAAGGAGGTTTGTATCTCTCTGTAGAGGTCATGGTCTTAATAGAGAAGATGCTTATTTGGTGTTGTTTCCATCAACCTTGGATGGTTTAGTAGACAAATGGTACAGTCAGTTTGCAGAAAATCACTTTCCAAGTTGGGCAGCTTTAAGACAACAGTTATGTGCAGCATTCAGGCTAGGTGACTTCCAGGAAAAGGTTTTGGATGAGTTGGCCAACATGGTGCTCCAGCCAAAGGAGACTTTTGCAGAACTCATGACTAAAACCAAGTCTCTGGTTGCCAAGTTTCCTCAGCAACCAGGGGAATTTATGGTCAAGAAGTGGGTAGAGAAAGCTCTTCCAAAGACGTCTCAACAGAAACTACGCGAATGTCTTTGACCTCAAGCATCTCTGGAGGAGTTTATAGTGGCCGTTACCAGGATAGAAGGAGCAAGGAGGCTATTCAAGGACCCTCTTCAAGTGGAGACTGCCTCAGCAGTCACGGAAAATTCCTCTGACCCCTTGTTGTCTTTACGCAGGGAGTTAAGAAGCACTGAAGTTACAAAGAGCACTTCAAGAGAAGAGGTCCTTCTCTCTTAGGCCGGAAAAATCTCCACAGCAAGAGGCTTTAGACCAAATCAAGCGGGAGCTAGAAGAGCTCCGGGCACAGCAAGACACAAAGCCGTCGATGGTGTGGTGTTCCTCCTATCGCTCTACAGGGCATCCTCCTCAGGACTGCCCACTTCGAGCCTACTACCATTTCTCTGAGAATCTTGGCCATGATGACAAAGTGTGCTATTATCTGAAGGGAATGAGGCAGCTACAACAGAGCCTCACCCCCAACCTTCAACAAGGGTTGACACCTGCATCCAACATGGTTTCACCCTATGGCCATCAAAACCCTATGCCACCTCTGCTGACAACACCTATACAAGGTATGCACAACAACTTTGCATCTCCCAGCTTTTATCATGCTAATGCTCCTTCAGTTCCCCAAAGCTTCTACACATCAGCATCCGTCCCCATGCAGCAAGGTCTGAGACCACCTCGCCCCTCCAATAGGCCAATTTTGTGCTACAGGTGCGGGGAGTATGGACATTATCAGAGCAAATGTCCGTTGCCAGAAGAGTCCCCTCCTTGCCGACACAGCCCTGAAGCTAAGGATCACTATAGTAAAGACTGCCCAAAACAACGCGCATCCACATCTGCAAGCACAAGCCAAAACCAGCAGTAGTTTACATTCGCAATTATTAACCTAATCACAGTAAGCACCACTCCACAGGCCCCGCCTTCCACTCTTGTAGTTGCCTCTCAAAATGGGTTGAAACAGGTGGAAGAGCCTGGTGGTGTGCTCACACGGGCACAGAGAGCTGCTCTTGGTCTTAGCCTCCCTGACAGTCCAACTTTTTCATCTCCAGTCACACAAATGAGTCAAACTCTCCTAGTAGCTGACAAACCAGCAAGTAGTGCCAAGAGCCAACCTGCCTCTCTTCTCTCGGATATTGATGATGCTTTCATGGAAGCAGTAAAGGACTTGCAGAAGCTCAAGATACCAGAGCAAGCACTAATCAAAAGAGAGAATCCTACAGCAGAGACTATCTTGAATAACACCTTTCAGCAAGTGTCATTGTACAACATGCTTCGACTTGATGCCAATTTCCAAAGTGACACCCTTTCCATCATTCAATCTCTATATCCTAGTGCAGGGCCTAGTGGCGGGCACCTAACAGTGCAGCCCTTAGAGTCCTACATGATTTCGTTGAGTCAAACTCCCCTAGTAGCTGACAAACCAGCAGGTAGTGCCAAGAGCCAACCTACCTCTCTTCTCTCAGATATTGATGATGCTTTCATGGAAGTAGTAGAGGACTTGCAGAAGCTCAAGATACCAGTGCAAGCACTGATCGAAAGAGAGAATCCTACAGCAGAGACTATCTTGAAAAACACCATTCAGCAAGTGTCATTGTACGACATGCTTCGACTTGATGCCAATTTCCGAAGTGACACCCTTTCCATCATTCAATCTCTGTATCTATTGCAGGGCCTAGTGGCAGGCACCTACCAGTGCAGTCCTTAGAGTCCTACATGATTTTGTTTCCCGCTGCTCCGCTCACTGATTTCAGAAGTCCTCGTCTCACCGCGTCTATTCTAGGGCGCGACTTCTTCGGTGTCATAGTGGATGGTGGTCGGGTATCAACTTGATGCCCGAATTCACTATGATGGAATTGGGTCTCCAGCCTACCCGGCCCGCTCCCTTTACAGTGACTTTGGAAAACCAGAGAACTGTCTACTGTCACGAGGACGTGGCAACTGCTAACCTTAGTTGTTGGTTTCTTTCCAATGATTTTTGTTTAATTTTTGAGACCCTCTTTTTGAAGTTGCAAATGGTCGGACATTGTATGGCCAATGTGAATGGTAGTTTCACCCGTAGACGGAAAGTTGGTCGGCATTGGAACTCGTAAAGTAAAAGGATGTCTAGGCTCAGTTCAAGATCATGTAGGTCCACCCGTCGCACTTAGCAAGCTGGTGGATACTAGGAAGTGAACTCAATAAAGGCATAAAGTCAAGGTGGGATCACCAACAAAAAGTTCACAGGACACACAGTTAGTACAGTTGGTCTGGTCTGGTTCACAATGGACGGACTCTTTGGGCTGGGCAGTGACACGTGGCAGGGATACGGACGATGGTCTAGTGGACATCGTGACCAGGTCACCACCACCACTCAGTTTGGGGATAGACTTAGCTGGGTGACATTTATGAGCCGTTGGTGGCTCTTTATGGTTGTACATATGAGTAGTATCTGTTAGGTCATGATTATCATCTTCTTCATATATGGTCCAACGTCGTCGTCTAGAGTAGTGAGTCTATACACAGCACGTCTGCACTCCTTTAACTGAGGCTCTCATTTTAAATGGGAGGGAATGTCACTATTGTGACTATGTTACAATATTACATCTACTCCTAGTTGGATACGCAAAGTGCCATGCAAGGAGGACCCCTACGCTTGGATGGTCACAACCTTTCGCTCAAGAGACATGCCTCTTCGCCAAAAGCCACGCTCCTTCGACGACTAGTCACACCCCTTCGCTCTACGGTTGCGAATCTTCGTCCAATGGTTGCAGCTCTTCGCCGAAAGAATGTGTCTTTACGTCTAAAGTCATGTCTCTTCACCATGAGACGTGTCTTTTCATTTGTGTCTCTTCATCTCCTATATAAGAAGCCTATTGTACTCAGTTTTCAAGCATTCATTCTTTCACAAACTGTTGACGTGTCAAAGCCTAAAGAATGGAGCCAACTAACACAGATGCCGGCCGAGGGGCCTAAACCCTAAGAAGAACAAGTAACAGAAGAAGAAGTCCTACCAACTTATGGGGAGCCCATTCGATGGGGCCCCAAGTGACAAAGGATTAAAATAAAGCAGCACCTGCACACACGTAAAAATTGATGACGTGGCAGATTTCCAAAAATTGCGTTGGCATGATGACATGGCAAGCTGTACGGATTTCCACATTTTGCACTGGCTGATGATGTGGTAGCTGTACGGATTTTCGTGATTTACGCTGGCAGCTTTTTGGCTTTGCTTTTGGACCAGATGCTTTTGAGTTTTGAAGGCTTTTCATTGTAAGTGCTTTTCAGGCCTAGGGCCTTTAAATATGCGGTTAGGGCTCATTCTCTGGCATGCTTCCTAGAGAAGGTGCGGAGTCTGGAGTACCGGCTTGTACTGTGTTGATGCAATATAAAGAAATACCGAAAGGGGCGCCAAGGTTTGGGGCCAATACTCTCTGGGGTGGAATTCCGCCACTCCGTGTCGTGTGTCATCTCTTTCTATCAGCTATGTTTTTATTGAAGTGCTAAAAGTCTTTTCAGTCTGTTCTTTTCTATTGGCACGTGGTGCCCGTCTTGTGACAGTGGTATCAGAGCATCAGGCGTGTGCTTTTCTGAAAGCATACCGGTCCTACATAAGAGCAGACAGAGCTATTGGAATTTTATTTGAGGTATCTTCGGCGCCTCCAACCCCGGGCTTATTTGGCACTCCCACCCTTACTTCATCGCGCATCGGACGCACTCCCGTCTTCACCGTTCATGTCTTACAGGGCATAAGCCATTAAGATCACTTGCAAGAGAAGGATCCAAGATTTGTTTCGAGCTGCTGTTTTTCTCAGAGACGGTACCATGCAGATATCTATGGCTACCAAGCTGCACACTTCCAAGGACTTGGCAAGCTTTCAAGAAAATTTTTGCCCGAAGTTATATGGTTTTTTGCATCTTCCTTCGGAGTGCAACTTTTGGCAGAGTGGGGTATGTTGAAATGCTTGCCATGGAAGCCCTAGCAGATAGTTTCTCAACATCTCCTAGTAGATGTCTCTTCGCGATCAGATGACCTTGGAGATCCAGTGCGATTGCTATATTGGGACTACCATCGCTGCCAAAGAAACATTGTTTGTCTAAGAGCTGATGGACCATGTTGTGCTCGGATACGACCCTATGGAATGAACCTAACCCTAATTTTTGGTACAGGTTTCAGGATGGAAAGTCAGTCGACTTTTCGAGCTCGAGTGATGTCGAGATTGCTTTTTAAGTTTGAAATCTGTTTGAGAACTTGTTTGGTGATCCTATTTGGAATTTGTTTGAAATGAATGGTGTAGCCTGCTACAGTGTCACTTCACAGGATAGGCAGTTGGACAGTTAGCTACAGTTGGTCTGGTTCACACTGGACGGACCCTTTGGCTGGGAGTGACACGTGGCAGGGTACCTACGGTGGTCTAGTGGACGTCGTGGCCAGGTCACCACCACCACTCAGTTTGGAGATAGACTTAGCTGGCTGGACATTTATGGGCCGTTGGTGGCTCCTATGGTTGTACATATCAGTAGTCGTTTTGGGATAGTTCCATCTTATCTTGCACGTAGTCGTCTAGAGAGTCTTACACAGAGCACTGCTTCACCATCCCTGCACATCTGAGCCTCGACACCCATTTGTACCTGTGAGTCCTGGGCTGGAGCGGAGTGTGCTGCCACGCCAGAGTCTGTACAAGGTTCTTGGAGCTAGTCGAGTCCACATGTTCTGGTCCACTGTTGTGTCTCTGTTGTTATCCATTGTTTCTGTGTTGTTATCCGTTGTTTCTGTGTTTCATTCTGTTTGAGAGAGGTTTCATTTGTTTGAGTGAGATTGTCACGCACATTGCACTGGGGACACCCACACTGTAGAGAGCACGACACATTATCTGCGCTACAGGTGCTCTCATTTTGGCGACCACGATGGGATCTCAACTGAAGTCTCACTCTGTTGAGTAGCTGGGTTCTTCGCTTCGCCTGTGCAGTCTAAGTCTCTCGCCTTGCTGGTCTGGTCCCCTCTTGCCCTGGTCCAGCTTGCCCTCGTAGCTGGGTTCTTCGCTTCGCCTGTGCAGTCTAAGTCTCTCGCCTTGCTGGTCTGGTCCCCTCTCGCCCTGGTCCAGCTTGCCCTCGTCTCTGGTCTAGACCCCCTCGACCCTGGTCTAGCTGGTCTAGTCACTTGTCTGGTCTAGTCCTACTCGTCCCTGGTCCAGCTGGTCTAGACACTCGTCTGGTCTAGTATGATCTAGTAGAGTCTAGACCAGTCTTCAGCCAGTTCAAGGTTTCTTGCCCAAAGCTTGGTTGGTTTGGAGGTCACTGTATGACACATACAAGGAAGTCAGTTGAGCGTCAAAGCCCACTACTGAGCCCTCTGAAGTACTATCACAGAAGACGACCTTTGACACCTTGTAGAAATCCTTCAACCTCATCACCTATACCTCCACATATCACATCACCCATTCCTTCATCAGGTTCCCCATCTTCGCGATCACCTTCTCCGGAAAAGCTCTCTCCTATTCTTCTACAACAAGCTACTGTGCAACAGACTCAGCAAGGAATCATGGAGCCACTAGCTAGTGTTTTGGCCAAGGTGAACATCAAGTTCCCTACATTCAAAGGGCTGTCTTCAGAAGATGCTGACGACCATACAAGAAGATTTGTATCTCTCTGTAGGGGACGTGGGCTGAACAGAGAAGATGCTTACTTGGTACTATTTCCATCCACCCTCGATGGCCTAGCAGATAAATGGTACAGCCAATTTGCAGAGAACCATTTTGCAACTTGGGCAGCCTTAAGACAGCAGTTCTGTGCAGCTTTCAGGCCAGGTGACTACCCGGAGAAGGTGTTGGATGAGTTGGCCAACATGGTGCTCAAACCTGAGGAGACTTTTGCGGAGCTTATGACGAAAACTAAGTCGCTGGTGGCCAAGCTTCCCCAACAACCCGGTGAATTCATGGTTAAAAAGTGGGTGGAGAAGGCGCTTCCCAAAACTTCTCAGCAAAAACTCCGAGAGAGTCTCCGACCCGACGCCACTCTCGACGAGTTCATCGCAGCTGCTACTAGAATAGAGGGAGCTAGGAAGCTCTTCAACAACTCTCTTCAAATAGATACTTCCTCTGTGTTCTCGGAAGGTAGTCCTACTGATCCTTTAACTTCTTTACGTAGGGAACTGGAAGCCCTAAAGCTACAACGAGCTCTTCAAGAGGAGAGGTCCTTCTCTCTTAGACAAGAGAAGCCTACACATAATGAGGCATTGGAACAGATTAAGCGCGAGTTAGAAGAGCTCAAGTGTCAGCAAGAGACTAAGGCTATGGTTTGGTGTAGCTCATGCCGCTCTCCAGGGCACCCACCACAAGAATGCCCCTTCGGTTTTACTGCCACTTCTGTGAAAAAGCTGGACATGAGGATAAGGATTGTTACTACCTCAAGGGATTGCGTCAAATACAACAAAATCTTGGTCCTTCTCTCCAACAAGGGTTAGCACCTGCATCCAACATGGTCTCATCCTACGGCCATCAAAACCAGTTGCCTCCTCTGCTGACAACACCCCCTATGCAACAAGGTATGCACAACAACTTTGCACCCCACAGTTTTTACCATGCCAGTACTCCCGCAGTTCCCCAAAGTTTCTACACCTCAGCCTCAAATTCCATGCAGCAACCACCTCGTCCCCCGTTTCGTCCTTCCAATCGGCCCATACTCTGCTACAGATGCAGAGAATATGGGCATTATCAGAGCAAGTGTCCTTTACCCGAGGGGTCCCCTCCTTGTCGTCATTGCCCTGATTCGAAGGATCACTACAGTAAAGATTGTCCCAAGCAAAGGGCATCCACGTCTTCAGGCTCGACTCAGAACCAGCCCGAATTCACCTTTCCGAAGATAAATTTGATTACTGTGAACATCGTGCCTCAACCTTCACCTGCTACTCATGTGGTTAAGCCTCTGCAAGTGGAGGAGCCTGCTGGTGTCCTTACTCGGGCACAAAGAGCAGCTCTTGGTCTCAGTCTACCCACAGGTCCACCTCGCCAGTCTCCACTTCCTCACTCTGGTCTACCTGACCCAAAGGACAAGTCCTTCCCAATTGCTCAGAGCAAACCAACTTCCTTGTTATCTGACATTGATGGAGCCTTCTTAGAAGCAGTGGCTGATTTGGAACAGATTAAGGTCACAAAAGGAGCCTAGTTCGAAGGCGCCAAGCCCACAGCAGAAGCCATCTTGAAAAATACTTTTTAGCAGGTGTCACTATACGACATGCTAAGGCTTGATGCAACACTTAGAAGTGACACCTTGTTAGTCATTCAGTCTCTGTACCCGGGGGCTGGGCCTAGTGGCGGGCACCTCCCTGTACAGCCCTCAGAGTCCTATTTGATTTCCTATCCATCTGCTCCCCTCACCGATTATAAAAGTCCTCGCCTCACTGTATCTATTCTTGGGCACCAGCTATCCGGCGTCATCGTTGATGGAGGATCTGGAATCAATTTGATGCCCGAATTCACTATGATGGCCTTAGGTCTAAAGCCTACCCGACCTGCTCCTTTCACTGTTACATTGGCTGATCAGAGAACAGTCTACCCAGTGGGCATAGTCGACAAGGTGCCTCTGAAGGTACAAGATTTCACTTTTAACTTGGATTTTGTGGTAGTTAATCTTCCCCTGGTAGAGGGAGGTTATCCCTTGCTGATTGGTAGGCCATGGCTGCGACATACGAAAGCACTTCACGACTGGGGAACCGACGCCATGTGGATACATACTCCTGGCTCTCCAATGCAACAAATTCGTCTCGAAGGAGGTATGGATCCGGTCGTTCAGCATAGCTCTTTGTCAGTAGAGTCCAACCCTGACTTGGACCAGCCGGTCCCTCCCGATGGGTCCGATGAAGACTTACTGCAGTGGTTAGAGGCCACCTCTTCGATGCCATGCTATGTAGTCTCTCTTCAACCTTTGCCAACAGATTCACCCTATCCCCCTGATCCTACATCTGAAGCTACACCTGAGACCAAGAATCCCAGTCAGCCAAGTGAGTCAGAACCAAGTGGACCGGTCTCTCCAAGTGGACCGGTCTCTGGTGCCCATCCTTCAGAGGGTCCCTTGATGGAAACCGTCGGCCTGGGTGAGCCTATAACCCACCATAGAAGGGGAAAAAAGTCTCCCTTGCAAGAGTTGGCCAACACCCCAGCTCCCTCCTTAGCCTCTACTCCATCTGACTCTCCACCCATGCCGGAGCACTTTGAGGTATCTGAGGATTTACCGTTTGCAGAGCTTCCATCAGGTTGGTTGCAGGAAGAGTATGCTGATTTCAACATTGATCAGACGCCAGCTCATAATGTCCAAAGGCTAACAGAGGCGGCACAATCTTCTCCACCTGACGCAGCCTCGACCACTGCACCGCCTGACCCAGTCAGAGAGGTCAACCTAGGAGGCCCTGACAGCCATCAGCCCATCTTATTAGCCACTTGGTTATGGGATCACCCCGCTCTACTCGACCTGGTAATCTCCTTCGTGCGCTCTTTCAAAGATGTGTTTGCCTGGTCTTACCACGATTTAGAAGGAATCCCAGCAGAGCTAGGAGTCCACACAATTCCTCTGGTTGAGGGGGCTAAGCCGGTCAGAGGACGTGCTTACAAACTGAATCCCAAGTATGCAGAAGCAGTCAAAATCGAGTTGGAAAAGATGCAAGAAGCAGGTATTATTGTACCAGTAGAGCACTCAGAATGGTTGTCTCCTATGGTTATTGCCCCAAAGAAGCAGTCCAACAAAATTCGAGTTTGTGTCGACTATCGGGCTCTGCATAAGGTCACAATCCCGGATGGATTTCCGACACCTTTTACTGAGAGAGTCCTCGAAGATGTCGCTGGCCATGTACTGTATAGTTTTATGGACGGGTTCAGCGGCTACAATCAGTTAGGAATACATCCTGACGACCAAATCAAAACAGCTTTTGTGACTCCCTGGGGTATTTTCATCTACACTAGGATGTCTTTTGGGCTTAAAAATGCACCGCCTTCTTTCAATCGCATAGTATATCTCATCTT
The DNA here is from genome assembly GCF_014529385.1 of Adiantum capillus-veneris. Lineage (NCBI taxonomy): Eukaryota > Viridiplantae > Streptophyta > Polypodiopsida > Polypodiales > Pteridaceae > Adiantum > Adiantum capillus-veneris. Next base: position 49,799,345 of record NC_140932.1, read on the forward strand.
TTGTCCTCTGCTTACTGATCACCTTCGCATATTCATGGATGACTTTTCCACCTTCTCGGGTGCTCAATGTTCGACCCCAGTAGAAAATCTAAAGGAGCATCTTGCTCAGCTCTCTGCAGTCTTCCTCAGGTGCAGAGAGGCACGTTTGAAGCTCAATCCGAACAAATGTCATTTTTTGGTCACAGAGGGCACACTGTTGGGCCATGTGGTGTCTGCTCAAGGTTTGGCACCGGACCCAGAGAAGATAGTGGCCATCTTGAAGTTACCTCCTCCCATAAATCCCAAAGGTGTTCAGAGCTTTGTGGGCCACACCGGCTATCATCGCAGGTTCATACGTATGTATGCACAGGTGGCTCAACCATTGACCCGGCTCACCAGTGCTGTTGTTCCCTTCCGGTGGTCAACACCTGAGGCCGAAGCATTTGCATACCTCAAAAAACGTCTCACTGAGGCGCCTATTCTAGTTGCCCCGGATTGGGCCCTACCTTTTCATGTGCATACAGATGCCAGTCTGCTGGCTGTGGGTGCTGTGCTGACTCAGCCTAGCAAAGAGTTCAACTTGGATCGCCCTGTACATTATGCAAGTCGCCTGCTCACCAAAGCAGAGCGAAACTATAGCACCACAGAGAGGGAAGGATTGGCTATAGTGTATGCTCTACACAAATTTCGTCACTATTTGCTAGGGGTCCACTTCACAGTTATCACTGATCACCATGCCTTGCGCTATCTGCTTAATAAGCCACAGGTTGCAGGTCGAGTATGGCGATGGCTCCTCCTATTCCAGGAGTTTGATTTTGAAGTGGTACTCCGTCCTGGTAAGCATCATGTAATGGCTGACCACCTCTCTCGCATTTACACAGGCGAAGAAGCTACCGGGATTGCGGATGACTTTCCAAATAGCAGTCTTTTTAAAATAGATACAACACCGGAATGGTACGGCGAGGTCCTATATTTTCTATCTACTGGGCTGTACCCAGAGAGGGCATCCCCACTGCAAAAGAGGAGATTGCTGTTGAAGTCCAGGCCTTTCACTCTGATCGGGGGCCAGCTCTACAAGGCGGGACCAGATGGTGTTCTGAAGCGTTGTGTCTCACCTCATGAGGTGGAGCATATTCTGGAGGATGCCCACAATGGTCCCACTGGTGGCCATTACCCTGGTCACATCACTGCTCAGAAGATACTACAGAGTGGTCTGTGGTGGCCCTACATTTTTAAGGATGCAATAGCATATTCTAAGGTTTGTGATGTGTGCCAGAGATGTGGGCCGAAGCCGAGTAAGCAATCCAACCGCCCTTTGCAGGTCTCGATGGCGTGGCTACCTTTTGAGAGATGGGGTTTGGACTTTGTGGGACCAATATATCCCCCGGCTCAACCAGGTAATCGCAAATATCTGCTAGTGGCTACAGACTATGCAACAAAGTGGGCAGAGGTACTAGCGACAGTGGATTGCACCAGCAATACAGTGGCCAAATTTTTATATGAAAATATTTTATGCAGATTTAGATGTCCCTTAGAGATCACCAGTGATAGAGGCACTCATTTTGTCAATAACATGATCTCAAATTTGCTGGCCAATTACAAGATTTTTCATCGCAAGTCGTGCTCTTATTATCCTAGAGCCAATGGACAGGCCGAGAGCACCAACAAGGTTCTGATAGCTCTACTGAGGAAAGCATGTCATCTCCATCCAGCATCGTGGGCTCAGGCTGTGCACGGCACTCTTTGGGCATACCGCACATCTTTCAAAGTAACAACGAATCAAACGCCTTTTCAACTCGCTTTTGGTTTGGAAGCCATAGCTCCATTTGAGTTCAACTCCGGTTCCCCTAGGGTGGGCAGTCTGCGTGCAAGTGGGGGCATGGAATCTGCCTCTATCTCCCGTCTCACCTTATTGGATGAAAGCCGCCTTTTAGCTTCTCGTGCTCTGCAAGCGGAACAACTTCGTCGCAAAGCGTGGCATGATCGCCACCTCAGAAAGCCAAAAATAACGCAGGGCACATTGGTGCTACTCTATCAGGCAAAATATTTGAAAAAAGCAAAGAAGCTGGTTCCAGCTTGGCAAGGGCCCTTTAGAGTAAGGAGGTTTTGCCACAGGGGGCTGTCCAGTTAGTCACCTTGGAAGGCGTCCCTTTGCCACTGGTAAATGGCTCCAGAATCAAGTGCTATTACTCCTCTGAGTAAAGGGTATGCAACTTTCCGCCATCTGTAGGTTCGATGGCCCATTTCTCTCCTCCCCTCTAGCTTTCCACCAGAATAGATGTTCTGTTACTGTCTCAGTTTTTGTTATGTTTGTAAGTTTCCACCTCTCCTCTAAGATATCTTTTCTCCACTCAGTCCTCCTGGTAATTGGGTATTATCGGAACTTCAACAGTCCAGTCGCTCCTCTAATTGTTTCTATCCTAAGTGTTATTTGCAGTCAAATATTAAGGTCCTTCCAAACTGCTGCTATCAGTCAAGCTTCTAGTCAGAGTGTTTTTTTGTTCAGTTTGAAAAAAGTGGCATCTACTTGGGCATTCTGCTTAGACGACTGCTTAGACGACGATTGAGGCTATCTATATATAGAATATGGCAGAGTTTTGGCAAAGAACTTTTGATTCCAATTGCTGCAAAAAAAAAAACCTTTGGTGCAAATAAACTTTCAGCTTTGCTGTAGAAAGAAAGAAAGGGGGAAAGTACTCTTTGGTGCTCCAAAGCTGGCTATTAATGATCAGTGCAAGCCTTCATACCCTTCTTTATCTGAGTCCTCTCTTCGTACCTGCTCAAAATTATCCTATCTTTGTCTCTGCTAGCACTTTGCTACTGTTGTGCTAACTCCCATTAGACCTTAATAAACCCTAGTCTCCCAACCTTCGCCCCTACCTACTGCCTCCTACCCTTACTTAAACCCCCCTAGCCCCTACCCTCTCCCAGCTTCCCCTCTCGCCCCTACCCTCTCCTCTCGCCCCTATCCTAAAACTCGCCCCCTACCCTCTCATACAACCCCTCTCGCCCCTATCCCCCCTCTCTCGCCCCTACCCTCACCTCTCGCCTCTACCCTCACCTCTCGCCCCCTACCCTCTCCCAGCTTCCCCTCTCGCCCCTACCCTCTCCTCTCGCCCCTATCCTAAAACTCGCCCCCTATCCTCTCATACAACCCCTCTCGCCCCTATCCCCCCTTTTCTCGCCCCTACCCTCACCTCTCGCCCCCTACCCTCTCCTATCCTCCCCTCTCGCCCCTATCCTAAAACTCGCCCCCTACCCTCTCCTACACCCCCTCTCGCCCCTATCCTAAAACTCGACCCCTACCCTCTCCCACACCCTCTCGTCCCTATCCTCACCCCTCGCCCCTACCCTCTCCTATCCTCCCCTCTCGCCCCTATCCAAACATCTCGCCCCTACCCTCTCCCGCACTTCTCTCGCCCCTATCCCCCCTCTCTCGTCCTTATCCTCCCCTCTCGCCCCCTACCCTCTCCCGCATCCCCTCTCACCCCTACCCTCTCCCAGCACCCTATCGCCCTAACCGCCCTCTTTCGCCTGGTTCGAATTTACCCTACCTTAAATTACTCGCCCAGCCTAACGAGTTAGCCGGAGAAATCTAAATTGTCTGCATCCTACTACTTTTCCATTGGCTACAGCTTTGTTTGTCATCCTCTGTTTGTCATCAGACCTCACCTTGGCAGGGGTAGCAAGAAAAAGGTAGAGATGACGAGGAGAAAAGCTCGGGTTGAACAATCAGAGAGCGAAGCAGATGAAGTATCTGCAAACGGCAGCAGCCATGACATAGATGACTTTACTTTCAGTGACCCAAGTGATGAAAGCTACAAAGCTGACTCAGCAGCATCTGAGGATTCATATGTAAATTCAGAGTCAGGTGCTTCCAGTGATCCAGAGGAACAATCAAAGGTGGCTCAGAAAAAAGAAAAGCCGCAAATTATCACTCATGAGATCAAGAGGCCTGCTTCTTCAAAAAATCGCACAGCATTTTCATTACATTTTCATATGCAGCAACCTCGACCATCTCTCAGTGAGGTGTTTTCGACTGCTCAGCTACGGACTCTGGGTCTCACAGAATTGGCTGATGCAAATCTACCTGATACTATTCCAGCAGAACTGATACATCAACTGCTGAAAAACTTTCCAAAGGTCCGAGGCCACAAGCTAACAGCTACAAGGCTTGGCCATGCCATGGGTATGACCAACTTTCCAGCTGTGAAGTCTACTACTCGCACTTTCTCTTTGTTGCCCAAGGACGCGACAATTCAAGCATGTAAAGAGCTATTGAGCTCGGATCACCCAAATTATGAGCGAAACAGACGGCTTCTCGCAATCTTCAGGTATTACTTTCTGGCTCGGGATGCCAAAGAAGACAAGGTACAAACAGATATTCTCACTACATTCTCCCACTGCGACGGGCTATACTGTTTAATCCACACTATCCCATGTGGATTCCACCAAATTCTCTTCAGCTCTCTGCAGTCTAAAGCTAAAAGATTTCGGGCCCAAGTGCAGTCTGTGCAGTTAACTTTTAGATGTTTTGCGGCGCCTCTCTTGGCATGGGGTGGATCTACGAGGCTAAGGGCTGAAAGCTGATCGTTCAAAGACGCTCATGATGGCGAGGTAAAAATGCTGATGCAATGGGTGGCAAAAACGATGGACAACCACTGTGCTTGAGAGGCTCCTCTGCTCTGCTCTCCCAGCGCTAGGGTTTCTTTTATAAGCATTAAAGTTTTCCAACAAACTCTCGATTTTTAAAAAGAATTCCAAAAGTCACTTATAAATAAATGCCCTATAAGAGGTGGTTCACGCAGTAAAATGGTGGTATGTTGAAATGACTATACTATGCAAGAGAGGTTATACAACTATGACCGGCTTGGGCATGCATGTCCTGCTAGAGGCTCACAAAGTGCCAGGCTAGGTCCTAAGCTAGAGGATTGACGCTATACTGTAGCAGAAACATGTCCACGTAGCGCAAGTGAAGTGCGCACGTGACGTGTGTGGGCTGACACAAGCTTCCGACGCCTAGCGGACACCGCTGCGCACTTACTTGTCATTGGTGGATAAGATTGTCTATCTTGGTGCCCTACGGTGTTCTGTAGAGAGGTGTGCTTGCTGTAGTGGACTTGGTGTAGTGGTGGACTGGACTTGCACATTTCTTCATCACTCTTGAAGACCTTGAATTCGTAGTCTTCTTGAGTACCCGAGTTCTGAGGGGGGTGTTAAGAGTTTTGGAGGTCATCTCTTCAGTTTTTCCATCTCTACCTTGTAAGGGCTTCATTGTGGCTATGCTTGGCGTTCTGAGGCTTTTCTAGAGTTTAGACATCTTGGGGGATTTTCCCCACTTGTGGCCTTTTTGGTGGGACCCCTTTTTTTATGCTTTTTGACCCTTCATAATCCATTTATTTGAAATGGGTTATTAAGGTGTGGGTCGGGCCTTTTTGTTACTTCCCTATATAGGGAGGAGGGAGGCACCCCATTTAAACATTGTATTGTGCAGAGCCTTGTGTTCTCTTGTTAGCACGCTGTGCATGCCCTGTAGGGCTCGTCCACTCTCTAACGTTTTTCTCTCTCTTCTCTTGTCAATCTCCCACACGTTCCCTTATTGTCACCATGCCTTTCGCTACACTTTGACAAGTGCCACATGCACAATGCCACATGGGTGGTCTACATAGAGAGTGCCACATGGTGGTCCACAGACATTGCCACATGCAGTGCCCTATAGGTGCATGGGAGTGCCACATGGGTAGTACCACATAGGCAGCGACTAACTCTCATTCCATGTCCTCTCATATCATAATATCTACTCCAACATCATGGCACCACATGGTGCTCTTTTGCGAACCGTATTGTGGAAAATCTGTTACTCTTCAAGTTTCACTAACCAAAGAACCTTCCACATGAACTGATTTTTGATAATTTGTTTGTATATAAACATTGTTTACTGATTGCAATTTGCTGAAGTTGTTTAATACTGATTTGAACTTGTTTGGGTTTGTTTGGAATTTGTCTAAACTTGTTTAGACTTTATGGAAATATGAAACCTTTCACACCCGCTCAAAGCAGTTCTAGACCCAAGGCAACAGTTGAATAGAGTCCACGGACCCCTTGTAACAATTTTCTTGTACAATCGGCCAAGAGTCCCCGGCCCCGTACACCGGCTAGCGGTCAAACAGAGTCCTTTGACCCGCTACAACGCTTACATAGACCCAGCTTAATGGTTGCATCCGTTAGGACCATTTTCATTGGACAGTTGGACAAGAGTTCCCGGACTTGCTTTACGCAACACATTTGACACTTAACATTTAATTGCATGTACAAAATTGATGCATAGCTTTGAGCATAAGCATTTTGCCCGTAGCACACTAAAGGTTTCGACTAAAAATTGGACCTATGTTTATGTACACAAGTGTATGGTTCCTATAGAGGCGCCACAGGCTTCCAGAAGATTGCTGTGTAGCATTGAGCATGAGCATTTTGCTTATAGCATACTACCAGTTTCTACTAAAAATTGGTAGGAGGGACAGTACAGAAATTGCCTGGCAGTTTGTATCCCACCACCTTGCATACCACGCAACAATCCTACCAATGAATCATGAATGGAGCGAAGAGTATCTGCTGAAGTCTAACCGCAATGACAGCACCATCAGAATCCATGATAAAGACCTCCAAGAATGGCACTAGAACTTAAGCAATCCGGGGATGTAAATCAATGGTGACCTAGTGGGATTTCCTACAAGAACAGAAGCTTACTGGAGTCTAAACCCAGGAGTCTGGGTCAACCAGAGTCCAGTCTACAGCCAGTCAACAAGGCAATTCTCCCAATAATAGTATACACAGATTCTCTATCCTCACCTTGTCAATTCCCAGCCCCGAGTCACGTGATGAGAGCAAAGAGGCTACGGCAATGCCGAACCTGCAGGCTCTGGGCAGCTGCAGCAGGACAAAGGGCAGATGGCTGGCATGGGGAAAAGCTGACATGGAGGGTGCAAAACACAGATGGATCGGCGGGCAGCAAGGGCTGGAGTGAGAGAAAACAGATGGGTAAGGTGCATTGTGCAGGCAGACAAGCTAGCAGAGAGGGAGCGTGTGATGCATTGGGTATAACCACTGGTGCCGAGGGGTAATGCAAGCCTATTTAAGTTGAAGCAGGCTTGGGCAGATAATAAGGAGAGCTCTCCGGTCAGACTACTGATCATGGAGGAGATTGATCCGCCAGCGACCGATGCTGGATCTCTTGTGATCTAGCTATCCCAGCTAGTTGCTTAGTTCACACCTAGCAGTTTAAGATTCCATAGTGTTTTATTTTGTCATTTTGTCATCTTGTTACTCTGACTTTCTATCAGATCCACCACATTGTAACTTTCTGGTCTCATAGGTCACTTTGGCCTTTGGAAGACGTTAATATAACATTTCATTTCATTTCTTTTCTCTGTGTGTGTGTGTGTGTGTGCACGCGCGCGCATGCATGCAACTGCCACACACTGAACATAAAAAGAGCAAAGCTGTATCCAATGTCACAATTAGGAGAATAAGTACCATGGCGACATCCTTTCCATCCTTGTGATTAACACGCTCTTTAATGGAGAAGTACGTGAGTTTGATGGCTGTAGCAGGGGGGCGTTTGAGCGCATCACGAGTTAATTTGAAGCCAGAAGGCCAAGCAGCACCAACAACAGATCCAAAGAGATTGTCCATGCTAGAATAAGGAGAAAGGTTGCCATCTCTGCGCCGATAAGGGGAACTGTGAAAGTCGACACTCCATCTTGAGTCCAAATCGAGTGGCCGAGCACGGAAGGGCCGAACGGGACTCACGTCTCTCTTGTGAGCAGGATGGAGTTCCATTCGAGGAGACAGACTTCTTGCAGAATTAAGGTTCTCTGCATCACTTGTGTATGGCATCTTTTGCATCAGATGGGTACAAAAGTAGCGGACCGATCGCTACCCCCAAAGAGGCCTTCTGCGTCTTTAACTACGGCAGTTTCTTGTTCAAGACGATCATTAGTTTTGGACACAGAAATCTGTTGTTCAAATCGTGCATTTTCCTGTTCTTATGCTGCAGCAGTCGGCATCTCGCTTACAAGAAGATGCAGACTACGATTTGCTGCATAAGACGATCCTCAAGAATCACTGTTCATTTTCCCCTGAGAAGCTAGGGTTTGCAGAGAAGAGATAGCTTTCCTTCAACAAATAGCAAGGGCGACCTTCAAAAACCTGTCTTTCGAGAGTATGCTGCGAGACTGCAAACCTGGAAAGATGGCGGGGAGAAGGCCAAGTGAAGCGATCACGCGATCTTTCATTTAAACTTCGAAAGATGTCCATTGGTGTGTTTTGAGAGCAGAAACGGTTTCCCGTGAAAATTTGCACTTTTTGAATCAAAATGACGCACTTACACTCTTACTTTCGCTTGTCGAGTGGAGCCCATTTTGATCAATGGCTCACGATCAAGAGGTGCGCACATGGAGCTCATCTTGAACCGCAACGACAAGAAAGAACGACATGGCAAGAATCTCCATCCCGCTGCGGCAAACCCGTCAAAGTAGGGCTTGGGACGTAGTTAGCCGCTGCGGCCCACCAATCTCGCAAAAAGCAAAGGGGAGAGAGAGCGTGTTCCATGGAGATGGGGTCTATTGTGTGCGCAAAGAGGGCTTGGCGGCAGTGTGCTAAATTTTCGGCTGCACAGAATGCCTTGCTGGTAAATCGTCATGTGCGCACCCTTTCACCGATCACCGGTTGACTGTGATCGTTAGATTGCCTATGGAATGCAAAAGATTCCCTGTCATAAAAATTAATATCTATCCAACCCAAATGATTTTCTCATGTTAAACTAATCACTTAATGTGGGAGAATACACGGGAACAAGGGTTAAGATATAGACATGTGCTTATAGATGTATCTCAACACGGGGCCAATGGTTAAGGGGCCCAAATGAGAGATGGTCTATCAAAGAGCAAGGCTAACCAATGGAGCATAAGACCTTAGGGTTAGCTTCATTGAAGACCTCCAATAATGTGTGTAAAAGTCCTTTGACCTTAGGCAAGCTAGGGCTGACCTTGAGGTGGGAACCCGGCCTAAGCTCGAGGTGCTTGTCCTGCTTAAGGTGCTTGTTTTGCTTGAGGTGCTTGACATGCTTAAGGTGCTTGATTAAGATGCTTGAGGTGCTTGACTGGCTCCATGCTTGAGGTGCTTGACTTGCTACATGATTAAGGTGCTTGAGGTGCCTTGAGATGCTTGCCTGAGATGCTTGTGGGAACACCCCCTAGTTCAAGTGCTTTGTCATGCTTGATGACTAAGGGGCTTGCTCATCCAAAGTCAAAAAGATCCCTACAAGGAGGGGGGCGAGCCTACAAGGGGGGGGATGAGAGAGAACACACACACACACACACACACACACACACAGACACACAAGGGAAGCCCCAGCTTGAAGAGGCAGCAAGGACACTTGTCAAGTTCCTCCCCATGTTGCCCTCATGGTGTGCCTGAAGCCTATTGGTTGGCCACCCAAGGGGTCCAATGATAATTTAGGACATTTAATTAATTGATTTTGCATTTATCAAGTCCTCTCTCTCAAAGGGGAAAGGGGGACACTTGTCCCAAGGCTACCCATGTTGCTTGTAATGGCTCCTGCTTGTGATTGGCTAGGCCTGGAGGGGTCCAATGAGCTTCAAGCATGAGCTACAAGGGGGGGTCGACCCAAGCAAGCTAGGGGGGTGCTTAGGGGGTATACTCACCCACACACACTCACAAACACTCTCATTGTGTGCTATGCAAAGTGCAAGAGCTCCATCTCCTTCTCCAAGCTCCTTGAGAAGTTGAGAGCCTACACCAACTCTCTTGGCTATGGAGTGCAAATCCAACCAAGAGCTATGCTTCAATGCTTAAGCTTGCCATCTCCTCCTTCTTCATTACTATGCTATTATGTATGCTAGCAACAAGAGTATAGTGAGGAACTACTTCTTTCTCCTATGAAATGTTTTTTCTTCCTCTTCCCTACCCTCATTCCCTGCTAGCTCTCTCCACCTTCGAAGGTGTTTGAGGTCTTGGGATTGAGGCTTGGGATAGTTAATGCTTTCTACAAGTGCATGTTATGCTTATTGCAAGAAGGCTAATGGTTTATTACAAGTAGATTAATTACTTAATGCAAGTAGATTAATTGTATTGCAAGGTAGATTAATTATTGCTTTAAGCACAAGTTGATGCATAAAAAGTATACATCTTCATGCACTCAAATGATTTAGGGAACACAAAGATTAATGATGTTCACAAGTTCTTGATTGTTTCCAAGCTAAGATTGATTGTTGAAATTATGCAAAAGCTTGGTGTGTGAACCTTCCATCTTCATATTGCCAAGGAGGTCTCAAGGAACACAAAGATTGTATTGTACCAAGTCTCTCTTAATGAGAGAATCTATAATACAAATGCCTTTTGGAGGGGGGACCGGCTCCACATAAATCCGGTCCTCAACTGTTGTCATATTCTCTACACTCTCTCTGTTGTAAAAGTATTGTTCATGCCTAGTTAATTAAGTGTTATGATAGAGTTGCTACTACCAATTAAGTTCACCCTCTATGCTCTCAAACTTGCTCACTCTAATTCTCTTAATTCCGCTATTCTCTAAGTTCATAGGCCATTCCCATTACATTCCCACTTCCTTGGATCCGGAGCTTGAACCCGCTTCCCTCCCCCCCAAGGAATTGACTCTAACCACTAAGCTATCGCACATTCATTGAAAGGTGCGTGTGTGGTAAGTTTATACATCACGGCATCGCAGACAAGTTTACACCTAGTTTACACCGAGTTCACACCAAATTTGGTGTGGTCTGCAAACCCTCCCCAGTTCACACCAAGATCACACTCTATTCACGTTGAGTTCACACCGAATTCGGTGTGGTGCACATACCGCCTGAGTTCACTCTTAGTTCACACCTAGTTCAAACGGCAATCGGACGGCCCAGATTGCACCCCCGCCTCCCTACGCCTATTGTGGGCCATTGATCCCACCTCCCTAAGGAGGTGTCAACTAGTGACGAGGGCCGTCGAGTGTCTTTCTCTCTTTGAGAATTCAAGAAATCTATAAATATATATGTACAAGAGGAGAATTCTCACTCTTACACGTGGGGGAGATTGCACCCAGTGTCTGTACTTCTTCTCTCCTCTCCTCTCTTCTCTCTTGTCGTGCGGGTGTATCACTCCACTTTAGAAGGTGCACCTGCACGCTCTCTCTCTCTCTCTCTCTCTCTCTCTCTCTCTCTCTCTCTCTCTCTCTCTCTCTCTCTCTCTCTCTCTCTCTCTCTTCGTTCTCATAGCTCCGATTATGTGCAAGTGTGATTAGCAGGTATGAAAATCTATTGTTTTATGTCGTGAAGTATGTTATTTTTAGTATTTTGCATGACCTTCCGCGGCTCCGTTTGTAGTAGTTGCTTATATAGATATTGTTAAGAGGAGCAAAACAATTCTTGAAACCCATATTGCACACTCAATGAGATTCATCAAAAATTATCACGTAGGCTATCTGAGGTAGTTATTAAAGTGGTTGTCTTTCGTGGTACAGATGTATATTCCCAAATTTTATAGTTCTCTATCTCTAATGGAATGTGGCCTTTAGATATTTACGTGCGTACCTCTAGATATCGTTCTTAGTGAACACTTATAAGAAGATTGTGTGCTAAGATTAAAATATAAAGCTAGTGTGTGTGTGTGTGTTTTTTTTTTTTAATAATCAAACAAAATTGGCCATAGTGATAGTCCTTTTAATTATGGTACTAGAGAACATAGATGAGTACAATTTATTGTATGAAGGCCTTGAGTAAAGCTAGGCTTCACAAAATGTACATTACATATAGTAGGTTGATGCTAAGCTTTCTGAAATCCCTGACGATGGCAAGGGAGCTCGATAGAGCATGAGGATAATTGTCCTATGAGTCAATAATCCCAATACAAATATGTAGATACTAGCTTGCAATTGCCTCAGTTCTTGTGCAATTTCATAGCCAAGTGCATCGGGCTTGTGATAATAATTGTACTTGAGAAAGTTGTATTGTTGATCTTCAATGCAAGAGATAATATAATGGAAATGGCCTATGAACTTAGAGAATAGCTAAATTAAGAGAATTAGAGTGAGCAAGTTTGAGAGCATAGAGGGTGAACTTAATTGGTAGTAGCAACTTAATGATAACACTTAATTAACTAGGCATGAGCAATACTTTTGCAAGAGAGAGAGTTTAGAGAATATGACAACAGTTGAGGACCGGATTTATGTGGAGCCGATCCCCCGTCCAAAAGGCATTTATATTATAGATTCTCTCATTAAGAGAGACTTGGTACAATACAATCTTTGTGTTCCTTGAGACCTGTTTGGCGGTATGAAGATGGAAGCTTCATACACCAAGCTTTTGCTTAATAGCAACAATAAATCTTAGCTTGAAAACAATCAAAACATGTGAGCATTATCAATCCTTGTGTTCCCTAAATCATTTGGGTGCATGAAGATGTAAACTTTTATGCATCAACTTGTGTTTAAAGCAACAATTAATCTACCTTGCAATACAATTAATCTACTTGCATGAAGTAATTAATCTACTTGCAATAAGCATACCATAAACTTGTGGAAAGCATTGACTATCCCAAGCCTCAGTCCCAAGACCTCAAACACCTTCGAAGGTGGAGAGAGCTAGCAAGGAATGAGGGTAGGGAAGAGGAAGAAGAAGTATTCCATAGGAGAAAGGAATAGTTCCTCACTTATCATCACTCTTTTTGCTTAGCATACATAATAGCATAGTAATGAAGATGGAGAAGATGGAAAGCTTAAGCATTGAAGCATAGCTCTTGGTTGGATTTGCATTCCATCTCAACTTCTCAAGGAGCTTGGAGAAGGAGATGGAGCTCTTGCACCTTACATAGCACACCATGAGAGAGTTTGTGAGTGAGTGTGGGTGAGTATACCCCCCTAAGAAACCCCCTAGCTTGCTTGGGTCAACCCCCCCTTGTAGCTCATGCTTGAAGCTCATTGGACCCCTCCAGGCCTGACCAATCACAAGAAGGAGGCATTACAAGCAGCAAGGGTAGCCTTGGGACAAGTGTCCCCTTTCCCTTTGAGAGAGAGGACTTGATAAATGCAAAATCAATTAACTAAATCTCCTAAATTATCATTAAACCCCTTGTGTGTCCAACCAATAGGCTTCAGGCACACCATGAGGGCAACATGAGGAGGAACTTGACAAGTGTCCCTTTTGATTTCTTTGTACCATGTATGCCTTGTGTGAATGTGTGGGTGTTCTCTCTCATCCCCCCTCATGTAGGGCTCGCCCCCTCCTTGTAAGGATTGAATATTTGACTTTTTGACACCTCAAGCCCCTCATGCATACGCCCACTTCCCACCACAAGCTTGGCCCTTAAGTACTTTAAGCTTGGGCTGGGTTCTCACCTCAAGTACAACCCTAACATCTCAAGCATCTCAATCATCAAGCACCTCAAGCATCTCAAGCACCTCAAACACCTTAGTCATCAAGCAAGACAAGCACCTCGAGCTGGGTTGGGTTCCTGCCTCAAGCCTAGCCATAGCTTACCGAAGGTCAAAGGACTTTTAGACACATTATTGGAGGTCTTCAATGAAGCTAACCTGAAAAATGATATATACGAGCAAGTAGTTGGGCAACTTTAATTGATAAGCCGTCTTATGGATGGACTTAAAAATTTAGAAGGGGCCATTGTAAGAACTAGGGAAACTAGACCTGAGATCCTCCTCCCAACCTCCCTTTATATAGGCGGGCTCCTAGCCCCTTGCCCTAGACGGATACCCTGTCCACACTGCCTAGCCCGACCCTTGGCCGTAGTCCATGAATCCTAGTTATTAGGGTACAGGACCCTTGTCCTGACATTACTCCCCCTTAAAGAAGATTTTTCGTCCTCGAAAACAAACGTGGGAAACTTCTTCTTAAGAACACTAATGTTTTCCCAAGTGGCACCTTCTTCAGGTCGGTCTTTCCACTTGATTAAGGCTTGTTGTCGTACATGATGTCGTGTATGCAACTCATGATAATCTAGAACACGTTCCGGTTTATGCGGCAAAGTAGGAGGTTCAATGTAATCGACCAAAACCTGTTGGTCAATGACGTTGTCGTCCCCATGTAACCGCTTTCGTACACGGCTTACATGAAACACCGAATGAATGCGAGAATGTGATGGTAGTAAAAGTTTGTAGGCACGATCACCAACTCGCTTGAGTATTTTGAAAGGCCCACAATATCGGGGAGATAATTTAGGTGTTGGTCTAGTTTTCAGACTTTTTGAATGTTCTGGCACACGTAAAAATACTTCCTCCCCTTCTTAGAAGGTAACTTGCCGACGTTTCTCATCAACGTATTTCTTATACCGATCTTGTGCTTGCCGGATGTCATAATAATCAATATCTAATTCTCCTAAATGATTTTCTCATGTTAAACTGATCATTTAATATGGGGAAGTGCCAGGGGAGAAAAAGCTAGAATATTGGTTAAGCTAGCAGACCGGCCATAGTAGGGAGCCAAAGGAGGGAAAATAGGGGGGGGCCATCTGTAAAAGAGCCATGTGCAACAATGGGCTAAAAAGACCCTAAGGTTCAACCCATTAAGACTTCCAAAATGCTAAGGTTCCAAAATTCAAAAGGTTGTGTCCAAAGGTCAACCATGGGGGGAATTGGATGCTTTGTGTGTGTCCCAAAAGTCTTTACAAATCCCTACATAGGAGGGGGTGAGCCTTGCTTGTAGGGGATGAGAGATAAAGTCACACACACACACACACACAAGCTCCCTTTACACAAAGGGAATGAGGGACACATGCCAGCTCCCTAGCCCAGATGCCCACGAGGTGTACTCAATTCCTATTGGATGGCCTTGGAGGTGGACCAATGAGAATTAGGCTAGAGTAAATCTAGTTTAATTAATTTAAAAACACTTAATAAAAGAACCAATGAGAGTTAAGCCCTCTAGAAGACTATTGGACAGTCTCCCAAGGGGTCCAATGAGCATTCAGCAGCCCAATGGCTTGCCTGATTCCTATTGACCAGGAGGCAAAGGGGTCGAATGAGAGTTTAGTTACATTTATTAATTACATTAAGCTCTCACAAAATGGGAAAGGGGGACACATGTCAAAAGGCTATGACTTATACTGCTTAATTATCATTGGCTAGCCCTAGGGAGGTCCAATGAGAGTGGAGCATGAGCAAATAGCAAGAGGGGTCGACCAAGAGAGAGAGGGGGGCTGATTTTTGCAAGGCATTATCACACACACACTCACATAATCTCATGTGTGAAGTAAAGAAGACTCTCTCTCCTTCTCAAGCTTTAATGGAAAGCTTACCACCTACTCCAAGCTTGTGAGAAGGGAGGCCTACACCAACAACTCTTGGCTTTGTGATGTAAATCCAACCAAGAGCCAAGCATCAATGCATACTCATATCCTCTACCATGCTAATTACTAAGCTAAGCTATGCTGACGGGAGCAAAGCGAACCCCGACGGCCTCTAAAACACCGGGGACCGAATGGCGCGCCTCGAGCCTGTCATGGTAAAGCAAACAGGGGGCACCACCTAGCTTCAGCGGCTAGGACGCAAACAACACACCACCATAACAAAGTTTTCATACAAGAGAGATGGATGCTTGGGAGTAATGATGAAAAGGAAAGGGAATGAGATCAAGTGAGAGAGAGAGAGAGAGAGAGAGAGAGAGAGAGAGAGTGATGGAGGGGGTATAGCGGCTTATTACTTAGGCATCACAAAAGGATGGCGAATCCGCACACCCTTCACACATACACAAGCTCACTCCAAAACACAAGACTAGGTGGCGATTCCGCACACCTCACATGGGCAAAACATTGCAAGAAAACATACTCACAAAACCTCAAGCTTTATTTAGAGAATTAGGCGATGAAATGGGGAGCATAGGGTAGGGGAATGAGAAGGGAGAGAGTGGTAGAGCACATGGCGGATAGGTGGGAGTTGATGGCGAAGACTCGCACAGGGATTATGGCCATCATCCTTCATTTAGTTGCCCTTCATCTTCCATAGCCAAGGGTGTAGAGGTCATGCTCAAGACAAGCATGGTGATTGCGGTGATGGTGATGGTGTGGGTGTGTGTGTGTGCACTAGGCACACACAGTGCATAGTGTGTTCTTTGGTGATGTTGTGTGTTTTTTGTGTGATGGTGACCCCTCTTTATATAGGGGAGGAAGGGGGGGAGAAATTCTAGAATTTAGAAATGAAGAAATCATTATCTACATAGGCCATGTGACTGTGGGCCCCACTTGTTTGGCTGTGTGTATATGTGCCAGAACAGCAGTCTCATAAGAGAGAGACTAAGAGAGAGAGATGGGTTGATGAAAAAAAGTGAGAGGTGACATGGAGAATAAAGTAATTACAAGAGGGGAGAGAGAGGAGTGTGTTCAGAGTGAATCTGTGTGCAGATGTGTGTGAACACAAGAAAAATCAGGTAACCACCGGGTGGGGATGGGTCTGTGGGCACCTTTTTTAGTGAAACTGAGTGTGTGTGAGTGTGGGGGAGGTTATTTAGCTACAAGACAAGAGACATGGCGCCCTTTAGAGAGAGAGGGGGGTATTTGGGTCATGGGATATGATAGGAGAGAGAAAGGGGGGGTGGGGTATACTATTTTGGAAGATAGGGTAAGTTGCATGTGAGTTAGGGTGCATTATTGGTGAGTTGGAATGCATTATTGGTGAGAGGTGGGGTAGCTTGAGGGGAGAGAGAAAGGAGAAAGGACAAGGGGAAGAGAGAGGGGGTTGACCTTTTGAGTGGAGGAGAGGAAAAGGGACACACGACGGGACAACAGTGAAGAAAAAGGAGGCAAGGTGGGGATGGGCTGCCCCGCAGGCATGAGGTGGCCTATTTTACCTTTCTCATATATTTACATAATCATACTTTATTTTTTTCTTACTTTTTCCAATGTCTTTTATCACTCCCTCCCTAAGAGGGGTTTTTCATGGGGTGGGGACGAGAGAAGAGGGGTATGGGAGCTTGGCTTGTGAAAAGCCCCCATCATTAGCCCTCCCCTTTTGGCTAGAGGCATTCATGTCTCTAGCTCATCTGTTTGATCATTATCGTCAGAGGTGGCGGCTGATGGTGTGTCCTCATCTGGAATGTCAATAGGTGGAGCCTAGTCAAATCAAAGAAAATAAGGTTTAAGTCGCCAACCATTTACCCTGGTTTTATGAAGTTTTCCATCAACCTCCATAAGCTGGTAGCTTCCATTGGCATACTTTTTCCTGACGATGAAAGGACCTTCCCATCGGAGTAGGAGTTTCTTATCCTTGCGCGTGTCGAAGCGATTGTCGTAGCGGAGCACCAACATTCCTTTCTTCAATTCTTTTTTCCGGAGATGCTCGTTAAAGCTAAGCCGTCTATGCTCTGCTTGTGCTGCATAATAATTTATTGCTTCTTCTCTGTTCAGCTGCAGTCTTTCCAAGTTGATGATGTGATCTCTCAAATGCATGTTGGGCTGTTGAAGCTGGCTTGCCATTACTCTGAGACTTTGTAGTTGCACTTCAATGGGCAAGATTGCTTCCTTACCAAATACTAGATGATACGGTGTGAATCCCAAGGATGTACGAAATGAAGTTCTGTAGGCCCATAAAGCTGGTAGTAGATACTTATCCCAGTCTCCAGGATGATTGTTTACCTGCTTGGTAATAATTTTAGAAACCATTCCATTTACCTTTTCAACTAGGCCATTACATTGAGGGTAATATGGTGAAGAGTGCCTCCTTGTAATGCCCAGTTTCTGCATTAATTCTCCTACCAAGTCTGCTCTGAAACCTGGCCCTCTATCAGACATGATCTCTAAAGGTGTGCCAAACCTACAGCATATGTGCTCGTAGATAAATTTAGCTACCTCTACCGCTGTGATTCTAGTGGTGGCTGTAGCCTCTGCCCATCTAGTCATGTAGTCGGCCCCCATGATAATGTAGAATTTTCCTGAGTTGGACCTAGGTAATGGCCCAATGGCATCGATACCCCATTTTTCAAATGGGCCATATGAGAGAATAGGTGTCTGTGGTTCAGGAATAAGTGACCTAGTGCCAGCCTTTTGACACAACTTACATGTTTTGCACCAGTGGTGTACATCACGGTTGAGGCTAGGCCATACGAAGCCTGCCTGCAAGATTTTCCTACTTGTTATGTCTAGGGCAAAGTGACCACCACAAACCCCGTCGTGACAGCTAGCAATTACTCCCGTGATATCCTGAGAGAGAGGGACCTTCCTGAGTATTTGGTCCTTACCCTTACAGTACAAACCGTCATTGATGAGTCGATACCTTGTGGCCTTCCGCGTCAGCCATTGCTTCTGTCCCTTTGTTAAATCTGATGGGCATTCCCCTGTTTCCAAAAAATGCATGATGTCAGGCAAGGCATCACTTCCTTGAAATAGAGGGAGCTTTAGTTTTATTGCTCCAACCACCACTTCCTGTAGTATTTCACTTGCTAGGGCATCTGCTTCTTGGTTTTGAGCCCTTGGGATATGGTGTATTTGAACTTCTTCAAACTTACCCAAAAAGGTTTTTACACCACTTAAGTGAGTCCTTAAACTAGGATTCTTGCATGTCCATGCTCCATTTACTTGCCTTACCAGAAGTAGAGCATCCCCAAATACATTAAGGCGTTGTACACCTTGCGAGACGCACCATTGTAGACCCTTGGTTAGTGCTGCATACTCAGCTTCATTGTTAGAATGTGAATCTAACAATTGGCCCAACGAAAATACCTTTGTCCCTTTGTCATCAAAGACATAGGCCTGCAGCTGCTTTGTCGGACGCTCGCTTGTAGGCTCCATCAAAGTAGAGAGAGTATGCTCCTTCTACCATCGGTGGTACTGGAGGTAATCGGACTTCTCCTTCCTTAGATTGCTTCTCCTTCCTTTCAAAGACTTGGTAGGTCATGAGTCCCCCCAAACTTGCCCTTGTCGTGCTTTCTACCTGTACCGTGTAGTCAAACTCTTGCAGACGAACTAGCCATTTAGTAATTCTAGCAGACACATCCATGTGTTGTACAACATAGGGAAATATTTCATCCGTGGTTAGAATCACAAATTTCTTAGGCAGCAAATATGACCTAAACTTTGTAGTTGCAAATCTAAGAGCTAGGGCTAAGTGTTCCACATGGGTGAAACCTTTCTCTCCTGCTGTCATCATTCGACTAGAGAAGTAGATTAGCCTCATGAAAGATGTCGTCGTATCCTTTTGGAGTAGCACAGCCCCCAATGAGTCATCACCAACACTTGAGGTGACATAGAATTTTTCATCCCACTTAGGTGGTGATATAGTTGGCAGAGTGGCTAAGACCTCCTTTACCTTGTTGTAGTGATGTTCGCTTTCCTCGTCCCAAGTGAAAGTTGATCTTTGAGTGAGTTGTTGCAGTGGTAGAACAAGTTGTGATAGTAGATGTATGAATCTACTTAAGTACCTCACCTTCTGTAGAAAAGAGACTAGATGACATGCGGTCGTTGGTGAAGGTAGGGCTATGAGTGCGGACACCTTACTTGGGTCGGCGTTGATACCTTTTGCTGAAATTTCATGGCCTAGTAGAATGACTTTACTCTCCCCAATGTGGCATTTATCCACATTTAATTGCCCACCTAGGCTCTGCAACCTGGCCAAACCTTCAGTTACCTTTTCTAAATGTGAAATACGGGAGCTATATATACAAAAATCATCAATGAACACTCTTATGGATGTTCCAAAGAACGGTTGAAAAACATATGTGACATATCTTTGGAATGTGGCAGGTGCATTTGTGAGACCAAATGGCATAACCCTGTATGCAAAACAACCCCATGGCGTGATAAAAGTGGTTTTTAGCTGATCTTCCAAGGCTATGCGTATTTGAAAGTATCCAGAATAACCATCACAGACGGTATTGCATTCAAAACCCGCTACTTCATTCAGAATTTCATCCAAGAAAGGGAGAGGAAAGTGGTCTCTCTTTGTAGCTGCATTTAGTGGTTTGTAGTCAACACAGACCCTCCACTTACCATTCTTTTTAGGCGTCACCACTACGGGTGACACCCATTCTGAGTTTTCTACAGGATAGATGAATCCCGCCTCCAGCAGTTTCCTTACCTCGGCCAAGAGTGCCTTTTCTTGTATGACCCCCAATCGTCGTAGCTTTTGCACAACTGGTTTTACCCCTTCCTTCAGCTTAATATGATGTTCCACCATTGTAATGCCTGTGATTCTTTCATAGTTGTCAATGAACAGGTTAGGAAATCCCATCAACATTTGCAAAAAACTATCTTTCTCCTCAAGTGTTAATTCCGTAGACAACATACCCTTCAACCTACTTCCTCCTAGGCCAGGTGATTTTCTCTCCTCTTCATTGGGTTTCCCTTTTGGTGATGGATCACCAGTTGTGCTTACCCTTTGTGGATCCTTCATAATGATACCCATCACATCAATGGAACTGTCACTTTCATCGGTGGATGTGGTCTCCTCCTCAGAACTGGAAGATTCGCTAGTGGTTTCATCTGCCGATGTTTCCAGATTCATTTGCTTCTGCTTGCCAATCCTCATGTCGTAGTAGATTGTCTCCCCTTTCTTACGGGTCATGCGTAGAAGGCCAGTACCCCAGTCCTGTTTTGCCTTCATGGCCATCAACCATGGCCTTCCCAAAATTAGTGGATAGCCCTCCCCCTTAATAGGCATTACAAAAACATCTACCTCTACCTCAGTGTTGAAAGCTTTGATTTTCACGGCACTTACCACACCCACACACTTTACTTTTGCGTTGTTTGCCATCTTTGCCTTGCATGGAGAAGGCCTGTCAACCTCGAGCCCTAATCGAAGCATCATAGCTTCGCTCATTACACAGATTTGTGCACCTCCATCAATGTAGGTGTTTCCAACCCTCTTTCCTTTTATGTTTACGTCGACAATTGGAAGGATGTCATCCATGTTGCATCCCGAAATTGCTCCGGCTACCTTTGTTTTTAGCGTCTTGTACTTACCATTTTAGACCATTGTCGCCTTACTTTTGGTGCAAGATGTAGCAGCTGTGGCCATGTAATCTTCGGTCCTTGCTCTGCCACATCCAATGTTAGATCATAGGGCTTAGAACTTTCCCCTAGATGGAAGTCGGTGATGCCCAATTTCCGTCGTGGCCTGGATGGCCTCTTGCTAGTTTCTCCTCTCATGCTTCTCTCATCATCTGATTGTGTAGCTTTCTCCCTCCTAGCTCTTTTCACAGTCATGGCTTCAAGTGGTTCTAAAAAGGTTACCTTCTCCTTACCCTTGTCCCTCTCCTTTGCTTTGGGTGGATCCACTACTATGGCTTTTCCTTTCTCTTCTAGCCTTATGATGTTTACAAGGGCGATCAGGTGGTGGGGCTGGTGGAAGAGGTGGGATGGATGCTTGTAGTGGTGTCTGGGGTGGACGTAGAATTTGTGTTGGTGGGGGTGGTGCTCGGGGTGGGGGTGTTCTTTCTCTAGGGGGTGACAATTGGTTCCTCCTACCTCCTCTATTATAGTTTTGTCGTGGTTTGGGACAGTAGTACATAACGTGACCGTCTTCTCCGCAGTTGTAGCAATGATACTCCCTGTTTTGTCGTCGTGCTCTTCCTGGGTCTTGATCTCTTTCTTGACTCCTCCCTTGTTGTATTAAGTGGATAGACAAATTCTGCAGTTGGTCAGTAATATGGGCCAACATATCTTGTTGGTCATCTCTTACCCCAAGAGCCGGTGGTGGTGGTGGAATGGTGGTTGTCGTAGTTGCTGGTCGACGCGATGTTCCTGATTCTGTTGACTCGGTTTCTTTGGCTTTCATTCATAGCTTCTTGTCTTTAAGGCGAGCAATCTCAACGGCTAACTCGTACGTAGCCGGGAATCTACCTTTCACCTTCTCCTTGAGAAGCGGCCATAAGCCATGCGTGAACCGATCTTTTTTTAGGAAATCGGGTGCAGCTTCCCCCCTAGCCAGTGACTCAACCCACCGTTCCCACAAATCCACAAATTTGGACTCATAGGTGGCATATTCTAAAAGACCCTCTTGGTTCAAGTCTCTCAACTTGTCCCACAACTTTTCTGAAGTGGTATCTCCCCCAAAGCGCCTCTTAAAAGCGGTTTTTAAGGGTTCCCAGTCATCCTTGGTTGCTTGTGGAAGTGCATTGTACCATGATCTAGCTTCTAGCTTCATGAGATGCTTAAAGATTCTAACCCGGGATTCATCCGTATCTTTGTTGCTCACTACACATGATACTTCAAAGTCATCTAGGAAGTCTGTTACCAAATCCTCCCCCTTCTTTCCTTTAAATGTTGGAAATGCTACACTTGCCATGATTACTGAGAGAGAGCTAGAAAGACACACTGCTTAACTTGCAAAAGTTTTTTTCTTCTTTACAAGGAGGCGTGTATACCCTCTTATACTAGGACATAGATTAAAACTTCAAACGGTACATTGCCTTGTACCAAAGGTAAGACAAATGGTTGATCTGATGCCAGAACCTCCAAAAACCGCTCCCCACCCAGCATGGTGTCAATGACGTGCTGGTAGTGAGCCTTCAAATCCAGTATTACCTTGATTGAGCGTACACGTGTTTGTATGTGTGATCTGTCTTGAGGTAGGTTGTACTGATTCATGTGAAGCTTAGAGGTGCTTAGTAGCTGTCCAAGCTTGTGGGAGAGGGTGGTGTTCTTTCCTGAAACAAACTCAGTAGATCCCTAGTTTCTCTAGTGAGAGTGTGAGCCAATGCTTCCGTTATCTGTGCTGCAGCATCAGGTGCGACTTGAAAACTGACTGTGATAATTACCTCGGTGACTTGAGTTACCCGATTCTCAAAGTAGAATAGTGTTGATTCTCTATTGTGTAGAGCTCCTTCCATTTTGTTGTTGTGGGTTGGTTGTAGGTTGCGGACATGGGTTCGACCTTCTCCTTCTTCTTCTTGGCACTTGGCCTATGTATATCCACTGGGCTTGGCGTGTTGGTTGACTCTCCCACTGCAAATCGATTACCGTTACACCTGGCACTCGAGCTTCGATGGAGATGCGGAGTTCGTCTAGTTGTGCTTGGAGCTCTTCTTCTTCTGTCATCCAATTAGCAAATCCTGCTAGCCATTCATCCATTCACAATAGTTTAAGGGTTTCAGTCTTATAAACTGAAGGGTTTCATGAAAAGATTCCTCAATGGGGGCACCAAATGACGGGAGCAAAGCGAACCCCGAACCCCGACGGCCTCTAAAACACCGGGGACAGAATGGCGCGCCTCGAGCCTGTCATGGTAAAGCGAACAGGGGGCACCACCTAGCTTCAGCGGCTAGGACGCAAACAACACACCACCATAACAAAGTTTTCATCCAAGAGAGATGGATGCTTGGGAGTAATGATGAAAAGGAAAGGGAATGAGATCAAGTGAGAGAGAGAGAGAGAGAGAGAGAGAGAGAGAGAGTGAGGGAGGGGGTATAGCGGCTTAGTACTTAGGCATCACAAAAGGATGGCGAATCCGCACACCCTTCACACATACACAAGCTCACTCCAAAACACAAGACTAGGTAGCGATTCCGCACACCTCACATGGGCAAAACATTGCAAGAAAAAATACTCACAAAACCTCAAGCTTTATTTAGAGAATTAGGCGATGAAATGGGGAGCATAGGGTAGGGGAATGAGAAGGGAGAGAGTGGTAGAGCACATGGCGGATAGGTGGGAGTTGATGGCGAAGACTCGCACGAGGATTATGGCCATCATCCTTCATTTAGTTGCCCTTCATCTTCCATAGCCAAGGGTGTAGAGGTCATGCTCAAGACAAGCATGGTGATTGCGATGATGGTGATGGTGTGGGTGTGTGTGTGTGCACTAGGCACACACAGTGCATAGTGTGTTCTTTGGTGATGTTGTGTGTTTTTTGTGTGATGGTGACCCCTCTTTATATAGGGGAGGAGGGGGGGGAGAAATTCTAGAATTTAGAAATGAAGAAATCATTATCTACATAGGCCATGTGACTGTGGGCCCCACTTGTCTGGCTGTGTGTATATGTGCCAGAACAGCAGTCTCATAAGAGAGAGACTAAGAGAGAGAGATGGGTTGATGAAAAAAAGTGAGAGGTGACATGGAGAATAAAGTAATTACAAGAGGGGAGAGAGAGGAGTGTGTTCAGAGGTGAATCTGTGTGCAGATGTGTGTGAACACAAGAAAAATCAGGTAACCACCGGGTGGGGATGGGTTTGTGGGCACCTTTTTTAGTGAAACTGAGTGTGTGTGAGTGTGGGGGAGGTTATTTAGCTACAAGACAAGAGACATGGCGCCCTTTAGAGAGAGAGGGGGGGTATTTGGGTCATGGGATATGATAGGAGAGAGAAAGGAGGGGTGGGGTATACTATTTTGGAAGATAGGGTAAGTTGCATATGAGTTAGGGTGCATTATTGGTGAGTTAGAATGCATTATTGGTGAGAGGTGGGGTAGCTTGAGGGGAGAGAGAAAGGAGAAAGGACAAGGGGAAGAGAGAGGGGGTTGACCTTTTGAGTGGAGGAGAGGAAAAGGGACACACGGCGGGGCAACAGTGAAGAAAAAGGAGGCAAGGTGGGGATGGGCTGCCCCGCAGGCATGAGGTGGCCTATTTTACCTTTCTCATATATTTACATAATCATACTTTATTTTTTTCTTACTTTTTCCAATGTCTTTTATCACTCCCTCCCTAAGAGGGGGTTTTCATGGGGTGGGGACGAGAGAAGAGGGGTATGGGAGCTTGGCTTGTGAAAAGCCCCCATCAATGCTAATATGAGTGATTATGTGAGGATATGTACATCTTTCTCGTAAGAATACTCCTTCTTCCTCTCAATCTACTCTCATACCCTGCTAGCTCTCACCATCTTTGAAGGTGTGTGAGGTCTTGGGTCTGAGACCGGAGATAATTGATGTTGTGTTTGATAAGTGTTTTGCTTAGTGCATGAAGCTTTCATCTTCATTGCACTAGCTAGTCTTGAAGGAACACAAAGAATTGTATTGTACAATGTCTCTCTTGATGGGAGAAACCATAATACAAAGCCTTTTGGAGGGGGGACCGGCTCCATGTAAATCCGGTCCTCAATTGTTGTCAATAGCTTAATTTCTCTCTCCTTTGAAAGTATTGTTCATGCTATCTAACTAGGTGTTATGCTTTTTGTTGCTCTCTCCACCCAAGCACTCTTGTAATTCTCATTAGGAATCTATTCTAATGAAATGCCCACTATGTTCATGCTAATTTCTCCTACACACAAGTTTTTAGGCCATTAAATGTTACATTGGTATCAGAGCACAAGGTTTCTCTTTTCTTGCTCAAGAAGGGAGGTCGTCAAGCTAGCTATAAATGGTTGGTATTATTAATTACCTGTGAGTAAGTAGAATAGGGATTTTTCAGTCTTGCAGTGCGCCTGCCTTCGTGCAGCTAACGGGGCATCACCATCGAGAGCTATGGTCTTAATAGTGGAGTCCTACGGGGCTTGCCTACGGCTTAACCACTATTGAGCTATTAGAAGCTTGACAGGAGCCGGTGTTGTTTTGGTGTTGAACGACCCTCTCTTCTATTCCTTGCAATTAATGGTATTTGAGCCACAGGTACAGTAGCTTGAGTGCTTTTTCTAAAGGGGTAAAGAGGAGTAGCAACTAGGGCTTGAAGTGCCAAAGTACACTTAAAAAGTTTACACCTAAAAGTTGTTAGAATGGCTGACAATAGTAAAGAGAGTGAAATTAATGTTGATAACTTTGATTTTGCTAATGAGCAAGTTACTCATGATGCCCCGATGCTTGTTAACTATCTTGTTTCTAGGCTTCAACAAGCCATGGGCAATCCATCTCTCCAAAGTGAAGTGCAACGGTAGCTCCGTGCTCATGGGATTCTCCAAGCTCACCACCATGACGAGAGAACACCTAGGAAGCCTCCTTGTGAGACTTCCAAAAGAGGTCTCTCTCCGATTCGGGAAGAAGAAGAGAATCCATACGAAGGGCTCAAGAATTTACTTCTTGATGATGCATCTCCTTCTTAAAGGAGAACTCAAGAGCCTCCACCGAAGGAACGAGAAAGAAGTGAGTTTCCCGCCACCTCGACAGAGATGGCTCCACGAAGACGGCGGGCTAAACACTCTCCATCACCTCCAAAATGGAGAAGACCATTGCACCCTCTCCACACCATAATTCAAAGAGGGATGACAAAAAGCAAGAGAAGAAAAAGGCGAGAAAGAGGACACCCTCTTCTCCATCTTCTTCATCCTCTTCCTCTTATGAAAGTGATGGTGAAGATGACGAAGATCAAGACAAGAAAAAGGCGAGAAAGAGGTCACCCTCTTCTCCACCTTCCTCAATTCTTCACCTTCTGAAGAAAGTGATGGTGCAACCTTTGAACTAGCAAAGAGAAGAGGCCATAGGAAATCCTATGCCGCATGGAAGAGGTCGTCCAAGCTCAAGAAGTTCAAAGAGGGAGGGAAGATCATCTCTTTCCTTACCTATGATGGCACCTTTGGTGCTACAGACAAAGTCTTGGCCTTTATCCAACAATTTGATGCGGCGTTCGGAGATGAGGGCTTCACGGAGTCCTCTAAGCTATGCCGTGTAGCTATGCACTTTCAAAAGTCCGCCAGGAAATGGTGGTCTAGCCTACGACCCAACGGTGAAGCTCCACGAACATGGAAAGCTTTAAGAGCTTCCATTATGAAGCAGTTTTTGGCCACCGATGCCAAAGACAAATTACTCACTGAATGGCGAAGCTTAAAGCTTTCTCCTTATGAATCCATTCACAAATATGTAGACAAGTTTTGGGACCTACAGCTCAAAGACACTGTCTTCAAAAAGTTGGATTTTGGAGAGCAAAAACAACAATTTTGTGCGGTCTTAACCGAAGAAATGGCGTAGTATGTCAACTCCCAAAGGCCACGTACCATATCAGCGGTAGTACACCATACTATGGTGGCCTCTCAAATCAATTTCCAAACGGGGGCTAAAAGAAATAATAAGCTCACGGAAAACAAGGGTTCCAACGAGCCTAAGGGGAAGGACAATGTCCAAAAGTCTCCTAAGGGCAACTCCAACAAAGCTAAAGAGAAGGGAGTTTACAAAGGTAAAAACAAACTCTCTCCTGAAGAGCTTGAGCGTTATCGCAAGGATAACCGGTGTTTCAAGTGCGGCGAACAAGGGCATGCGTACCACGCTTGTCCCCAAAAGAACAACCACCAAGATCCTCCTAGAGCTACCTTGGTTGAAATCCAAGAGGAGGAGACTCACCAAACTCACCACAAAGGATCTCCTCTATGCCATGCTTGGGGAAAGGTAAGAGAACATCATGCTTTTATTCTCTTTGACCCTGGTTCTACTCACAATTTTATATCTATAGAGTTGGCCACCAAGCTAGGCATACAAGCCTACAAGATGGTCCTACCCGCAGACAGTGCTTTCAAGGGGCAAGAAGCTTCAGTCACTCCCTTAATCGGTAAATTGAGGCTTCATGTCCAAAGCTATGTGGACAAAGAGGACTTCTTTATCTCTCCTCTCAAGCATGAGGATGTAATCCTAGGGGCACCATGGTTTGATCGCATGGCTGCCAATGTTAAATTTCCTGAAAGGAGAATCTCCTTTAAGTTCAGGGAAAAAGATATGTATATAGATGCTAAGGAAATGGGTAACACTATCCCCATTGTACATACACCAGCTTTCAACAAGTCAATAAAGAGCTCTATTTCCGTGTACATGATTTTTGTTAAAGATTCTCAAAACGAAACTAATGCTTTAGCAAAAGAAAATAAAAGCAACCAAAAGGAATTAGAGTTATCCAATTTTCTCAAGGGGTTTCAAGATGTCTTTATTGACGACATCCCTTGTGAGCCACCTCCTAAATGAGGTAATGATGCAATTGAACTTCTTCCAGAAAGTTCACCGCCTAACAAACCTCCTTATAGAGTTAATTTCTCAAGCTCAACAAGAGGAGATTATGCGGCAAGTGCATGAGTTAGTTGAGAAGGGCATGGTTAGGCCTAGCTCATCTCCATTTTGCTCACCTGTGCTATTAGTGCAAAAGAAAGACGGCACATACCGCATGTGTGTCGACTATAGAGCACTAAATAGGATCACTATCAAGAATAGGTTTCCCGTTCCACGGGTAGAAGACCTATTTGATAAGCTACAAGGATCGACCTACTTCAGTAGGATTGACCTAAAAAGTGGCTATCATCAAATAAGGATAGTTGACCAAGACATTGTAAAGACTGCATTTCGCACCACATTTGGTCTTTACGAATACATTGTCATGCCTTTTGGCTTGACCAATGCACCAGCCACTTTCAACCGCTTGATGGAGAAGCTGTTCAGGCCTCATCGAACCTTCACAGGAGTGTTCTTTGATGATATTATCATCTAATCTTTCATTAGACAAACACAAGAAACACCTCCAGGTAATATTTCAAGTTTTAAGAGAGAATAAACTTTATGTAAATCGAAAGAAAAGTGAATTTTTCTTGCAAGAGATTCGGTATTTAGGTCACATTATCTCTCAAGATGGCATCCAAATGGATCCATCAAAGTTAGAGGTAATAAAAGGATGGTCTAAACCAAAGAATCTTCATGAACTAAGAAGCTTCATAGGTATGTGTGCATACTATAGACGCTTCATAGAAAAGTTCACAAATTGCTGTACCATTACATGACCTAACAAAGAAAAGCGTTAGGTATACATGGTCTGCTAAGGAGAACAATGCTTTCAAAAAGCTTATCTCTCAACCTGTGCTTACACTACCGGATCTCTCAAAACCATTTGAGGTCCAATGTGATGCTTGTGGTGATTGCCTTGGAGCTGTTTTGCTTCAAGAAGGGCACGCCATAGGCTATGAAAGTCGAAGGCTCGACCCTGTTGAGCAAGCTCTAGGCATATATGAAAAGGAACTCCTTGCAATTCTACATGCCTTAGACTCATGGAAGCACTATTTATTGGGAACTCCTTTCATTCTGCGAACGGATCACCAAAGTCTTAAGTACTTCATGACGCAAACCAAGCTCTCCGATAAACAAATGAGGTGGGAAAATTTCCTTTCGCAATTTCATTTTCATATTGCTCACATTGCTGGCAAGCATAATCAAGTAGCAGATGCATTGTCAAGACGGCCGAGAGTGAATGCGGTTTCCATAACAACTCACAATGATCTATCTTCAATGATAGATGAGTATGCTATTGATCCCGATTTTAAGATGTGATTTCAGCCCTTGCATTAGGGAAAAAAGAAGAACCATTTACTTTACAATATGGTTATCTTCTCTGTGGCAATAGAGTATGCGTTACTAACTCACTACGTGAGAAAGTAATGTATGAATGCTCCTCCTTATGCGGGGCATAGAGGGATTCAGTCTACCTTAAAGGAATTTGAAACATATTTCTATTGGCCTACCATGAAAGTGAACATACAAGAGTATGTTTCTAAATGTGTGGTATGCCAAAAGACAAAATTTGATAGAGGGAAGAAACTTGGATTGCTTCAACCCTTGCCAATCCCTAATTCACCATGGGAGAGCATATCCATGGATTTATCTTTGGATTGCCTAAGTCTATCCATGGGAATACGGGAATATGGACGATAGTAGACAGGTTCAGTAAACAAGCTCATTTTATACTTGTCAAAAAGACTATCAAAGCCCATCAAATGGGAACCCTCTTCATTTCACAAATTTTCAAGTACCATGGCTTGCCAATGTCCACAGTGTCGGATAGAGATCCTAGAATGACCAGTAATTTTTGGAAGGGTCTCTTTGAGAATTTAGGGACAAAGCTAAACTTCTCTTCGGCCTATCATCCACAAATGGATGTCCAAAGTGAAATAGCTAACCTAACAATTCTCGATCTACTAAAAGTATATGTAACGGAAGTAGATCAAAGATCCCAATGGGAGAAGTACTTACCCTTAGTGGAGTATACTTTCAATAACACTGTACATACTTCCACGGGAAAAGCACCTTTCGAGGTAATTGAGGGAAGATAAAAAAGTCCCTTGCTACTTAAGGTACATGGGAAGATCTTCGCTGCAGATGAGTATAGCCGAGACCTACAAGAATCTTTTCAAAAGATTAAGGATGCTATCTCTATCTCACAACAAAGGCAAAAGGCTGCTGCTGACAAGCAGAGAAGAGCCCAAGCCTTAAAAGAAAATGATTGGGTCTTATTAAAATTCCCCAAGGCTTGATTAAGGCACACGACGGGCAAGAATCATACGGGACACCAAAAGTACTATGCTAAACTAGCAAAAAGGTACTTTGGTCCCTTCCAAATTCTTAGGCCAATCAATGCGATGGCCTATCAACTCAAGTTGCCCAATCATTGGCTTATACACAATGCTTTCCATGTAAGCCTATTAAAGCCTTACAAAGGAGAGCCACCTCAAGAACCAACTACTGAAGACCCACTGGAGATCGAGGACCAAGAAGAGGTGCTGCAGCCCGAGTCCATTATCCGACATGAAGACAAGGTACTAAGAGGCGGTAAGACTATCCGGACGATATCTTATTAAGTTTAAGAATTACCCTTTTGAAGATGCTAGATGGATGCAAGGCATACAATTAAAGGATAACCTAAACCTTGTCAATGCTTACAATGCTTCCCAAGAGTAAGCAAATGTACAAAATGTTAAAAATGAACAAAGTTTTTGTCTTATAAGACTCTCTTTTTCTTTATTGTTCACAAAAAAGAAGTAGTATGCATGCTTAGATCAAGTTTGCGGAGACGACGTCTCCCAAACACCAAGTAGATCTTGTCACTCTACTATGGAAGATTGATAGGACTAATGTGCAGACATGCTTGCGGCAGCCTCAGGCTCTCAAGCTCCAAATGGACTAGTCATCCATTGTGGAATGATGTTGTAGGTTAACATAGGGATCCTCTACCTGCTAAGAAAAGGACTAATAAATATGCTTTATCTTCTCTACCCCATAGTCGAGGACGACTATGATTTCAAGAGAGAGGTAATGTCATAATAATCAATATCTAATTCTCCTAAATGATTTTCTCATGTTAAACTGATCATTTAATATGGGGAAGTGCCAGGGGAGAAAAGGCTAGAATATTGGTTAAGCTAGCAGACCGGCCACAGTAGGGATCCAAAGGAGGGAAAATAGGGATCCAAAGGGGGGGCCATTTGTAAAAGAGCCATGTGCAACAATGGGCTAAAAAGTCCTTAAGGTTCAGCCCATTAAGACTTCCAAAATGCTAAGGTTCCAAAATTCAAAAGGTTGTGTCCAAAGGTCAACCATGGGGGGAATTGGATGCTTTGTGTGTGTCCCAAAAGTCTTTACAAATCTCTACATAGGAGGGGGCGAGCCTTGCTTGTAGGGGATGAGAGACAAAGTCACACACACACACACAAGCTCCCTTTACACAAAGGGAATGAGGGACACATGTCAGCTCCCTAGCCCAAATGCCCACAAGGTGTACCCAATTCCTATTGGATGGCCTTGGAGGTGGACCAATGAGAATTAGGCTAGAGTAAATCTAGTTTAATTAATTTAAAAACACTTAATAAAAGAACCAATGAGAGTTAAGCCCTCTAGAAGACTATTGGATAGTCTCCCAAGGGGTCCAATGAGCATTCAACAGCCCAATGGCTTGCCTGATTCCTATTGACCAGGAGGCAAAGGGGTCCAATGAGAGTTTAGTTACATTTATTAATTACATTAAGCTCTCACAAAATGGGAAAGGGGGACACATGTCAGAAGGCTATCACTTATACTGCTTAATTATCATTGGCTAGCCCTAGGGAGGTCCAATGAGAGTGGAGCATGAGCAAATAGCAAGAGGGGTCGACCAAGAGAGAGAGGGGGGCTGATTTTTGCAAGGCATTATCACACACACACACTCACACAATCTCATGTGTGAAGTAAAGAAGACTCTCTCTCCTTCTCAAGCTTTAATGGAAAGCTTACCACCTACTCCAAGCTTGTGAGAAGGGAGGCCTACACCAACAACTCTTGGCTTTATGATGTAAATCCAACCAAGAGCCAAGCATCAATGCATGCTCATCTCCTCTACCATGCTAATTACTAAGCTAAGCTATGCTAATATGAGTGATTATGTGAGGAGATGTACATCTTTCTCGTAAGAATACTCCTTCTTCCTCTCAATCTACTCTCATACCCTGCTAGCTCTCACCATCTTCGAAGGTGTGTGAGGTCTTGGGTCTGAGACCGGAGATAATTTATGTTGTGTTTGATAAGTGTTTTTCTTAGTGCATGAAGCTTTCATCTTCATTGCACTAGCTAGTCTTTAAGGAACACAAATAATTGTATTGTACAATGTCTCTCTTGTTGGTAGAAACCATAATACAAAGCCTTTTGGAGGGGGGACCAGCTCCATGTAAATCCGGTCCTCAATTGTTGTCAATAGATTAATTTCTCTCTCTTTTGAAAGTATTGTTCATGCTATCTAACTAGGTGTTATGCTTTTTGTTGCTCTCTCCACCCAAGCACTCTTGTAATTCTCATTAGGAATCTATTCTAATGAAATGCCCACTATGTTCATGCTAATTTCCGCTACACACAAGTTTTTAGGCCATTAAATGTTACACCGGACATTGTGACGAGCAAGTTTCAGCATATCCATGTGGTCTTGGAGAAAATCCTTAACTTGTTGGAGTTTTTCGGTTGCCAACCCCACCGTAACTGGTGACCTAGGTTGAAACCCGTACATGAGCATGAAAGGACTAAAACCTGTTGTGACATGCTTAGAACTGTTGTAGGAAAACTTGAGAATAGGTAAGTATTCTTCCCAGTCTGTCTGTTTTTTGCTGACGTATGCTCTTAGCATATCCTCTAGCACCTGGTTAACCCGTTCCGTTTGGCCATCTGTTTCTAGATGATCAGCTGTACTGAGGTTGAGTTGAGTACCCAATCGTTTAAATACAACTCTCCAAAAGTGGCTGTTAAACTTGGGATCATAGTCACTAACAATGTTACTTGGCAACCCATACAATTTGTATAGATTGTCCACCAATAACTTTGCTAATTCCAGTGTCTTAACCGTTGATTTGGTCGGAATAAACTTACATAGTTTAGTCAACCTGTCTACGACCACCCATACTGAGTCATGACCTTGTGTAGTGGTTGGTAAACCTACAATGAAATCCATGGAGATACTTTCCCATTTTCCATTGGGAATTTCCAAAGGATGTAAGAGTCCTCCTACTTTCAGGCGCTCTGCTTTGTTAACTTGACATTTTTGGCAATGCAAGACATAATCTTGAATAAAGCCATGTAGACCTGGCCAGTAAAACTGTCGTCGTACGAGAGAATAAGTTTTTCTAATCCCCAGGTGCCCTGCACTTGGACTATCATGACATTCATAAAGAATTTGGCGCCGAATGTCTATGTCCGTTGGTACACAAACTCTCCTCTTGTGGAGGAGGTACCCATTGTCGATGGTAAAATGCTTCCATCGCTGAAATTCATCACTTGATAAAGGAGAACTAGGTGTGGAGGTTAACTGTACACTACCTGCATTGGAGTGAGAAGGATCCCTCTTTTGAACATGGATCCACACTTTGGAATATGTTTCATCTTGCTCGTATTTGCCCTTGAGAGACTCCAAAAATTCACTACGAAGTTTCGTAAACAAGAGCGAATTGATCTCTGGCATTCAACTAAGAGCGTCTGCTACTACATTGTATCGGCCTTTGCGATACCTTAACTTGGCGTCATATTCTTGAAGGATCTCGGCCTACCTGGCTTTTCGTCCCTTTAAATCTGTTTGTTGTGTAAACCATTTGATGCTTTCATGGTCAAACACAATCTCGAACTGAGCACCATACAGATAGTGCCGCCATGTCTTTAAGGCAGACACTATTGCATAGAGTTCACGTTCGTAAGCAGAATAATTCTGCTGAGCTGCGTCCAGCTTCTTACTTTCAAATGCAATTGGCCGTCCGTCTTGTAACAGGACTGCTCCAATAGCACGATCACTGGCATCCGTTTCCAAAACGAATGGTTACAAAGGATCTACAATAGCCAATATAGGAGCTGTAGCTAATGCGTCTTTGAGTGTTTCAAAAGTGTGTTGTTGAGCGGAACCCCACTGAAAAGCCTTACCTTTGCTTTTTAGTTGGTCCATCATAGGTACAGCAATGTGAGCATAGTTTTTAACGAACCTTTGATAAAAACCTGCAAAGCTTAAAAAGATCTTTAATTCTTCCAGATTTTTAGGAGGTGGCCATTTTCGGATGGTATCCACTTTGGATTGATCCATGTATAGGCCATTAGCTGAAATAACATGCCCTAAATAGCTGAAATAACATGCCCTAAATAACATGTCCTAAATAATGAATTTTCTCCTTGAGAAAATCACATTTAGATTCCTTGGCATATAACTTGTTTGCGCGCGATAATAAGTCAAACACCTGCCTGAGATGTTGTAAGTGCTCTTCTTCAGAAGCACTATAAACTAGAATGTCATCGAGGAACACAATGACAAATTTGCCCAAATACGGCTTCAAGACACTATCCATAAGTGTCATGAATGTTGCGGGCGTATTGGTTAACCCAAAGGGCATCACCAAAAACTCATAATGTCCAAACCGTGTTCGGAATGCAGTCTTAGGTAAATCGGCAAGCTGAATACGGACTTGGTGATATCCTGACCGCAAGTCGATTTTCGTAAAAACGCGAGCATGAGTTAGCTTATCAAATAACTCATCTACCCTTGGCAATGGGTATTTGTTCTTAACTATAACCGCATTTAAACCCCGGTAGTCTACGTACATGCGCATACTGCCGTCTTTTTTCTTCACCAAAAGGATAGGCGAAGCCCATGGTGAAGAACTGGGTTGTATAAACCCTCTGCTAAGGTAGGTAGCAAGCTGATGTTCCACCTCAGCAGCCTCTGAGTAACTCATACGGTAAGGTGGTTTACTAACAGGTTTACAGCCTGCAGTCACGTCAATACCATGTTGTACTGAGCATGTTGACGGTAACATGATGGCAAATCATTAGGAAAGACATCTTGAAATTCCTTTAATAATGTTTGTAATTGATTAGCAACGTTTTCTTGTGTAGAATTAGCCATTGGTGAAATAGAGGAGACAGAAGCATGCGGCGTTGAGGAATGTTCAACAGACTCAATGTTAGAAAGAAAATGAGACAGTGAGTAACCCAAGAAAATCTGTTCTATTTCATTATCCGAAAGGAGCTGCACAAGCTTGGTAGTACAAATCAGTGGTGATGATGGTATATCCTTTTCTCCTAACAACAACACATGTGTGCCATGGGAATCAAACATCAAACTATTGTTCTCATAGCTATGCATCAGTGATGGTCCTAGGCTATGCAACCACTCCCTACCAAGAACCACATCAGCCCTTTCCATGTTCATAACTTGAAAATCCAAACAAGTAGAGTACACTTGTAGTTCCAATGGAACAACTCGGCATTGAGTATCCCATCTTTCACTATCATGCCCATTCATCATTGCTACCTTGCAATTGTAGTGGTGGGTACTCGGAGTTTGAGGCAGTTTGAGCTTTTTCACCAATCCATAATTGATGAAATTGTGCGTAGCACCGTCATCTACCAAGATGCACACCTTGTGCCCTTACAGATATCCGTGCATACGTACTAGCTCATGTGGTCCAAAGGTTTGTTGCCACATGGAAGCTGTGAGACAGCATTCATGCACCACCTCAGTGTGTGTTACTTCCACTGTAGAGAATTTTGAGGAAGACTCGAGAGGCAATAGTTGTACCGTGTGCACCGCTTTCTCCTTCTCCTGAGCAGCAGATTTCCCCTTGGGACAATCCTTTTTGCCATGGCCTCTTCCTAAGCATTGAAAACATAGCTTCTCTGTCTTGGCTTTATCAAAATCCTCAGGAGAGAGAGGACCCCTGGACCCCTTGGGTTTTTTAGATGCATCTAAATTAGCAACTATAAATCCGTTTTTTGTGCCCGTACTGAGTGCGTGTATTACTATGTAAACTAGCAGGCACGTTACTATTATGTGTTTTCTTATCATCAGTGTCATCATGAATATGTGCTTTCACTATGGCTTCCTCAAGTGTTTTAGGGTCCTGGTACTTGACATACTTCTTAAGTTCTGGAGTCAGACCTCGTATGAACCCTCGTACTTGTTGAAAGGTATCCAATCCTTCCAACCTGAGGATGACGTCCCTATAGTGAGAGATATATTCAAGGAGTGATGGATATTGGCGCATGGAACACGTGTCCCAAGCTGTCCAATTCCGATCGGCCTCGTTTGTAGGCAAAAATTCCTTGCTAACATTGATTCAAAGGCTGCCCAACTCTGTGGTATGATGTTATTCTCCTTGAGAGACATCCACCATTTGTAGGCCTTGCCTTCCAGAGTTAAGCTCGTTTGCAGAGCTCTTACTGCATCCAGAGTTTGTCGTAAGGCGTGAATTCCATCCCATTTACTGAGAAAGATGTTCACTGCATCCTTATTGCGGTCCCAGTCTTCGCCCTTGAAAACTGGTGGTTTAAAATTCTTCAACAAATCATCTACCTCTTTGGTAGTGAGAGTATGCAATGTTTCATTAATTGGGCGTTGCCCTTGTGTTCCAACATGCTCATGCATGTGGGTGTCAGCAGTACTCTTAGGCTGCTGTTGCAGTAATTGAATGACTAATGTGGAAAGTTTAGTAAAATTTTCATTTAAAGCCCTAAAATTTTCATCCATGACTGTCATGCGTGTCTGAAGTGCACGAAATTATTGAATATTGAGCAATTCATAAGTATCTTCTCCTGCCGTAGCGTCGCAGGTACTCTCCTTGAGAGGATCCGGCCGCGAGCTGTCATTGGCAGGATCAGGAGTACTTTGCTCAAAATTGAATGTCATGTTGATATCCGAATCCATGGCTACACAGTGTAGTGAATGAAATACTGAAAAAAAAAACTTGATTTTGGTAGCACTTGCCAAGTGTAGCTAATGTTGCGGCATGAGTCGCACATGCGGTCCTGCAGGTTCTGCAAAGGTTTGGACATTGCGGATCAGGAGTCATGCAGTATGCGGCGGCCGTGGCGGCCGTTCTTCACAAGCTATCATGGGACAGGAGGAGTGTGTGCACCATTCCCGATCTGCGCTGGAGCAGCGGTTGTATATGGAGGGCATGACCACCGTAATTTAAGCTTCCCAGGCATCTTCCCAAGGCGGGAATTAAAGACAAGGACCAACTGTCCCCGAACAAATTGCCGTGATTTCGGGAGATCCAGCCATTTTTTCCGCCTGGACTGCAGATCCTGTAGCACCGCAAAGCTATGCAACCGCTCTTTGTCTAGTTCCTGCAAAACATCCAAACGATAAATAATAGAATCTTCCGAAAAAAGCCGATCCGCAATCAGCATTCACAGACTTGGAATCACATGCTCCACTAGGGTGATTGCCTCCATGCCAAATACCAACTTAAAAGGAGTCAATCCTGTTGCCACTTTATAAGCTGTCCGATAGGCCCATAAGGCAGAAGGAAGTTTCACATCCCAATCTGTTCTATGCCTATTCACTAACTTTGTTAATATCCGAATCAATTGCTTATTAGTTGATTCTGCTTGCCCATTCACCTGAGGATAATATGGAGAAGATTTCCTGTGCAATACAAAGTAAAACCGTAGTATTCTCTCCATCACCTTATTCAAAAAATGACTTCCCCGATCACTAACTAAGCATCTAGCGACCACGATGCGTGATGGATGACCTGTGATGAATATGCATGCGCACTAGGTTGCAGGGTTTGCCTGACCCTGTGGTTCCAATTGTAGGAAGACGTTGGAGGAGAGGCGGTTCGGATGAATTTGTTTTTTCTTCACCACAGGCTGATGAATCTCTATCTCCATCACCAAGCTCGGTGTGTGGTAGGCGGTTGCGGTGGGCGAGGCGTACTCCACGCAGTCAGTCATGTCCTCCTGTCGTACGTTCACCCTCACCCACACAGGTTGCTCCACCACCGTCTCCAGTAAGCAGTCCGGGGGTGTCTCCGCCACTATCCCCACCTCTAGTACTCGACAGCTTTTTCCAGGAGGAGGTACAGTTGGGCAAGGGATGATGGCACATCCTCAGATTAAGTATAGTCGGTTCCGAGGTCTTTCGAGAGAAGACCCTGATGCACATTTGCATCAATTCAATAAATTTTATGGATTGAATCATCCTGGGGTGGTGATTCCTCTCCATCAACAATCAGTGTTTGAATCTACACTCTCGGGGAAAGCTGCAAAATGGTTGTCCGAATACCCTGATGATCATTTTCAGACATATGTTGAAGGATCCAAAAAATTCTTACGAAGGTTTAGAACGGAAAATACAGTCCATCAACATTTGGAAAAGCTTCGAACGCTGCGGTAGAAGTCATTGCCAGTGGAGGATTACGCTGCAAAGTTTCGGATGCTTTTGCAGAGGGTACCTCAAGCACAAAGACCGGCAGCAGAAGTGCTGAATGATTATTTTTTGTGGGGGACTCAACAAAGATCTTAGAACTGCTATGGCAACAGTGGATAAGGTAACTACTCCACTGGATAATGTAATTGCTAGGGCTGTAGTAGCAGGAGAAGCTTTAGAGGATACGGAATCCCCAAAGAAATAAAAGAAAAAAGACAGGCATAAATCTCATCGGAAGTCATAAGACAGCGGCAGTGATAGTTCGGAGTCGGAGTCCGCAGCATCAGACTCCTCAGACTCAGGCAGCAGCGATCCGGGGAAAGAGTCGGAAGAGACACCTCGGAAAAAATCCCAGCGTCACGCGAAAGGTGTTTCATCTGGTTCGTCGAAATCTGCTGTGGTGGCTTAAAGTCTGAAGGAACTATGGTGTACCTAGTTTCGGAATCTGGGCCATGCTTCTCAGGAGTGCGCAATGAATCAGAAGTGGTGTGCGATTTGCATGACCAATACTCGTAATACAATGGAATGTTATTTCAATGGTCGGGGTCGTCGGAGTCGAGGAGAGTCTTCTACATGGCAACACCCACAGATAGGGCAGGGACAAGAGCCTGCTGTGGCGATGGCTCATGCTCATACATCAGAGACGCCTTTGCAAGGTCAAGCAAGAGAACGGGGTCAAGGGGGAGGACGAGGTCGCAGAAGAGGTGGCCGAGATCCTAATCGCCCCAAGACATGCCTTTTCTGTTTAGGGGATGGACACTGGCGATCCGAGTGTACTGAAGCTATGGAATATGATCGGAAGAAGCAGGACCGCGCTGCAGGGAAACAACATAGTGTGGCTATGGTTCAGATTGAAGGATTGGAGGAGTCTGATCCAGTGGTTTCATTAATCACGCGATCGAGTAAAAATGTGGTTCCAACACCCGATGGAAAGATTCTGGATTGGACGGCTCAGGAAGAAGTGCGGAAAAAGACTGTGTCTTGGTTGCCACAATCCGCACCACCATTGAAGTCATCAGGACCATCGACTGTGGGCTTGGAAATAAAGGAAGGAAAAGCTGGAAATAAGGATGATATTAGAGAAGAGGAGGATTAGAATTCAGTTTGGAAAGAGGTCCTCACGTCGCCAATACAAGTACCTCGGGGTTCATTGATAAAATTGGTCCCGAATTTTCATAATGCATTGCTGTGACAAACGTCCACAGAGCTGAGAGAAGTTGCCATCGGGAAAGTTGAAAGCGAGGAGGATGACTCAGCCCCGTTGCGGGCAAATAGGATCACGGATACCCGCATTCCGGAGCTTTCAGTTAGATACCATGGAACATACATTGACAAGGTACTATTGGATGGAGGAGCGGGAGTAAACATTATTACTCAAGCAGCTTGTGAGCGTTTTGGACTCAGTGATTGGGAGCTTGCACCCTTTGTAGTCTGCATGGCAGATCAAAGAAGAGTGCAATGAGTGGGGTTACTTCGGGGCATTGTCTTGGATGTGGCGGGCTTATCTTTGCCGTTTCCTTAGTAGTCTTGAATATTGAGGATCATAATTAGGATTATCACATAATCTTGGGGAGACCCTGGTTACGATAAGCGAGGGTAAAGCATAATTGGGAAGCAAATATGCTTACAGTAAACAAGGGTAGAAGGAAAGTGCGGGTGATGTTGGGAACATGCAAACAACCAGTTCAGGCAGCATGGCCGGTGATAGCAGAAACAATAAATATGGTGGAAGGATTAGAAGAGGATGAAGAGGAGCAATTTCTGAAAGCTAATCCGGATTTGGTTTCTTTATATATGGCGGATATTTCTCTGATTTCGAAGGGGCACTCGGTGGGGGCTTCAGGAACTCCAGCAAGAATAGGGGAGCAACAACAGGTGTTTCCAAGTCATTGGAGGATGTTATTAAGCAAGAACGTGCGTTTGAGGCGCAGATGGAGAAAATTACAAGGGTTAAAGAAGATGAATTGGAGAAGGTCTTTCTTCGGGAGCAAGCGGAGTCGCAGCTCATCTACATTAATAAACAGCTTGAGGCAAGTTTCAGAGGTGATTTGATTAAGT
This sequence comes from Adiantum capillus-veneris, assembly GCF_014529385.1. Taxonomy (NCBI): domain Eukaryota; kingdom Viridiplantae; phylum Streptophyta; class Polypodiopsida; order Polypodiales; family Pteridaceae; genus Adiantum; species Adiantum capillus-veneris. Next base: position 49,839,711 of record NC_140932.1, read on the forward strand.
TGCTGACATAATTTAAGGATGTTTTCGCATGGGAATATGCGGATATGCAGGGATTGGATCCTAAGTTTTATCACCATACCATAAATTTGAAACCGGATGCGGTGCCAGTGAAGTAGCACTCATATAGGATGAATCCGAATGTGGCAAAGCAAGTTAAGATGGAAATTGATCGTCTTTTGGAGGTGGGTTTTATTACTCCTATTGATAATTTGGAGTGGATTTCTCCAATTGTGGTTGTACCAAAGAAAAACAAGCAACTCCGAATTTGTGTGGATTACCGAAAATTGAATGCGGCTACTGTTCCAGATCCTTTTCCTCTTTCCATTTTTGGATTCCATTTTGGATGATGTAGTAGGACATGAGATGTATACTTTTCTGGATGGGTTTAGTGGATATAACCAAATATGAATGGCATAGTGGGATCAGCCAAAAACAGCTTTTATTACCGCATGGGGTGTGTTTGCCTGCACAGTGATGTGGTTCGGATTACGGAATGCGCCTTCAACTTTTCAAAGGGATACGTTTCAATTTTTTGGTCCTTATTTGACGGATTTTATGAGAATTTTTTTGGATGATCTCAGTGTTTTTGGAGCGCAATTAGAGCACTTGAAGCAATTACGATTAGGCTTTATGAAATGCAGAGAGGTGAAATTCAGTTTGAATCCTTTAAAGTGTGCATTTGCTATTCGCAATGGCAGGCTATTGGGGCATATAATTTTCGAAGATGGTATTTTCGTGGATCCGGATAAAATAGCCGCAATTATGGAAGCACCTCCACCGATGAACCAGAAACAGTGTCAAGTTTTCCTGGGTCAAGCCCGTTGGCATGGGAGGCATTTGCGGTTCGTCGCGTATTTGGCAATCCCGATTACTCAGGCAGCGCATGCTATAGATTTTGAATGGACGCAGGAATGTGATCTGGCTTTTCGCAGATTAAAACTTCAGCTATCCAAAGCTCCGATTATGCTTCCTCCGAATTGGGGTCAAGATTTTCATGTGTTTGTGGATGCTTCGGATCAAGCTATTGGCAGTGTGGTGATGCAGGAACAAAGTCAAGGGTGGTTCCGACCTGTCTATTATGCCAGCAGACGATTATCATCCGCAGGAAGGAATTATTAAGTAATCAAAAGGGAATGTTTAGGGATGATTTATTCAGTAAAGAAATTCCGGCACTATCTATTGGGTGGACGTTTTTTCTTCCATGTGGACCATTCGGCTCTTTTATACCTTGTACGTCAACAGAATTTGACGGGAAGATTGGCCAGATGGGTGCTTTTGCTGCAGAAATTTGACTTTGAGGTCATACATCGTCCAGGGGCTCAGCATGCGATGGCTGACTACCTATCCAGGTTAGATTCCGATGAGCCGTCGACGAGTGTAGCTGATGAATTTCCGGACGCATCTCTGTTTATAACAGGTGTGGTTGCAGAGGATACAGCAGTTCCACAACAGGCAAGGGTCATCCCTAGCATCCCATGGACATGGTATGAGGAGATGTTTCATTTTCTCGACAGTGGCGAAATGCCTTCCTTCTTGTCCAGCCATCAGAGGAAACGTATGGCTATCAGAAGCAGGAATTTTGAGATTATTATGGGGAAGCTCTATTATCGTACGGTGGTGGATGTATTACTCAGATGTGTGCTACCACAGGAGCAAGAAGCGGTTTTGGAGGAAGTCCATACTGGTATTGCGGGAGGCCACTTTGGAGCATTAATCATGGCCACAAAGGTTCTCTAATCCGGATTATGGTGGCCTACATTGTTTCAGGATGTGAGAAATTATGTGCAACAGTGTGATGTGTGTCAGCGGTTGGGACAACCTACCAAACGGTCCAGAATGCCTTTTCAACCGGTTTTGCCCTTGGAGCCTTTTCAAAAGTGGGGATTGGATTTTGTTGGACCTTTTAAACCAGTTGTAGCTCACACGGGTAATAAGTATATTTTGACAGCCACAGATTACGCTACCAAATGGGTGGAGGCATGGCCCTTGAGAGATAATACTGCAGTTTCTGTGACTGGGTGCTTATATAAGAATATCTTTTCAAGATATGGCTGCCCTATTGAGCTGGTTAGTGATCGGGGAAGTCATTTTTTGAATAAGGTGATGGAGAGAATGCTACGATTTTATTTTGTATTGCACAGGAAATCTTCTCCATATTATCCTCAGGCAAATGGGCAAGCATAATCAACTAATAAGCAATTGATTCGGATATTAACAAAGTTAGTGAATATGCATAGAATAGATTGGCATGTGAAACTTCCTTTCGCTTTATGGGCCTATCGGACATCTTATAAAGTGGCAACAGGATTGACTCCTTTTAAGTTGGCGTTTGGCATGGAGGCAATCACCGCAGTGGAGCATGTGATTCCGAGTCTGTGGATGCTGATTGCGGTTCGGCTTCTTCCGGAAGAATCTGTTATTTATCGTTTGGATGTTTGTAGGAACTAGATGAAGAGCGGTTGCATAGCTTTGCGGTGCTACAGGATCTGTAGTCCAGGCGGAAAAAATGGTTGGATCGCCCGAAAGCACAGCAATTTGTTCGGGGACAGTTGGTCCTTGTCTTTAATTCTTGCCTTGGGAAGATGCCTGGGAAGATTAAATTACGGTGGTCAGGACCATTCTGAATTTTTCAAGCATGCGGGCCCATCTCTTTTTATTTGGCGGATTTGAGGGGGGAGGTAATTTCTGTACCGGTCAATGGTTTCAGACTGCGCCATTATGTTTCACCTACCCCGATTCAGTGCCCCTTTGCTGTGGTACAAGAGCCGGAAGCCGCCCTAATAATGATTGGAGATTCTTTTGCATGCAATCTTGGAAAGCGGGAAAGGAGCTATGATGGTTGCGACACCGTGGATCGCCCTTTTTTGGGAACTCATTGTGAGAGGGTTACTGCATGCAGACGATTGTTTTTGTGCTTCTCCTATTTTGTGTATCGCGCGTCCTTAGCTCAATATTCTCTGCTCCTACATCTCATCGTCGCCATGATGGCTTCTCTTCTGCAATGCATCCCCTTTACTCGAGTCCAGCAGTTAGCGCTTCGCCGAGTGGATGCCTGGCTCCAAGATTCGCGGCTGCGAGTGTTCGCCAACTTGGATTGGCAAGGGATACCCGTTCACCCGCAGGTCATAGGTTTGATTGAGCAATTGGCTGTTGGAGATATGGTGGAGATGAATAACCAACAGATTCAGCTGACAGCAGAAAGAATTTCTAGGTTTTTCTGTTTGCCCAATGATGGAGTTGTGCGAGCATCTCATGTGATTCCTGTTGCCGATGTCGAGCAAGAATTTGGATTGAAAGTGAAAGGTGAATATAAGCTTTCAGGGTTAACAGATGTAGCGACCAGGGATGCGTACAAATGGTTTCTCGGGGCAATCTGGCTACAAGAGAAAACCTATACCATCTCGACCAAAGCGAGGAATTTTTTGCACTCGGCCAACTTTGGGCCAGTGGCTTGGGCAACAGTTGTCAGAGAAAGACTGCTGGCAGAATGCCAAACAGTGGTGGCACAGCTGGGGCGAAACACCCCAACCAACACAAAAGTCGGCCAGCTCTACTGACACTGATCCTTCCCTTAAGAGAAGTTTTTCCTCTCGCCCTGTGTCCTCTATGCCATTTTGAAGATGACAGATTGGTGGTCCAAGGGACTGTTGTGCCTTTGTCGCAAACCCAGAGTTTGGCAGTTTTTGTTGGGTAGAAAACACAGCAGAATGTTGGCACTGAGGATTTGCCGGGTCCATTGACTGCAGTGGTACCCTCTGGAGCACAAGAGATGGCCAGTGCAGGACCAGCAACCCACAAGCGCGGATGGGAGGAACAACAGTTTTCTACACCACCTCCTACGACTGCATCTCTTATGCAGGAGGATTCTGCAGTGGCACGCTGGAGATGCCGAATGCAGGAAAGGGTGGCAATTGTTACTCCCCCTAGGACTGGCTCTCCGGCTGCCCCGGCTGCGGACATTCCCTCGCAATCGAAAACTTCTGGAACCACCAATGCGGCTGCCTGGACGGGAGGTACTCTTCCCGCAGCGCTACCATGGGAGGCAACAGTGGCAGCAAACCCTGCTGACCAAATACAAGCGTGTGGCACTTTTTTGAGCAGACTTGCGGAGTCTATTCGTGCGGCCTGGCGAGCCCTCGCAACAGAGGGTAGAGTTAATGAGCTGGAAACATAGGTGACGGCTTTGCAGGATCGCATTGCCGATTTGACCAATCAAAACGAAGATTGACTGCAACGGCTCGCCAACAGAATGAAGAAATACAAACGCTTAGGGGGGCAAATGCTGCGAATGTGGCTTCCATTCAAGAGGAACTGCTTCAATTGCGAACGCAGCATAGCCTTGCCTCATACTTAGCCTCGCATCCTGGTGATGTCATGATCAGTATGAATGATTTGGATGCGTTGGCAGTGGAGATGCAACAGGATTTGCACATTTTTTTGGAAAATCAACTAGAGAGCTGGAGCACACGGTTATCTGCTGAGGTGAGAGCACAACCACCAACTCAGTAGGTTGTGATGCAGCAACCTGAGTCATCCAACACTGACAGAGGTAAGAGTGTTGTTCCAGAAGGTTTTGATATTGCTGATTGGGTGCAAGCTACAGAGGATTGTGCTGAGGCCTAGGCTCATGTATCTCGTTTGCGGAAAATGATTCATCAATTTCGTAAGGAGCGGTGCAGGGTGTGTTTTTGGGTGGAGCCTTTGGATCACTCTTTCTCCCTCAGTCTACCCCCATGTCCTCCATTTTGGTCTGCTCTCAACAGATACCTCTCTCGCTATTATCTTCTACATATGCCTCTTGCTCCTTTGCCGCAGGCGCCTCAGTCTATTTCTTTGCCGACACAGTTTATTCCCCAGGCTCCTTGGCCGGAGCACACTGAGATAGATCCACATCTTTTGGATGAGGTCTATCGGGCCCATACTGCAGATTTTAGAGGCTTTGGCTACATTGACATTTCCTCTTCACCAGAACAGGTCGAAGATCAACAACTGGAACCTTCCAACCGAAGGGGCTGAGTGTGGGTTCGCTCAATCCACCGTGCGTGCCAAGTGTTGTGGCATGAGTTGCACATGCGGTTCTGCGGAGGTCTGGACATTGCGGATCAGGATTCATGCGGTTTGCGGCGGCCGTGGCGGCAGTTCTTCACAAGATATGATGGGACAGGAGGAGTGTGTGCACCGTTCTCGATCTGCGCTGGAGCAGCGGTTGTATATGGGGGGCATGCCTGTCTTTGATGTAACCTACTTTTATGTTATCCATTACATCTGTTGTTGTAACTCTGTGTCCGGATTACATATGAATGAAGCAGGAGGTGTTCTGTGCCGTGTACTGTGTACTGTCTTCTATCCGATTTCTATGTGTTGATGTTCACATAAGGTAAGGTAGTTTGCGGGTAATCATTCCAGTAATGCCCATTGCTCCTGTGCGGGCAATAGCCATCACAACTAACTCCCCTTTGCGCGTCGTAGCACTTGACCGTCGAAAAAAGAAGAATTTGCACTTACGGCGTAAAAGACGAACTTCGCACAATTGCTCGTGGTTCAAAAGATGACTGAACGCGTGTAGTGTAGATGGTTGAAGCGTCATCGTTGAAAAGAAGCTTAATTATCGAAATCTTCGGCTATGATGTTGCTTGAACGCCACTTGAAGTCGTCGCAATTGCAAAAATATGTAGGTTCTAGAATTCTTCTGCAATAACTCAGCGTAGCCGTCCATCTTGAGACTTGATGAAAAGCCAAGTGCTTGTTGCTTGCCCCGCACCCGAAGTGCTACCTTGCCTGTGGGAAAGGCCACCTAAAATGGCCAAGGCTCAAAGCTAATGGCCAAAAGGCCTTGCAATGTGAATATATCAAATTTTTTTGAAGCAAAAACACACAGACAACGTGCAGCAGCAGTGCGAGCTCGCAAGAGATGAGGGTGTGGCTTGCTCAGGCCGGCTACGGCCGCGAGGTCGTGTATCCGCCCCCTCCTCCACAGGGCGTTCCCTACAAGCCCAAGCCCTCTCGATTCCGTGCACCACACAGTGGTTTCCAAAACGGGCAAGACTGCCCGATTTAGGCAGTTCCTTGCTAAAAATGGAAAAATCCCCACTAAAGCCACGGTTCTCACCTAAAGACCCTATTTTTAGGAGCTAAAAGTGACCACGCCTAGAGAGAGAGAGAGGAAGAGAGAATCCTAAGCTCTGGTACCAGTTTAAGAACTAGGGAAACTAGGTCTGAGATCCTCCCCCAACCTCCCTTTATATAGGCGGGCTCCTAGCCCCTTGCCCTAGACAGATCCCCTGTCCACACTGCCTAGCCCGACCTTTGGCCGTAGTCCATGACTATCCTAGTTCTTAGGGTACAGGACCCTTGTCCTGACAGCCATAGTATCTTTGTGCTGACCTAGCATAATACCTTTAAGTGCCCGTAGGATTCATGTGTGTAATTTGCCTTAGATGAGCCTTGGGAAAGTTTAATAAGACCCAACTTTTTTTCTTTTTTCTTTAAAGGATAAGGCTCTTTTGTGCTTAATAGAAATAGCCCCTTGTTCCTTTATACTGAAGGGTAAGGCTCTTTTGTGCCTAGTGGCAGGAGCCTCTTTTGCCTAGCTAATAGATGGATATAGCCTCTTTAATCTTCTAAAAAGATTCGTTTTGATCTTGGCTGTACTCCTTTGCATTGAAGATCTTCCCAGGTACCTTAAGCTACAAGGGACTTTTGGATCTTCTGTCTTTAGCCTCAAAAGGTATTTTCCCCTTAGAAGTATGTTCACATTATTAGAGACATACTGTTGTTAGCATAAGTACTTCTCCCATTTTGAGCGTTGATCTACTTCAAACCACAGGCTTTTAGTAGATCAAGGATCATTAGTTTTGTTATTTTTGTTTTGGCCATCCGTTGGAAATAGTAGGCCGAGAAAAAGAGGGTTAATCTAGTTCTGATAGAGACTCTACCAGAAATTAGTGGTCATTGTAGGATTTCTATCCGACACAATTAGATGTTGGCAAGCCATGGTCCCTCTGTCATACTTAATCTTTTGGTATACCATACATTTTGAAACATACTCTTGTATGTTCTCGTTTCTTGGTAAGCCAATACAAGTATGCTTTTACTCCTAGCAGAGTAAATTGGAATTCCTCTTTGTCCCGCATATGAGAGGAGCATGGGAAGTGAGGAAGATATAGCCTATTGAGGTATGGAAGATAACCATCCTCTAACATGAGTGGTTCTTTTTCTTCCATTTGTAAAGGCTATTATCATATCCCTAAAGTCTGGGTTAGGAGCATATTTAACTATCATAAAAGATAGTTCATTGTAAGTTGCTATTGATACCTTATCTACCCTTGGCCATCGTGAAAGTGCATCAGCTACATGATTGTGCTTGCCAGCAATGTGAGCAATGTAAAAATTAAATTGCAAAAAGAAACTCGCCCACCTCATTTGTTTGTTGGATAGCTTGGTTTGCATCATGGATGGAGTCCTCAAGAAGTACTTCCATGTGTCTACGGCATGTAAAATAGCTCGTAGTTCCTTTTGTATATGTCCAACATTCGCTCATTGGAGTTGAGTCTTTGAATCTCGTATGCTATGGCATTCCCTTCTTGAAGCAAATTTTTGCTCAAAGGCAATCATCCAGGCATTACATTGGACCTCAAATAGCTTTGAGAGATCCCGTAGTGTAAGCATAAGTTGAGAGATAAGTTTCTCTTTGAACCTTTCAAAAGTATTTTGCTCTCTTTGCAATCCATGTATACTTAACGTTCTTTTTCGTTAAGTCATGTATTGGACCTGCTATAAGCATGAATTTTTCCTATGAAGCATCTCTAGTATGCCCTCATACCTTTAGAGCTTCGCAACTCATGTAGACTCCTTGGATTAGGCCATCTTTTTATTACCTCTACCTTTTGTGGATCCATATGGATACCACCTTTAGAGATAATGTGACCTAATTATTGAATCTCTTGAAAATTTCACTTTTCTTTTGGTTAGAAGAAAGTCTAATCTCTCTCAAAACTTATGAGTTCATGCTATTGCCTTTTGAACTCCTCTTGTGGAGCTTATAAAGCTCAATAAGGAGGATTATTAGGTCGTGAGCTTCGTGGTAAAAGCTCCATTGCATGGCCATTGTCCCCTCATTGTTGGAGATAGCTCACGGGGGTATCATCAATAAAAACATTTTGGAATCCATTTAGGATTTAGACAACTATAATTCCTCTTGATTCCCGTCTTTTTTATTGTTATTGGTTGAAACATTAAATTCATTTACAGACTTTCTAACAGAAATCATGTATATGAAAATATTAACTTGTGAAAAGCATGCATATTTACAAGGGATAGGCTGCTATCCAAATCATAAACATGTATGTACATATCTCCTAGCATAGGAAAAACGAAATCCTTTTGCTATGAGCATCCTCTTTTGAAGTTTCCAGCATAGAAACTCACAGCGGCTCGTTGCGTGCATTTCTTTGGGGACAAGCATGATAGACATGCCCTTGCTGTCCACATTTGTAGCATTTGTTATCCTTACGATAACACTCTAACTCTATTGGAGAGAGTCTATTCCTACCTTTGTAGACTCCTTTCTCCTTAGCTTTGTTATCGTTGTTGTTGGAGTTGCCTTTGGAGTAAGTTTGAGCATTATTCCTCCCTCTAGGCTCATTTTGATCCTTCACTTCCATGGGCTTAGAGTTTCTCTTAATCCCTTGTTGGAAATTGATTTGAGAGGCGACCGTAGTATGGTGTATGACCGCCGATATGGTACTAGGCCTTTACAAATTAATATACTCGGCCATCTCTTCATAAAGACCCGCACAGAATTGTTGCTTTTGATCCCCAAAATCTATCTTTTTGTAGAAAATGACTTTGAGAAGTAAATCCCAAAACTTATCTGCATACTTCTGGATAGACTCGTAGGGAGAGAGTTTCAAGCTTTGCCATTCCATGAGGACATTCCCTTTAGCGTTGCTTGCCAGAAACTGTTTCATGATGGAGGCTCTTAAAGCCTTCCATGTCCTTGGAGCTTTTCTTTGGGCTCGTAGGCTAGCCCACCATTGACGAGTGGAGCTCTGGAAATGCATAGATACCTAATGCAGTTTAGAGGACACCGTGAAGCCCTCATCACCAAAGGCCGCATCAAACTGTTGGATGAAGGCCAAGATCTTGTCTGTAGCACCAAAGGTGCCATCATAGGTTAAGGAAAGTGGTGTTCTTCCCTCCCTCCTTGAACTTCTTTAGCTTCTTGGACCTTCTCCATACCGGATAGGACTTGCGATGGCCTTTCCTCTTGGTCTCTTTGAGAGAAGAGCCACTACCTTCATTGGAATATGAGGAAGGTGATGAAGATGGAGAAGAGGGTGACCTCTTTCTCTCCTTTTCCTTCTTTTGGTACCTCTCTTCCCTTTTGTGATAACGAGGAGGACTTTGCGGCGACCTTTCCCTCTTGGGGGAAGTTAAAGATCGTTGAGGCCGCCATCTTCTTGAAGCCACATCTTCGGAAGTAGGGAGACTCACTTCTTTCTCCTTCCCTTGGTGAAGGCTCTATAGTAGAGACTTCGCCTCTCTTCTTGGATGGAGGTAAGCCCGCTAGTAAACGTTTAAGCGCTTTATATGGGTTTCTCCTCTTCTCTCACTGTAGAGAGCCCTCTCTTGGAAATCTCTCAAAGAGACTTCTCAGGTGCTCTCTCTTTTGGGGGAGTTTGGAGAATCCCATAACTATGAAGTTGTTTGAAAACTTCACCTTGTAGGGCTGGGTTTCCCATAGCTTGTTGCAGCTTAGAAACAAGACAATTGATAAACATGGGAGCATCGTCATTAGCACCTTCATGTGCAAAATCAAAGTTATTAATATTCATTCTACTCTCTTGCTTATTGTCAGCCATGCTAATTAAACTTATGTGATTACTTAGGATACTCTTTGGCAAGTCAAAACTTTAGTTGCTACTCCACTTAGCCTTTGAAAATCCGGCTCTTATGTATCTACACTCACGGCTCGAAGTGGTTAATTATAGAGAATAGAGGAGTAGGTCTTAAAATAGTAGAGTTGCCAAGGGTTAACTCTTTCGGACTTCTTATGAATCAATAATGGTAAAGCCGTAGGCAAGTCTAAAAAGACTCCATTATTAAGTCCAAAGCTCCGGATGTGTGCACCATATCCCACATAGTGGGCTCAACAAAACCGATAATAGATCCCAGTTCCACTTACCCTAATATAATTAACAACAGAAACCATTTATAGGCTACTTAAGGACCTCTCTTCTTAAGCAAGAAAAGAGAAACAAAATGCTCTGATACCAATATAATGGAAATGGCCTATGAACTTAGAGAATAGCGGAATTAAGAGAATTAAAGTGATCAACTTTGAGAGCATAGAGGGTGAACTTAATTGGTAGTAGCAACTTAATCATAACACTTAATTAACTAGGCATGAGCAATACTTTTTCAAGAGAGAGAGTTTAGAGAATATGACAATAGTTGAGGACCGGATTTATGTGGAGCGAGTCCCCCCTCCAAAAGGCATTTGTATTATAGATTTTCTCATTAAGAGAGACTTGGTACAATACAATCTTTGTGTTCCTTGAGACCCGTTTGGCGGTATGAAGATGGAAGCTTCATACACCAAGCTTTTTCTTAATAGCAACAATCAATCTTAGCTTGAAAACAATCAAGAACTTGTGAGCATTATCAATCCTTGTGATCCCTAAATCATTTGGGTGCATGAAGATGTAAACTTTTATGCATCAACTTGTGTTTAAAGCAAAAAATAATCTACCTTGCAATACAATTAATCTACTTGCATGAAGTGATTAATCTACTTGCAATAAACCATTAGCCTTCTTGCAATAAGCATAACATAAACTTGTGGAAAGCATTGACTATCCCAAGCCTCAGTCCCAAGACCTCAAACACCTTCGAAGGTGGAGAGAGCAAGCAGGGAATGAGGGTAGGGAAGAGGAAGAAGAAGTATTCCATAGGAGAAAGAAGTAGTTCCTCACTTATCATCACTCTTTTTTCTTAGCATACATAATAGCATAGTAATGAAGATGGAGAAGATGGAAAGCTTAAGCATTGAAGCATAGCTCTTGTTGGATTTGCATTCCATAGCCAAGAGTGTTGGTGTAGGCTCTCAACTTCTCAAGGAGCTTGGAGATGGAGCTCTTGGACCTTGCATAGCACACCATGAGAGAGTTTGTGAGTGTGTGTGGGTGAATATACCCCGTAAGCAACCCCCTAGCTTGCTTGGGTCTACCCCCCCTTGTAGCTCATGCTTGAAACTCATTGGACCCCTCCATGCCTAGCCAATCACAAGCAGGAGGCATTACAAGTAGCAAGGGTGGCCTTGGGACAAGTGTCCCCTTTCGCCTTTGAGAGAGAGAACTTGATAAATGCAAAATCAATTAACTAAATCTCCTAAATTATCATTGGACCCCTTGGGTGGACAACCAATAGGCTTCAGACACACCATGAGGGCAACATGAGGAGGAACTTGACAAGTGTCCCTTTTGCTTTCTTTGTACCATGCATGCCTTGTGTGAGTGTGTGGGTGTTCTCTCTCATCCCCCCTCATGTAGGGCTCACCCCCTCCTTATAGGGATTGAATATCCGACGTTTTGAAACCTCAATCCTTTCATGCATAGGCCCAGTTCCCACCAGAAGCTTGGCCCTTAAGCACTTTAAGCTTGGGCTAGGTTCTCACCTCAAGTACATCCCTAGTATCTCAAGCATGTCAAGCACCTCAAGCATCTCAATCATCAAGCACCTCAAGCATCTCAAGCACCTCAATCACGAAGCATCTCAATTATCAAGCACCTCAAACACCTTAGTCATCAAGTGAAACCTCATGCAAACGTTGTTTTCCTACCCCAACGACCGCACTCGCCCCTCGCCTATGGCTAACGACTTCTCGTACTCACACCCACTGTCTCCTTCGCTAATATACTGATGGCGCTGAATTTTTTTGAAAATTTATTTTTTTGCCAAATTACCCTGCACCTCACATGCGATTATCTTCTCCCTCGTGGTCACCCGATGACACCCTCCCTCACTCACATCAGTTGACGTCCCAAAAGCCATGCAAATACATGAAAACTAACCAATTCCACTCCACATGCTCATGATGAGCAACCACTACCAGTGGCAACAAAGGGCACCCATGTACCAACTACTCACTTTTCCTTATCTCTCTCTCTCTCTCTCTCTCTCTCTCTCTCTCTCTCTCTCTCTCTCTCTCTCTCACTCTCACTCCATTAGCCGCCATGCAAATTGTTGATGTCAAAGCATTCACTCTTTTTTTAGGACATGATACTAGAGAAAGCCCTTTTTTTTCACCTGGCATCCAATATCGAGCAGACCAAACAAAAATGTGCATGCAGATTGCAAGCCATACTTTTCAATTCACCCCAACCACCCACCACTACGAGTGTCACTCTCGAAGTTTTTAGCAGCCACGAGCACCTCTTTCACTCTCTTCTACAACCCACTGCATGTGATGCAATTTTACTCTCCCTCTATCTTCTTTTTACAAGAGCCATGCAACCCCGTCCCTTTCCAACCACTAAATGTAGCCTTTTTTCACCTCCTAGTAGCACCATACACAGGCAGAGCCATCAAACTTTAGCTCTAGGTCTCCGCCAATTTCCCTCCATCTTCAGTTACCTACCGAGTGCACTGGTGCTAGTTTTCAGCTATATTCTTTATGTGGTACACGCTGTTGGGCGCATTTCTGACACCCCGTTTTTGGTAAATTTGTACATACGGACATGACACCCGATGTCAAAAGGGCGTGTGGGCTTTATTTTTGTGGGTTTTTTAGCTTGCTTTAGCAAGCACATGTACATGCACTGCAAGTCGCTAGTCTAGTGACAGCTGTTGGGCTACTGTAAGTGCCCGTGAGTGAGTTTTTTGAAGTGAGCCTTGTATATAACTTAAACTCATGTACAAAATAAAAAAAGTTCAGCCAAAGATCAGAAATTTGCAGGTTTTAGCTCGTTCTGTCTCCTTGGTGCTCTTGGATGCAGTTTTTTGCCCCGACTAGCCTTCTCTACATGTAGTCGTGCTGGGATAGCTCTCTGTTCGCGTCAATTTTGCTCATGGGGGCGTATGGAATCAATTTTAGTCATCTTCAACTTTATCGCAAGTCATTTTTCAAGATTTCTCTCAAGCTTTAAAGTGCCCCAATTGGAGTTGTGCTCATCAGGTTACGACTAGTTCTCTGCAGGGTTATGGCTATGTCAACCTATTGGCAAATTGTGTGTAGACGGATTCGGAGGGCATGTATCTATGAATTGTGGAATTGATGTTGAAGTTGTGGGTCTGTGATGTTTGATTGTGAAAGGAGAGGCTCTTGTCTTCATATGCATTGGTCGGCGTGTGCTGTAAATCCGTGCTTTGACATGGTTTTGCTCCTATGTGACATAGTCTCTTGGGTGGGCGACGGCTAGTAAATTCCCAAGGGTCTACTCCTATTGGACTTGTGGTGTTTCAAAAGGATTTTGCAAAGCTTTTGGTGTCTTGTAGTTCTCTTTCAACGCTCTTGGGTGACATCGCTATAGAGGTGTTCGAGTTTGCTTGTTTCCCAATAGTGTTTTGGTGCCTCTCACCGAGGAATCGCTTCAAGTTACCTTCAGTTTACAGGTTTTGAAGACATGGCGTTTAATTTTCCGGAGTTTAGTGGGAAATCAAATGAAAGTTATAAAGGTTTCATTGAGAGAATGGAGTTTGCTTGCCTTCTTGCTGACAAGCAAGACCCAGCGTTGGTGCTACGAATCTTCTACTTCTGTTTGAAGGGAGATGCTAGGGAATGGTTGGAAGGCTACGAAAAGGAGCTACAATCAGCCCAACCTCCTCAAGTCATGACTTATGAAATGGTAAGGCATGCTTTTCTTACACACTTTCAACAGGTGGAAGACCCACAAAAGGTATGGCAGTCTATTCAAGGCTTAGTACAAGATGAAGGCCAGCCATAGAAGACTTTGTCAAGGCATTCAATGCGTTATGGGCAAAGTGGTGTACATCTTTGGGGTCTGAAATTCCTCCAGCCATGTTGAAGAAGGATAGGTTTCTTGCAAGCTTGAGGAGTAACCTACGCTTGAAGGTAGAGCTTAAGCAGCCAAGGACCTTTGAGGAGGCAGTTGAAATTGCAAAGAATAAAGAGTGGAAAGCAGAGCGTCTTCATCAACTTGGAATCAATGTGGAGCCAAAGATTGAAGTGAAAGCGGTAGAGCAACCAAGGGTCCTCATCATGGAGCCAGGTTATGATCAACAAGCTTCTCATGATGTGAATGCCTTTTGCAAGGAGATGCAAGAGGTTGTAGGTCTTATGAAGAATCTTAGTGTGCATATGATGGGAGGTGGAAGAGGTCAAAGTTATGGATATGGATGTGGTTATGGAAGCAATGAGGGTTATACAGGTGGTAGAGGAAGAGGCATGGCTGGAAGAGGGGATATGTTTCAATGCTACAATTGTGGTGAATGGGGTCATAAAAGTCCTCAATGTGACAAGCCAAAGAGAATGGGTGGCGACATGTTTCCTCTTCCTCCACAAATTCCTTCTCGAGCTCAAGATTATGGTATTGAGATTAAAGGGGAAGTAGGACCAAGTGGATTGACAGCAGAAGAGAAGGGCAAAACAAAAGTGGTAAGCATAATCCGTTTCGAGAAGAAAGAGGATGATTTGGGAGCTATGGTCATGCCTGTAGGTAAGAGGGTTACAAGAGATCATGACATGAGTGATGCAAGTCCCAGCCATAAAAGAGGGAAACATGTTGAAACAGGTACAGGTAAAGAGAAGAAGAAGAGAAAGCCCAGGAAACATTACAATGCATCCGACTTTCCTTTGGGAGAAGGGCAACCAAATTATAGTTTAAGGGCTGATTTTGTGGGTAGAAAGGCTAATGTTACCTTTGGGCAACTCATGGAGATGTGTCCCAAGTTAAAGAGGCAATGAAAGCACGTAGTCAACCCCATGAAGAAGGAGCCTGCAAGGGGGTCAGTGAGAGTCTTGTCTTTGAATGAGCTACCTGATATATGTCCTACTATGGATGCATGGCATAAGAGTAAGTGCATCGGAGAGGCTTATATTGATGGAGGTACACAGGTATGTGTTATTACTCAAGCTTGTGTATCAAAGTTGGGACTCAACATGGTGAAGAATTCAGGTTTTCGCATAAAGCTTGCCAACCAATCAAGGGTGAGGTGCTTGGGAGTTGTAAAGGACTTGGAGGTGGATTTATTTGATGTTAAAGTGCTGGTCAATTGCCATGTTATGCCCGCGGGTATTGGTGCTTTCCCTCTCATCCTTGGAAGACCATGGTTACAGGCAACCAAAGCTATACAGGATTGGGGACATGGTACCATCACTCTCTACAATAGAAGGGGTGATAAGAAGAGGTTTGACATGGCTAGAAAGCAATATTTGGATGATGATTTTGATGAGAAAAGTGATGAAGAAGAGTACTCAAGTGAAGAAGAAGACAATGGGGATGAGAGCAGTGAAGTGGAAGATAGCGACGATAGTGATCTAGATGTTTCCTCCTTGTTTCTTGAAGAAGAGCATGATGAGAAACAAGCCTTATGGAGAATGAGGATATCTCTGGTCCTTATGAGCAAATTGAAGAGCTGATGCAACCCAAAGTTCAACCTAATGTCAAACAGGAGCTGATACAAGGTATGTTGTCTTCCGACTTGACTAGTCATGAGAAGGGTGAGTACCTACATATGATATAACAATTTTCCCATTTATTTATCACTTCTTATGAGGAAATTAGAGGCTTTAAGGGAGAGGAAATCCACATTCCAATCAAGGAAGGAAATCAGCCCGTACGCCAAAAGCTAAGGAGAATGGGATAGGTACAACTTAATGCTTTAAAGGAAGAGGTAGACAAGCTTCTTGAAGCAGGTTTCATATGTCCTGTGAGCACTGCAGAATGGGTGAGTCCTATTGTTGTCACACCCAAGAAGGATGAAAAGTGGAGGATATGTGTTGATTTTAAGCCTCTAAACGCAGCCATGAAGAGGGATCCATACCCTCTTCCTTTCATAGATGACATACTTGATTCTATTGCAGGGCATGAGAGGTATAGCGTATGTGATGGATTCTCTGGATATTTTCAGCTCACCTTGGCTTTGGAAGATCAAAAGAAGACCACATTTATCACGCCATGGGGATGCTTTTGTTATTGTGTGCTTCCTTTTGGTCTTATGAATGGCTATGCGTGGTATCAAAAGCGCGTCAACAAGGTGTTCTCTCCCTTTCTTGGCAAGTTTGTGAAGGATCTTATTGATGACTTTTGTGTTTATAGCTCTAGAAAGGATCATTGTGCAAAGCTTGGGATGGCATTGAAGCAATATGAGGAAAGTGGAGGTCAACTCAACCCAAAGAAATGTCATTTTGCTCAACCAAGAGTGAAGTTTTTGGGGCATATGATCTCAGAGAATGGGATTGAAGCGGATCCTGACAAAGTGAAGGCTTTGGTGCTCCTCCCATCACCTAAAGATACAAAGCAACTTTCTACTTTTATTCAAAAGGTGAAGTATATGGCAAGGTTCATTCCTTTGTCCTCTCAACTCCTTTATCCTCTACAACAAGTAGCAAGGTTGGATCCTCTACAATGGACAAATGAATGTGAAGAGGTTTTTCAAGGTATCAAAGAGGTTCTTGGTTCTCTTCCTGCTATGCAAGCTCCTAATTGGGATAAGGAGTTTTATGTGAATCCATCAGTAGGTGAGGATGCTATTGGAGCTATGCTTCTTCAACGAGGTAACAATTCCCACTACATGAAGCCTATCTATTGTGCTAGCATGGTGAAGCTAGAGGTGGAGAGAGGCTATACTGAGGTGGAGCTCATTATGGTGAGTGTGATTTATGCATGTAGAAGGTTTAGGCACTACCTTCTCCCTAAACCATTCACATTCCTCACTAGCTACACTCTTCTACCTCAATTGGTGAATAGCCCTACTTTGTCAAAGAGTCTCATGAAGTGGATTGTGGAGCTACACGAATTCCAATTCTCTTTTCTTGTTGAGGAGAGTACAAGGGCTACATTGGCTGATTTGCTTACCTATAAGGAAAGCCCTCTTCTTCTTAAGGAGGATGCAGTGAAGAAGAAACACATGGAAGCTCCTGACATAGACAATGCCTATCTATTGTTTTTTGATGGCTCTTACATGAAAGCGCATGGTGAAGCTTCATGAGGTGTGGTAGTTTATGATCCTCAAGGTGCTTTGGTAACTAAAAGGAGTTTGAAGCTTACAGCACAAAGCAACAATGAAGCTGAGTATGCTACTTTGGAGAAAGGTCTCAACCTTTGCCTTGAGCTTAGCATCCGTCGTGTGAGGGTAAGAGGTGATGCTCTTTTGGTGGTGAAGCAAGTACTTGGGGTGTGGCAAAGTAAGAATCCAAGGCTGAAAAATATGTGTTTTCAAGTGAAGAATCTGCTTAAGCATTTTGAAGCTTGGAGTTTAAGGCATGTGGACAGGTCTCAAAATGAAGAAGCACATGGTGCAGCGCAAGCTTCAATTGGGCAATTGTATGTGATAAGGGCTGATTCTCCTCTTTATTTGGGAAGGGAAGCTGTAGAGAGGGAGGAAGAGTTTCTACAAACAGTTATGCTTCCATCAGAGTTGGAAAAGCCAAAAAAGTACGCCTTCCTACGTCGTGCCAAAAGGTATGTGCTACTTGGTGATGCCTTGTATATGAAGGGGGCTGATCTTGTGATGAGAAAAGTGCCTTGGAAAGAGGAAATTTACAAAATTTTAGAGGAGAATCATGAGGGTTCTTGTGGTGGTCACTTTGCTGCAAAGATCACTTTGCATAAAGTCTTGCAGGAGGGTTATGTGTGGCCAAGTGTTCAACGTGATGTTCATCATTGGTGCAAGTCTTGTAAAGAGTGTCAAAGCATGGCAAATAGGGTTCTCAAATTAGAAATTAGAGGCACCATTGTGGCTTATGATATTTTTGAGAAGTGGGGTATTGATGCAATAGGTCCTCTACCTATGACAGCTAGAGGCAAATGTTACATACTTACTGCTGTTGACTATCTATCCAGGTGGGCCGAAGCCAAAGCTGTTAAGCACATCACGAGTAAAGATGTTTCCTTATTTATATATGAAGATATTTTCTGAAAATTTGGCATGCCATTGGAGTTACTTTTTGACAAGGGTCCAGGTTTCAGGGGAGAGTTGGTGGATTATCTATTTGAAAAGCTTATGTGCATCGCAGGTTTACTACTCCATATTATCCCCAATGCAATGGCATGAATGAAAGGTTTAATGGAGAGCTCATAAGGATGCTTACAAAGATGACAAGAAACAATGTGAAGACTTGGGATTTAGAGCTACCTTGTGCTCTATGGGCTTATAGGACTGCCATCAAATCAGGTACTGGTTTTTCTCCCTTCCATCTAGTTTTTGGCAAAGAGGCTTTACTTCCTATTGAGGTGGAGATACCATCCTTGAAGATGATGCTAAAGATTGAAGAAGAGCCCAAGGATGCATTCAAGGAAATACTTTTATATTTGCAATGTGTACAATTGGATAGGGTGTTAGCTTTTGAGCATTATGAGCAGGTCTTGAAGAAGAGTCAAGCAAAGGCAAATGAGAAGGTAAAGAACAAGGACATCAAGAAGGGTGACATGGTGCTTCGTTACAATAGTAAGCTTGATAGCACTTTTGAAAAGAAATTTCAAATCAAGTGGCAAGGTCCTTTCTTGGTCTTAAACAGGTTTCCGAATGGCACATATCAACTTGTTGACTTGGATGGTACCCCGCATAAAGCACATGTGAATGGCTACAGGTTGAAGAAGTATATTGCAAGGTTGATGACTGTGATTGAGGATGAGACTTATTTTGAAGAATTTGTTGATCATGTGGTTAATGATGAAGATGAGTTGAAGACTCCCTCATGTGGTTTACAGGATCTCTTTTGTGCTGCTGATCATGAATGATCTAGCAGGCTGGGGTGTGGCAAACTATGTTGGGCGCATTTTTGACACCCCGTTTTTTGTAAATTTGTACATACGGACATGACGCCCGATGTCAAAAGGGCGTGTGGGATTTATTTTTGTGGGTCTTTTAGCTTGCTTTAGCAAGCACATGTATATGCACTGCAAGTCGCTAGTCTAGTGACAGCTTTCGGGCTACTGTAAGTGCCCGTGAGTGAGTTTTTTGACGTGAGCCTTGTATATAACTTAAACTCATGTACAAACTAAAAAAAGTTCAGCCAAAGATCAGAAATTTGCAGGTTTTAGCTCGTTCTGTCTCCTTGGTGCTCTTGGATGCAGTTTTTTGCCCCGACTAGCCTTCTCTACATGTAGTCGTGCTGGGACAGCTCTTTGTTCGTGTCAATTTTGCTCATGGGGGCGTATGGAATCAATTTTAGTCATCTTCAGATTTCTCGCCAGTCATTTTTCAAGATTTATCTCAAGCTTCAAAGTGCCCCAATTGGAGTTGTGCTCATCAGGTTACGACTAGTTCTCTGCAGGGTTATGGCTATGGCAGCCTAGTGGCAAATTGTGTGTAGACAGATTCAGAGGGCATGTATCTATGAATTGTGGAATTGATGTTGAAGTTGTGGGTTTGTGATTTTTGATTGTGAAAGGAGAGGCTCTTGTCTTCAAATGCATTGGTCGGCGTGTGCTGTAAATCCGTGCTTTGACAGGGTTTTGCTCCTATGTGACATAGTCTCTTGGGTGGGCGACGGCTAGTAAATTCCCAAGGGTCTACTCCTATTGGACTTGTGGTGTTTCAAAAGGATTTTGCAAATTTTTTGGTGTCTTGTAGTTCTCTTTCAACGCTCTTGGGTGACATTGCTATAGAGGTGTTCCAGTTTGCTTGTTTCCCAACAACGCATCCTCCTAAACTAGAGGAAGCCAGTTAGGGATTACCACCTCATTTCATTGAAATCAATACGTTTCATTTAAGAAAACCCTTTTACCACAAGCTTGGAGTGAGCCTGGACTTGTACCTTCTCTTCCCACCTTCTTCTTCCTTCATCTTGTACACCCATTTGTTCTGCAGTGCCCGCTTACTTTTAGGCAACTCAACCAACTCCCATGTTTGGTTGGGATGTAATGCAGGATTCCATAGATGTAAAATTTAATGGCCTAGTAACATTTGTGTAGCGAAAAATAGCATGAATATAGTGAGCATTGTAAAGAATGAGGATGCAAGAGAGCTACACAAGACAAGTACAAAGCACACAGAGATGGAAAGCTTCTTCTTCTTCTTCACAGAAAAGAGAGTACAAAATGACTAAGTGCTACAGCTGAAAAGTAGCACATATGTACATGCGGTCACTAAGTGTGAACTCGCTAGAAGCGTACTAGGCTGGCACTATAAGTGTAGTCCAGCTGTAGAATCACTGGCAGAGATCCTCCGTGTCGGTCACCTAACGCGCCAGTGAGTAAATGCCGTAAGCGGCCAAGACCCGTAGTGGATGCCAGCTCAAGGTGTAGAGCTCGACATCTCAACACTCCCCCTCGAGCTCTGCATGTCGCAGAGTCCAAGCATGGTCCGAAAACGTCGAAGCTTCTTAGCTCCGAGGGCCTTGGTAAAGATATCCGCTATTTGCTCCTCTGTGCTGACGTAGACCAAGTCGATGTCGCCCGCCAACACTTGCTCTCGAACATAGTGGTAATGGACCTCTATGTGTTTGGTCCTAGCATGGAACACTGGGTTCCTAGCCAACTGCATGCTGCTGAGGTTGTCACAATGAATGACAATCTGCTGGTCCACCTGCACTCCCAAGTCCTCAAGTAATGTGCGTAGCCAAGCTACCTCGCACGCCGCAACTGTTGCACCTCTGTACTCGGCCTCTGTGCTCGATAAAGCAACCGTAGGCTGCTTTTTGCTGCTCCAAGTAACAGCAGCACTCCCAAAAGAGAACATGAAGCCACTCGTAGATCTCCTATCAACAATGCTACCTGCCCAATCTGCATCTGTATACCCATACAATGCTAATGGTGCATCTGCTGCATAGAACAATGCGTAGTCAAGAGTCCCTTGCACATACCTAAGTGTGCGTCGTACTCCATCCAAATGTGGCTTCCTCGGAAGCTGCATGAATTGACTCTCCAAGCCTAGTATGTAGCTCAAGTCTGGCCTTGTGATAGTCAAGTAGATTAGACTACCCACCATCTTCCTGTACATATTGACATCCTCAACAACATCACCCTTCTCTGCACTCAGCTTTGCATTCACATCCAAGGGAATGGAAATCGGCTTACAATCAGCCATACCATACTTTGACAACATGTCCAAAGCATATTGTCTCTGTGACAGCCATACACCCTCTGGAGTCCTGATCACCTCAATGCCAAGAAAGTAGCGCAACTCGCCCAAATCTTTCATTTCAAACTCCTGTTTGAGAAGACCCTTCACATGGTCAATCTCCATAGCATTGTCACCAACAATAATAAGGTCATCTACATATATGGTAATGACCACAATCCCCACATCACTCTCACGTACATAGAGTGAATGATGAGCATGAGCTCTCCTAAAACCAATACTGACAAGATACTTGGCAATCCTGTCATACCATGCTCTAGAGCCCTGCTTCAAACCATACAAAGCTTTGAGAAGTCTGCATACATAATCTGGGTAACCTGGATCGACATAACTAGGTGGCTGATCCATATACACTTCCTCTTGCAACTCACCATTCAAGAAGGCATTCTTTACATCCATTTGATGCATAATCCATCCTCTAGATGCAGCCACTGCTATGACAACTCTCACAGTCGTCATCTTTGCCACTGGAGCAAAGGTCTCCTCATAGTCTATGCCATACGTCTGTGCATAACCCTTTGCGACCAGCCTTGCCTTGTGACGCTCAATGTTACCATCAACCTTATGCTTGGTTTTATACACCCATTTACAGCCAATAGCTTTCTTGCCACTTGGCAATGGCACCAACTCCCATGTGTCATTTGCTTCCAATGCAGCCATCTCTTCATTCATTGCATCATCCCAATGCACATTTCCAACTGCATCCTCAAAACATGTGGGCTCCACATCCTGTATCACCTTAGCCATGTAGGCTTGGTGATGCGCTAGATACCCATCATAAGTCAATTTCTGAACTGGATTTCTGACTCTATTAGATCTGCGCGGTCCTGGGTCACTTCTTTGCCCTCTAGCATCTTCTTGTACTTTCCTTACACCAGGTGTCCTGACAGCCGGAATTCCAAATTCCTCATCAAGACTTTGTTCAGAACCATCTGAATCCATGTCTACATGTGAAAAACCTGATGATGCATCAGCCATAAGATCAACCTTTTCCTTTCCTTTTCGTGATACATTCCCTGTACCTGTTGGTGGAGTAACCTGCGTACGTAGTCTACCATTCCATGGTTTCTCAACAGAGCCACGAGAAGAGGACTCTTGTGGTCCACTCAAAACCTGTGACTGTGGCCTCACATTTTGTACAACCACATCATCTTTTACATCAGCCCCAATAGAGCCATGTGCATTACTGTACCAGCTGCTCATCTCATCAAAGACGACATCTCTGCTCACTCGTAATTCTCGTGTAGTAGGATTGTAGCACCTGTACCCCTTTTGTTCAAGGGAATATCCCACAAGAATACATTTCTCTGCTTTAGGATCCAATTTCCTACGCAAGTCATCTGGTACATGCACGTAGGCTATGCAGCCAAACACTTTCAAGTGTGCCAAATCAGGCTTTGTACCTGTAAACTTTTCCTCAGGTGTTACATCATGCACCGCAGCTGTAGGTGTCCTGTTCATAATGTACACAGCTGTATTTATAGCTTCAGCCCAGAAATGATGAGGCATGTTCTTCTCATTCATCAATGCACGTGCAACCTCTGCAATGTGCCTGTTTTTCCTTTCTGCGACCCCATTCTGCTGTGGAGTATATCTGCATGTAAACTGCCTGTGTATACCATGCATTCGCAGAAAATCTGAAAAATCATTGGAGAAGTACTCTCCCCCTCCATCTGACCTCAATGTCTTGATTTGCATATCTGTCTCCTTCTCAATCATGACTTTGAAGTCTTGAAAGTGACCAAACACTTTACTTTTGTTACGCATGAAGTAGACCCATACTTTCCTTGTATGGTCATCAATGAAAGAGACATAATACCTGCAACCATGTATACTTGCAGTATCGGTTGGACCCCAAACATCTGTGTGCACCACCTCAAGTGGCTTTTTACATACATTGCGCTCATGTGGAAATGAGCCCTTTGACTGTTTTCCAAACTGGCATGCTGCACACACTTTATGCATACCATCCACCTTGAATTTGGGCAAACCTTTTACAATCTGTTTTGATTGCATGCTGCGCAATCTCTGCTCATTGACATGGCCAATGCGTTTGTGCCAAATGTCAACATCAGCCACAACACCTGTGCCCTGTGCAAATAATGCAGCTTTTACCTTAGGCATGTCTACATTCAGCGTAAACATTCTGCCCACACATTTGCCCTTTGTGATCAGCTTACAGCCATTCTGGAAATCTTCTACATAACAGCCATTTGGATTGAAGCGAACCTGCAAACCCTGCTCAACCATTTGTCCAACAGAAACAAGATTCTTTGTAATGTTTGGGACATGAAGTACATCTGCTAAGTACTTTGATTTCCCACTCTTCGTATTTAGAGGTATGTCCCCTACATGAGCAATGGGGTGAGCTGTGTCATCTCCTGTCTGCACATAGCCTGACACATCTGGTTTGCGCATATCTCTAAACCACTCTCCACGAGACGTCATGTGATTAGAGGCACCTGAATCCACATACCAAACATCATCTTGGGTGGAATTCTCTGCAGTCATTGTATTCATTACATGCTGCATAACAAACATGCGCTCGTTTTTGCTGTCATCTGCATCTCTGCTAGTAGATGCATAGTTGCCATGTTCTCTCTTTCTACTTGCTTTTCCCTTTGGACAGTCACGTGACATGTGACCTCTTTCACCACAAGTCCAACATTCTCTACTATCTGGAGTATGTTGCTGCCTGCTTGATCCTGCACCACGACCTCTTTGACTCCCCCTGCCTTGAGACTGGTTTCCCCTGCCACCTGTACTGTTTTGATTTGATTGACCTTCCAGAAATTGGCCCCTACAACCCCTTGGGCCTCGACCACGACCTCTACCTCTACCTCTGTTGGAGTTAGAATAGAAGGCCTGTTCAGAATTATTTCTGCCATGAGAAGAAGATGTGTCAAGGTTCTTCTCCTCAAGAATAAGCATAGAAATCAAATCTTGGAACACGGGGATGTCGTCTCTTGTATTCATGGAAGACCTAAAATGTACATACTCATCTCCTAGACCATCCAAGCATGCACGAACAATGTCATCATCTTCCACTGAGACTTTAATAGATCCAAGAGCCTCAATGATACTCTTGATCTTCAAGGCATAATCATTGATTGAGAGGTTGTTCCTCTTAACCTGATTTAGCTCCGACTTTAGTTGAAGCTTCCTGGCCTTGGTGTTCACCTCGAAAACTCTGCCTAAGTTTCTCCATGCAATGGCGGGGGTTTCAGCATCCTGTAGATAGCCCATCATGCCATCTGTGATGCTCATAGACAGCCAATACATCACTTTGCTCTGGCCTTGTTGCCAGTCCCTCAAAGCTTTCCTTTGTTCTGCTGTAGCATTTGCCTCGGGAATCTCTGGTTCCTTTTCATTGTCTCCTTCTACATAGTCCCAATAACCTTTTCCTTTTAGGAAATTTGTTATTCTGAACTTCCATGCAGGGTAGTTATTTTTCTCAAGCTTCTCAGTAACAATCTGACTGAAACCGTCAGACATCTTGAAGCACTAAGACAAAATAGCTGCAATCTGCAAATTTGTTGAACTTGCTATCGTGGTACCTGTAACGCTTTCTACACTCAACGAGTGTCCACAATCAAGCGTACATACAACCACTGTACTTGTACAGTAAATCTCTGTGTGCGAACGAAGGGATTGTGATGCTCTTGCTCTCTTAGCCTCTCTTGCCTGCACCGGGCTCTGATACCATGTAAAGAATGAGGATGCAAGAGAGCTACACAAGACAAGC
Organism: Adiantum capillus-veneris; assembly: GCF_014529385.1. NCBI lineage: Eukaryota > Viridiplantae > Streptophyta > Polypodiopsida > Polypodiales > Pteridaceae > Adiantum > Adiantum capillus-veneris. The sequence goes on from NC_140932.1 coordinate 49,864,723, forward strand.
ACAAAGCACACAGAGATGGAAAGCTTCTTCTTCTTCTTCACAGAAAAGAGAGTACAAAATGACTAAGTGCTAAAGCTGAAAAGTAGCACATATGTACATGCGGTCACGAAGTGTGAACTCGCTAGAAGCGTACTAAGCTGGCACTATAAGTGTAGTCCAGCTGTAGAATCACTGGCAGAGATCCTCCGTGTCGGTCACCTAACGCGCCAGTGAGTAAATGCCGTAAGCGGCCAAGACCCGTAGTGGATGCCAGCTCAAGGTGTAGAGCTCGACATCTCAACAAGCATTTCATTAGAATAGATTCCTAATGAGAATAACAAGAGTGCTTGTGTGGAGAGAGCAACAAAAAGTATAACACCTAGTTAGATAGCATGAACAATACTTAAAAAGAGAGAGAAATTAAGCTATTGACAACAGTTGAGGACCGGATTTACATGGAGCCGGTCCCCCCTCCAAAAGGCTTTGTATTATGGTTTCTCCCATCAAGAGAGACATTTTACAATACAATTCTTTGTGTTCCTTCAATACTAGCTAGTGCAATGAAGATGGAAACTTCAAGCACTAAGCAAAACACTTATCAAACAAAACATCAATTTCCTCACGGTCTCAGACCCAAGACCTCACACACCTTTGAAGATGGTGAGAGCTTGCGGGGTATGAGAGCAGATTGAGAGGAAGGAGTAGTCTTACAAGAAAGATGTACATCTCCTCACATCATCACTCATATTAGCATAGCATAGCTTAGTAATTAGCATGGCAGAGGAGATGAGCACGCATTGAAGCTTGGCTCTTGGTTGGATTTGCATCACAAAGCCAAGAGTTGTTGGTGTAGTCCTCCCTTCTCACAAGCTTGGAGTAGGTGATAAGATTTCCATTAAAGCTTGAGAAGGAGAGAGAGAGAGAGTGAGTCTTCTTGCTTCACACATGAGCTAGTGTGAGTGTGTATGCAATAATTCCTTGTAAAATTCAGCCCCCTCTCTCTCTCTCTTGGTCAACTCCTCTTGCTATGTGCTCTTGCTAGCACCTCATTGGACCTCTCCCAGCTTAGCCAATGAAAGTTAAGTAGCATAAGTGATAGCCTTCTGACATGTGTCCCCTTTCCCCTTTTGTGAGAGCTTTAGGTAATTAATTAATGCAAATAAACTCTCATTGGACCCTTTGTCTCTTGGCCAATAGGAATCAGGCAAGCCATTGGGCTGTTGAATGCTCATTGGACCCCTTGGAGACTATCCAATAGTCTTCTAGAGAGCTTAATTCTTATTGGTTCTTTTATTAAGTGTCTTTAAATTAATTGAACTAGATTTAATCTCGTCTAATTCTCATTGGTCCACCTTCATGGCTATCCAATAGGATTTGAGTACACCTTGTGGGCATCTGGGCTAGGGAGCTGGCATGTGTCCCTCTTTCCCTTTGTGTAAAGGAGCTTGTGAGTGTGTGTGTGTGTGAGTTTCTCTATCATCCCCTACTTGCAAGGCTCGCCCCCTCCTATGTAGGGATGCATGAAGATTTTTTTGTACACACAGTAAGCATCCAATTTTCCTAGTGATGACCTTTGGACACAACCTTTGAATTTTGGAACCTTAGCATTTTGGAAGTCTTAATGGGCTGAACCTTAGGGTCTTTAAAGCCGATTGCTGCACATTGCTCTTTTGCAAATGGACCCCCCTTTGGATCCTTGTTTTCCCTCCTTTGGATCCCTACTGTGGCTGGTCTTCCAGCTTAACCAATATTATAGCTTTTTCTCCCCTAGGACTTCCCCATATTAAATGATCAGTTTAACATGAGAAAATCATTTAAGAGAATTAGATATTAGTTATTATGACATTACCTCTCCCTTCAAATCATAGTCGTCCTCGACTATGTGGTAGAGAAGATAAAGCCTATTCATTAATCCTTTTCTAGCCGGTAGAGGATCCCTATGTTACCCTACGACATCATTCCAGAATGGATGACTAGTCCATTTGGCGCTTGAGAGCCTAAGCTGCCGCAAGCATGTCAGCACATTAGTCCTATCAATCTTCCATAGTAGAGTGACAAGCTCTACTTGGTGTTTGGGAGATGTCGTCTCCGCAAACTTGATGTAAGCATGCATACTTTATATTTGTGCACAATAAATAAAAAGAGAGTCTTATAAGACAGAAACTTTGTTCTTTTTAAACATTTGTACATTTGATTACTCTAGGGAAGCATTGTAAGCATTGACAAGGTTTATGTTATCCTTTAATTGTATGCCTTGCATCCATCTAGCATCTTCAAAAGGATAATTCTTAAACATAATAAGATATTGTCGGATAGTCTTACCGCCTCTTAGTACCTTATCTTCATGTCGGAAAATGGACTCGGGCTGCATCACCTCTTCTTGGTCCTCGATCTCCGGTGGGCTTCAAAAGTTGGTTCTTGAGGTGGCTCTCCTTTGTAAGGCTTTAGTAGGCTCACATGGAAGGCATCGTGTGTGAGCCAATGGCTGGGCATTGATAGGCCATCTCATTGATTGGCCTAAGAAAGTGGAAGGGACCATAGTACCTTTTTGCTAACTTAGCATAGTACTTTTGGTGTCTCGTAGGATTCTTGCCCGTCGTGTGCCTTAATCGAGCCTTGTGAAATTGAAGTAAGACCCAATCATTTTCTTTAAAGGCTTGGGCTCTTCTGTGCTTATTAGCAACAGCCTGTCTTGTTTACTAAACCTGTCTACTATCGTCTATACTCCCGTATTCCCATGCATAGGCTTAGGCAATTCAAAGATAAAATCCATGGATATGCTCTCCCATGGTGAATTAGGGATTGGCATAGGTTGAAGCAATCTAGGTTGCTACCCTCTATCAAACTTTATCTTTTGACATACCACACATTTAGAAACATACTCTTGTATGTTTTCTTTCATGGTAGGCAAATAGAAATATGTTTCAATCCCCTTTAGGGTAGACTGAATCCCTCTATGCCCCGCATAAGGAGGAGCATGAGATTCATAAATTACTTTCTCATGTAGTGAGTTAGTAACGCATAGTCTATTGCCATAGAGAATATAAACATCTTGTAAAGTAAATGGTTCCTCTTTTTGTAAAATCGGGATCAATAGCATACTCATCTATCATAGAAGATAGATCATTGTGAGTTGCTATGGAAACCGCATTCACTCTCAGTCGTCTTGAGAATGCATCGGCTACTTGATTATGATTGCCAGCGATGCGAGCAATATGAAAATGAAATTGCAAAAGGAAATTTTCCCACCTCATTTGTTTGTCGGAGAGCTTGGTCTACGTCATGAAGTACTTAAGACTTTGGTGGTCCGTTCGCAGAATAAAACAAGTCCCCAATAAATAGTGCTTCCATGAGTCTAAGGCATGTAGAACTGCGAGGAGTTCCTTTTCATATATGCCTAGAGCTTGCTCAACAGGGTCAAGCCTTCGACTTTCATAGGCTATGGCGTGCCCTTCTTGGAGCAAAACAGCTCCAAGGAAACCACCACAAGCGTCACATTGGACCTCAAATGGATTTGAGAGATCCGGTAGTGTAAGCACAGGTTGAGAAATAAGCTTTTCTTTAAGCTTTTTGAAAGCATTGTTCTCCTTGGCAGTCCATGTATACCTAATGTTTTTCTTTGTTAGGTCATGTAATGGTCCTACAATTTGTGAGAACTTTTCTATGAAGCGTCTATAGTATGCACACATACCTATAAAACTTCTTAGTTCATGAATATTCCTTGGTTTAGGCCATCCTTTTATTACCTCTAACTTTGATGGATCCATTTGGATGCCATCTTGAGAGATAATGTGACCTAAATACCGAATCTCTTGCAAGAAAAATTCACTTTTCTTTCGATTAACATAAAGTTTATTCTGTCTTAGAACCTGAAATATTACCTGGAGGTGTTGCTTGTGTTCGTCTAATGAATTAGAGTAGATGATGATATCATCAAAGAACACTTCAGTAAAGGTTTGGTGAGGCCTGAATAGCTTCTCCATCAAGCGGTTGAATGTGGCTGGTGCATTGGTCAAGCCAAAAGGCATGAAAATATATTCGTAAAGACTAAACGGTGCGACATGCCGTCTTTACAATGTCTTGATCAACTATCCTTATTTGATGATAGCCACTTTTTAGGTCAATCCTACTAAAGTAGGCGGACCCCTGTAGCTTATCAAATAGGTCTTCTACCCGTGGAACGGGAAACATTTTCTTCATAGTGATCCTATTTAGTGCTCTATAGTCGACACACATACGATATGTGCCGTCTTTCTTTTGCACTAATAACACAGGTGAGCAAAATGGAGATGAGCTAGGCCTAACCATGCCCTTTTTAACTAACTCATGCACTTGCCGCATAATCTCCTCTTGTTGAGCTTGAGAAACTCTATAAGGAGGTTTATTAGGTGGTGAAATTCTTGGAAGAAGTTCAATTGCATGGTCATCATTGCCTCTTTTAGGAGGTAGTTCACAAGGGATGTCGTCAATAAAGACATCTTGAAACCCCTTGAGAAAATTGGATAACTTTTATTCCTTGTGATTGTTTATATTTTCTTTTGCTAAAGCATTAGGTTCATTTTGAGAATCTTTAACAAAAACCATGTACACGGAAATAGAGCTCTTTATTGACTTATTGAAAGCTTGCGTATGTACAATGGGTATGGTGTTACCCATTTCCTTAGAATCTATGTACATATCTTTTTCCCTGAACCTAAACAAGATTCTCCTTTCAGGGAATTTAACATTGGCAGCCATGCGATCAAACCATGGTGCCCCTAGGATTACATCCTCGTGCTTGAGAGAGGAGATAAATAATTCCTCTTTGTCCACATAGCTTTGGACATGGAGCCTCAATTTCTCGATTAAGGGAGCGACTGAAGCTTCTTGCCCCTTGAAAGCACCATCTGCGGGTAGGACATCTCCCATCTCGTAAGCTTGTATGCTTAGCTTGGTGGCCAACTATGTGGCTATGAAATTGTGATTAGAACCAGGGTCAAAGAGAATAAAAGCATCATGTTCTCTTACCTTTCCCCAAGCATGGCATAGAAGAGATCCTTTGTGGTGAGTTTTCTCCTCTTGGATTTCAACCAAGGTATCTCTAGGAGGCTCATGGTGGTTGTTCTTTTGGGGCAAGCGTGGTACGCATGCCCTTGCTCGCCGCACTTGAAACAACTGTTATCCTTGCAATAATGCTCAAGCTCTTTAGGAGAGAGTTTGTTTTTGCCTTTGTAAACTCCCTTCTCATTAGCTTGTTGGAATTGCCCTTAGGAGACTTTTGGACATTGTCCTTCCCCTTAGGCTCATTGGAATCCTTGTTTTCCGTGGGCTTAGAATTTCTTTTAGCCCATGTTTGGAAATTGATTCGAGAAGCCACCATAGTATGGTGTATAACCGTGGATATGGTGCGTGGCCTTTGGGAGTTGACATACTCCACAATTTCTTCAGTTAAGCCCACACAAAATTGTTGCTTTTACTCTCCAAAATCCATCCTTTTGAAGACAGTGGCTTTGAGATGTGAGTCCCAAAACTTGTTTACATATTTGTGAATGGATTCGTATGGAGAGAGTTTCAAGCTTCGCCCTTTGGTGAGTACTTCGTCTTTGGCATCGGTGGCCAAAGACTGCTTCATAATGGAAGCTATTAAAGATTTCCATGTTCGTGGAGCTTCACCATTGGCCCGTAGGCTAGACCACCATTGCGTGGCGGACTTTTGAAAGTGCATAGCTACATGGCATAGCTTATAGGACTCCGTGAAGCCCTCATCTCCAAATGACGCATCGAATTGTTGGATGAAGGCCAAGACTTTGTTCGTAGCACCAAAGGTGCCATCGTAGGTAAGGAAAGAGATGCTCTTCCCTCCCTCTTGGAACTTATTTAGCTTGGACGACCTCTTCCACGCGGCATAGGATTTCCTATGGCCTCTTCTTTTTTATGATTCAAAAGTTGCACCATCACTTTCATAAGAGGGTGACCTCTTTCTTGCCTTGATCTTCTTTGTATGCACCATCACTTTCATAAGAGGAAGAGGATGAAGAAGATGGAGAAGAGGGTGTCCGCTTTCTTGCCTTTTTCTTCTCTTGCTTTCTGTCATCCCTCTTTGAATTATGGTGTGGGGAAGTGTGCGATGGTCTTATCCGTTTTGGAGGTGATGGAGAGCGTTTAGCCCGCTCTCTTCATGGTGAAATCTCCGCCAAGGTGGCAAGAGACTGACTTCTTTCTTGTTTCTTCGGTAGAGGCTCTTGAGTTCTCCTTTGAGAAGGAGATCGTCATCAAGAATCACATTTCTGAGCCCTTCGTATGGATCCTCTTCTTCTTCCAGAATCGGAGAGAGGCCTCTTTTGGAATTCTCACAAGGAGGCTATTAGGTACTCTCTCGTTACGGTGGGGAGCTTAGAGAATCCCATGAGCACATAGCTGCTGTTGCACTTCACTTTGGAGGGATGGATTGCCCATGGTTTGTTGAAGCCTAGAAACAAGGTAGTTAACAAGCATAGGGGCATCATTACTAGCCTGCTCATTAGCAAAATCAAATTTATCAACATTAATTTCACTCTCTTTACTATTGTCAACCATTCTAACAACTTTTAGGTGTAAACTTTTTAGGTGTACTTTGGCACTTCAAGCCCTAGTTGCTACTCCTCTCTACCCCTTTAGGAAAAGCACTCTTGAGCTATTGTACCCGTGGCTCAAATACCATTATTTGCAAGGAATAGAAGAGAGGGTCGTTCAACACCAAAACAACACCGGCTCCTGTCAACCTTCTAATTGCTCAATAGTGGTTAAGCTGTAGGCAAGCCCCGTAGCACTCCACTATTAAGACCATAGCTCTCGACGGTGATGCCTTGTTATCTGCACGAAGGCAAACGCACTGCAAGGCTGAAAAATCCCTATTCTACTTACTCAAATGCAATTAATAATGCCAACCATTTATAGCTAGCTTGAGGACCTCCCTTCTTGAGCAAGAAAAGATAAACCTTGTGCTATGATACCAATGTAACATTTAATGGCCTAGTAACTTGTGTGTAGCGGAAAATAGCATGAACATAGTGAGCATTTCATTAGAATAGATTCCTAATGAGAATAACAAGAGTGCTTGGGTGGAGAGAGCAACAAAAAGTATAACACCTAGTTAGATAGCATGAACAATACTTCAAAAGAGAGAGAAATTAAGCTATTGACAACAGTTGAGGACCGGATTTACATGGAGCCGGTCCTCCCTCCAAAAGGCTTTAATTTGTATTATGGTTTCTCCTATCAAGAGAGACATTTTACAATACAATTCTTTGTGTTCCTTCAATACTAGCTAGTGCAATGAAGATGGAAACTTCAAGCACTAAGAAAAACACTTATCAAACAAAACATCAATTTCCTCACGTTCTCAGACCCAAGACCTCACACACCTTCGAAGATGGTGAGAGCTTTGTAGGGTATGAGAGCAGATTGAGAGGAAGAAGGATCAGTCGTACAAGAAAGATGTACATCTCCTCACATAATCACTCATATTAGCATAGCATAGCATAGCATAGCTTAGTAATTAGCATGGTAGAGGAGATGAGCATGCATTGAAGCTTGCCACTTGGTTGGATTTTCATCACAAAGCCAAGAGTTGTTGGTGTAGGCCTCCCTTCTCACAAGCTTGGAGTAGGTGATAAGCTTTCCATTAAAGCTTGAGAAGGAGGGAGAGAGTCTTCTTGCTTCACACATGAGATAGTGTGAGTGTGTATGCAATAATGCCTTGTAAAATTCAGCCCCCTCTCTCTCTCTTGGTCGACCTCTCTTGCTATTTTCTATTGCTAGCACCTCATTGGACCTCTCCCAGCTTAGCCAATGAAAGTTAAGTAGCATAAGTGATAGCCTTCTGACATGTGTCCCCCTTTCCCCTTTTGTGAGAGCTTTAGGTAATTAATTAATGCATCTAAACTCTCATTGGACCTCTTTGACTCTTGGCCAATAGGAATCAGGCAAGCCATTGGGCTACTAAATGCTCATTGGACCTCTTGGGAGATTGTCCAATAGTCTTCTAGAGAGCTTAATTCTTATTGGTTCTTTTATTAAGTGTTTTTAAATTAATTAAACTAGATTTACTCTCGCCTAATTCTCATTGGTCCACCTCCATGGCCATCCAATAGGATTTGAGTACACCTTGTGGGCATCTGGGCTAGGGAGCTGACATGTGTCCCTCATTCCCTTTGTGTAGAGCTTGTGAGTGTGTGTGTGAGTTTCTCTGTCATCCCCTACTTGCAAGGCTTGCCCCCTCCTATGTAGGGATGCACAAAGATTTTTTTGTACACACACTAAGCATCCATTTTTCCTAGTGATGATCTTTGGACACAACCTTTGAATTTTGGAAGTCTTAATGGGTTGAACCTTAGGGTCTTTAAAGCCCATTGTTGCACATTGAGCTTTTGTAGATGCCCCCCCCTTTGGATCGCTATTTTCCCTCCTTTGGATCCCTTTTATGGCCGGTCTGCCAGCTTAATCAATATTCTAGCTTTTTCTCCCCTGGAACTTCCCCATATCAAATGATCAGTTTAACATGAGAAAATTATTTAGGAGAATTAGATATTAGTTATTATGACAATAGGTGATACCCAAACTCAACTTCTCCATTGCCAATGAAGAAACACTTTTTGAACTTTGCATCTAGCTTTGACCTTAGGCTTGTATCTATGTGCATAAAAGCTTTGCACCCAAACACTTTGAAAAATGCATAATTCACGAGTTTACTTGTCCATGCCTCTTTGGAATTCCCCCATCCAATGCCATTGAGGGTGATTGGTTGATTAATTACACTAACGTACTTACTGCTTCCGCCCAAAGCTGAAGCGGTAAGCCTGCATGTCAATGCATGCTTCATGCTTGCTCCATGATTGTCATGTTCATCCTTTCCAAAATTCCATTTTGTTGAGGTGTCCTTGGGGTTGACCTTTGCCTTAGAATTCCATTGTTAGCACAAAAGCTTTCGAAAGCTTGGCTGCAATATTTGTCTCTATTGTTGGATTTAAGGCATTTAAGCTTGATACCTGCTTCATTCTCCACAAAGGCTTTCCACCTTTGAAATATGGAAAACACATCACAATTTTTTTCATTACATAAACCCATGTTTTTCTAGTCGCATCATTTATAAATGTTACATAGTACAATGATCCAACAAGTGATGATGTACTTGCAGGACCGCAAGCATCCTAATGAACCAATTCATGTTTTTTATTTTTTCTTTCATTTATTGAATTTTGAAATTTTATCCTCTTTTGTTTATCGTAAACACAATTTCATAGAATTCTAAGTCCACTTCTTTCAAACTTGGTAGAAGCTTCTTCGATTGAAGGATTTGCATTCCTTTGGCACTCATATGCCCAAGTTGGTAGTGCCACACCGCACTGTCAACTTCTGTAGTTGTTGCACAAGTTGAAGATTGCGTGCTGACAATACAGAAGTAAAGTGTACCAACCTTTTCTCCTTTGGCAACCACCAAAGATTCCTTTGAGATCTTCCAACGTTTGTTTTCGAATGAAATGTTGTGACCTTTGGCGTTCAATTGTCTTGTAGAGATCAATTTTTTGCAAAGAGAAGGAACATGCCTAACATCTTTAAGCTTCCGTTTATTTCCAATAGCAGTTTTGACACAAATTGTACCTTTGCTGACAATTTCACAAGCTTCATCATCTCCCAAGTATACAAACCCAAAATTACCTTTGGTGTAATCTTGGAAATGTTTCTTATGTAGTGTCGCATGGAATGAAGCCCAGGAATCTACTATCCAAGAATTAGACACATTGTCTAATGAGAGAATTATAGCATCTTGCTCTACTTTACTTTCCACATTGGCCTTCGATGTTGGCTTGTTGTCTTGAGACTCCAACTTTTTCTTCTTCTTGGACCAGAAATCCTTCTTGACGTGGCCCTTCTTGCCGTAGTTCCAACATTCAAGAACTAACTTTTTGTTTTCCTCTTGTTTCCACTGATAGTGCAGCACTTGATGATTCACCTGCGCTTCTCCTTCACATTTCCTCCCTTAGGCGAACACCCACAAAATCATCAAACCTAAGAGTATTTGTGCCAGAGAGAGTTACTTACAACCATCACAAGGCTGTCTCATCTATCTGGTAGAGACGATAGTATAAGGAGAGCTCATACTTCACAATCGAAATTGACCTTCATTAATCAAAGTTGACTTATGTTGGTGTTAAAGTTGTTTAGTTATTTTGCACTTGAACCACTCTATGCCAACTTTAGATTGAACAAGCGCTTCATGAGAAATACCTTATTGGATGCAGATGGTTTCTCGTAGAGGCCATCAAGTGACTTCATCAAGTCCTTCGTGGTCTTCATCTCCGAAATGTTGAAGGCCACGGTTGACGCCAAGATTATCCGGATTGTTCCTAATGACTTTCAATCAAGGAAAATCCATGCTTTATCTGCCATTGTTGTGGGCTTCTTTGCAAGACTTCCTAGTGGAAAATAAAGGTCCTTTTGGTAGAGATAGTCTTCAATCTACATCTTCCAATGTTGGTAGTTTTTTCCATTGAAATTCTCGATCTTGTGTTTACCTTCCTTTGCAATTACTCCCATTCAATTCAAGGAATCCTTTCCTTGAGATACTTTAGCTACGAGCAAACCTTGCTCTGATACCAGTTAGGAAAAAGGACGTAGCTAAGTAGATATTAGAGTAGTTTACTCAATGGAGAGATATAATTTTCACACATGAGAGATTAGAGAGAGAGAGAGAGAGAGAGAGAGAGAGAGAGAGCAATTTACATGGTTCACCCAATGTGGGCTACATCCATGGGAAAACAGCCACTCAATGGCTTTAGTACTTCAAACTAGAAGTAGGCTACAAAGAGATTATACCCTTAATAGAGATCCCACCTTGCTTCACTCTCACCACCTCTCACACACCTTGTTGCATCAACTTCACAATGCACCACAATGCATTTTGTGTGTAGAAGAGGCCTCCTTTTATAGGCCAAAAGGCCTGCCCTCTCTCATGAGAGACAACCGAGTGTAGCCGCCCTTGTGTAGACAAGTCCAAGTTGGACTCTCCAATGCGCCCATGTGTGGCTGCCCTTGAGAAGACAAGTCCGCCTTGAAATTGTGTACCGGCCATTGAATTCAGCCATCAGCCATCGGCCATTGACTTTTGACCACTAGCCATTGGGCATTGACTATCGGCCCACAGGCCAATTGATCACTGGCCATCGACCATTGACTATCGGTCCACACGCCAATCGATCAGCCATATTTTGACCACTTTTTGATCGCCGTCCAGCCATTATATCCCAACGAAAAGGGAATATTCCGACTGGGCATGATTTTTGGTTTCTCGCTGAGTGATTTTTCTTACACACGATGGCTTCTCCTCATAATGGGGGACCTTACAAATGTGCGTTTTAAAGACTAAAAATTGCAGGGGGTAAATCAGGCTCCATACTTAACAAAGTGATTTATCTTAAACACGATGTCATCTTGTCATTAGTATAAAATGGGATTCATTAACTATGCTTTGATGCAAGTTTGACAGTGGAAAGTCTATCCACTTATACCTCTCTCTCTACACACACACACACACACACACACACACACACACACACACACACACACACACACACACACACACACACACACACACACACACCAATACATATATTTTTAGATCCAATATATCCTCTAGGTATATACATCAAATACCTCAGTCCTTTTTTCATACCAACATTATCATATGAGCTAGGAACCTTGCCATCTCTTATGTTGTGGCTTAAGCTTGCATTGAATGGCATTTCTATTGAGAAGATTTGACATTAAGATATAACTACTCACATGAATCAAGATTCTCTGGGATATTGGACAATAATTTCTTAGCACTTTACTACTTAAACATGCGTCAATTGATTGTCAAGCAGATAATGAATGGTTTTTTTTAATACCTTGTCTAGTCCATTGGTCAGGTGCACACAGGTTTGCTGATTTAGGAAGTGTGTAAATACTCATCTTGGTGTAGATTCATCAATTTAGGCAACACCAATTATATGTGCAAATCCGCAGGTTTGGGCAACATGAGTGTAGATTCATTGATTTAGGTAGCACACCGACAAATTGCAGATTCATTATTTTAAAAAAAACAAGTGTAGATTTGTCGAGTTAGGAAGCATAAAACTTAATGCAGATCCGTCGATTTAGGCAGCATTAGTGCAATTTTTCAATTTAGGTAGCACGTCTCATTGGTGTAGATTTGCTGGTTGAGGCAACACCGATCACAAAATCATGCTGCAGTGGCTGGTCACCACTGTAATTGGTATTATTTTGTTAAGCCGAGTATATAATGAAAGTGATTAGGATTTGGACTTATATTTGAAATTGGATTTGGAATTGGTATATGATGATTTTCTATCGCGATAATGTTTATGAAATTGGACTTGATATTTATAACATTGATGATGATAAGTGTGACCAATGATATATTGATTCATCAGGATATGAGATATACTACTTATTCTCATGGTATGGGACAATAGAATAGGTAGTAGGTGGATGAGAATAGGCATAAACAATGTTATTTAGCTCTATGATTTTTTCTTTTACTATGTTATATTTCTGACACAGAATATTAACCAACTGTTTTCGACAAGTATGATTTGCAGATTCTTATCTTTGCAACTGAGGAAAATTTCTTTCTAATGAAGAGGTATGTAATGAAAATGGAAAATGAAAAATTTATTGCAGGTGACAGGTGGAAAAAGCTAAAGAACATGGAAAAGGACATCATATTTTATTATTCAAGTGCTCTTTATGAGCTATGGCCATTTATGTCCGACCGATCAGTATGTATTCACTTTGAGCATTCAAGAAATCTATAAATGACTACGCGCAAGAGGAAAGTGCAACTCTTGCACGGGGGGAGATTGCACCCAATGCCTATGTCTATTCTTCTCGTCTCTTCTCTCCTCTCTTCTCTCTCACCGTGCTGGTTTAGCACTCCGACTCTATGAGGTGCATCTCTTGCTCTCTCCCACTCTCTGTCTCTCTCTATTTGCCTATAGCTCCGATTATGTCCAAGTAAGATTAGCATGTATGCAAATTTGTTGTTTTATGCTATGGAGTATGTTGTTTTTAGTTTTTTTGCAGGGTGTTCCGCACCTCTGCTTGTAGTAGATTGCTACAGCCGGAAACATAAAGAGCCCTACAAAATAAATAAATAGAACGCGATCAAAAAAAAAAACAACAGATCTGCATACTTGGCAAATCATATTTGCACATAATCCAATCTATACATGATGAGAGAGAGAGAGAGAGAGAGAGA